>NC_086450.1:309247406-309866156 GCF_028390025.1 Pseudophryne corroboree
GATAGGAGGCATGCGTCTGCATTTTGCAGGACTGTATCATTATTTCAGTGACCTGATGTTGGTGAAGGTGTATTTAGAGTCCCTGTGTCACAGGTGGGCACACAACCCTGTACTACCCTCTAAATGACTTTCATTATCTGTCTGGTCAGAGATGTCTTGATTTATTCCCCATATGCGTATAATAGGCTGCGTTCTGCACCTTCTTGTTGTACTTTGTACTAATGTAAGACAACTTAAAAGTGATGATAACTGGCGCTCCAGCCAATCAGCTCCTGTCATGTCTGATAAATTGGCTTGAGCACCATTTATCATATGCAACGAGTTTTACATAGCTGATTGTATCTTATACAGTATTATACAGTATTCATTTGTTTGTTTTTAGCTATTTGAGGAAACATTTGGAGTGTGAGTACACTCTTTGTTCCTCACTTGTTTTGACGGTGTGGCATGGAATTTCCTGTACAATATCCACACCAAAATGGTCCCTTTTGTTGCATACTGCATCAAGTAACTTTTATGACTTTTTTTTGATTCAGATATCACATCTGCAAAGATCTCTAAATGAAGGAGAGCCACAAAGGGTCTTATCCGTATACCTATAGTCTATGTAATTGTGTTGTGCATGGTGACACATTTTTTGACAACTTCTTTGTGGCTGCCCGTGAGTGCGCAGTGGTTTCTGTATTTGTTTTGTATATATGCAGCCTGTAACATGGCAGTTAACAGCTGATTGGCTAATACTTTATCTTTCTCCACTTCATCAAGCTTTGATAAATCTGGGCCTAAGTTTATAAGAGTTGGGTACGGGTCGTGGCATTCAAATACCGAATACACACAAGAAATTGAGAGATCACGTCTGCGCTCGTCGAGAAATACACTACTTATAAAGATAAAGTTGAGTGTGCACAATATCTAAACGATAGTTCTCAAAGTATATTGAATAATTGTGACACGTGGTGTCGTTATAACATGTAAAACCTTTCTTTCTGTGTCTTAATTTCTCATTCTCCGAGTTGATTCTGGAATGAATCAATGTCCTCGGTCGCGTCCACTACGGAGTATGTTTCTCCTTAGAGGTGTCCCAAATAATCGTTCTCCGGGTTTTCTCCTGTACTCGCGTCCGGGGTATCGGGATAATTCTTATCCTCAATAATTGGAGACAAAGAGACAGGGAAAAAAGCCGCTGATAGTGTAGTAGACGTGTAAAAAATGGTGGAAGTGTCTTTAAATGAAATCTGTAACAAGGTGGTGACTGCTGATTGCGTACCAGTACTCACGTGAAAGACGTGATGTACCCCTCGCGTAAAGGTATCTTTAGTGTTCTTATGGTTTTCTCCTCCTTCTCCAGACAGGGTCCCTTATGGTTCTTGTCCTCGGGAGTGAAAAGGGAACAGTTGATAGTGTAGTAAGTTTTTTAAGGTGGAGTGTGTAAATGCTAAATGGCAATTCACTCCTCTAAATTCAAGATTTGCAATAGGGGAGTGCGTACCGTACTCACATCCATAAAAGGGTGTGGAAAACACATAAAGGTATCTCTAGCTTGATATGTTGTCATACACGGTCACACTCATGCAAGTTAGGTGGATAAGAGGAAAAATGGGCGTACCCGACTCACACTGCACGATGGAAGAACTTGTGTATAAGGGTATCTTTAAGATGGTCCCGCAGGTTCTAGATGCTCCTTATTTTAAGGTCCGTTCCTCTCGTATGATACATGAAGAGAAACGAAGCATAGTGTCATGGAGTGACACGTAAAATAATTTATTGTACAAAAACTTTTAAAACAACATAAAAACTGCCAATGGACTCCAGGTAGGAGAGGGGGGTATACACGAGTGAAAAGATGTTAATGTCCGGATTATTCTCACCTTAGTAAGTACCGTCCCAAATCGGTCCCTGGTGGTCCTGGCCCTCACACCAATGCGTTTCGACTAAAGAAGTCTTTTTCAAAAAAGACTTCTTTAGTCGAAACGCGTTGGTGTGAGGGCCAGGACCACCAGGGACCGATTTGGGACGGTACTTACTAAGGTGAGAATAATCCGGACATTAACATTTTTTTCACCCGTGTATACTCCCCTCTCCTACCTGGAGTCCATTGGCAGTTTTTATGTTGTTTTAAAAGTTTTTGTACAATAAATTATTTTACGTGTCACTCCATGACACTATGCTTCGTTTCTCTTCATGTATCATACGAGAGGAACGGACCTTAAAATAAGGAGCATCTAGAACCTGCGGGACCATCTTAAAGATACCCTTATACACAAGTTCTTCCATCGTGCAGTGTGAGTCGGGTACGCCCATTTTTCCTCTTATCCACCTAACTTGCATGAGTGTGACCGTGTATGACAACATATCAAGCTAAAGATACCTTTATGTGTTTTCCACACCCTTTTATGGATGTGAGTACGGTACGCACTCCCCTATTGCAAATCTTGAATTTAGAGGAGTGAATTGCCATTTAGCATTTACACACTCCACCTTAAAAAACTTACTACACTATCAACTGTTCCCTTTTCACTCCCGAGGACAAGAACCATAAGGGACCCTGTCTGGAGAAGGAGGAGAAAACCATAAGAACACTAAAGATACCTTTACGCGAGGGGTACATCACGTCTTTCACGTGAGTACTGGTACGCAATCAGCAGTCACCACCTTGTTACAGATTTCATTTAAAGACACTTCCACCATTTTTTACACGTCTACTACACTATCAGCGGCTTTTTTCCCTGTCTCTTTGTCTCCAATTATTGAGGATAAGAATTATCCCGATACCCCGGACGCGAGTACAGGAGAAAACCCGGAGAACGATTATTTGGGACACCTCTAAGGAGAAACATACTCCGTAGTGGACGCGACCGAGGACATTGATTCATTCCAGAATCAACTCGGAGAATGAGAAATTAAGACACAGAAAGAAAGGTTTTACATGTTATAACGACACCACGTGTCACAATTATTCAATATACTTTGAGAACTATCGTTTAGATATTGTGCACACTCAACTTTATCTTTATAAGTAGTGTATTTCTCGACGAGCGCAGACGTGATCTCTCAATTTCTTGTGTGTATTCATGTTTTAGGGAGTTGAGTGACTCCCTGTAGATATCACCACTGCGGCTCTCCGGGGCGCGGCAGTCCTTCAAACAGCCTTTCCAGATTCAAATACCGACGCCGGAATCCCGACCGTCAGAATGCCGGCAGGGGGGCGAGTGGAACGAAGCCCCTTGCAGGCTCACTACACTCGCCACGCTGCGGACAGCACAGACTGAGCCGGGTTCCATGCGTCCACCCGGCTGCTCTGTTTCAAAGTGTCCTGACAGCTCCTCCGACAGCCTTGGTGGTCCTAGTGTTTTACGTGGCAGTAGCCGTGGTTGCTATCTGACCGTGACTGTCGGCTGCAGCCACGGTCATGCACAGGTAGCCACGGACCGGAGTTACAGCGTGGACAGCGCTGTAATGCTGTAAAGTGAAGGCAATGTGTTACAGCGCTGCTCGGCCATCGCTATAACAGAAGAGAGTACCTGGTTCTGGGATGAGCTCCCTTGGAGCCGGAGTTGGGGGTGGAGGGAGAGGTGGCTGCTGCTGTTGCTGCTGCTCCAGCGCTCTGAACATCCTGGGTCTGCCTGTGGTACCGCTCCTCATGTCATGTATGGTCACAGGTAAATATAATTCTCTTTCTCTCTCTCAAAGGGGGACTTTGCTGCCTATTGTATAGAAAACGGGGACCCTGCTGCCTATTGTGTAGAAAATTGGGACTCTGCTGCCTATTGTGTAGAAAATGGGGACTCTGCTGCCTATTGTGTAGAAAACTGGGACTCTGCTGCCTATTGTGTAGAAAAGGGGGACTCAGCCTGCCTAATATGTAAAAAGGGGGACTCAGCCTGCCTAATATGTAAAAACGGTGACTCTGCTGCCTGTTGTGTAGAAAAGGGGGACTCTGCTGCCTATTGTGTAAAAAGGGGACTCAGCCTGCCTAATATGTAAAAAGGGGGACTCAGCCTGCCTAATATGTAAAAACGGGGACTCTGCTGCCTATTGTGTAGAAAAGGGGGACTCTGCTGCCTATTGCGTAGAATAGGGGGACTCTGTTGCCTATTGTGTAAAAAGGGGACTCTGCTGGCGTAATATGTAAAAAGGGGGACTCTGCAGCTATAATGTGCAAAAGGGGACTCTACATGGCGTAATGTGTGATAGGGGCTCGACCTGATGTAATGTGCGTAAGTGACATTACTGTGCGGCGTAATTTGAATAATGGAGACTACTGTACAGCGTAATATGAATTGGTATTATTTTGTGGCCACGCCCCTTCCCCAGGAAGCTATGCCCCTATATTTTTGGCGCGTACCAACCCTGTTTTGTCTAGTGGTGGTGGTGGTGGTGGTGGTGGGGGGGTGCCGATGATGTTTCTTGCACACAACGCTAAAATGTCTAGTTACGGCACTGCTGAGGTGGCTGTATGACTAAGCCAAGCGACACAAGTGTGCGTCACAAACACCTGGCCCATCTAGGAGTGGCACTGCAGTGGCAGACAGGATGGCACTTAAAAAAACTAGGCCCCAAACAGCACATGATGCAAAGAAGAAAAAGAGGTGCAATGAGGTAGCTGTATGATTAAGCTAAGCGACACAAGTGTGTGGCACAAATACCTGGCCCTTCTTGGAGTGGTACTGCAGTTGCAGACAGGATGGCACTTAAAAAAACTTAAAAAAACTAGGCCCCAAACAGCACATCATGCAAAGTATTAAAAGAGGTGCAGTGAGGTAGCTGTATGACTAAGCTAAGCGAAACAAGTGTGCGGCACAAACACCTGGCCAATCTAGGAGTGGCACTGCAGTGCCAGACAGGA
This sequence comes from Pseudophryne corroboree, assembly GCF_028390025.1. NCBI lineage: Eukaryota > Metazoa > Chordata > Amphibia > Anura > Myobatrachidae > Pseudophryne > Pseudophryne corroboree. The sequence goes on from NC_086450.1 coordinate 309,252,253, forward strand.
TGGCACATTAAAAAACTAGGCCCCATACAGCACATGATGCAAAGAAGAAAAAGAGGTGCAAGATTGTATAAACAGGACATGCACACTTTAACAAACCAATCTTTTCAGTGACAGAGTCTGCCACACGACTTTGGCTGAGATGAGTGGTTTGTTTGGGCCCCCACCAAAAAAGAAGCAATCAATCTCGTCTTGCAGAAACTGGCTCTACAAAGGCAAGATATCGACCTCATCCTCCGATTTCTCACCCCTTTCAGTGTGTACATCCTCCTACTCACAGAGTATTAATTTGTCCCCACTGGAATCCACCATCACAGTTCCCTGTGTACTTTCTGGAGGCAATTGCTGGTCAAGGTTGTCAAAGTAAAAAATAATACATACAGACAACATGCAAACTCCAAATAGAGTGGCCTCTATGCGTGCGCGTTACCGCCGTGAGTACGCATACACACAAGTTACGTACACAGGTTCACCATGCGTTTTAACGCATAGCAAGAGTATATACAGTAGCTTACGCATTCGCACAGAAAAGCCACAAAGACATATATAATACCTTATTCACATAGTGCATATTTTACACATAGGGCAATATTTACTAATATTCGTGTTTGAGTCGGTTTGTGTAGTGTTTAAACTCGTTTTGTATCGGGTGCATTTTCATGCAACTTTTTGAATCCACATACGCAAAGTTACGAAGCAGTCGACTTTATGGTTTTCGTGTTTTCCGATGTCGATGGCAGTCGTTTTTTTTTGGCACATTTACGGCCGTCATTGTCGTTTGCGTACGTGTTTTTGTTGTATTTGCTGTTTTTTTCCCTAAGTTAAACGCGGCAGGGTTTTTTTTCCCCGCGGCCGCATTTTCACTTTCAGTTTCGATTTTCATTCCCGTTCGTGATTGGTTGTGTTTCAGATGGTAGGAGTGTCTGTGCGCAACCATATAAATATGCCCCAAACCGTCCGCACCTCGTGGGTTTAGTTAGTGGTGAGGAGGAGGGAGGTTGTGCTGTGGAGGTAGGTGAATTTGTGGTTTGAAGAGGAGTGGTGGTAGCGATTTCTGAGTGTGGTATTGTGTTTGAAAGTCGTCTTGTCATTCTCGTTGTCTTGTATTTTGTGGTTTTGTCTAATTTTTAGTCCAAGTTATTTTTCTTTATAGTCCCTTGTCAGTGTTTGTGTGTGTGTGTGTGTGTGTGTGTGTGGGTGTGTGTGTGTGTGAGTTGTGTAGTGGTAGTGGAGGAGTGTGTTTTTCCCCCCCCTGTGTTAACTGTTTAGACACACAATTATGTGTGACTCAGAGGTGGAGGGTGTGAGTGAGGGGGAGGAGGTTGGTCAGGTGGAGGAGGTGAGTGTTAGTGAGGTTAGTGAGGTGGAGGAGGTGGGTGAGGTTGCTGCAGCAGCCTCAAGTGATAGTGACAGTCAGAGTGCTCCGCAGCCACGCACCACTACTAAGACTGGGCGGAATGTTAAGTTTAGTTTTGCTGAAAATGTGGCATTGGTGCGTGAGCTGATGAAGTATCAGAGGCAGCTATTTGGCCCTGAGTCCGCCAAGGTGCCAACACGGAGGAAGACGGTGTTGTGGGCGAAAGTAGTTTGCTGCTGTCAATAGTGAGGGGGTGGTCAAGCGGACGGAAGACACGTGCCGCAAACGGTACTATGACATAAAGCGACGTGTCAAGTCCAAAATGGCCAAGGAGGCCAAGTCGGCTCGGAAAACCGGTGGTGGGCAGCCCTATATTGCAAGTTATCTGGAGTATGAGGAGCCCATGCGGAGTGTAATACCTGCAGAAGTTGTCTCTGCAACCCATGTCCGGGATTCAGATAGGCCCAGGAAGAATGGTGAGCATGTGTATTTGCATTTTTTTTTAAATGTTTTTTTTTGTAATGTGTGTCATGTGACGTTGCATATTACTCCCATCTTCAAGTGTGTGTCAGCAAATACATTGTTTTGGGTAATGTTTTATATAAAAGCCAATGTTACATCTTACTTTATTGTATGTCATGTGTTTTTCAGACAGATATTTTGCATGTGTAGTTTGGACTTGGTGTGTCTCTGAATTGTCCTGCAATAATGTTTTCCTTTTGTCATGTTAGAGGCTGGAGTACTGGAAAGTGGTTTGTAAACCACTTACATGTGTAATGTCATCTTTAGAGAATGTTATGTATTTAATTTTAAAATCTTTTTTTTTTTTGCTTGTATTTGTACCGTGACACCATACTGCAGTGTTTTTTGTTTTTTTAAATTGCTGCATTTTCTTTTTGCTCATATAGTGGTAATGTGTCTTTGGAGTGCCACATCACAGAGCAAATTAGATATTGCATCTGTAATATTTTTCCTTCCTATACAAAATGAAGTTGTGTGTTTTTATTTTATTAAAAAACCTTTCCTTGAACTTGTGGCCTATGTCAGTGTCCTGTACATGTTTTCCTGTGTTGATGTTGCCATAGTGCATATGTGTTTTGGTCATTGTTTATTTTAATTTTATTTCTGGTCCTTATGTTTGTTTGAATTAAAAACCAAGCATTTCTAAATGTTAAAATGTTTATAAGCATAATGGGTGGATGTACACACAATAGCATGATTTATGAATATATTTCATTTTATACAGTTTCTGAAAAAAGCAGTACTACTCGTCGGCCAGTATCTCCTATCACATCTGATGATGATGACGCTGCGGAAGCAGGTAAAGTGTCCATTGTAGTATAGGGTATGCTTGTAAAGGAATGGCCATTACAAAATTGCACTTTCATTAAAAGGTCCATCAAAAGAAGTATGGAGCAGCAGAAGTGGCACTTCTGTAAGACATCACCACAAAAAACCTGTGGCCGAAAAGAAAGCAAGGTCGTATGTCCCGGCACAAACACAGCAGGCTACCCCAGCCACGAAGATTATCGTCCGTATGTTCTGTACCCCCACTCCAAATTTTGGACACACCTCCAAGACGTCATCCACACTCCCCTCATCTTGATTGTGAGTATCAAACTGTAAAAAATGTGTAAAATGTCAGAACATAATCAAAATCAGTCATAACCACATTAAGTCAAAACACATTCAAAACTAAAATACTTACCGCAGTAAGTAAAAGCTGAAATGGAATCCAAACTAAATGGCCTTGTCCACATCCAGTAAAGATATGTATGTCCACTTGAGCCATACAGTATGACATTGGGTATAAGATGCTGCAACAAAAAAGCATGTTGGTTTGTTTGTAAAAAGTAAGTTTGTTTTTCCAAAAATCTCATGTGTGCTTGAGGTAACATTGCAAAATACATATAAAAACATTACTATGTTTGTTTGAACAAAGCTATAAGGTAACACATTATGTATTCCAATGTGTTTTTTATGGTGGAGTATGTGTGAGCTACAATAAAACTAAAGTGTTTGCTTTCACAATTAAGTAACCAGACACATTTGCCACAAACAGGCATATGTATGTATTTAAGCTATGAGTGATGATGTTGCTAGCCAGAATAGTTGAAAGCAACAGTAAATGACATGTGTTCCATGTGTAGTGATTTTTTAACATTTCACAAACATATGGATAGCTAACGGAGATTTGTTTAACATTTCAGCTTCGAGTCCTGGGAACAGCATCCCTCCGCAACAACACCAACACAGTGACATGGAGGAGACAGACATCTTAGAAATGCAGCCATTAATGCAAGGAATGAGCCCCCCAGCACCTGTGAGTACACCACCACAGCAAAGCACACCACCACCACAACACAGCCCAACAACACCAGGAACACAAGGCCCTGATCAGGTGTTTTGGACTATTTGGGCTAGACAGCAGGCCACTAATGAAGATTGCCTGCGTAAGCAGACACAAATGTCTGCAAGCCTACCATCTCACCTCAGAAGAATATCAAGAAATCTGAGTAGACAAAATGAGTAAACAACCAGAATAGGCAATACCATGGAACTCCTGCGTACAGACATTACACAGGTCATGGGCAACTTACAGCGCATAATGGAAGAACAGCACAGACTAATGGAAGAACAGCACAGACTAATGGAAGAACAGCACAGACAACAGCAAAGTTATATGAGCATTTTTCAAAACAGTCAAAAGATTAATGAAAGTTTATTCCGAATAGTAGACAATCAAAATGCTGCTACACGTGAACTCAATGCCACCCTCACTAACCTGAATGAAACACTCAGATGCATGCACCAACAGCAAACAAGCAGCAGTTCTGGTACGACTACTCCAAATATCACGCCAGTCTCATCACCACCAAGACGGTCCACCAGAGCACGCCAACATGACAGTGCTAAAGGCAAAGGGGAGGACAAGCAGCCACCAAAAAAAACGTGAAAAAAAAACAAGTTAGACATTTGTGATAAGTAACTCAAAATAGTTAACAAGTGTTTTTGATGCTTTTCAAAATATAACACTTAGCTCCTTGACCCTTTTTTCAACATCATTAATTATAAGTGGCCCAAAATAAAAATAAAAATTAGTACGCACATTTATTCATTAACATTTTTTTTGGGTATTGGAGGAGGGAAATGTTGATGGAGCCACACATACATGTTAGCAGGAAGTAAACTGACCACTTGATTTTTTTCTAATCATTACTCTTTCTAGAGTCCAATCATTTTATTTGCCTGCAGATACAATAATTGCCAGCCAGGCAGAATGTCTTTAGCAGGAAGTAAACTGACCACTTGATTTTTTTCTAATCATTACTCTTTCTAGATTCCAATCATTCTCTTTGCCTGCAGACAATCCAAATTACAATGTTAGTGATACATATCTTAGCTGTCTTATCTATACAACATTACAAGAAGAACACAATTGAGTTGCGTAAAAAGCTTGTAATATGTTTCCTTTGTTTTGTTGGAAAAACATTGTCCAAATGAATGTCAGTATTGTTGGGACATGTTTGTGTGTGTTTTAAATTATTAAGCATGTTTTTACACATGATGCTGAAACAAACAAATATGTACTTTTAAAGCAAAAATAAAAACTGTGTATAATAATGTATATGTGTGGCAAACTGTGTATTTACTTACACATCATCAAGTTTACAGCATCAAACATTAGGAATTAAATTGTTCTAGATTACAGTAAGTTTGTGAGTCTTAAATATGATGGTGCATCACACATAGGGACACATGTATTCCTCAAGGCTAACATATTATATGTTGAGGAGTGTTTTTTGGGAACACAGGTTCTCAAACTCGGCCCTCAGGAACCCACACAGTGCATGTTTTGCAGGTCTACTCACAGAATCACAAGTGACATAATTAGCTCCACCTGTGAACCTATTAACATGTCTGTGAGTAATTCATACACCTGTGCTTCTACTGGGTTACGAGAAAAACATGCACTGTGTGTGGTCCTGAGGGCTGAGTTTGTGAACCTGTGCATTAGGACGTTACACACAATGATAAAGTGAAATACTACATGGATGATGTGGGCTTGTAAGAAATTAGCACTGCAAGTTTTCGAACACTTATCCAGACTTAATGCATGCCACTCATAATCTGTTGTTTTGAGATTAAAAATACACACAATACACATGCAACATTTGTTTTTCATATAGCGAGGGTATGTTTTTATGTGTCAAGGAGACAGACACATTCTGAGTAATGGTTTTTGGAAAAAAAGGCAAAACATCTATTTATGATTACACAACAAATGAAATAAGCAAACCAAGCTTACCTTAGAAATAGCGATTGATGATCTGTTGCCTAACCTGCCTCCCTACATCAGTACTCCAAGTATCACCAGATGTTTCTAATTCCTCTGCTTGCTGGCTGCTTTCTTCCTCCTCCTCCTCTTCCTCCTCAACATGTGGCAGATGTTGTTGCAAACACATGTTATGAAGAAAGCAGCAGCAGAACACAATTTGAGTCACCTTGGAGGGACTATACAACAAAAGGCCACCAGACTTATCCAGACACTGAAACCTAGATTTCAGCACACCAAAACATCTTTCTATCACATTCCGCGTGGACTTAGCGTGGACTTATGTGCATTATTGTAATTGTGTTCAGCAGGAGTATCAGGTCGGGACAATGGAGTTAGAAGCCAAGAGAAACAGCCATATCCACCATCACCTAAAAGACAGATATAGTAACGTGATTCATGTTAAGATACAGCAACACATAAGTAAAACACTGTGGGGCAGATGTATTAACCTGTAGAAGGCATAAGGAAGTGAAAAACCAGTGATATGTGCAAGGTAATAAAGGCAGCAGACAATCTGTTCCTAAATGTTCATTTACATATTGGAGCAGATTGGCTGGTGCCTTTATTACCTTGCACAGATCACTGGTTTCTCACTTCCTTATGCCTTCTACAGGTTAATACATCTGCATCTGTATTTGAACAAAGTATACACAGGCCTACACATATCAAATTACATACCCAGCAGCCATCCATCTGGCATTTGTCCGTCCTCAAACTTATCAAAGAGGGATGACTGACTGAGGATGAAGGAGTCATGGCAGCCCCAGGGTAACCAGCAACAACACTCATTATTTTGAGATTTGCATCACAAACCACCTGCACATTTGTGGAGTGTTCGAAATGGCGGTTTGTATATATGTGCTGCCTGCCCCTAGGTGGTCTCAGCTGAATGTGTGTGCAATCTATGGCTCCAAGCACATTGGGCATGCCAGCCAGCTCATAGAAATCTACCCTGACGGCATGCCACTGAGACTCCTGGGTAGGGAAGCAGATTGAGGCCTCGATGTGGGGCTGCAAAACAGCCAACACCTGTGTGAACATTTTAAAGAACAATAAACATGAGATTTTAGGACAGAACTGGCCACCGAGAAATTAAAACAAACACAAAACAGAAGAGGTCGTTAGGTATACATCACCTGTGTTAAGATTCTTGAAAATGAGGGCTGTGAGATTCCTATGACATCCCCAGACACAGCCTGAAAGCTGCCAGTAGCAAGAAAGTGCAACACAGCCAGGAGTTTGTGCAGGCCTGAGACAGGGCGAGAGCGTGCTGTCTCAGGGTCTAGGCCCAGTTTGACAAGGTCATACAGACGGAAAATGTTGTTACGATTTAGACGGAACATCTGTATGACCTTATCATCGGACAATGAGTTCAAGTTTAAACGCCCCCTAAAAAAATGAGGCCTGCGCAGCCTCCGCGGAACCTGTACAACCTGCTGACCATGTTCAGTTTCTTGGCCCTGGGTACTTACAGGCTGATGTCTGAGTCTGAGGAATCCCACAGCACACAAAAGATCACTGGCCCACAGTCCTGCTGCCATTTCTGAGTGTAGGTGTATTGAAATGGGCCTAACATCCTTTTATAGGCATCCTAATTCAGGTGTGAGTGATTTTTTATTTGCAACTCATGTAAACACGACTGAAAAAAGCAGGTCTATTTTTTGCCGCTTTTTTTAACGAATCGCAAAAAAATACGACCGCATTTGAGCACCCAGAGACTAACACCCAAATACGAATGAATAGTAAATTCCCGTATTCTATGAAATAACAGCCGCGTTTGACCGATGGTCTATTCATGCGTATTTCAGAACGTTATCATTCAAACCATTACGAATAGACCAGACACTGCCGAGATTGGTGCTTAGTGAATTCCCGGATTGGGACTTAGAAAAAAAAACACAAATCGACCAAACTCTGATTTTTAGTAAATACTGGCCATAGTCTCCATACACTTTGTCAGCAACTTGCATACACTTAAAAGGTAAAACAACAGAGATATTCAGCTTTACATGATGTGAGGGGATGGAGCAATGTTAGGACTTAGTGTTTGGTTTCCAGATGTGCAGTATTTTGGTTGCTATTTACAGTTTATCGCATGTTTCTGCGTGTAGATATACGCAGAATTGTAATATTCACAAACTGCTATGATACTGTATATGGATATTCGGCAGGAAACCAGAGTTGAACACCTGCTAGTGCAGCCTGGATCAAGCATCGCCCACTGGTTCAAACCAACCTATGACCCCTCATGTACTGTAAATAACTTGCCCTCTGACCTATGAAAGAAGAGCTTACATGTCCCATTGTACTGTATTTGGACACATTATATAAAAGAGAGGTCTCCTGATCCAGGCTTCAGTCCCTATTTCTCTGAGGTCATTTTGCCAAGACTGACTGAGACCTGGATCCAGGAGCGCTCATGTTTAAACGTATATATTATTGGTTGTAGCTCTTCTCTGTATATTGCTGTACCTTTTCTCTGTATATTCTTAAGTAAATACTGTTGATGCGTTGGACCACAACATTACATTTAACTACTGGTGTTGCATTCCATTCTTGTTTGGGGTAAAGCGTATTCAGTCACACGTGTCACTATATCGTGTGCATAACGTGTTGGCGTGTATACGCAACGTATATATGCACAATTTAGCTGTTGTATGTATTTGATTAGCGGCCGCAGCGGCTCAAACCACAGTGTGCGTATGTTTTGCTTTTTCTTGTAATTTAAACAAACTTAACACTTGGGTGCTCGTCCGGTTCATCTCACATTCGCGGACTTATAGGGCCTTACAGACTTTGGTCTAACAACAAAGGGTGGAGGATGCGTCTAAAGTAAAACATTTTTTTTGTGCTAAAACTACCTAATGTTGTTAAACAACGTCTGTCTGGTATAGTCTCAGAGGTGCTGGTGCGAACCGAGGGACAACAAAGAAAAGCAATTTTTCTTTGGGTCTGTTGGCACAAAAATATGCACAAGTGTACAGATATTTTGCGTATATTCTCATACATTGTTGCCATAGGTTGTATTAGTCATTATAGATCTGCATAGAATCGGATAAGTTATTTGTTATACATTTGTTGTATTTGGTTAAGTGGTTACTTGTAAAACACATACAAGACTCGGTTCCTGCCTAAAACTTTGGGCAACACTCAACATAAGCTATCCACGTGGGTGACTTTTAGCATGTGTGGGGATCAAAGGAAGTATTGTGTATTAATCAAAAGCAATAGAAGCACAAGTTTGTTTTATTGCTTACATTGATTGATAGAAGTGTGGTTGCTGTGTATATCCATACACAGGAATATGTAATTGCGAACGCACGGTACACATGTGGCACAGTACAAATGGTACATGAAGCGTGCATACAGGGACGCGCACGCGTGCACAATTACGCTCACGATTGTGTAAGTACGCAAAATTGCATAAGTTAGCGAGTGCAAGTTTGCCTCACAATAGAATTCAATTTTAAGGTGGGATATAAGACTTATAGTTATACATTAACAAGTAACTATCCGATTTTAGACAGATTACTCAAAATCTTATTATAAGTGTATTACCTCTGGGGCAAGTTATCAATCAAAGGGAGTGATTTTTTTTCTGTACAGAAAATCTAAAAGTGTGGGTTATTCAAAAGTAAGTGTGAGTGGATTGAACCCCGGAAAGCGGTATCCCGTCGGTGAGGCACTGAGTAAGCAGAGGCTTGGTGGCGTGGAGGTTAGCGACCTCACGTATTTATTGGTATTGAGGCACGTAGTGTGTGTGTGTTTTTAAAGGTAAAACGTGTGGAGGAGCGTGATTTCTGGTGTTACGCTCCGGCTGTGGAGCGCAGCTAGTGAATTTGACTCCCGTGATCGTAGGGTGTATAGATAACAATTATCTATAAGCAATGTGGTTAGACCGCACGTGTATGTGATACGTGGCGCAACATGATACCGCTTGCGTAATTTTGTGCAATTGCGGCATCATATGCGCTGTGTTAGCATATGCAGACGTGATTTGTGTAAAGAGAAGGAATTTTCACTGACTCTCTCTGGAAATATTCCTGGTAGAACTCCATAGGAAGGCTTGGTGACGTTTCCCAAGCGGAATTCCTGTGGAAAGAAACCAAAAAGATCAGGCTTTTTAACCTCCACTGAAAAAGGCAGGGTATTAATTTATTGCTGTTAATACTTCATACTTCCAGTGCTGAGGGGTCTGGTAGGGTCCTCACTGGGTACACATGGAAATAACTACAGGAGTGGACCGTGGTACTGTCCAGAGGAGACAGAGTGGGTGAAAAGCACTCAGAGGACTTTTCACTGTCGTCTTGCATTGGCCACTTAGTGCTTGTACTTAAAAAGTCCTCAATGGGAGCTAAGTGTGCACACAAGAGGCACTCAGGAGCCAGGGTTCAGGCTGAGGAGCAGGGGCCGAAAGGGTCCGCTGGTTATATTATGTGTAAGAAGTATGGTCCTTACACGGAGGCTTTTTGTGATGAATGGGCACGAATGACTGTTGAAGATAGGGCATCATTTCCCAGGGTTGGTAGTTTTGACCCAGAGGTGCTGCAAAATGTTAGAAATAGAATATGTCTGATCAAATCCAAGAAATGGAGGCTCAGACATAACGACTGTTTAAACATATGGCAACAGGAAGGAGAAACGCAAAGAGAACTTGCTTGTGCAGCGAGGTCAAAACCAGACAGGAATGTGAATGCGAGTGCACCACCACTGCCATATGTCGATTGAGAGAAGGCTGCTACAACCAATAGTATACTAGGAAACGATAAAAATACATTTGTAAAATGTATTAACCCTAACCCTTGCAAATTGTACCCTGTCCTAAGTTCTTCCAATGATCATAGTTCAGAGGAAGATGAAGAACCTAGCCTGATCTCAGCCCTTTCTCAGACAGCCACCATGCGGGAAACCCAGGTGGGCACAGCCCAAGCAGTAAAAGCGGTGGCTGTATCTTCCACAGGAGGGATGGGTGAGATCGTAGCCACTGGTAAGTATGGGATTGTACATTACGCAGAAACAGTAGCTCCCCACAGTGAGTCAAACATGAATGGAGTTGTCAGGTTACACCCTGTCCGGGTAATAGCAGTTCCCAATGGGAGAACTGATAGCCAGGGAGTAACCCCCATCAGGAATATTGCAATGTATTGCCCGTGGACCAGATCGGAACTGTGGTCAATCATTTCAGAATTCCCTGATCCCAGGAAATATTTAGGCGGGTGCCAGAAGTTTATTAAAGATCTGGGTAATGCCCATGAACCCACAAAGATTGGTGGACAGTGTTAAGAGCGTGCCTCTAATATTAACACCCAAAAATTTATAACAGAATGTAAGATAGAGGCAGACAGTCCTCTGACTGATGAATATAACCAGGAGAATGTAAAACAAATCAATATACAATTAGGATTGTATTTCCCCACAGTTGTAAAATGGAATAAAATTTTCACTATCAAACAGAAAGAAAGTGAACTGGCATCCGAAAATTTTCATAGAGCTTTACAAGATATGGCTAAATACACTGGGATAAGGGATATAAAGAATGATGTGAACCACAGGGAGGTGGCTGTCTCCGTTCTAATGGATGGACTCAAAAAGTCATTGAAAGTCAGGGTACAGACTTCTTTGCCTAATTGGAGAGGGGTCACTGTAGATGCTCTGAAAGAGTCTGCTATTGAGCATGACAAGAAAATCTTTAAACATAAAGAACAGCAGGGGGAGAGGTTGATGACGGTGAGTATACAGGCTCTGGAAGGTCAAACTACACAACCTATTCCCCAGGTATTTGAAGAACCAAGAAGGAGAGTAAACAGGTGTTACACTTGTGGGAGGGAGGAACATTTCTCCAGGGACTGTACACAGAAAAGACAACAAGCCCCTAGACACTATCCACGTACACAAAACTACTTAACACATAGACGGGACCAAGGGACATATAGGAGGGATTTCTAGCCACATAGGGGGGGAAACACATAGATTTTCCCCAAGGAGGGATGGGCAGACCTCCAACTCATCACAGTTAATTCCCTCACATATGATAGCTGCCAACGCCTTCCAGGAAAACCAACAATACAAGCAATAGCCCGTGAGGTTGACTAATGACCTCAGAGACGAACCTGGGGTCATGGTCAATGTAGCTGGTACAAGACAACCTTTCCTTGTAGATACAGGGGCGGCCAGATCTGTATTAACCTCTTCAATAGGAATAATGACCATGAGCAAAACTATTTCGGCAATGGTAGTAATGGGAAAAGTGCAGCAGTATCCTTTGACTAGACCTACAGAGGTTACAATAGGGCCCTTGCATACCAAACATTCTTTCTTGTTGGCTGCATCGGCTCCGACTAATCTACTTGGCAGAGACTTATTATGTAAGATGCGGTGTATTATAGGGTGTGTTTTTAGATCTCCCTAAAAACCATGCAAAGGAAGTACAAGATATGTTAGACACCCCTCAAAGGCTAATGTTGCTCTCTACCGTTCTAGACACATGTCCATCGCAGGTAGAGGAAATGATCTAGCAAATACCGGGTTCCCTATGGACTAAAGAGAGACAGGACACTGGATTGATGGCAAATGTAGCCCCAGTAGTTGTGCAAATAAAAGATGGCAGGATAGCTCAAAAAATCCCCCAGTACCCTCTGAAGCCAGAGGTGGAATTAGGAGTATACTCTGTCATAGAACGGCTGCTACAGCAGGGCATCCTAGTCAGGACATCCAGTACAGCCAATAGTCCCATCTTCCCTGTGAAAAAAGAGTGGGGGAAGGGGTTATAGGCTAGTACAGGATTTAAGGGGTACAAACAAAAAAGTCAACAGCCAATTCCCCGTAGTGCCCAATCCAGCTGTCATCCTCATGCAGATTCACTCTACCTCTACTCACTTCACTGTAATTGACCTCTGCTCAGCTTTCTTTTCTGTTCCTCTTTACCCCGACAGCCAGTACCTCTTTGCTTTCTCTTACAGGGGAGTACAGTATACCTGGACCCGTCTCCCCAAAGGTTTCATTGACAGCACAAGTATTTTCTCCCAGGCCCTACATGACTATTTGCAATCCTTTCAGCCTGAGAATGGGTCAGTGCTGATACAATATGTTGATGACTTGTTGTTATGCTCTGATTCATTTGAAACGTCCCTGGCAGATACTAAACAGCTACTGTTTCACCTCTCCCAGACAGGACACAAGGTTTCTAAGGATAAATTACAGTTGTGCCGGACAAGGGTTAAATACTTGGGACACTGCTTGACGCAAGGACTAAGACACCTGACTACTGACAGGATACAGGCCATCCATGACATGGCTCTGCTGCAGGCTCAGCAACAAATTTGCACATTTCTAGGAATGTGTGGATATTGTTGGAACTGGATTCTGGGGTTCTCTATTTTGGCACTACCACTGCAAGAAATGGTCTCTTCCAGTAAACCAAAATGGATCTCTCATACTGAGGAGTCCGAACTGGCTTTTGAGAGACTGAAAGAGTGCTTGTCAAAAGCACCAGCATTGGGGATGCCATATTATGAGAAATCTTTTGAATTATATGGTACCAAAAGTATTGGGTGCGCGGCAGGGGTCCTAACACAAAAACATGGTGATGCCAGCAGACCGGTAGCCTACTACAGTGCACAGTTGGACACTGTAGCATGGTCTCTCCCCACTTGCCTATGAAGTGTTGCCGCAAAAGCTGTGTTGGTAAGTAAGAGTGAAGACGTAGTGCTAGGGCATGACCTGACAATCCATACACCTCATTCAGTTTCAGCCTTGCTAAACTCCGCCCAAACCAGACATGTCTCATCTGCTCGATTTACAAAATGGGAACTGTCACTGATGGCCCCTGTAAACATCACCATAAAAAGGTGTAACACCCTAAATCCTGCAACGTATTTGCCAAGTGTGCCTGGTCATGCACAAAGGGTGGAGGATGGAAACGATGGTGAAGGAGGATTTAGTACAGACAATGATACACATGACTGTATGTAATACTTGAACCAGACTTTCACTGCGAGACCTGACATTAGTGACAACCCACTAGAAGAGGTAGACCTTACCTTTTACACGGATGGTAGTTGCCACAGACAGACGGACTCAGGAGACCTGTGCACCAGATATGCAGTTGTAGATGATGAAGGTATTATAGAAGCTGAACCCCTTGGTCCACCTCACTCAGCACAAGTTGCTGAGCTGGTAGCACTGATCAGAGTTTTTGAGTTGGCAAAGGGTAAGTCAGCTAATATATACACAGACTCTAGATATGCTTTTGGAGTAGTGCATGATTTTGGGGCCCTGTGGCATCTCAGAAATTTCATGACGGCAGCTGGCACACCTGTGGCACATACGTCACACATCAAAAGACTGCAGACGACCATACAGGAACCTGACAGAGTGGCTGTTATTAAATGTAAAGCACACACTTACAATCAAAACCCAATTTCACTTGGTAACAGCTGGGCAGATGAAGCTGCTAAATGGGCAGCAAGCACCATTACACAAATTACCACCACACAACTGATGACATTCAATGCAGTAAATACACAACAGTTAATTGAAATGCAAGATTTGTCTTCCCTATAGGAGAAGGCGGTCTGGAAGGCGAAGGGATATGGTCAGGAGTCCTCAGGACTCTGGAGAGATGGATAAGGTAAGCCAGTGGCCCCCAGGGCGTATCTCCCAAGCCTAGCTGAAGCGGCACATGGTCTGACTCATCTGGGTAAGGAAGGTATGTGCAAATTGGTAATTGCTTACTGGAGTGCACCAGGGTTCTCTTCTCAGGCAAGCAGGAAAGCAATGACATGTCTTACTTGCTTGAGGAAGAACATTGGTAAGACAATACCAATGGAGCCATTCCATATCCCTCCTACAATTGGACCTTTCCAGGTAATACAAATCGATTTTATACAGCTACCACCCTGTAGGAATTTGAAGTATGTATTGGTGTGCACAAATGTTTTCTCAAACTGGGTAGAGGCATTCCCTGCTGCTACAAATACTGCTGTGTTTACCGCAAATAAATTGTGCAGGAATTTGTGTGTAGATACGGTATTCCTAAAATCATTGAGAGTGATAGGGGTACCCATTTTACAGGTGAAGTCTTTCAGGTTATGAGCAAACTTATGGGTATTTATAGCAAACTTCATGCTCCCTACCAACCACAGGCCAGTGCGAAGGTGGAGAGAGTGAACAGCACTATTAAAAACAAGATGAGCAAAGTGATGGCTGAAACTGGACTGTTGTGGCCGGAGGCACTGCCACTAGTGTTGTACAGCATCAGAACCACTCCCAGGTCACCGCTTAACCTATCACCCTTTGAAATTCTTTTTGGACGACAGCCCCACGTATTGATAGATCCCCAGGATGATCTGAAATGCAATAATGAGATGACTGTGTAATACTTGGTTAGGATGAGCCAGTAATTGAGAAATCAGCAAAGAAATCTGAAACTGGCGATTCCAGACCTACCAAACAGTAACTATCATGAAATTGAACCTGGGTACTATGTGATGATTCAAAATTTTCTATGCTCAGGTTGCCTAATAGACAGGTGGGAAGGACCGTGTCAAGTTTTGTTGACCAGCACGACATCACTGAAGTTTGCCGAAAGAGAGACTTGGGTCCACTCATCCCATTGCAAGAAGGTCGCTAACCCGGAGAAAGCTTGTGAGAAAGAGAAAGGTGAAGAAAACCTGATATCACTGGAGAATCTGTTTCGGGAAAGCTGAAAGGCAGAACTGTCGAACTATACCTGAGCATGGTGAAAAACAAGATCAACGACTGTTGCCTTGTTATTTTTTTTTCTCTCCTCTCCAACACCCCTCCCATTTTAGAAATGGATTTGCATTGAGAGACCGTGTTATCCCTATTCCGGATTTTGATTGTGACTCTATTTTTGATCAGGACAATTTGTTTTTGCAAGGGCCCCCGAGAAGTTGAGAAAGGATCTGGAATGGGTTCTGATGAAGAGGTTGAATTCGTTGGATCCCAGGATCAGTCCATCACTTTGGTCAAAGCTGGTATAAGTAAGAGATCTGGTAGTCACGGAGTTCGGAGACAATGGGGTATATTTACAAAGATTCGTGTTTTTGCCGTTTTGAAGGGTGTTTGAACTCGAATGGTATCGGGTGCATTTTACTGCAACTTTTTGAATCCTGATACGATCATTCACTAAGCTGCCGAGTTTTGCACAATCGTTTTTTCCGATGTCGATGTGATTCGTAATATCAGGCAGTGTTTTACGGTAGTGATGAGTAAAACACTGCCTGACAAAACACAAGGAATCCCAGCCGGATCTGTGAGATCCGTGCAGGGCTTCATTGTGTACCTTAAAAAGTTGTTTAAAGTCTTAAAAATCTGAAAAAAATTGCGTGGGGTCCCCCCTCCTAAGCACAACCAGCCTCGGGCTATTTGAGCTGGTCCTGGTTGAAAAAATATGGGGATAAAAATGAAAGGGGTTCCCCCGTATTTAATCAACCAGCACTGGGCTCTGCGCCTGGTCCTGGTTCCAAAAATACGGGGGACAAAAAGCGTAGGGGTCCCCCGTATTTTTTAAACCAGCACCGGGCTCCACTAGCCAGGTACATAATGCCACAGCCGGGGGACACTTTTATACTGGTCCCTGACACTTTTATACTGGTCACTTTTATACTGGTCCCATGTGTAAACATGGGACCCCTTTCAGTGCGTGGTTCGGTTTCCGTTTTTATTATTTTGCCAAGTACGTGGATTATACAAAGGTCTGATTCTACTCTGGATTATGTGAGTATAATTTTTTTCACAGGTACCCCAAGGATTCTACATGGAGAAGAGGACCGAGCCTCGTGGGAACATAGGTAAGTATGTATGTATGTATGGAGGTGTGCATATATGTAATAAACTTATACTTTCACGGTGTGTGTGTCCTGTTTTTTTTGGGTATTTTTGTAGTAGTAGTACTACAGGTACCAGCGGGCCCGGTTTTCCACCGCATGCTGGTACTTGTAGTACTGCTACTAAAAACAATATTCACATTTTTTAAAAAGGCTATCAGCCCCCCATCCGCTGCCCTTGGATGGGGGGACAGCCTCGGGCTTCACCCCTGGCCCTTGGGTGGCTGGAGGGGGGGACCCCTTGATTTAAGGGGTTCCCACTCCTCCAGGGTATCCCGGCCAGGGGTGACTAGTTGGGTATGTAATGCCAGGGCCGCAGGGACCAGTATAAAAGTATCCCCAGGCTGTGGCATTATGTACCTGGCTAGTGGAGCATGGTGCTGGTTTCAAAAATATGGGGGACCCCTACGCTTTTTGTCCCCCAT
Organism: Pseudophryne corroboree; assembly: GCF_028390025.1. NCBI lineage: Eukaryota > Metazoa > Chordata > Amphibia > Anura > Myobatrachidae > Pseudophryne > Pseudophryne corroboree. The sequence goes on from NC_086450.1 coordinate 309,269,221, forward strand.
ATTTTTGGAACCAGGACCAGGCGCAGAGCCCGGTGCTGGTTGAAGAAATATGGGGGAACCCCTGTCATTTTTCCCCCCATATTTTTTCAACCAGGACCGGCTCAAAGAGCCTGAGGCTGGTTGTGCTTAGGAGGGGGGACCCCACGCAATTTTTTTCAGTTTTTACACTAAACAGACCCTTTCCCATAGATAACCATGCACAGATCTCACTGATCCGTGCATGGTTATCCAAACTCGACTGGAAAAAGCAGATCTATTTTTTTGCTGCTTTTTTTAACGATTCGAAAAAAAACAGACCCGCACTTGAACACTCAGAAACTAACACCCAAATACGAATGAATAGTGAATGCCCGTATTGTATGAAATAACAGCCGTGTTTGACCGATGGTCTATTCATTCGTATTTCGGAACTTTGCAAATCAAACCATTACGAATAGTCCAAACACTGCTGAGATTGGTGCTTAGTGAATTCCCGGATTGGGACTTAGAGAAAAAAACACAAATCGGACAAACTCGAATTCTTAGTAAATATTGGCCATTGTGAGGGGTTATTGTCTGATGAATACTGCATATGTAAGTACTGCGACCCCATAATTGAAGATGAGTGCATCCAGAGATGTCAGTCAAACAATAATATCGATATTGACGGACATCCTTTGAGTGACTATCACTCACTAGTAGTGGGTACGGTCTTAAACCAAACAGAATGCTGGGTGTACTCACAAGTACCTCAAGAACAGAGTAAATCGGGATTAGTGCCATACCAATTAACAGTAAATGAGGTACTCAAATTGCATGGGGGGAGATCGGTGGACAGAAAATGCAATATATCTAGGCCACTTAGCCTAAAGCTCTACCAGTACCACGTAGACAGATCCCTACTGTGTTTCAACGTAATCAATTTCCGGAAACCAGGAAATTGGGAAGTGACTTGGAATAATCAGACAATGACCGTCTCACACAGAGCTGACGAGGATACACAACCAAACAAAAGTGAGTGTTTCCTCAATTGCGCACTGCTAAAAATGATGGGAACCGTCGTACAGATAGTAAATGTAACCACAAGTAATGTTTTTATGGTAAAGAAGGGTTAATTATACCCAATGTTAGATCTTCACTCAGTCTGTAAGATGGATCTGTTTTGTCCCCTGGTGATATTCTTTAAATCTCCATACGTCCCAACGAGAATATAAAAAGGAAAGGAAACCACAAAGAAAAGGAGTTCAGTTCCTCTTATGCTCTGAATAACGAACAATAGGAATATTTCTGCAGAAGTTCTATTCCTTTTCCCATATGGGGGGTGGTTGTTCAATGAACACTTCTATAGGTTCACCTCCGTGGTTTCCTTTCCTTTTTATATTCTCGTTGGGACGTATGGAGATTTAAAGAATATCACCAGGGTACCTAAACAATTCTCTAAGTCCCACTGAACTAATGTTGGATACCGGATGCACGTCTAACACCAACATAGCTGTCAAGGCCTCAGTTATCCGCTTTGCAAAAGGATGACTGCTATCATATTTCATCTTCCTCACAAAGGACTGTTGGACAGTAAATTGCTTAGTTGAAGTAGTACAAGTGGTCTTCCGACTTTCTCTCTGGGATAACGATTGACTCCCAGCAGCAACAACAGCAGCGGCAGCAACAGCAGGCATACCATCCAAGGATCCTCCAGAGGAATCCCAGTTAGGAGAGGACTCTTCAGTCTTGCCAGTGACATGGCCTGCAGGACTACTGACGTTCCTGACTGAGGAGGAAGTTGACGTTGAGGGAGTTGGTGGTGTGGCTTGCAGTAGCTTGGGTACAAGAGGAAGAAGGGATTTAGGTGTCAGTGGACTGCTTACGCTCTTACCAAAAGTTTCACTACTTGACACTGAGTTCTGATGAATACGCTGCAGGTGACGTATAAGGAAGGCTGTTCCTAGGTGGTTAACATCCTTACCTCTACTTATTACAGATTGACAGAGGCAACACATGGCTTGACACCTGTTGTCCAGATTTGTGGAGAAATAATTCCACACCGAAGAGGTGGCTTTTTTGGTATTTTGCCCAGGCATCACAATGGGCTTATTCATCCCACGGACAACAGGTGTCTCCCCCATTGCCAGATTTAAACAAACCACATCACCATCAGAATCCTCATCGTCAACTTCCTCCGCAGCGCCAGCAACACCCATATCCTCATCTTGGTGTACTACAACAGTGACATCTTCAATTTGAATATCAGAAACTGGACTATGGGTGCTACTTCCAGCACTTGCAGAGGGAGTGCAAATGGTGGACGGAGCCACCTCTTCCTGTCCAGTGTTGGGTAGGTCAGGCACAGGCTTGGACTGGCCCACAGGGGTACAGGGGAATGCCTGGGGCCCCACCTCCTGCTCTAAGGATCAGGTTCTAGACGGTGCACTTGAATTATACATTATACAAATGTTACCTTATACTGGACTATGGTGTATTTTATACAGTGCATTGCTGATATTAATCTGTTATTAATCTGGTACGTTATCATGCATGCAGCAGCTGAATTTACTGTATATATTTAGGAAGGGGCACAGATGTTGCACTCTTTAATGGTTAGTCACACCAATGAGGTTGCAGGCCACACCCCCTCATCAGACTGGCCACACTCCTAAACATGGGCCCCTACCACTGCATTCCCCCGGTTGACCCTACATGCCCCAGTCCGACACTGGTCAGGCATCACAATCGCCGACACACTTGGACTCTCCTTGGGGATTTGTGATATCATTTTAGAATGCACAGTTCTTTGCTGAGCTTTTTCCAGCTTAACGCTTATCATTTTTCTAGTGGGAGGATGAGGGCTTCCATCGTCATGTGAAGCTGAACCACTAGTCATGAACATAGGCCAGGGCCTTAGCCGTTCCTTGCCACTCTGTGTCGTAAATGGCATATTGGCAAGTTTACGTTTTTCCTCAGACCATTTTAATTTATGTTTTTGGGTCTTTTTACTGAACTTTAGCTTTTTGGATTTTTACATGCCCTCTACTATCACTTTGGGCATGGGCCTTGGCAGATGACGTTGATGGGATTTCATCAACTATGTCATTACTAGTGGCAGCAGCTTCAGCACTAGGAGGAAGTGGTTCTTGTTCTTTCCCTATTTTATATTCCAAATTTTTGTTTTTCATTATTTTTCTGGAGTTATATAACAATATGCGGTACAGGAGAGCGTACCTCTACACCACACAGGGCAAACCCTGTGAAAATGATTTGGATTAAATATTAATAACCCCTTTATTTGGAGTAAATAATATACAGCACAGGACAGCACCACTGAACTTATATAGCAGCACCACTGGACGGGACTTATATGGAATTATATGGACTAATATGGACATATATGGCAGGATCACTGGAATTATATGGCAGGATCACTGGATTTATATGGCAGGATCACTGCAGTTATATGGCAGGATCACTGGAATTATAATGCAGGATCACTGGATTTATACGCCAGTACCACTGGAATTATACGGCAGGATCATTGGAATTATACAGCAGGATCACTGGATTTATACGGCAGGATCACTGGAATTATATGGCAGGATCACTAGAATTATACGACAGGATTTATATGGCAGTACTACTGGACATATACGGCAGTATCAATGGACATATACGTCAGTATCACTGGACTGGATTTATATGCCAGTACCACTGTAATTATACAGCAGGATCACTGGACTTATACGGCAGTACCGCTGGACATATACAGCAGTACCGCTGGACATATACGCCAGTATCAATGGACATATACGGCAGGACCACTGGACTTATATGGCAGGATCACTGGAATTATACGTCAGGATCACTGGAATTATACGGCAGGATCACTGGAATTATACGGCAGAATCACTGGATTTATACGGCAGGATCACTGCAGTTATATGGCAGGATCACTGGAATTATAATGCAGGATCACTGGATTTATACGCCAGTACCACTGGAATTATACGGCAGGATCATTGGAATTATACGGCAGGATCACTGGATTTATACGGCAGGATCACTGCAATTATATGGCAGGATCACTAGAATTATACGACAGGATCACTGGATTTATACGGCAGTACTGCTGGACATATACGACAGTATCAATGGACATATACGTCAGTATCACTGGACTGGATTTATATGCCAGTACCACTGTAATTATACAGCAGGATCACTGGACTTATACGGCAGTACCGCTGGACATATACAGCAGTACCGCTGGACATGTACGGCAGTATCAAGGGACATATACGGCAGGACCACTGGACTTATATGGCAGGATCACTGGAATTATACGTCAGGATCACTGGAATTATACGGCAGGATCACTGGACTTATACGGCAGGATCACTGGATTTATACCGCAGTATCAATGGACATATACGGCAGTATCACTGTACATATACGGCAGGATCACTGGACATATACAGCAGTACCACAGGACATATACGGCAGCACAGGGACATCACCAATGGACTGATGCAGGACAACACAGCACCACTGCAATGGACTGGACTTATACAGCAGCACTGGACACATGGCAGCAGAGGACACCATGTCTGTGAATGGACTGATGAAGCACAACACACCACCACTGGACTGATGCAGCACAGCACAGCACCACTGGACTGGACTTATACAGCAGCACTGGACATATGGCAGCAGAGGACACCACCAATGTGACTGGACTGATGCAGCACAATACACCACCACTGAACTAATGCAGCACAACAAAGCAACACTGTAAGGGACTTATACAGCAGCACTGGAGATATGGCAGCAGAGGACACAACCACTGTGACTGGACAGATGCAGCACAAGACACGGACACTGAGGACACAGAGGACGGAGACACATCCTCTCTCTCTACACTCTCTAATGCTGGAGTGAAAATGGCGGGGACGCGCAGATTCATATATGGAATCCAAACCCCGCGAGAATCCGATAGCGGGATGATGACGTTTTGCCTCGTTCTTGTTTCCGAGTGAGGCAGGAAAACCCGAGCCTGACTCGGATCCGGGCTCGGATGGTGAAGTCCGGTAGGGTTCGGTTCTCTGAGAACCGAATCCGTTCATCTCTAGTCAATACATGCAGCTATCAGGCGATTTGTTTATTGAGAGATCTCTACACAGGACATGCGGACATCCTCTGAGGTTAGAGGAGAGGAAATTTCATACCCAGTGAAGGAAGGTCTTCTTCACAGTAAGGGTACTAAAGATTTGGAATTTTCTGCCAGAGAAGGTAGTAATGACGGACTCAGTCAATATGTTTAAAAATGGGTTAGATACATTTCTAACTCAAAAAGATATCCAAGGATATAGCATTTAAAATGAATGTGTTTTAGTAACAGCATGGATTATAGTTGTCAATTAGACTAAAAACATAGCTTCATCTACATCATTATAGTTAAACTATAGTTACATACAGAATAGTGTAGGACAGCCGTGGCCAACCTGTGGCTCTTGAGCCGCATGCGGCTCTTTCTTTATTCAAATGTGGCTCCCGACACTCAAAGTCACTTGACCACAACAGATCCTGGAAACTGGTGCACTCCAACCAGACACACAGCAGCACTACAGCAACTGAAAACTGAGGGAGCCAGATACTGGGCTGTAGTGACATATGAAGATGGGCTGGAGTGACACAAGGGGGAGCTGGCTGGAGTGACACAGAAGGATCCTGGTAGGAGAGACATAATGGGGGAGCTGACTGGAGTGATACAGGAGGGTGCTGGCTGGAGTGACACAGGAGGGTGCTGGCTGGAGTGACACAGGAGGGTGCTGGCAGGAGTGACACAATGGGGGAGCTGGCTGGAGTGACAAAGGAGAATCCTGGCAGAAGAGACACAATGGGGAGCTAACTGGAGTGACACAGGAGGGTGCTGGCTGGAGTGACACAGGAGGGTGCTGGCAGGAGTGACACAATGGGGGAGCTGGCTGGAGTGACAAAGGAGAATCCTGGCAGAAGAGACACAATGGGGAGCTGACAGTAGTGACACAGGAGGGTGCTGGCTGGAGTGACACAGGAGGGTGCTGGCAGGAGTGACACAATGGGAGAGCTGGCTGGAGTGACAAAGGAGAATCCTGGCAGAAGAGACACAATGGGGAGCTGACTGGAGTGAAACAGGAGGGTGCTGGCTGGAGTGACACTTTGACACATGTGGGAGCTTGCTGGAGTGACACAGGAAGGTGTTGGCTGGAGTGACACATGGTGGAGCTGAAGTGTATTATGTGAATGTGGCTTTTTCAATATATTTTTTGTGGATCTGGATTCTGAAATTGTTTTAAGTGGAAGTGTCTTTTTCAGTGTATTTTATGTTGATTCTGCCTTTGAATTGTATTTTATGTGGATCTGGCATTTTCATTGTATTTTATACCAGGAGTGTGGCCTATCAGTCACAAGGTCACACCCCATTTTTGCACACGCTCCTTCGCCTTGATGTTGGCTCTTTGACGTACCTAACAAGATTTGGCCACCCCTGGTGTAGGAAATATAATACAAGTTGAACTCGATGGACAACTTGTCTTTTTTAAATCTTATTAACTATGTTACTATGTTACACATGGGAAATGCAAGGGGACCTGGATTAGTGGCAAACCGCCACTTACTAGATCCAAACTACAGTACAGAGGAGTTTTAGAAGATATGAAAGTTTTTTTGTGCTGTCAGGCAGAGAATATTGCAGTTAAAGAATATAACTAGTGGTTTACAAAAAAATCCATAGATTTTAAAGATATTCTATTTAATAAGGCATGTTTTTAATTATATTTGTGAATGTATGATCAAATGAATTCATATGACATAAAATAGAATCTTCTGTAGCTTTCATTTTTGACTATTCATTTTCATACAGCAGGTGGCACTGTTGCTTTACCAATTCCTTATAAATGGACACACTTGTCACCTATTGAAGGGGAAATGTGGCTTTCAGACCTTGGAAGGAATTTAAGAAAACTAAAGATAAGGGAAAATTTTTAATAGTTATTCATCATGCATATAAAGTGAGTTAAATGAATGTACTTGTTTGATGAGTTAACTGTGGGTTTTGACTTAAGTCCTATTTTTAACCAAGCAAATGACTGGAACACTTTTTCCAGTATTCAGAATCTGTTTGCATTTTCACTTTACATGTCGAGAGAGGTATAATTTGTCCAGGGTTCTTAAATCTATGTTAGATAAGAGTAAATTAACATCAAATTATCTCCATACATCATGGACTGGGGGTTATTTCTTTAACAATTGGGAATATCTAAGCTACATTGAAGTTTTGTGCTTTAAAAATGCAGAGTTTATCTGATACACTGGAAGGCCTTAATCATGGCCCTCATTTCGAGTTGATTGCTTGCTGCCATTTTTCGCAGCGCAGCGAACAGGTTACTACTGCGCATGTGTATGCACCGCAATTCGCAAACGTGTCGTATGGGTACAAACAGCATCGTTGCTGTGCAATGCTTCTAGCGACAAATCCATTCGCACAACCAATCGCAAGGAGATTGACAGGAAGAGGGCGTTTATGGGTGTCAACTGACCGTTTTCTGGGAGTGGTAGGGAAAATGCAGGCGTGTCCAGGCGTTTGCAGGGCAGGTGTCTGACGTCAATTCCGGGACCGGACAGGCTGAAGTGATCGCATGGGCTGAGTAAGTTCAGACCTACTCAGAAACTGCAGAAAACTTTTTCGTCCCGCTCGGCTGCACAAGCGTTTGCACACTTGCAAAGCGAAAATACACTCCCCTAGAGGCGGCGACTATCTGATCGCTGCTCTGCAAAAAATAGCTAGTGAGCGATCAACTCAGAATGAGGGCCCATAGAGGTAGGTAGAGCAGTGGCCTTCCGTACCGTACTGCTATATATACTGGTGGTTACTGTCAGCAAACTGCAAAACTAAAATGCACCACAGGTATAGAATCTAGATGGATAGTATACTTGACGACACAGAGGTAGGTAGAGCAGTGGCCTTCCGTACCATACTGCTATATATACTGGTGGTCACTGTCAGCAAACTGCAAAACAAAAATGCACCACAGGTATAGAATCTAGATGGATAGTATACTTGACGATACAGAGGTAGGTAGAGCAGTGGCCTTCCGTACCGTACTGCTATATATACTGGTGGTCACTGTCAGCAAACTGCAAAACTAAAATGCACCACAGGTATAGAATCTAGATGGATAGTATACTTGACGACACAGAGGTAGGTAGAGCAGTGGCCTTCCGTACCGTACTGCTATATATACTGGTGGTCACTGTCAGCAAACTGCAAAACTAAAATGCACCACAGGTATAGAATCTAGATGGATAGTATACTTGACGACACAGAGGTAGGTAGAGCAGTGGCCTTCCGTACCGTACTGCTATATATACTGGTGGCCACTGTCAGCAAACTGCAAAACTAAAATGCACCACAGGTATAGAATCTAGATGGATAGTATACTTGACGATACAGAGGTAGGTAGAGCAGTGGCCTTCCGTACCGTACTGCTATATATACTGGTGGTCACTGTCAGCAAACTGCAAAACTAAAATGCACCACAGGTATAGAATCTAGATGGATAGTATACTTGACGACACAGAGGTAGGTAGAGCAGTGGCCTTCCGTACCATACTGCTATATATACTGGTGGTCACTGTCAGCAAACTGCAAAACTAAAATGCACCACAGGTATAGAATCTAGATGGATAGTATACTTGACGACACAGAGGTAGGTAGAGCAGTGGCCTTCCGTACCATACTGCTATATATACTGGTGGTCACTGTCAGCAAACTGCAAAACAAAAATGCACCACAGGTATAGAATCTAGATGGATAGTATACTTGACGATACAGAGGTAGGTAGAGCAGTGGCCTTCCGTACCGTACTGCTATATATACTGGTGGTCACTGTCAGCAAACTGCAAAACTAAAATGCACCACAGGTATAGAATCTAGATGGATAGTATACTTGACGACACAGAGGTAGGTAGAGCAGTGGCCTTCCGTACCGTACTGCTATATATACTGGTGGTCACTGTCAGCAAACTGCAAAACTAAAATGCACCACAGGTATAGAATCTAGATGGATAGTATACTTGACGACACAGAGGTAGGTAGAGCAGTGGCCTTCCGTACCGTACTGCTATATATACTGGTGGTCACTGTCAGCAAACTGCAAAACTAAAATGCACCACAGGTATAGAATCTAGATGGATAGTATACTTGACGATACAGAGGTAGGTAGAGCAGTGGCCTTCCGTACCGTACTGCTATATATACTGGTGGTCACTGTCAGCAAACTGCAAAACTAAAATGCACCACAGGTATAGAATCTAGATGGATAGTATACTTGACGACACAGAGGTAGGTAGAGCAGTGGCCTTCCATACCGTACTGCTATATATACTGGTGGTCACTGTCAGCAAACTGCAAAACTAAAATGCACCACAGGTATAGAATCTAGATGGATAGTATACTTGACGATACAGAGGTAGGTAGAGCAGTGGCCTTCCGTACCGTACTGCTATATATACTGGTGGTCACTGTCAGCAAACTGCAAAACTAAAATGCACCACAGGTATAGAATCTAGATGGATAGTATACTTGACGAAACAGAGGTAGGTAGAGCAGTGGCCTTCCGTACTGTACTGCTATATATACTGGTGGTCACTGGTCAGCAAAACTGTGCACTGTACTCCTCCTATATAATATACTGGTGGTCCCCAGTACCCACAATAAAGCAGTGTGAGTACAGATATATGCAGCACACTGAGCACAGATATGGAGCGTTTTTCAGGCAGACAATGTATACTGGTGGTCACTGGTCAGCAAAACTCTGCACTGTACTCCTCCTATATAATATACTGGTGGTCCCCAGTACCCACAATAAAGCAGTGTGAGCACAGATATATGCAGCACACTGAGCACAGATATGGAGCGTTTTTCAGGCAGGCAACGTATACTGGTGGTCACTGATCAGCAAAACTCTGCACTGTACTCCTCCTATATAATACAGCTGCTCCCCAGTCCCCACAATTAAGCAATAAGCACAAACGGAGAGGACGCCTGCCACGTCCTCTCCCTAACATTTCCAATGCACGAGTGAAAATGTCGGCGACGCGCGGCTCCTTATATAGAATCCGAATCTCGCGAGAATCTGACAGCGGGATGATGACGTTCGGGCGCGCTCGGGTTAACCGAGCCATACGGGAGAATCCGAGTATGCCTCGGACCCATGTAAAATGGGTGAAGTTCGGGGGGGGGTTCTGTTTCCGAGGAACCGAACCCGCTCATCACTAGTTCAAATGGTCTTTAATATAAAATAATATGTAATATTACTTGCAGAAACACAGTTTAGCCCATAACTAACCAAATTATTGTTTTGGTCCAGGACTTTTACACTGAATTCTACTTGCGCTACATGCATGTTACATTTTGCCATGTCTGTAACATAATGTACCACACATCTTGGGCCAAGCTATATAGAGTATTTTATTGCACTACAAATGAAGCATTTTTTTTTAAATCCACTTATTTATTAATCTAGTAATAGAAAAAAGTCTGTTAAATCTTTTAATTCATATTAGTAAATAAAGTTTCTTTCATTAAAATTCCTCTTGTTACCATAATTTAATAAATGTACCTCATCACCAACTATTAGATATCTCTGTGTTGTCAGAACCCTTTTAAACATTACAAAAGTAATATAACATCTAGAAAATGTGTACACATCCAAGTAGACATATACAAATAGCTATGATGATATTTATGGAGTGTAAGAATATTGAAAACTTTTAGTTCCAAGTTCTTTCTTTTTCTTACTTCAATCAACATCAAAATCACCTACAGTAACATTTTTTGTGTCAAAGGTCATACTTCCATAAAAGCCTGTGATTTCAGTTTTATACCTCCCCAATCATCTAAAACACAGAGGATACAAGAAGTGTACTTGTGATGGGAGAAAAATCTGAACTGTGAGTAAAGGTGAAAGAAGAGTATTATGGCCCAAAATAATAATTTTGGACAACACTGCATCCAAAAATCTAACTGTGCACAAAATAAGTTGTATAAAACACACCAAAAATGATGTTCTGCATGAAAGAATCAGAAACTAGAAGAAAACATTCCACATTAATAGCATTTTTTTGAGGGGATTGACATATTCAAACTGTTGGTATTAGAAAATGACATGGAGAAGTATTATATGGGACTTTATTTTGAGGGCATGATTGACAAGCTAGAAAAAAAGAAATGGCATCTGCTTCAGAACTAAGCCACCAGAAGTTCCCGTCAATCTTTTCTAAAGACCACATGTTTTAGAACAGTGAGTCAAGCTAAAGCTCCAAGCTCAAGTTCCTTAGATAAAAAGAGTCTATTTTATCATTTGAAATGCAGGACATACAGGTACACATATTTCTAGATCCTTTAGGTTTATTTACTAAACATCAGCTTTTAAAATGAAATAATTATTGCAGTTTTTTGTATTCAATATAGAGATGTGTTTTGGTTTTGGTTCTAATTCCACTTTCGTGTTTTGATTTTGGCTTCGTTTTGCCAAAACCACCCTTTCCGGTTTTGGTTCTGGTTTTGGATCTGGATCATTTAAAAAAACAACAACATAAAAACAGTTAAAATCAAAGAATTTGAGGGGTAATTTTGCTCCTACGGTATTATTAACCTCAATAACATTCATTTCCACTCATTTCCAGTCTATTCTGAACACCTCACACCTCACAATATTGTTTTTAGGCCTAAAAATTGCACCGAGGTGGCTGTATGACTAAGCTAAGCGACACAAGTGTGCGGCACAAACACCTGGCCCATCTAGGAGTGCACTGCTGTTGCAGACAAGATGGAACTATTCAAAAACTAGTCCCCAAACAGCACATGATGCAAAGAAGAAAAAGAGGCGCAATGAGGTAGCTGGATGACTAAGCTAAGCGGCACAAGTGTGCGGCACAAACACCTAACCCATCTAGGAGTGGCACTGCAGTGTCAGACAGGATGGCACTTAAAAAAACTAGTCCCCAAACAGCACATGATGCAAAGAAGAAAAAGAGATGCAAGATGGAATTGTCCTTGGGCTTTCCCACCCACCCTTATGTTGTATAAAGAGGACATGCACACTTTAACAAACCCATCATTTCGGTGACAGGGTCTGCCACACGACTGTGGCTGAAATGACTGGTTTGTTTGGGCCCCCACCAAAAAAGAAGCAATCAATCTCTCCTTGCACAAACTGGCTCTGCAGAGGCAAGATGTCGACCTCATCATCATCCTCCGATTCCTCACCCCTTTCACTGTGTACATCCTCCTCACTGAGTATTAATTCATCCCCACTGGAATCCACCATCACAGATCCCTGTGTACTTTCTGGAGGCAATTGCTGGTAAAGGTCTCCCCGCAGGAATTTATCATTAATTTTGATGAACATCATCTTCTCCACATTTAGTGGAAGTAACCTCCTACGCCGATCGCTGACAAGGTTACCGGCTGAACTAAACTCTCTTCCGGAGTACACACTGGAGGGAGGGGGGGGGGGGGGGGCAACTGAGGTAAAATAAACATACAAAAACATATTAAACCAACCGACTGTAATTGCTTCATTTCATTTGAAAGTAACCATCACAAGAATTGGCTAATATCTGTTCCGAACAGCCAATTCCATCGAATCAGGAAGAACTGCTCCAAGTTAGAAGATTATGTAGAGCAAGGAGAGAATTTACAAAAACAATTGGTCGTCAAAGGATATAATCCCTGGGTAGTGGAAAAAACATTACAAAATATAGAGAAATAAAAAGACAAGATCTACTTACTAATGACAAAAGAAGACAGGAAAAAGGAAGAACAGATATGCCCACCATCCCATTCATCACCAAATTCAATAGTCATCACAAACAAGTAGAATGAATCATTAGGAAGAATTGGGGAACACTACTGAGAGATCCAGTGTTAAAAGAAGTATTCACAGTAAAACCCAAATTCATATACAGGAGAGCCGACAATTTAAAAAAACATCTGGTAAAGAGCTACACCCAGGAACCTGATAGAAAAGGAGCGATACTTACCAAAGGATTCCACCGATGCGGAAGTTGTGCAATGTGTAATGTGTAGAAATTGTAAGAGTAACACTTTGAAAATTATTGAATTCACATCAACAAACAACAAACAAAAATAAGAGCACTAAAATAAACCAATTTATAACATGCAATAGTAAAAATGTGGTCTATCTTATACAGTGTTCATGTAACAAGCAGTATATAGGAAGAACTACAAGAAAATTGAAAGATAGAGTGATAGAACATATCAGAAATATAAAGAGGGCGTAACTACACATGGAGTATCTGCACACTTTAAGGAAGTGCACAACTGTAACCCTTCAGAATTGATGTACTTTTGTGGAATCCAAACTGTAAGGAATAATTGGAGGAAGAATGATAAGGAAAAGACACTGGCAAAAATGGAAATTAAATGCATTTTCAATGTATGCACTTTGCATCCGGGTGGTCTAAATTTGGACTTCGAAACAAAGTGGTTCCTATGATGTAGAAATAAGATTACAAAACTCTCCCAAAGGCTAACTAATTAGGCGTGATATTCATCATTAAATAGATAGGAACTATTCCCCGTATATAGGAAGACTCAAGAGATTATATGTCACACTCCATACTGATATAATATATCCACCTATCCAATGAAAAAATACTCTCCATTCCTCCACAGATTAGTTTAGTGTTGTCATAAAGATCTGTAGAAATATACCAGTGATATTTTTTCCCCTGGTATAATATATCCACCTACCCAATGAAAAAATACTCTCCATCCCTCCATAGATAAGTTTATTGTTGTCATAATGATCTGTAGAAATATACCAGTGATATTTTATCATGGAGTCTTCAAATGGATGTATAGTCATACATTTGAAACAGGAACATTTTGTAATTCCTCTTACGCAATTTGCAGCATACTACCAAGTATGAAGTGGAAACTACATGTTAGGTATGAACCATCAGGTTACATATATTATACATGTGCTGACATATAGGTACTTATACTGAAATTATTGTATTTGTAATTTTCTATCAATATAGAAAAAATGTTCACTAGCTCTTATGTCAAACATTGGTGTAAGAATAGTTGACCATCCGGCCACATAGGTAGTGCATGGGTTAACACACAGGTATTTGGATTGTGCATCCGATTGTGGGGCATGTTCGGTGCGCATGCGCCGGAGGGCGGGTATGTGGAATAGGAAAGAACACTCGCCACTAAGATGTGCACTCCACCACAGTAGAGCTAGGACGTCTGGCGGAAGTCCATGCGTTCCACCATGCATTCCACCTAAAACAGAATGGACACAGAACCAGGACATCCAGCGGAAACCCATGCGTTCCATGGAGCATGGAACGCAAACCGGTGCTATTAATACTATGTGTAGATTAAAAGTACCAAAAGGTTTAAATAATTCCCAGGAGGAATATAAATTTCAGCTCATATAGATATATATTATAGACCCATGTATATGGAGTATGAGATATGTTTTATCCAATTAGTAGTAACGCCCACACAGGAAGTACCACCCAGGAAAAGGGGTTTAAAACGTTTCACTTTCAGCTCCCCTCTACACACCTTGAAAAAGACCAAACATACGGTCGAAATGCGTTGGTGAGGAGCTGAAAGGATATTCACACCTTAAGGACTGTTGCCACAACGAACCGGTGGGGTGAGAAACCCGGGTTTTTTTCTCTTCTCCTAAAGCTTGTTGTTTTTCCATCTGTGCTTTCAGTCTGGAGGGTATCTAGTGACGGATTTATGTCACAAAGTTTTTTATGTCACATTTTATTGTGGAATAAATACTAAAGAACTGGTTTTAAATAAGCAGATTGTCCAGATTTCGTTGGGAACATAACACTGCATCACCCTGAATTCGCAGTAGTGAAAAGATACCTTTATAAGCAGGAATCAGCATAGTGCATGTAAGCATACAAGTGAGCGCATTAAGAACGACTATGTTTTTACATTTTGATTTGGGTCATTGGTAAAGATACTATTATACGTATGGCAATAGTGATTTACATGTAAGCATACATGTGAGTGTTATATTCTAACCTACACAGAAAAGGTGATCCCATAAATGTATTGATACCACACACACCATTGATCTGGAAGGTGTATCCAGGCGAGACTAACATGTTGGTTTTGCATCAGACTGATAGTGTATTCTTTACCTTATATGCAATATTAACTGCAAACACTACGAGTTGAGAACGAGAGATTCAGAAGGAGGACCAAAAGATACCTTTATGTGTATGAAAGCCCCTTTATTTGTGTAAGCATACAAGTGAGCACAGTATACATAATTTTCTGAAGTGAATTAAAAGATACCTTTATGAGCATATCATTCATATATACAGTGTAAGAACAGTGTGAGCATCTAGTGAATATTTGACACGAAGGTGAACCCATAAGTTTCTCATCACTACCCATAGTGGGAAAGAAACTGGATCTCCCAGCTATATCCACACCTTTGAGATATACAGAGAACAAAAACTGAGACGCTCTATATATATTTCTTGTTTTACATATTTCTCCTACACGGAGGTTCAAGAACCAGCAGTCTATTGGAGAAGAATAAGATCGGATACAAGAGACATTTTTCTGATTTAATTCAGGCTTGTACATTGTACTCATTGCTAAACACATGTGAAGCGCTACTGAGAGTGTGAGCACACAATTGTCTAGTTAGGTAAAATAAAGCCAGTTTGTGCTAGGGCCTCCAAATTGCCTCTTTTTCCTGCCAGTATACGTACGGACTGTCTGACGTGCCTACTTGGATGCTGTCACTCATATAATCCTCCACCATTCTTTCAATGGTGACAGAATCATATGCAGTGACAGTAGATATGTCAGTAGTCATTGGAAGTTGCAACATATGAAAAAAAACAGCGCTAAAAATGAATCTAAGAACAGGTGTTTCCATAAAAATGAAAACATTGATTTAATAATGCTAAAACATAAAAAAAGATTAATCACAAATAAAACCATAAATGTTGGAGCCTCTATAGCCAGTCTCTGACCACCGACAAATGATGTGTGTGAGCACACCCAGTGATAATAATGTCCCTGTGACTGGTCACAATATCAACAGCATCCTTATTTTAAATTAAGCAGATGCGTCCAATCTTGTAGGTATAATTACCACCTGTTTCATGGATTAGCTGGGTATCCCACCTAGCGAGGGTCCAGAGGCTGTCTCCGATCTGACGCAGATGTTTGGTGGTTCTCCCTGTATTAATTTTCCACGTCCATAAGTTTAAATATCCTGAGGGTGGCTTTAAGGTGTCAGGTTCAAAGGCTGGTCTCCTTACGCGTTTCGCTGGCGTTTGGCAGCTTTATCAAAGGTGCTAGTGCTGGGCTCATATGGCTCTTATATAGGGATATCAATTATCCATACAAAAAACACCTGTCCAGACTTGATTATATTTATAAACACAAAATTATTTTGTCTATACATATATAGCAGCAGAAAGGCAGACTTCCTTAATAGTAATAATTTAACTCAAAAACGAGATGTATAAAAGTACTAAAACACAATTTTTATTCACTATAGAACTAGGTTCGGTCACATGACCCGTGTCACATGGTGTAAGTTTTTTTCTCTTATCAGGTATCGCATTGGTCAATGACATAAACAACTTGGTTGCCATGGCAATCACCCACACTATTCCCCTGTCACATGACTGTATGGCCCAATCAGTGTTGAGCTGTATTCTGATATCCTAGTACACATGACTGTCGCGGCTTCCTAGTAAGGACTTCCGGTTCCACTGCGTCACAGTCACATGACCTGTCTTTAGACTGTGACAGATCCCTGCTCCTCCCACTCTAATGACGCGTCTTATGACCCGGTCATGTGACCGCATTCATCCCGTAGTTGTGTTTTAAACATAGAAACATTCCCTTCAATTTCAGCCATATAGACGCGTCATTAATTACGGGTCACGTGGTTTTGTTTACCTTTTCTTAAACCAACAGTACATCTCTCTTATGGTTGCATAATGGGATTTTTACCTTTCCCATATATTCCTTATTACTAATTATGTGACCTTCTAATTGTCTTCCTGCATTATTAATTTCCAAATTATGGTAAGTATTTCTATAGATTAAATTCTTATTTACTCACATTAATCAATGCAAATGGAAACTGCGAGGACAGGAGGAAGATGGAAGGGGGAAGAGGGGAGGGGAGTGGGAAGAGGAAAAAAAAAGGGGGGGGGGGCAATGGGAAGAAGAACCAACAATAAATTCTTTGCAGAGCCATAATGATTTATGGACACACACACACATATATATATATATATATATATGGAAAGACACAAAAATTCCCAAGTGCGCTAAAGTGAAACGTAATTACACAATTCTTCTAATTTTCATAGGAATGTAGACTGGAGGATGTTTAACTCTGGGGACCCGTAACAGACACCCCTCACCAAATAGTCACCCAAACGAGAGGCCAACAGGCCAATTAGTAAAAAGTTGTTTTAATAACAGACATTTGAACATATAAATTTTTTTTACAGTTCAAAATTAAAATTGTGTCAATAAGTACAACCAAAAAAATATACAACCAACACGTTTGTTAGATGGACTTTAGATACTCCCTCACCTTTTACAAGTTGTGAGCTCGAAAGGGAGTATCTTCACAAATTAGGTTGCGATTTTCTGACTGACAAACCCAACGCGTTTCGTCTTATCGACTTCATCAGCGGTGGCAAATATGAAAAAAGAACTAATTTGCTCTTGATGAGTTTATATACAGAGGGTCATGACCTCAAATGTGAAGTTGATCAGAATCTCCTATATCGAGACTTAGTAGATGGAACTCTTATATTGGGGCTCCTAATTGGAGCTTGAATGATAATCCCAATTGAAAGTGTGTTTTGTTAAAATTGGTGTCTTTTGCAAACTTCCTAAGGTGTGGTATCCAACTCTTATAGTGAAGACTATTTCTAGTTCAAATGTTGATCCATGGGAAAATAAAACTCAGGAATTATGTAGCTGGTTTGATAATCACAGAGATATAAATGATGTAACTTCCTCAGTAAGTCTCAGAATAAATCCTGGGAGAGATTTGGCTATGTGTGGAAGTCGCAGCTGTGACTTCATAACTGTGACTTCCACACATAGCCAAATCTCTCCCAGGATTTATTCTGAGACTTACTGAGGAAGTTACGTCATTTATATCTCTGTGATTATCAAACCAGCTACATCATTCCTGAGTTTTATTTTCCCATGGATCAACATTTGAACTAGAAATAGTCTTCACTATAAGAGTTGGATACCACACCTTAGGTAGTTTGCAAAAGACACCAATTTTAACAGAATACACTTTCAAGTGGGATCATCATTCAAGCTCCAATTAGGAGCCCCAATATAAGAGTTCCATCTACTAAGTCTCGATATAGGAGATTCTGATCAACTTCACATTTGAGGTCATGACCCTCTGTATATAAACTCATCAAGAGCAAATTACTTTTTTCATATTTGCCACCCCTGATGAAGTCGATAAGACAAAACGCGTTGGGTTTGTCAGTCAGAAAATCGCAACCTAATTTGTGAAGATACTCCCTTTCGAGCTCACACCTTGTAAAAGGTGAGGGAGTATCTAAAATCCATCTAACAAACGTGTTGGTTGTATATTTTTTTGGTTGTACTTATTGACACAATTTTAATTTTGAACTGTAAAAAAAATGTACATGTTCAAATGTATGTTATTAAAACAACTTTTTACTAATTGGCCTGTTGGCCTCTTGTTTGGGTGACTATTTGGTGAGGGGTGTCTGTTACAGGTCCCCAGAGTTAAACATCCTCCAGTCTACATTCCTATGAACATTAGAAGAATTGTGTAATTACGTTTCACTTTAGCGCACTTGGGAATTTTTGTGTTTTTCCTTGTATGCTTTTGAGGTCTCCCAACACAGATCTCTCCCGTTGTGCTGCTCCCAGGTTGGCGCGAGATAAAGATACTATTGTGTTTTTCTATATATATATATATATATATATATATATATATATACACTTGTGTATATACATATGTACACACATTTGTGTACATATCTAAAAATCAACACTAGAGCTTATGTACGTGAAAATGAGAGAAGGAGGTGATGCATAAAGAAAGAACAATATATATGCTGATGTTGAATATATATCTTTAGAGGGGGAATCAGGGCGGTATCTTTAGATTTTGATATCATAATATTGACTTTAACTCCATGGCCTCATTAAGACCCTGTGGATGGAGTGAATTTAATTTAAAAATCCAAAATATCTCCTGTTTGCACTGTTTACTGTACCTATCCCCTCCTCTTCTAGTCTGTGTGATGTGTTCAAGACCAATCAGTTTTAATGTACTTGGATCTCCTTGGTGATGATCCAAGAAATGTCTTGGTACACTATGATCTATCCTCTTATTTACAATATTACGACGGTGTTCCATAAAAGGGGACCAGACTTTGAACCTGACACCTCAAAACCACCCTCAGGACACTTCTTGCAGTCACTGTCATCTTGGATATTCCAACTTATGGACGTGGAAAATTAATACAGGGAGAACCACCAAACATCTGCGTCGGATCGGAGACAGCCTCTGGACCCTCGCTAGGTGGGATACCCGGCTAATCCACGAAACAGCTGGTAATTATACCTACAAGATTGGACGCATCTGCTTAATTTAAAATAAGGATCCTGTAGATATTGTGACCGGTCACAGGGACATTATTATCACTGGGTGTGCTCACACACATCATTTGTCGGTAGTCAGAGACTGGCTATAGAGGCTCCAACATTTATGGTTTTATTTGTGATTAATCTTTTTTATGTTTTAGCATTATTAAATCAATGTGATTAATTTTTATGAAAACACCTGTTCTTAGATTCATTTTTAGAGCTGTTTTTTTTCATATTTTGCAACTTCCTGTTTCATGAGAGATTGACTATCTTTCACTTCACAGCAGCTTAGAGAACCAGCACAGTCATAGCGCCAGAACCTGTATTAAGCAATAAATACAATATTTTTCTTTGCATAGCACATAGTCCACTGTTCAGGCGGCTGACATGAGCTGTTTCTCTAACTATGATAATAGAAGCAGCAGAAGGCAAACATACCTGTCTAAATGGGAGACAACAGGATATAATGATAGGAAGGAGGAAGACGCACAATTAAGGGATGATTATTATAAAATAGAAGAATTATTAAGATCCAAAACAAAAAATTGGTTAGATGGGATCAACCTACAAATGTATCTCGATAAAAAAATGATTCCAAGAGGCTTACGTATAACAAAAACCTTCCATCTTTGAGGAAGGGAGCGATTATCAGAATGAATGGGAAACCATTCTAGACAGATGTTCCCTACAACTTATAGACGTTATAATTAAATTTAGGGATGAGAAAGTTAGGATTTTAGAGAAGGAGATTGATGCATTGAAAAAGAAATTAGAGATACATAGTAATGAACCTGAATTTAAGGAAAGAGATCTTAGAGTGACAGAGAAGAACTGATTACTGAAACAAAATGCAAAAAATTTCAAAGGGATCTGGAGGATTATAGGAGGGGAGAAGTACACACATACAGTAAACGGAGGTTCAACAATAGAAATCAAAGAAATGGTAGATTTAGGACCACCTCGGTAAAGGACGGCCAAAAGAGATATGATGGCCATTCAAGATCACCTGCCGCTGCACGACGGCCGACGGGACATATGTTCCACTCTGACCGCCTACCACGTCCAGAGGCAGGCATCAGGGGTAGTCCGAATCGGTTAGAAAGATTCCCTAAACATTCAGTTGAAACCCAGTTAGGAGCACGACCAAAGGTTTCGAACAAATATGAGGATAGAAGAGAGGAAAATAGAGAGGTTTTTGTATATCAGAGAACAGCCAGAGAGAACGGTTCTCCAGCAGAGAAAGAATGCCACTTACACCAAAAAGAGGCCGCAATTTAAGTGCAGAGGAAAGAGAGGGGGGAAAAAGGAGAAATGTAAGAGACTAAAAACTCTAGCTAAAAGATCAACCAATAATGTTATTTTCAATCTTTCGTCCAAATCATTGTCATCTAGCGAACTATATCTTCTGAATAGAGGCCTAAACTTTTCTCCCACCACAGATCCGAATATTTTCTATCTGTTTGTAGAGCTCAATAGATTTATCAGGTTTCTATGCAGAAAGCGATACTTTGCTAAAAAAAAAACATTAGATAGGAATAATGATCCTGCAATACCCATCCTCTTAGACTCTGAGGATGAACCAGCTATACAAATGTTAACAGAGCTGCAGTATGAGGGAACCGACTCTCTAGATATAACAACAAAAAAGATATTTGATGCGAATAAATCTCTATTCAAACGCAGGTCCGATTTTTTTCCAATAAAATACAAAAGCAGTTGTATTGAAAGCTTTTACAAATCCACTTTGGATGACTTCAAAACAATTTGTTGTAAAAAGGAGGGAAAAACTAGGAGAACTCAGAATCTTAACAAATGGGAGAAAAAATCCTTGAATAACTTACTGAAAGATACCTCACTTATAATAAAACAAGCCGACAAAGGCGGAAGCCTAGTCATACAGTATAGGGCTGATTATATAAAAGAAGCCTCACACCAACTAGATGATAGAAGATTTTACGAAAAACTACCTAGAGATCCCACGGTAGAATATAAATTAGAGTTACAATTATTACTGGAAGGGGCACAAGCAGAGGGTATCATCTCCAAGGAGGAATTTTTGTTTTTATTCCCTCACCATCTGATCACACCCATTTATTATCACCCTCCAAAAATTCACAAATCCCTCACAGCACCCCCAGGTCACCCTATAATTTCAGGAATCGATTCCCTCACGTCCAACTTGTCTTTTTATGTTAGTAGTCACTTACAACCACGTGTGCCTCTGTTAAGGTCCCATATACGGGATACCACTCATTCTTTTAAACTTATTCAGTTCTTTGTTTGGAAACCAACTTATGCTTTCCTCACTCTGGACGTCCAGAGCCTATATACCAACATCTCACACACACTGGGAGTAGAGGCAATTTGCCAACAGTTAACTAGAGATGGAGACCTAACAGAGGCACACAGGAACTTTATAATAGACTCCATCACTTTTATCCTCAGGCACAATTATTTTTTGTTTTTGGATCATTTTTATTTACAGGTGATGGGGACGGCCATGGGGACCAGGTTCGCACCGAGTTATGCCAACCTCTACATGGGCCAGGTCGAAGACCAGCACATTTGGGGGGGGGGGGGGACCTCGGCGCCCACCTGGTCCTCTATGGCCGTTACATTGATGATTTGTTTTTCATTTGGGATGGGGATTTTAACACAGCCTCACAATTTGTCACTTCACTCAACACCAACACTTTTAATTTATCCTTCACTCACACTTTTGACAGATACAAAATTAAATTTGGACCTCACTTTGGATATCGTCGATAATAAGATTCAAACTACCAGTTATATAAAAGAAACTAGTAGCAATGCCTATTTGCACTTTAGCAGTGCACACCATGCTCCTTGGAAGGAGAATATTCCTAAGGGACAGCTGTTGCGCATTAACGCAACTGCTCTAAAAAAGAACTGTTCTCTGACCAAGCACAGTGCATGATTGAATCAATTCATTCTCAAGGATATCCTAAGAAACTACTTTCAAAAGCCTATGATGAAGTTAGAAAGGTAGCTAGAGAGTCTCTGATTAATGGGGAAAAGAAGAAGCCCAACACATTCTCCAGTGATCTAGCATTTATCTCTAAATTTAATAACAAGTCAGGAGAAATTAAACAGGTATTTAACCGTAATTATAATATCTTAAAACAAGACCCTTTGTTGAAAAATGAACTTCCATTTCAACCGAAAGTCATTTTTAAAAAGAACAGATCCCTCAAAACACTATTAGCACCCAGTATGTTGAAGAGTCAATTAAATACAGACGATAGAAAGCCAGAAGGAGAGTAGCTGTCCACAAAACCTAATGGATTCTATAAATGTGGGAAAACCCGATGCACAACATGTAAACATGTGATGAATCGAACAAAAACTGTAGATATAGATAAGGACGGGAACACATAAAATATAAAAAGTTTCACCAATTGTGACACAAATTGGGTCATCTATCTACTGCAATGTGGATGTAACTTAAGATATATAGGAAGGACAAAACGTAACCTGAAGATAAGATTTATGGAACACCGTTGTAATATTGTAAATAAGAGGATAGATAATAGTGTACCAAGACATTTCTTGGATCATCACCAAGGAGATCCAAGTACATTAAAACTGATTGGTCTTGAACACATCACACAGACTAGAAGAGGAGGGGATAGGTACAGTAAACTGTGCAAACAGAAGATATTTTGAATTTTTAAATTAAATTCACTCCATCCACAGGGTCTTAATGAGGCAATGGAGTTAAAGTCAATATTATGATATCAAAATCTAAAGATACCACCCTGATTCCCCTTCTAAAGATATATATTCAACATCAGCATATATATTGTTCTTTCTTTATGCATCACCTCCTTCTCTCATTTTCGCGTACATAATCTCTAGTGTTGATTTAAGGATATGTACACAAATGTGTGTACATATGTATATACACAAGTATATATATATATATATATATATATATGTGTGTGTCCATAAATCATTATAGCTCTACAAAGAATTTATTGTAGGTTCTTCCCATTGCCCCCCTTTTTTTCCCCTCCTCCCACCCCCCTAAACAAAACCACGTGACCAGGAATTAATGACGCGTCTATATGGCTGAAATCAAAAGGAATGTTTCTATGTTTAAAACACAACTACGGGATGAATGCTGTCACATGACCGGGTCATGAGACGCGTCATTATAGCGGGAGGAGCAGGGATCTGTCACAGTCTAAAGACAGGTCATGTGACTGTGACGCAGTGGAACCGGAAGTCCTTACTAGGAAGCCGCGACAGTCATGTGAACTAGGATATCAGAATACAGCTCAACACTGATTTGGCCGTACAGTCATGTGACAGGGGAATAGTGTGGGCGGTTGCCATGGCAACCAAGTTGTTTATGTCATTGACCAATGCGATACCTGATAAGAGAAAAAAACTTACACCATGTGACACGGGTCATGTGATCGGACCTAGTTCTATATTGAATAAAAATTGTGTTGTAGTACTTTTATACATCTCGTTTTTGAGTTAAATTATTACTATTAAGGAAGTCTGCCTTTCTGCTGCTATATATGTATAGACAAAATCATTTTGTGTTTATAAATATAATCAAGTCTGAACAGGTGTTTTTGTATGGATAATTGATATCCCTATATAAGAGCCATATGAGCCCAGCACTAGCACCTTTGATAAAGCTGCCAAACACCAGCGAAACGCGTAAGGGGACCAGCCTTTGAACCTGACACCTTAAAGCCACCCTCAGGACACTTCTTGCAGTCACTGTCATCTTGGATATTCCAACTTATGGACGTGGAAAATTAATACAGGGAGAACCACCAAACATCTGCGTCGGATCGGAGACAGCCTCTGGACCCTCGCTAGGTGGGATACCCGGCTAATTTATGAAACAGCTGGTAATTATACCTACAAGATTGGACGCATCTGCTTAATTTAAAACAAGGATCCTGTTGATATTGTGACCGGTCACAGGGACATTATTATCACTGGGTGTGCTCACACACATCATTTGTTGGTGGTCAGAGACTGGCTATAGAGGCTCCAACATTTATGGTTTTATTTGTGATTAATCTTTTTTTTATGTTTTAGCATTATTAAATCAATGTGATTCATTTTTATGAAAACACCTGTTCTTAGATTCATTTTTAGCGCAGTTTTTTTTTCATATGTTGCAACTTCCAGTTTCATGAGAGATTGACTATCTCTCACTTCACAGCAGCTTAGAGAACCAGCACAGTTATAGCACCAGAACCTGTATTAAGCAATTAATACAATATTTTTCTTTGCATGTCAGTAATCATTGGCAAGTCCAGACCAGATGTCAGCTTTTGCTCCTGACTTCCCTGCATCATCGCCAGCGGGTGGGCTAGGAAATGTTATCCTTTTCCTGGCAGCACCAGTGGCGGGAGAAATTGAAGGAGGAGCTGTTGAAGGGTCATGTTCCGCTTGAGTTGACAATTTACTAACCAGCAGGTCTTTGCACCTCTGCACACTTGTGTCTGCTGGAAAGAGAGATACAACGGAGGCTTTAAACCTAGGATCGAGCACGGTGGCCAAAATGTAGTTCTCTGATTTCAACAGACTGACCACCAGTGAATCCTGGGCTCCATCCACAAGTCCCACATACTTTGTGGAATCGCTCCATCTTAGCTCCTCCTTCAATTTATTAATCTGCTTCTGCAAAAGCCTGATGAGGGGAATGACCTGACTTAAGCTGGCAGTGTCTGAACTGACTTCACGTGTGGCAAGTTCGAAGGGTTGGAGATCATTGCACAAGATGGAAATCATTCTCCACTGCGCTTGAGTCAGGTGCATTACCCCTCCTTTGCCTATATCGTAGGTGGATGTATAGGCTTGAATGGCCTTTTGCTGCTCCTCCACCCTCTGAAGCATATAGAGTGTTGAATTCCACCTCGTTACCACCTCTTGCTTCAGTTGACGGCGGGGCAGGTTCAGTAGTGTTTACTGGTGCTCCAGGCTTCGGCACGCAGTGGCAAAATGCCGAAAGTGGGCCACTGACAGCATCTTGTGCACAACCCTGTCATTTCTCAAAAAATTCTGCAACACCAAATTAATTGTATGTGCAAAACATGGGACATGCTGGAATTTGCCCAGATGTAATGCACGCACAATATTGGTGGTGTTGTCTGATATAACAAATCCCCAGGAGAGTCCAATTGGGGTAAGCCATTCTGCGATGATGTTCCTCAGTTTCTGTAAGAGGTTGTCAGCTGTGTGCCTCTTATGGAAAGCGGTGATACATAGCGTAGCCTGCCTAGGGATAAGTTTGCATTTGCGAGACGCTGCTACTGGTGCCGCTGCTGCTGTAGTTGCTGCGGGAGGCCATACATCTACCCAGTGGCTGTTACAGTCATATAGTCCTTAGTCTGCCCTGTTCCACTTGTCCACATGTCCGTGGTTAAGTGGACACTGGATTCAACCGCATTTTGTAGGACACTGGTGACTCTTTTTCTGACGTCTGTGTACATTCTCTGTATCGCCTGCCTAGAGAAGTGGAACCTAGATGGGGTTTGATACCGTGGACACACTATCTCCATCAATTCTCTAAGTCCCACTGAACTAATGGTGGATACCGGACGCACCTCTAAGACCAACATAGCTGTCAAGGCCTCAGTTATCCGCTTTGCAAAAGGATGACTGCTGTCATATTTCATCTTCCTCACAAAGGACTGTTGGACAGTCAACTGCTTACTGGAAGTAGTACAAGTGATCTTCCGACTTCCCCTCTGGGATGATGATCGACTCAGCAACAACAGCAGTTGCAGCAACAGCAGGCGTACCACTCCAGGTTCCTCTGGAGGAATCCCGGTTAGGAGAGGACTCCTCAGTCTTGACAGTGACATGGCCTGCAGGACTACGGACGTTCCTGACTGAGGAGGAAGTTGACGTTGAGGGAGTTGGTGGTGTGTCTTGCAGGAGCTTGGGTACAGGAGGAAGAAGGGATTTAGGTGTCAGTGGATTGCTTACGCTCTTACCCAAAGTTTCACAACTTGACACTGACTTCTGATGAATGTGCAGCAGGTGACATATAAGGGAGGATGTTCCTAGGTGGTTAACATCCTTACCCCTACTTATTACAGATTGACAGAGGCAACAGATGGCTTGATACCTGTTGTCCGGATTTGTGGAGAAATAATTCCACACCGAAGAGGTGCCATTTTTTGTCATTTGCCCATGCATCACAATGGGCTTCTTCATCCCAAGGACAACAGGTGTCTCCCCCGGTGCCTGACTTAAACAAACCACATCACCATCAGAATCCTCATCGTCAACTTCCTCCTCAGTGCCAGCAACACCCATATCCTCATCCTGGTGTACTTCAACAGTGACATCTTCAATTTGAATATCAGGAACTGGACTGTGGGTGCTTGCAGGGGACGTGCAAATGGTGGAAGGAGCCACCTCTTCCCATCCAGTGTTGGGAAGGTCAGGCATCGCAACCGCCGACACACTTGGACTCTCTTTGGGGATTTGTGATACCATCTCAGAATGCACAGTTCTTTTCTGTGCTCTTTCCAGCCTAACTCTTTTAATTTTTTCTAGCTGGAGGATGAGGGCTTCCATCGTCATGTGAAGCTGAACCACTAGCCATGAACATAGGCCAGGGCCTCAGCCGTTCCTTGCCACTCCGTGTTGTAAATGGCATATTGGCAAGTTTACGTTTCTCCTCAGACGATTTAAATTTCCTTTTATGGTTCTTTTTACTGAGCTTTGGCTTTTTGGATTTTACATGCCCTCTACTATCACATTGGGCATCAGCCTTGGCAGATGACGTTGATGGTATTTCATCGTCTATGTCATGGCTAGTGGCAGCAGCTTCAGCACTAGGAGGAAGTGGTTCTTCTTGATCTTTCCCTATTTTATCCTCAAAATTTTTGTTCTTTATCATTTTTTGGGAGTTATATGAGACAATATGTGGCACAGGAATGACTAGAATGACTGATGAGACAGGACACTACCACTGGTCTGATGCAGCACAACACAACAATACTGTAAGAGACTTTTGGTTGTTGTTGTTGTTATTATTATTATTATACGGCAGCAGTGGACATATAGCAGCAGCGTATATCGTCACTGGAATGACTGATGTGACAGGACACTACCACTGGTCTGATGCAGCACAACACAACAATACTGTAAGAGACTTGTGGTTGTTATTATTATTAATTATTATACAGCAGCAGTGGACATATAGCAGCAGCGTATATCGTCACTGGAATGACTGATGAGACAGGACACTACCACTGGTCTGATGCAACACAACACAACAATACTGTAACACAACAATACTGTAAGAGACTTGTGGTTGTTATTATTATACGGCAGCAGTTGACATATAGCAGCAGCATATATCGTCACTGGAATGACTGATGAGACAGGACACTACCACTGGTCTGATGCAGCACAACACAGTCAACAACACTTTATACAGCTACACTGGCAGGAGAGGACACCAACACTGTGACTGCCTGGACTGATGCAGAAGAATACACTGTGACTACACTGGACTGGACTGAGCAGCACAACACAGCACATGACTTGCCACCTCACTTTCCTGCCCCCACACAGACACTGGAGGACAGAGACACGTCCTCTCACTACACTCTCCGAGACTGGAGTGAAAATGGCGGGGACGCGCGGCTCCTTATATGGAATCCAAATCCTGCGAGAATCTGACAGTGAGATGATAACGTTTTGCCGCGTTCGGTTTCCGAGTCAGGCGGGAAAACCGGATCTGGGCTCGGAAGGCAAAGTTCGGTAGGGTTCGGATCTCTGAGAACCGAACCCGCTCATCTCTATTAATTAGTAAGTTCTGACGTTTTCACAACAGTGCTGGAGGAAGAGAAATTATGATGCACACTCCTAGCACTAAGAACACTGATAATAAAAATAATTTAGATAAATCCTCACAATTAACATGGAGTATAAGTAAAGTTCTTAGCACACATTTGCTCAAATATGTAGGTCCACGTACCGCGACCAGGTGACATCATAACATGGGTCCCTAACATCTCATTATATAAATTTATCAAGGTCTTACCTTCCAATAGAGCCCCTCACTCTGGCATTGACACCCCTCCCATTTACCCCCAGGTGTTATAATTAGCAAAATGTTTCCGTATTTCAGATCACACATTAATAAGGGCTCTATTGGAAGGTAAGACCTTGATAAATTTATATAATGTGATAGTGTTAGAGATGTCAGGGACACATGTGTAACCCTCCCCTACTCTGAGGGTAACTAAAGTGCCTCCACCCAAGATATATATATATATATATATATATATATACAGGCTTGCTTGGGAAAGCCTAGCGTTAATGTGTGATGGGTATGAATGTGTAAATATATTACTATTGTTTGAATCAAGCATATAATTATACATTTACTCCTCTTCTAGGATCTTCAGATCGAGCTGGAACATGTACGAAACGTCTTACAGGTAAGTACCAGAATGTTTAATAAAATTGGCTAATGTAGCAATATTCAGACATTTCATTATAATTCAATTCCGATTGATAAAATTGCTAAATTGATCACTAAATATATTAAGAAGATAACTATACAGATATCATTGCATGCAATACAAAAAAATTAGTATGAATAAGACCCTGCTTGTCAAAAAAAATACCTCAACATCCAAAGTATCTAATTACCCGGGTAATAAAGTTTAGGTAAACTGCAGTTACATATGCATATGCCATTGGGGCCCATATTGAAGTGCGCTGGAATTGTACATAACTGGTAGTCTCTTCATTAGAGTATTCAATACCTACTTGCTGTGGAAATCCTAAACCTCCTTTGTTGAACTGTATAGTTGTGTATTTTATCTAGAAACACGGTTTCAATTTTCAGCTGTCTAGTGTTTTCCTCAAAGTTTTAAATAATGCTGTAACTTTCCTGAGCAACACTGTATCCTTATA
The DNA here is from genome assembly GCF_028390025.1 of Pseudophryne corroboree. NCBI lineage: Eukaryota > Metazoa > Chordata > Amphibia > Anura > Myobatrachidae > Pseudophryne > Pseudophryne corroboree. The sequence continues at coordinate 309,298,874 of NC_086450.1, forward strand.
TCACAGCCCAGAGACAGTCATTTACACACCAGCTTAGCTCCTGTCTTATCAGTCACTGCTCTGCTGTTTCTCTCAACTTTATATAGGACTTCACCCTTGTTTTACAAATAAATGATACTTTTCTGTAGGTATACAGCTTACTATCCTCCTCTTAGTGACATGGAATAGCTCACCCCCGACTTACATCAATAGGGGAGTAGAGTGGCTCAGCCTCTAGCACAGTCGCACAGTCTCTGGCTATGGATACCATACGATGCGATGGCTGACACGATTTCAAGATAGTAAGCCAGTAGTCTGTCTCCTCTGAAGGCTGCTTTTTTTTAAGGTAACACTGACACCTTCATATGCTCAATGACCCTTTTTATATTAATTATCGTCTGGTTCAGGGTGCTTTTACTGCCTGTTTTTATCCTTCTACTGCCTGTCTACCAGTACTCACTTTGGCAATATATATGTGTATATTGATATAGCTCTACTATCAATGTCTATGGGGTGCTCTGTAGTGTTCATTTAATTGTCTGTCCCACAGCACTCACTTTACTGACAGGTATCCATCAGGCCAGTAGGGTGAATTCCTCCTCTGGTGTCATCCGCCTAAGCTCCACCTCGGAGCAGGAGCCCGCCTCTCTCCTAGATCATCATTCGCTAGGTCGCTCCGGGTTTCACCTCTCAACACCGCATAAGCACCTAAGCACCCTGGGCGTCTGGAAGCGCTGACCGCATCTGGCGTGGTATCGCTGTATCTCTCAGTCGCTGCTTTAACACTGCCAGTCCTGCTGTTGTACCTCCTGTGCCTCTGCCGGTAAATTAACTGCCTATAACTGCCTCTTTTCCCCGCAGCTGCTTCTTATATCCTCTCCATCAGCCGACTCGTGCACCTTTTTCAACCCTTCTCCTGTCTCAGGCCCTGGGCCCTTAACATCTGCACGTGGGTTTCTAAAGCCTTCTTCCTCTACTTCCCCACCAGGGCAGGCTTATACTACATACAACAACCTGTCATATTATAATAATCTATGCAATCCATACAATATATGCATATCAATTATCTACTATGCACATATATATGTCCAATCTTTTCATAGCATATGTACAATGTAATGTAATTATTATACCTATACACATTTACACGCTATTAATTATCTACTTTAATTACCCTATACCGTGAATATGTAATGGTGTCACTTTCCAGAATATTAATATATGTAGACATGTGTATAGTGGCTACACATGTTATGAAGTCACCTGGTTGTAATACATGGGCCCGCATATTTGTGCAAATGTGTGCTAAGAAATTCACTTATACACCATGTTAATTGTATCTAAATAGTTTTCATTATCAGTGTTCTTAGTGCTAGTAGTGTGTATCATAATCTCTCTTCCTCCAGCATAGTATTAGAAGCCTCAGCATGATAGCACCTCTTAATATCTCTAGTAATAGAATGTGTAGTCCAGGCCTCCCTCGTATTTTCACAACAGTGTTCCTTATGAAACTTTGTGTATTTCTCAAGAGGTCGCTGGTAGTACAGCAGAGGTTTACGGTAAAGGGTGTGCGGGGGTGGGGGTGGGGGGTGGCATTGTGAAGCTGATGCTCTTTGGCTCTCTGACCTTACCAGGGGCCAGCTCCAGCCTAAAGAGGCAGACACACATGTATCGGTTATTGCAGAAAGTCCAGTAGAGCTTGAAACCATGCAACATCTGAAGACGGAGATTTATGGAAAGCTTTGGTCTTCATCTCAGAAAAGGACTGAAGCTACTGTATATCTCACCAAGGATCAGATGTCCGCTTTCCTGTGACATTGTCTATGCTGTGTAAGAAGCAGTTAAAGGTTTTGGGGAGAGGTACTATAGTGGCATTTATTGTGCCGCTATAGCTCTTCCTGCTTCCCCTCTTATCGGGACAAAGCAGGGATCAATAACGCCAAGATGTATTAACATCTTTGGTTCTGGAATGAGGAAAAGAAAACTCCCCCTCTGGCAATCCATTCAAGACTTACAGTGCTTCAGTTTAGTGCTGATGCACTGTGTCTAACCTCCTAGCCAACCCCATTGCGCATGCATGAGATCTCCCAAACGTCACAAGATCTCATGTGCAGCCTGGACCCCAAAGAAGCCGCCGCAGGTTAGTATGCATACTGGAAGGTATTCCTACCAATTTGGGAAAAAAAACTATATGCTACAATGATATGCTTATCGATTTTGGCATAACTTCTGAATGATAGATGTTTGCAAATAATGTAGAGAAAAGTGACTTTTGTTTACATTATCTACTTTCATACATACCACTAGTGTCAAATTGCGCTGGTTATAGTGCATTTGGCACTTACTACCTCTTCTTATACCTCCCCCTTTGTATTCTGCTAAATACTGTAGGACAAGACTTTTCTTATGTGTATTTTTTCATTCATTTTGTTTCTACCTCTCTGATGTGGCCTAAGGATCTTTGCATTTTTCAGCACTTTGTTTTTTCTCTGTTGGAGATCAGGGATGAATAGAAGAATGAAGTAATGATGTGTGCTACCTACTGGGACTACTTTGTGTATTACCAGAAAACAGCTGTCAGATGCTGCATCCCCAGGTTTCTGCAGTCTCCACTCTCTCATGTACTGTAGAAGGAAGAAATACATACTCCATTCAATGCACAAAACTATCTCAGTACTGTTTCAGGGAAATGCAGCACTATTTGTCATAATATCCTATTGCAATGATTCATACCACTGATTCAATAGTTTTATAGTGCATTGAATAGTTTACTGTAAAGAACCCATGTTGATGAGGGAATGATATTGTACAGCAATCAACAAAATATCCAGATATATGGCGGTCACTAGGATGTTCTCGTTATTGTGTAATAGTCACCAGGGTGCTATCTGTATTGTATGTCAGTCATTACGATGCAGTCTGTATTTTGCACTACAATGCTTTCTGGATTATATAAAGGTACTGAAATTATCTCTGTATTGTATATTTGTCACTAAGATGCACTCTGTATTGTATGTCACTAGAATGATTTAAGACTTCATTAATCTTCACTGGAGCAGGGGAGGGGTACGTGTGATAGGAATTTATGTTAAATGTGTTATTCACGTGCATATATGGGAGGTGTTTTATATTTCCATGGTGTTGGTTCTACTGATGCTCCACGAGAATGGTGACTGCATTTACCAACTGTTGGGGTGAAAATGGTACTAAAATGAATAATTTGGTACACAAAATATTGTTTCTGTTCTTGACTGTATGCAATGCTACTGATTGCAATGCTACTGTGATACAACTTCGGAACACAGAACACCTGCATGCATTTCTCAAAGGATGTATTGTACCATAAATACGTTGGATGAAGAATGGCATCATACATTTACACATGATGAGAAAGGTAGAAAGCCACATTACCCAGAGGCGGGTGTAAGTTTCTGATTCGTGAAAGTCTGTTACAAATTCTACATTTATTGCTGGATTCAGACAGGCAGAAATTATTACATCTGATACTCAGTTGAAGCAGAAAGAAAATGACCAATCAGACAACTAAGAAAATGGTAGCTGCAAACACAGAGGTTAGCTGCAGTCTGAGATATTGACAGGCAGAAGTTTGGGCACAGCTCAAAAAACTTTTATTTTCCAATTTTCATTGTTGGCTGTTTCTTCTTAAAAAGTTAATTACTCTCCATGACAGTCTTCACAAGATATCGACGCTCTATTTTCTCATTTCCATTTGTTGTTTCCATAATACAGTAATGTATTCTTTTCTGCCAGGGCAACAGTGGTTAATATCATCACGCAAGAAGAAATTATATACTTTCTCCATTATTTCAAAATCCAGAAAGAGATCAGGCCTTTCACGTTTTCTCTCAGGTGAGGCATGAATATTAAACCTTTTTGCCAAGCGCTTAATCACTTGTTGGCAGAGATCGTTTTACTCGAGCAACAGCTTTTCCAATGATTGTACACTACTAAATACTGGAGCGCTTCTAGGAGTCTCATCAACTACATTGTTGTCTGCTGCTTTCCTCGAAGTTCGGAGGCATTGCATAAAAAGTCTACATTTCTCTTGTTCTCTTTTACTGTGATTCCAAGACTGCCGCTACTAATTGCAAGCCGCTGGTTAATACATTCCTATGTCTATGGCAGTGATCTGAAATCCTGATCTATTATTTACCTCTAAACATCCAACATGCTCTCTGCAGCCAGGTTGGGTATGGGTGACCAGCAGTTGGGATACTATACCCCGGAATATTTGAAACATTGCGCTGTGTATTGCTAGTTATTTAAAATATGTATTTTGTATATAAAATAATTTTTTTTTAATTAAAGTGGCTCTGTATATACCAGTGATAAAATCGGGAGACTTCCGCAAATATAATAAAATATAATATTTATTGACTAACACATACAAACACATAAACTATCCACTAATAATATATAGGTGCAAATACACATTCAAGAAAGGGAAAAGTTCCCTAGTAAGCATATAATACATGCTTGAGGAAGTCCCAAGGCATTGTGGGACAAAACGCGTTGATGCCGCACTCCTGAAATCGTGCACTGTTATAACCATCACGGGAACTGAAAGCGCTTATTATTATCGACAAACTACTCCGCTGCCTCATACATCTGAGAGAGGCGGCGTGCTCCCAAGAGCCGCAGGTAACTTCAGCATCACACTACTTGGCCGATTCATTCACAAGACGATCAGAGCCACGGTGATCACTCCCTAATTGGAAGCCTGCAGTTCCTTATTTGGACATCACTTCCCGGTGCACATCACACGGGCGGTGACGGCCTCACCACCGGGTGAAAGAAGGGACGGACACGGGCTTAGCAGGGAGGATCAGTGGTAAATATACACACCGCTTTCAGTGTTTCATTGAACTGCTTTCACATTGCAGCCGGGACGCCGGCATACAAAGTAACTGTTCCTGAGTGTGGATCCAGTGCACCTAATTGTTTGCTACAGTATTACACACTGCTCATTAAGGACTCCAGCATTATATCTCTACAACTTGCTGTGGATTGATAATGCTGATTTAGATTACCTTATAACTTCACAATAATGGGTAAAAGACACAGTACGCAATTGGCGTATGGGGTACCGTAAGGGTACGTATTTACTGTAGCATACGCTAGGCCGTGATCGAGACGCACATGCGGCACGCTCGCTCACAGCTTAATGCGTGGTGTCGAGCACGCTATAGGCGAGCGACAACCGTAATGCTACGCTATCAGCGTAGCGGACGCTCGAGACCACGAGGAGATCACGAGCAGCGCAGACGCTCACAAGATGACAATCAGTAAACCTTGAATGTAACACACAGAAAGGATATTCTTATACTGTAAACCTTGTACTGAAACACTGTAGCGATATAACGCTGCTTAACCTTGTTAACACTAAAGCTGTTTGAGCGATCGAGACGCTCCTATTACTCTCTGCAATGTAATAAACACACAATACCGTGCTAAGGATCCAACACCTTTACTAGCAAGCTTTTAGTTATATCGAAAAGGGGTAAAACAGTTACAAGTCATACACTACATACTAACATATAATTCTAACAGAATATCTAGACAGAAATATACAATAACGTTACAATCTTAAACTAAACAGAGAGAGAGAGAATGTGGCCAATACAAACAAAGAGCGAGATGATTACAGAGAATTACTTACACACACTGGGAACGATCGCAGCGCAGCCTGGTACCAGCTCCGAGTTAATCAATATGAAAACCGTTTGTGGAGAGTGAGAGAGCTGTTCAGGCTGGCTGATCTTATATACACTGAGTACAGTATACTACAAAGGGACCTACAATCTCATTGTTCATTGGACACAGGAATGTCTCCTCGCATCATATCAAAAGGTCATAGGTTAGTTTGAACAGGTGGGCTGTGACTATTTCAAACAGCTCAGGTGGGTGGGAATCTCCGGATTCCCGCCGCATGGATAATGAACTGCAAATATAGAATATGTCCAGAAACTACTAATGGCCATAACTACACGCAGGAGCGATTAATCTTTACCTAACCAACACCGGATTATTGCTATAAAAATACTCTTCGGTTAGGTACCAGACACCACTGTTCAACCTTAATCAGACCCTTTGTACAACAAAAAGAGGGATTCCCAAGTCCGTGAACAAGTCACATTAACCAAACTTACAGTTATCATTAAGGGGAACATTACCAATAAAACCTGCTATATGGATTTATTATCTAATGATTGAGTCGCCCGCTAGACGCACACAAAGTCTACCGTAAATGCACATACCACGCGCTCGAGCGCATGGCCGAGGCGCCATGCGCGGCTGCGAGTATCCGCACGCACGGGAGAGAATGTGCACGTGCAGCAGGCACGCGCATGAGGTGAATATATGGCAACGTGCAGCGTGATATTTTTCTGACTTTGACAGTCCACCCTTTGGCAGTCATCAATAACTGCCACTTCCTAAAAACAGTTCAAAAAGAAAAAAATATATGTCATGTAAAAATACATTTCTATGATTGGGTAAGGGAGAAGAGAAGAAGGTGGGAAAAAGGTATGACCTGGTGAGATAGTAGAAGCATGTATGTATGAGTCCATGTTTGAGGGGTCATGTATCATCGTGCCGTACGTGTTTTAAATCAAGCTTCGAGGTATTGCGAAGTATACATTTGAATTCCTTCTTATCCCGTATTATGGGTCTGTGGATGGTCTGTCAAACTTTACCGAGCTCTTTTCGGCTTTTGGTTGCAACAAAATGGGGGAGCACATTTTAGTTGATGATACATGAATGGGGGGGATATGTGAGTGCTGATATCTGTGCCTGTATTCCCTATCGACTATGTGTGTCATTACCTGAAGGTTGTAGAGATGAGGATAAGAAGCAATTATGGTAAATGCAGTCATAAACTATGTGAGTTTAATGTACATTTGCCGATTGAGGTCTTGTCTGATGTCTTGTCTCGATGTACATGTTGACTGTAGTCTCCCGATGCTTTTGCTATAATTGCTTGAGCAAAAAGCTTTCTCAATGTCCATAGACTTACAATCTTTGAAGTGTTGGGCTATCGTAAAATTTTAGAGTCACTAGGGAAAATGGGGGGTCTATGGCATTGTCCATCAATGGTCTGTGTAAAAGGTTGTCAAATTCTTCTTCCAAGCGGATATCTTTGTACCTTGGAGGAAAACAAAGGAGAAACGGGTGAAAGAAACGGACCGTGGAATCACATTTTCATCACAACATTGTCTCTATTGTTGGGTCATACATCAAATTAATCGTTAATACAGTGTCCTCGTTCCTTAGACTCATCACCCTGGTATTACATTTACGCTTCGCTAAAACCCGAACGCATCTAAATATCAGACCGACCAATATGATGACTCCCAGAATACACAAAAGAAATTTCCCTACATCCATGATAATACCTTTGGCCCATTCTCCTAAACCAGAGAACCAATTTCGTGGGTTCAACCATGACACCCAACTGGTCAGCTCATTACCCACAGCAGCAAGGGTGAGATTGTGTTTCCTTCGGAACTCCCATTTTAATTGTAAAATGTCATCCATCTTTTGGTCTATGACCCTCGGCTGGGTCCTCCGTGCTGTTTGTAATGTACGTGCAGCACTTGATTCCATATTGAGTTGCCAGGGTTACACAATACCCGCCTGTCACAGCTGTGAGGTAATTGAGAATCATCCTATGCTGAACCAGTTCCGTTTTGTAGGCTTGTAACTCTTTCCCAGTGTACTTGAAGGTGTCGTCATACATTTCGGTGATATTGTCTAATAAATTTGCGAGCGCAGATATATATTTATAATTTATCACTCCTCTAGCGGTACGAGTGATATCTAACGCGAGTAGGAATTGAATCCCGGTGGATTCATGGATCAGGTCAGAGGCTGAATGCTCTGTTCTTTCTATCAGGTGCCGTTTAACGATGTGCTCGTAATGAGTGTGAGTATAAGGAGCTTGGGCACCACGGTGAATATCTTTCATTTTAGTGTGGGATACAGTCATTACCTCAGGCAGTACTTTTCCAATATAACATAACCCTTCTGAGTTTGGGGCAAGCCACTTATACGCCTTCCTCCCGTATATGAAGTATTCATCATCGGGGAGAACATATGGGACGGAGTGTGACATAGCCATATTACAGATTTTCCATGTGAACTCTCCTAACCCTAATTCTTCCATCTGTTTAGTACACGTATCAGTTTGTACGATCTGTGCACAGTATCCTGGTGATACTTCTCCAACTCGCATGATCCTACTTCCTAAGGTGTACCTATACCGAAAGAATTTCCTATGGTCGGCTATCTGGCGTATAAGTTCTGTGTCTATGGGCAATCTGTCGGCTCTATGTGAGAATGTCATGGTTTGATTACTCCATGACACTTCCCAATTTCCCGGCTTTCGGGGATTGGAAATGTTAAAGCACACTAAGGACCTATCCACATGATATTGGTGGAGCTTCAAACTAGGAGGACTAGAGATATTAAACCTCTTGTCCACCGGCCTCCCACCACTTAGCTCAAGTACCTCTCCTACCGTTAAAGGGAATGGTACTAGTCCTGATTTGCTATGGCCTTGAGGTACTTGAGAGCATACCCAACAGTCTGTCTGATTTAACACTTTACCCACTAAGGAGTGATAGTCACTCAATGGATGCCGGTCCATGTGGACATTAAAACTGGACTGACATTTCTTTATGCACCCATCCTCAACTATATTGTCATAATGCCTACAGATGCAGTTCTCTTCAGCTAACAATCCTTCACAATTCCTTCTATTGTCAATGCTACCAGATCGTTTTCTGATACTCGCCTTTACTCAGAGATTATGTTGTTCTTGGAAATCTACGCCTGCATCCTGGTCATCAGAACCCATTCCTGATCCTCTCTCGACCTCCATGGTACTCTCACCGAAACAGACTGCTCTGGTCAACATCAGGGTCAACAGGAAAATCCGGATCACAGTCTCTTGGGGCAAGTCCATCTTAGAGGAGTAAAAGGAGAAAACTAAGAAGGGGGAAAGGAAATAGGAGGGAGGTGGGAGCTGGAGAAAATAACAAATGGGAAAAAGAAATCTAGCTCGACAAGCTTCCGGTCTTGTTATTCTCAGCGCTCAGGTGTCGTCTCAATCTTCCCTGAACAGACACTCTAGTGATACAACCTCTACCGTCTGTTCTTTATCACGGGACCTCTCTGGGTCAGTGACCTTTTTACAATGAGACGAATGGACCCAAGTCTCTCTCTCGGCAACCTTCAAAGCAGTTGTGCTGGTCAATAAGACTTGATATAGTCCTTCCCATCTGTCAATAAGGCAACCTGAGCGTAGAAAATTCCGTATCATTACATAATCCCCAGGTTCAATGTCATGACAATTACTGTCTGGCAAATCAGGAATCACCAACTTTAGATTATCATTCTGATTCCTCAATTGCTTACTCATCTTAACCAAGTACTTTACGGTTACTTCATTGTTACATTTCAAATCATCCTGGGGGTTAATCATAACATGGGGTTGTCGACCAAACAGAATTTCAAAAGGAGACAGATTAAGAGGGGACCTGGGAGTGGTTCTGATGCTGTATAATACAATTGGCAAAGCTTCCGGCCATAACAGTCCTGTTTCAGTCATTACCTTGCTCAATTTATTTTTAATAGTGCTGTTTACTCTTTCCACCTTCGCGCTCGCCTGGGGGGCGGTACGGAGTATGCAGCTTACTATTAATTCCCATCAACTTACACATTGTTTGAAAGACTTCACCTGTGAAATGGGTACCCCTATCACTTTCAATTATTCTATGGATACCGTACCTACACACAAATTCCTGCACAATTTTCTTTGCAGTAAATACAGCGGTATTTGTGGCCGCAGGAAATGCTTCAACCCAATTTGAGAATACATCAATACAGACATACTTTAAATTTCTACAAGGTGGCAATTGTATGAAATCAATTTGTATCACCTGGAAAGGGCCATCTGTTGGAGGGATATGAGATGGCTCTGTCGGTATTGCCTTTCCGATATTCTTCCTCAAGCAGGTAAGGCATGTCATCGCTCTTTTACCCGCATGGGAAGAAAATCCTGGGGCGCACCAATAAGCTCTTACTAGCTTGCACATCCCTTCTTTGCCTAGATGAGTCAGCCCATGTGCTGCTTCCGCTAGACTTGGAAGGTATGCTCTGGGTGCCACTGGTTTACCATGTCCATCTGTCCAGAGTCCTGAGGACTCCTGGTCATATCCTTTTGACTTCCAAACTGCCTTTTCCTGTGTGGAACACAAATTTTGCATTTCACACAACTTCTGTGTGTTTATGGTATTAAATACCATCAGTCGTGTACTATCTGTTTGTATGGGGTTACTAGTTGCTGATTTAGCAGCTTCGTTTGCTCGGCTGTTACCAAGTGATACCGGGTCTTGGCTATACGTGTGAGCTTTACACTTGATAACAGCCACTCTGTCGGGTTCCTGTATCGCTGTTAGAAGACTTTTGATGTGGGCTGCATGCGCTACGGGTGTGCCAGCTGCCGTCATGAAATTTCTGAGGCGCCATAGGGCTCCGAAATCATGGACTACTCCGAATGCGTACCTAGAATCTGTGTAGATATTGGCTGACTTGCCCTTAGCCAATTCACATGCTCTGGTTAGGGCAACCAGTTCAGCAACTTGTGCTGAGTGAGGTGGGCCTAGCGGTTCTGCTTCTATGGTACCTTGGTCATCTACGACTGCATATCCAGTACACAAGTCTCCCGAGTCCGTCTGTCTGTGACAACTACCGTCAGTGTAGAAAGTAAAATCTACATCTTCCAGTGGGTTGTCACTGATGTCAGGCCTTGCCGTGAAATTTTGGGTCAAATATTCCATACAATCATGTGTGTCATCCTCTGTATTAAATCCTCCTTCACCATTATTCTCATCCCCCACCCTTTGTGCCTGTCCAGGCACACCTGGGAGATACGTTGCAGGATTTAATGCGCTGCATCTCCTTATGGTAATGTTTACAGGGGCCATCAATGCCAATTCCCATCTTGTAAACCGCGCTGATGAGACGTGTCTGGTTTGGGCAGAATTTAGTAAGGTTGACACTGCATGTGGTGTATGAATTGTGAGGTTGTGTCCTAGCACTACATCTTCGCTTTTCGTGACTAGCAATGCTATTGCTGCAACGCTTCGCAAGCATGTGGGGAGGGATCGCGCTACCGTGTCAAGCTGGGTGCTGTAGTAGGCTACCGGCCTGCTGGCATCACCATGCTTCTGGGTTAGGACACCTGCTGCGCAACCAGCACTCTCTGTTCCGTACAGCTCAAAGGGTTTCCCATAGTCTGGCATACCTAATGCTGGTGCCTGCGTTAGGCACTGTTTAAGTCTCTCAAATGCCATCTCGGATTCGTCTGTGTGCGAAATCCGATCAGGTTTGCTTGATGAGACCATCTCCTGCAAAGGTAAGGCCAGTATGGAAAAACCTGGGATCCAGTTACGGCAATACCCACACATTCCTAAAAACGTTCTGATCTGTTGCTGGGTTTGTGGCAGGGTCATGTCACGAATTGCTTGAATTCTATCAGCGGTAAGGTGTCTCAGTCCTTGTGTTAGACAGTGTCCCAAATACTTCACACGAGTCTGGCATAATTGTAACTTGTCTTTGGAAACCTTGTGTCCTGTGTCTGAAAGATGAGACAGGAGCTGTTTCGTATCTCTCAGGGACGCTTCCAATGAATCTGAACACAGTAGTAAATCGTCCACGTACTGTATCAATACTGATCCACTCACTGGTTGGAAAGACTGTAAACAATCATGCAGAGCTTGTGAGAAAATACTTGGACTGTCTATGAACCCTTGGGGTAAGCGAGTCCATGTATATTGAACTCCTCTGTATGTAAATGCAAATAAGTATTGGCTGTCAGGGTGTAGAGGTACCGAGAAGAAAGCGGAGCAGAGGTCAATCACAGTGAAAAATTTGGCAGTAGGAGGGATTTGCATTAGGATGACAGCTGGATTTGGCACTACGGGGAATTGACTCTCAACTATTTTGTTGATCCCTCTTAGATCCTGCACTAATCGGTAACCCCTCCCCCCACTCTTTTTAACAGGGAAGATGGGACTATTTGCAGTGCTGGACGTCCTTACCAGAATGCCCTGTTGTAGCAAGCGCTCTATTACAGGGTAAACTCCTAACTCCACCTCTGGCTTCAGAGGATATTGTGGGATTTTTGGAGCTATCCTACCATCTTTTACTTGCACAACTACTGGGGCTACATTTGCCATCAATCCAGTGTCTTGTCCATCTTTGGTCCAAAGTGACTCCGGTATTTGGGAAATCATTTCTTCTACCTTGGACGGACACCTATTTACAATAACAGTGTGTGACATTAATCTTGTTGGGGAGTCTAGCATATCCTGTGCTTCCTGAGCGTGGTTTTCGGGTATGTCCAAGAACACACCTTCAGGAGTACAGTATATGACGCATCCCATTTTGCACAGTAAATCTCTCCCTAAGAGATTAGTCGGAGCCGATGCAGCCAGCAGGAAAGAATGCTTGGTATGCAAAGGCCCTATCGTAATCTCTGCGGGTTTGCTTAAAGGGTAGTGCTGTACTACTCCTGTTACTCCCATGGCTGGAATTGTTTTACCATTGGTTCTCATGCCCACGGTCGAATTTATCACTGACTTGGCCGCCCCCGTATCTACAAGGAAATTTAGAGATTTACCAGCTACATCAATTGTGACCTCGGGTTCACTTCCAAGGTTCGCAATTAATTTCACTGGCTGCAGATTACAGGTGTGGCCTCGCCCCTATGGTGCGTGGTGGCCTCCCTGTATTGCGCTGGCAGCTATTACCTGTGAAGGGGGTAAATGGGATCTATCAGTGACTTGCCAGTCTCTTTTTGGGGGATACCTTTTTGTTTCCCCTGCGTGTGGCTCATAACTCCGTCTCTGCGGTCCTTGCTCCCAATTTCGTGTGTCATGTCGTTGTCTAGGGGGTTGGTATGATCTTTGTGCATTCTTTGATTTACAGTCTCGTGCAAAATGTCCCTCTTTATGACAGTAATAACAAGTTACCACATTTGACTTACCCACAGGGGTCGGATATTTATACAGAGATGGCCTTGTGGTCAGGGCCTGTATACTTACGTCCATTAACTTATCACTTTGTGACTCCCTGTGTCTGGTGATATTCCATTCATGATCAACAGCAGCCTCTCTCAAAGTAGCCACCGACAGACCTCGCCAACATGGTTGGGTGGTCTGTACCCTTGTCTTTAATACTTCTTTTAAACCTTCCATTAACACAGATACTGCTACTGCTCTATGATTTACATTTGTCGAAATGTCTTCTATGCCTGTATACTTAGCCATTTCCTGTAGTGCCCGATGAAAATAATCAGCAGCTGTTTCTCCCTCTTTTTGTTTGATGGAAAATTTTTTATTCCATTTGGCAACAGCTGGAAAATACTCTTTTAACTGTAAATTTATTCTCTTTACATTATCTTGGTTGTACACATCCGTAAGGGGTACACCTTCATCTAATTTACAGTCAGCTAAAAATCTTGCTGAGTCGACATTGGAGGGTAAACATGCCCTCAGCAATATCTGCCAGTCTTTGTTATTGGGCTCCACAGTATTTCCTAGATCTCTAATGTATTTCTGACTAGCAGCTAGATCTTTCCTAGGATCAGGGAATTCAGACACCATTGTTCTTAATTCCATTCGGGTAAAGGGGCAGTGCATGGCGATGTTTCTGACAGGAGTGATTCCTGAAGTGTCAGTTTTCCCATTTGGCACTGCTATTACCCTAACGGGATTAAGTCCAATAACATCCTTCTGAGTAGATTCTACAATATGTGGTGAAATGGTTTCAGCATAGTGTATGGTGCCATACTTACCAGATGATACGACCTCACCTGTCCCTCCGCTAGGAGGCTTTGACGTTAATCTTACGGGTTGGGCCGTGCCCACTGTTGTTTCTGCTATGGTGGCTGCTAGAGAGAGTGCCGATATTGTTGTTGGCTCATCCTCTTGATCACACTCCTGGGGAAAGTTTAAAACAGGGTATAGCTTGCATGGGTTAGTATTTGCATCAATAATCTTAGTAACATTATTTTTAACATTTATACAGTTACTAAGTACATGTTTATCATTCACCAGTGTGCCATTCTCTGTGACCACCTGCTCTCCCGTTATGTATGGTGGCGGTGGCGCCGTGGCTATCAGTTTCTTGATAGGGTTAGATCCAGCCGCCTGAGCCAATCCTCTCTGTATTTCACCCTCCTGCTGCCATAACTGTAAATAGTCATAATGTTTGATTTGTCTCTTTGCAGATTTAATGAGACATATCCTTCTCCTTAGATTTTGCAACACATCTGGGCTAAAACTGCCTACCCGTGGGAACTTTTCCCCATCGTGCACAGTCATTCTTTCCCATTCATCGCACAAAACCTCTGTGTGTGATCCGTATTTCTCACACATTACATACCTTGCCGACCCGATTGGTCGGTTTACTAAGTCAACCCGAACCGAGGTTGATCGCCCCCTACCTGAACAACTGGCCCCCATCCTTGCAGGTGTTGCTTTCACTACCTCTGACCTTCAAATCAGGGTCTTCAGCAAACCCTTACAAAACCAAGATGTCCTGGGCAGGCCGGCGGCGAAGTTTACAGAGTACTCCACTCACTCGCCCACGTCGACCAATACGCCCACACACTGCCTTAGCGCTGGCGTACTCAACCTAGGGCCCCTGCGACCTGAACCTCTATTTACTGGAACATGTGGGTGTGATCCGAAGAGCACTTAACCCTTTCCAGTAACTATTGGTTGTTGGATAGTTCCCAAGTGACTAGCGAACTTCCCTTAAAATAAAAAAAATATTACACAAATCACGCTAGAATGTACAAATAGTGTTTATGACCCCTCTAACGTACGCAAATGGTACTGGGTCAAGTTACTAACTAATGCACACAATTACGTGCGGTACAATCGTTCTGCACATAAGCAACTAATCTTATGTGCGGAGCGACCAGTGGAATCGAAAATTGTAGCTGCAAATTCCTTCAGCCTGAGCTTAATGGCCTATATGGGTATCGCACCAACCCTTTCTGGTGTTGTGCTACTCTTTATCTATAGCGGACTTCTTAGTCTGCTGTACCTGGACCTCCTGGTCTGTCTGGACCTCCTGCTCTGTGCTACAGTAGACCTCCTGGTCTGCTATACTCTAATGCTCTTTTTTAAATGTTTAACAAGGGATGCCTCCCAAGCCACCATGCAGTCACTTACACGTATGTACCTTCACGAGAACTCGATTTCCTTTGGTTCAACCCCAAAAATTAGAAACTTATATATATATATGTATACACACTCTTTCACCTCATATACACTTTACTTTCGTTTCTGCGCAGAAATCCCTTTCATTCAGTAACCCAGTTCAGTCCAGATGAATTGCAAATTAGAGAAGGATCTATTAGCTTAAAATTTTGGACACTGAAATTGACTTGCGCTATTATCGCGTTGCCTCCTTTTCGCCTATTTAAAATAATACTATCGTGTGATTTGTATTATGTGGGCGTACCCAGATGCTCCGTTGCGTAATATACGCTCCGTGCGTCGACCCTTGCGTCGCGTACACTCGTTGTTAGAGACACGTGTACGTAAGCCAGGTATGTCCACAGTAACACAACTAACACGTTTATCAATGTAAATGACCTTTAATTGTAATCATCTACTGAACACCACACAGAACTCCCTTGTATTTTAGGCAAGCCGTGTGCGTGTTTTACAAATTACTTCCTTACGTATTAATATTAACTTTTAACTACCAATAGCAACAAATCTTTCTCAGCACGTTATCAATTGTGAAATGGCAAACAGGAAGGTGATATGTGAAAATACACAAATGAAAAAAAGATACAGTTGTGTGTGTGCGTGCGTGTGTACGCAAAACAGAAATAAACAGTTTAAAAAAAACAAAAAAACAATAGCGTATTGTTCTTACCTCCGGTTCCGGATCCCACCAGCACTCCTTCAATCTAGCGAAACAGACGCTTATCTAGTCAGCACTCCTGTATCCCGGTACGAAGGGATACTGCCTTCCCGCCCTTGCTGACAGATAACGTTTGTTTTCGCTAGTGCGGATATGTGGAGGACGGACGAGCGGCCAATTGATAATGCTGATTTAGATTACCTTATAACTTCACAATAATGGGTAAGAGACACAGTACGCAATTGGCGTATGGGGTACCGTAAGGGTACGTATTTAGCGTAGCATACGCTAGGCCGTGATCGAGACGCACATGCGGCACGCTTGCTCACAGCTTAATGCGTGGTGTCGAGCACGCTATAGGCGAGCGACAACCGTAATGCTACGCTATCAGCGTAGCGGACGCTCGAGTCCACGAGGAGATCACGAGCAGCGCAGACGCTCACAAGATGACAATCAGTAAACCTTGAATGTAACACACAGAAAGGATATTCATATACTGTAAACCTTGTACTGAAACACTGTAACGATATAACGCTGCTTAACCTTGTTAACACTAAAGCTGTTTGAGCGATCGAGACGCTCATATTACTCTCTGCAATGTAATGAACACACAATACCGTGCTAAGGATCCAACACCTTTACTAGCAAGCTTTTAGTTATATCGAAAAGGGGTAAAACAGTCACAAGTCATACACTACATACTAACATATAATTCTAACAGAATATCTAGACAGAAATATACAATAACGTTACAATCTTAAACTAAACAGAGAGAGAGAGAATGTGGCCAATACAGACAAAGAGCGAGATGATTACAGAGAATTACTTACACACACTGGGAACGATCGCAGCGCAGCCTGGTACCAGCTCCGAGTTAATCAATATGAAAACCGTTTGTGGAGAGTGAGAGAGCTGTTCAGGCTGGCTGATCTTATATACACTGAGTACAGTATACTACAAAGGGACCTACAATCTCATTGTTCATTGGACACAGGAATGTCTCCTCGCATCATGTCAAAAGGTCATAGGTTAGTTTGAACAGGTGGGCTGTGACTATTTCAAACAGCTCAGGTTGGTGGGAATCTCCGGATTCCCGCCGCATGGATAATGAACTGCAAATATAGAATATGTCCAGAAACTACTAATGGCCATAACTACACGCAGGAGCGATTAATCTTTACCTAACCAACACCGGATTATTGCTATAAAAATACTCTTCGGTTAGGTACCAGACACCACTGTTCAACCTTAATCAGACCCTTTGTACAACAAAAAGAGGGATTCCCAAGTCCGTGAACAAGTCACATTAACCAAACTTACAGTTATCATTAAGGGGAACATTACCAATGAAACCTGCTATATGGATTTATTATCTAACGATTGAGTCGCCTGCTAGACGCACACAAAGTCTACCGTAAATGCACATACCACGCGCTCGAGCGCATGGCCGAGGCGCCATGCGCGGCTGCGAGTATCCGCACGCACGGGAGAGAATGTGCACGTGCAGCAGGCACGCGCATGAGGTGAATATATGGCAACGTGCAGCGTGATATTTTTCTGACTTTGACAGGATGCAACTATTTTAAACAGCTATATGTATTATATGCTTATTAGGGAACTTTTCCCTTTCTTGAATGTGTATTTGCACGTATATATTATTAGTGGATAGTTTATGTGTTTGTATGTGTTAGTCAATAAATATTATATTTTATTATATTTGCGGAAGTCTCCCGATTTTATCACTGGTATATACAGAGCCACTTTAATTAAAAATTTTTTTTTTATTTTATTTTATATACAAAATACATATTTTATTAAAAACTAGCAATACACAGCGCAGTGTTTCAAATATTCCTGTACCCTTTTATGCTCTAGACCAGGCATTCCCAACCACGGTCCTCAAGGCACACTAACAGTGCAGGTTTTAGTGATATCCAGGCTTCAGCACAGGTGATTTAATTAGTAGCTCAGTTATTTTGATTTAACCATCTGTGCTGAAGCCTGGATATCACTAAAACCTGCACTGTTGGTGTGCCTTGAGGACCGTGGTTGGGAATGCCTGCTCTAGACCATAGGTTCTCAAACTCGGTCCTCAGGACCCCACACAGTGCATGTTTTGCAGGTAACCCAGCACATGCACAGGTGTATTAATTACTCACTGACACATTTTAAAAGGCCCACAGGTGAAGCTAATTATTTCACTTGTGATTTTGTGAGGAGACCTGCAAAACATGCCCTGTGTGGGCCGGGGTCCTGAGGACCGAGTTTGAGAACCTGTGCTCTAGACTTTAACCAAGTCTTAAAACATATGCTGCAGTGTGTTTATATAGTAGAATTTTTTTTTTAATCTGTAATACAGATTCTCTATATTATTTTGATTAGCGCTGGGAGCTTGGAATTGGCATACTACCAAGAGACTGGTTCTCTATATCTCTCCCCTATACTATACCCCGGAGTTTAGGCTGCCAGCGAGGGAGGGGGAGGGGGGGGGGGGGGGGTTTGAACACAACGAAGCCCACTCTATGGGTGTAGTGGATTTCACCCGGGCGGGATTCCGGTATCACATAACCACGTCCCCTGTAGACATTTTGGACTCTGTCATGTGATTCATTCATCCAACCTCAGTGCAGCAGCGGCCATCTGACTTCATCCACCATGGACTTCCTCCTGTTCTTCATTAAACCTGAGACTGCCAGCAAACTAAGGGGCCGATTTATCACCATCTACATCTGGTGATGCAGATGACAGGTGATAATTTTGTCCAAACTCGCAATGCGATAATTGAGTACATCACATTGATGTATCAATTATTGCTTGCAGGGACAGCACTTGCGAGAAAGCTCTGTCCCTGCGATGTCTCTCCACAGCATCATCAGGGTATTTTTAATTAAAAATACCCCAATGTCTTGCTGCACATGCGACGCCATCCGTCGCTACCAACACTGCTTGGATCCCCCCGTCATGACTACCCCCGTGCTGCAAACAGCTTTCCCCCGGGGATGTATACTTACCAGTACCAGAAGCTGGTATCCTCTACTTCAAGGAGGCTGCCGAGTGCCAGATCCTGCTTCTGTGCTGTGACCCCCGGTGCTGTAAAGTGAGCTGCCACTTTGCAGAGTCACTTTACTGCAAAGGGGTAACAGCAGAGCCGGATTAAGGGGGGGGGCGCTGCATTCCCGGCTCCCGTTTGGTAGCCCTGGCAACCTAACATCTGAGCCGTGGCGCCGGCGCCGCCTATCAGTACAGGACAGCTGAGCGATGGCTCAGCTGTCTAAAAGTAGAGATGAGCGGGTTCGGTTCCTCGGAATCCGAACCCGCCCGAACTTCATGTTTTTTTTCACGGGTCCGAGCGACTCGGATCTTCCCGCCTTGCTCGGTTAACCCGAGCGCGCCCGAACGTCATCATGACGCTGTCGGATTCTCGCGAGGCTCGGATTCTATCGCGAGACTCGGATTCTATATAAGGAGCCGCGCGTCGCCGCCATTTTCACTCGTGCATTGAGATTGATAGGGAGAGGACGTGTCTGGCGTCCTCTCCATTAGAATAGAGATAGATTAGATAGAGAGAGAGAGATTGTGCAGAGTCGCAGACAGAGTTAGTTTACCACAGTCAGTGACCAGTGCAGTTGCTAGTTAACTTTTATTTAATATAATATATCCGTTCACTTCTCTCTGCTATATCCGTTCTCTGCCTGAAAAAAAAAACGATACACAGCACAGTCAGTCACACAGTGTGACTCAGTCTGTGTGCACTCAGCTCAGCCCAGTGTGCTGCACAGTCATCAATGTATAAATTAAAAGCTTATAATTAATTGTGGGGGAGACTGGGGAGCACTGCAGGTTGTTAGCAGGAGCCAGGAGTACAATTATATTAATTAACAGTGCACACTTTTGCTGCAGGAGTGGTGACCAGTGCCTGACCACCAGTATAGTATTGTTGTATACTACTAATATCTCTTTAAATATCAACCAGTCTATATTAGCAGCAGACACAGTACAGTGCGGTAGTTCACGGCTGTGGCTACCTCTGTGTCGGCACACGGCAGGCAGTCCGTCCGACCAGAATTGTATTATTTATTATTATATACCTACCACCTAACCGTGGTTTTTTTTTCATTCTTTATACCGTCATAGTGTCATCCTAATTGTTACGAGTATACTACTATCTCTTTATCAACCAGTGTACAGTGCGGTAGTTCACGGCTGTGGCTACCTCTGTGTCGGCACACGGCAGGCAGTCCGTCCGACCAGAATTGTATTATTTATTATTATATACCTACCACCTAACCGTGGTTTTTTTTTTCATTCTTTATACCGTCATAGTGTCATCCTAATTGTTACGAGTATACTACTATCTCTTTATCAACCAGTGTACAGTGCGGTAGTTCACGGCTGTGGCTACCTCTGTGTCGGCACACGGCAGGCAGTCCGTCCGACCAGAATTGTATTATTTATTATTATATACCTACCACCTAACCGTGGTTTTTTTTTTCATTCTTTATACCGTCATAGTGTCATCCTAATTGTTACGAGTATACTACTATCTCTTTATCAACCAGTGTACAGTGCGGTAGTTCACGGCTGTGGCTACCTCTGTGTCGGCACACGGCAGGCAGTCCGTCCGACCAGAATTGTATTATTTATTATTATATACCTACCACCTAACCGTGGTTTTTTTTTCATTCTTTATACCGTCATAGTGTCATCCTAATTGTTACGAGTATACTACTATCTCTTTATCAACCAGTGTACAGTGCGGTAGTTCACGGCTGTGGCTACCTCTGTGTCGGCACACGGCAGGCAGTCCGTCCGACCAGAATTGTATTATTTATTATTATATACCTACCACCTAACCGTGGTTTTTTTTTCATTCTTTATACCGTCATAGTGTCATCCTAATTGTTACGAGTATACTACTATCTCTTTATCAACCAGTGTACAGTGCGGTAGTTCACGGCTGTGGCTACCTCTGTGTCGGCACACGGCAGGCAGTCCGTCCGACCAGAATTGTATTATTTATTATTATATACCTACCACCTAACCGTGGTTTTTTTTTTCATTCTTTATACCGTCATAGTGTCATCCTAATTGTTATGAGTATACTACTATCTCTTTATCAACCAGTGTACAGTGCGGTAGTTCACGGCTGTGGCTACCTCTGTGTCGGCACACGGCAGGCAGTCCGTCCGACCAGAATTGTATTATTTATTATTATATACCTACCACCTAACCGTGGTTTTTTTTTTCATTCTTTATACCGTCATAGTGTCATCCTAATTGTTACGAGTATACTACTATCTCTTTATCAACCAGTGTACAGTGCGGTAGTTCACGGCTGTGGCTACCTCTGTGTCGGCACACGGCAGGCAGTCCGTCCGACCAGAATTGTATTATTTATTATTATATACCTACCACCTAACCGTGGTTTTTTTTTTCATTCTTTATACCGTCATAGTGTCATCCTAATTGTTACGAGTATACTACTATCTCTTTATCAACCAGTGTACAGTGCGGTAGTTCACGGCTGTGGCTACCTCTGTGTCGGCACACGGCAGGCAGTCCGTCCGACCAGAATTGTATTATTTATTATTATATACCTACCACCTAACCGTGGTTTTTTTTTTCATTCTTTATACCGTCATAGTGTCATCCTAATTGTTACGAGTATACTACTATCTCTTTATCAACCAGTGTACAGTGCGGTAGTTCACGGCTGTGGCTACCTCTGTGTCGGCAGTCGGCAGGCAGTCCGTCCATCCATAATTGTATTATTATTATAATATATACCACCTAACCGTGGTTTTTTTTTCATTCTTTATACCGTCGTCATAGTGTCATACTAGTTGTTACGAGTATACTACTATCTCTTTATCAACCAGTGTACAGTGCGGTAGTTCACGGCTGTGGCTACCTCTGTGTCGGCAGTCGGCAGGCAGTCCGTCCATCCATAATTGTATTATTATTATAATATATACCACCTAACCGTGGTTTTTTTTTCATTCTTTATACCGTCGTCATAGTGTCATACTAGTTGTTACGAGTATACTACTATCTCTTTATCAACCAGTGTACAGTGCGGTAGTTCACGGCTGTGGCTACCTCTGTGTCGGCAGTCGGCAGGCAGTCCGTCCATCCATAATTGTATTATTATTATAATATATACCACCTAACCGTGGTTTTTTTTCCATTCTTTATACCGTCGTCATAGTGTCATACTAGTTGTTACGAGTATACTACTATCTCTTTATCAACCAGTGTACAGTGCGGTAGTTCACGGCTGTGGCTACCTCTGTGTCGGCAGTCGGCAGGCAGTCCGTCCATCCATAATTGTATTATTATTATAATATATACCACCTAACCGTGGTTTTTTTATACCACCTAACCGTGGCAGTCCGTCCATAATTGTATACTAGTATCCAATCCATCCATCTCCATTGTTTACCTGAGGTGCCTTTTAGTTCTGCCTATAAAATATGGAGAACAAAAAAGTTGAGGTTCCAAAATTAGGGAAAGATCAAGATCCACTTCCACCTCGTGCTGAAGCTGCTGCCACTAGTCATGGCCGAGACGATGAAATGCCAGCAACGTCGTCTGCCAAGGCCGATGCCCAATGTCATAGTACAGAGCATGTCAAATCCAAAACACCAAATATCAGAAAAAAAAGGACTCCAAAACCTAAAATAAAATTGTCGGAGGAGAAGCGTAAACTTGCCAATATGCCATTTACCACACGGAGTGGCAAGGAACGGCTGAGGCCCTGGCCTATGTTCATGGCTAGTGGTTCAGCTTCACATGAGGATGGAAGCACTCAGCCTCTCGCTAGAAAACTGAAAAGACTCAAGCTGGCAAAAGCACCGCAAAGAACTGTGCGTTCTTTGAAATCCCAAATCCACAAGGAGAGTCCAATTGTGTCGTTTGCGATGCCTGACCTTCCCAACACTGGACGTGAAGAGCATGCGCCTTCCACTATTTGCATGCCCCCTGCAAGTGCTGGAAGGAGCACCCGCAGTCCAGTTCCTGATAGTCAGATTGAAGATGTCAGTGTTGAAGTACACCAGGATGAGGAGGATATGGGTGTTGCTGGCGCTGGGGAGGAAATTGACCAGGAGGATTCTGATGGTGAGGTGGTTTGTTTAAGTCAGGCACCCGGGGAGACACCTGTTGTCCGTGGGAGGAATATGGCCGTTGACATGCCAGGTGAAAATACCAAAAAAATCAGCTCTTCGGTGTGGAGGTATTTCACCAGAAATGCGGACAACAGGTGTCAAGCCGTGTGTTCCCTTTGTCAAGCTGTAATAAGTAGGGGTAAGGACGTTAACCACCTCGGAACATCCTCCCTTATACGTCACCTGCAGCGCATTCATAATAAGTCAGTGACAAGTTCAAAAACTTTGGGTGACAGCGGAAGCAGTCCACTGACCAGTAAATCCCTTCCTCTTGTAACCAAGCTCACGCAAACCACCCCACCAACTCCCTCAGTGTCAATTTCCTCCTTCCCCAGGAATGCCAATAGTCCTGCAGGCCATGTCACTGGCAAGTCTGACGAGTCCTTTCCTGCCTGGGATTCCTCCGATGCATCCTTGCGTGTAACGCCTACTGCTGCTGGCGCTGCTGTTGTTGCCGCTGGGAGTCGATGGTCATCCCAGAGGGGAAGTCGTAAGCCCACTTGTACTACTTCCAGTAAGCAATTGACTGTTCAACAGTCCTTTGCGAGGAAGATGAAATATCACAGCAGTCATCCTACTGCAAAGCGGATAACTGAGTCCTTGACAACTATGTTGGTGTTAGACGTGCGTCCGGTATCCGCCGTTAGTTCACAGGGAACTAGACAATTTATTGAGGCAGTGTGCCCCCGTTACCAAATACCATCTAGGTTCCACTTCTCTAGGCAGGCGATACCGAGAATGTACACGGACGTCAGAAAAAGACTCACCAGTGTCCTAAAAAATGCAGTTGTACCCAATGTCCACTTAACCACGGACATGTGGACAAGTGGAGCAGGGCAGGGTCAGGACTATATGACTGTGACAGCCCACTGGGTAGATGTATGGACTCCCGCCGCAAGAACAGCAGCGGCGGCACCAGTAGCAGCATCTCGCAAACGCCAACTCTTTCCTAGGCAGGCTACGCTTTGTATCACCGCTTTCCAGAATACGCACACAGCTGAAAACCTCTTACGGCAACTGAGGAAGATCATCGCGGAATGGCTTACCCCAATTGGACTCTCCTGTGGATTTGTGGCATCGGACAACGCCAGCAATATTGTGTGTGCATTAAATATGGGCAAATTCCAGCACGTCCCATGTTTTGCACATACCTTGAATTTGGTGGTGCAGAATTTTTTAAAAAACGACAGGGGCGTGCAAGAGATGCTGTCGGTGGCCAGAAAAATTGCGGGACACTTTCGGCGTACAGGCACCACGTACAGAAGACTGGAGCACCACCAAAAACTACTGAACCTGCCCTGCCATCATCTGAAGCAAGAAGTGGTAACGAGGTGGAATTCAACCCTCTATATGCTTCAGAGGTTGGAGGAGCAGCAAAAGGCCATTCAAGCCTATACAATTGAGCACGATATAGGAGATGGAATGCACCTGTCTCAAGTGCAGTGGAGAATGATTTCAACGTTGTGCAAGGTTCTGATGCCCTTTGAACTTGCCACACGTGAAGTCAGTTCAGACACTGCCAGCCTGAGTCAGGTCATTCCCCTCATCAGGCTTTTGCAGAAGAAGCTGGAGGCATTGAAGAAGGAGCTAACACGGAGCGATTCCGCTAGGCATGTGGGACTTGTGGATGCAGCCCTTAATTCGCTTAACAAGGATTCACGGGTGGTCAATCTGTTGAAATCAGAGCACTACATTTTGGCCACCGTGCTCGATCCTAGATTTAAAGCCTACCTTGGATCTCTCTTTCCGGCAGACACAGGTCTGCTGGGGTTGAAAGACCTGCTGGTGACAAAATTGTCAAGTCAAGCGGAACGCGACCTGTCAACATCTCCTCCTTCACATTCTCCCGCAACTGGGGGTGCGAGGAAAAGGCTCAGAATTCCGAGCCCACCCGCTGGCGGTGATGCAGGGCAGTCTGGAGCGACTGCTGATGCTGACATCTGGTCCGGACTGAAGGACCTGACAACGATTACGGACATGTCGTCTACTGTCACTGCATATGATTCTCTCAACATTGATAGAATGGTGGAGGATTATATGAGTGACCGCATCCAAGTAGGCACGTCACACAGTCCGTACTTATACTGGCAGGAAAAAGAGGCAATTTGGAGGCCCTTGCACAAACTGGCTTTATTCTACCTAAGTTGCCCTCCCACAAGTGTGTACTCCGAAAGAGTGTTTAGTGCCGCCGCTCACCTTGTCAGCAATCGGCGTACGAGGTTACATCCAGAAAATGTGGAGAAGATGATGTTCATTAAAATGAATTATAATCAATTCCTCCGCGGAGACATTGACCAGCAGCAATTGCCTCCACAAAGTACACAGGGAGCTGAGATGGTGGATTCCAGTGGGGACGAATTGATAATCTGTGAGGAGGGGGATGTACACGGTGATATATCGGAGGGTGAAGATGAGGTGGACATCTTGCCTCTGTAGAGCCAGTTTGTGCAAGGAGAGATTAATTGCTTCTTTTTTGGGGGGGGTCCAAACCAACCCGTCATATCAGTCACAGTCGTGTGGCAGACCCTGTCACTGAAATGATGGGTTGGTTAAAGTGTGCATGTCCTGTTTTGTTTATACAACATAAGGGTGGGTGGGAGGGCCCAAGGATAATTCCATCTTGCACCTCTTTTTTCTTTTCTTTTTCTTTGCATCATGTGCTGATTGGGGAGGGTTTTTTGGAAGGGACATCCTGCGTGACACTGCAGTGCCACTCCTAGATGGGCCCGGTGTTTGTGTCGGCCACTAGGGTCGCTAATCTTACTCACACAGTCAGCTACCTCATTGCGCCTCTTTTTTTCTTTGCGTCATGTGCTGTTTGGGGAGGGTTTTTTGGAAGGGACATCCTGCGTGACACTGCAGTGCCACTCCTAGATGGGCCCGGTGTTTGTGTCGGCCACTAGGGTCGCTAATCTTACTCACACAGTCAGCTACCTCATTGCGCCTCTTTTTTTCTTTGCGTCATGTGCTGTTTGGGGAGGGTTTTTTGGAAGGGCCATCCTGCGTGACACTGCAGTGCCACTCCTAGATGGGCCCGGTGTTTGTGTCGGCCACTAGGGTCGCTTATCTTACTCACACAGCGACCTCGGTGCAAATTTTAGGACTAAAAATAATATTGTGAGGTGTGATGTGTTCAGAATAGGCTGAAAATGAGTGTAAATTATGTTTTTTGAGGTTAATAATACTTTGGGATCAAAATTACCCCCAAATTCTATGATTTAAGCTGTTTTTTAGGGTTTTTTGAAAAAAACACCCGAATCCAAAACACACCCGAATCCGACAAAAAAAATTCGGTGAGGTTTTGCCAAAACGCGGTCGAACCCAAAACACGGCCGCGGAACCGAACCCAAAACCAAAACACAAAACCCGAAAAATTTCCGGCGCTCATCTCTATCTAAAAGTGTGTAATGTAACAGCCTGCGGCTCTGTCACCGTCTGAGCGCGCAGGCTGTATGAGAGAATGTAGTGTAGGGAATGGCAGCAGGTACGGAGCGGTGTTTGGAGGAGAAGGAGAAGGAGAAGGAGAGGAACGAACACTCACTCTCCTGTCTCCTGTGCTACAGCAGCCTGCCAGCAAAAGTAAGGCTGGCTGGCTGTATTATTATGGCTGACGTCACGTTTGTGTCTATACATATGTGCATAAATGTTTGTTAGTATATATATATATTTATATATATCTATATATATATATATATCTCTATCTATCTGTCTATATATATCTCTGCATATATCTGTATCTGTGTATATATCTGTGTGTGCATATACAGTATATGTAAACATACTGTATATGCATGTGTATATATGTATTTGTATTTATATGTGTATGTATGTATACGTGTGTGTGTGTGTGTATACTGTATATATATATATATATATATATATATATATCTATCTATCTCATCTGCCTGCCTTTTAATTAGGGGCCTTTCTCTCTGAAGTGCCCCGGGCCCCCCAGAGCCTTAATCCGGCTCTGGGTAACAGCGCAGCACATGGAGGACCCGGTACCCACCAGCGCTCACCAGAGCACCGATCCTGGCTCCTGGAACTGGTAAGTAAACATTTTTTTTTAAAGGTGATCAGCTTGTGTGTCCATCAAACACACAGAGCTGATCACCGGAGCCTGTTTCCGCAAAGCTGTGCAAAAGGCTGCTTATCACAGTGCTGTCCTATGATTACGCCAGCTGGAGCTGGCGTTATTATCACAGGGCACACTGCGGTGTTTTTTCATATATATTTTTTAGTAAATTCAGTCATATCGCATTTCCCATTATAAGTATGGGCAATGTGATGTGGGTTACTAAAAAAATTACAATGAAAGGGTTTGGAGCAGTTTTTCACGAAAACTGCTCCAAAAGCCCTTTAATACATTTGAGTGATACTTCCCTTTGGGATAGTTTCTAATCACAGGTCTATGGGCCTAATTCAGACCTGGTCACTGTAGCAATCGCAGGCTGAACCCCTGTGCCATGTGCCCACGCACAGCAGCCGCACTACACGTGTACACACAGTGAGTTGGAAAGGCATCTCATTGTGAGATTGTCTCGGCCTGATTGACAGACAGAGGCGGTCGCGGGACGGTTGCGGACGTGTTAATGGCATTGGGACGGCGTTGCGGCGGCATTGGGGGAGCGCAGGCGTGTCCGAGCCGTGGTGGCTGCGTAGGCATGGAGCTACTTAGCAGGTACAACAGCATTATCGCTGTGCAATGCTTTTGCACGTCTGTGGGGGGGGCGGGTAGGCCCTGGCATGCGGGGCGGAATAGCCCTGTGCTGGGCGTCCCCCCGCATGTCAGAGATTTTGATTGTAGATATTCGTTTCTTTGCACATCTAAGATTAAGTCTGAATTAGGCCTTCTGTTACCTAAATGCTGCTAGTGCTATATTGCTGTCCCTCTCCAGTGTCAGTGTGTTCCTACCTTCAGATCTTCCATGTGTTCTGTCCAGCACTTCCATGTGCCCTATTCAGCACTGCCAGCTACTCCTGATATCCTGCACAGCACTGTCTCGAACTAGAGTGTGTACTGATCAGTGCTGCTATATTTTCATCATATCTGGATTATCTGCAGCTGCTACATTTCCAGCATATCCGGATTCCCAGCATCTGCGTACATCTCCAGGCTATCTGCATCTCCTCTACCTGTTTAAGTATCTCCAGTCTCTTTGCACATCTCCATAATATCAGGATACCCTGCATCTGCCAACATCTCTAGTATATCTGCATATCCTGCTTCAACAAGTATCCTCAGTATATCTGCATACCCTGTACCTGCAATCACCTTCAGCATATCTGCATATGCTACATCTCCACTATATCTAGATACCCTGCATCTGCCAGCTTTCAGTGAACTTCATAACTGCTATGTAACATCTATCAGCACTGCAACTTGCATACTGCACATACTTGCTTGCAACACTCCATCTCCAGTCCAACCTGCGATTCATCCAGTGTTCGAGTGGGGTATGAAGGGCCCACTGTGGGGGAATGCAGTGCGTGGGGCCAGTCTCCAGAGGGGGCTGGCCAGCCACCACAGAGGCTCAACAATATGTAGAAGTCCACATATGAACCAGCATACCACTATAGGTAGCAAAATATTAATCCATTTTAATTTCCTTAAAGTGCATCGTGCAAACAATGGCAATGATCATAGTTCCATACAAAAAATTGTAATACTTAGCATTTTCAATGCATCATGGCGAATGGTACAGCGGGTGGCAACTCCTACGGCTGTTTCGGTGAAACAGCACCTTCTTCAAGGGAAACGCCATTTGTCTACTATGTCAAAGCCAAACACAATATTTAAAGCAAAGAAAATATACATATACAAAATGGAGTTATACATGAACAAAATCGCATCAAAAAGTAGTTAAAAATAACACCCCATACAGTTTGCAAAAATGAGTTTGTTTCATGAAACTCGTATACATTATGTGGATGTAAGCAACCAAGAAATGTGAGATTCAATTAGAAATGCCAGGTTGCACAACTTCTCTACAAAAAGCAAATCTGGAGAAGTGAAGCAAAAAGTGGAGAAACCATCCTGGCAGGGACGTGCAGTCAGGGGAGGCAGGGGAGGCAGTGCCTCCCCTGTCATTAATGATTAAAATAATACAAAGAGATACTTATGACACATAATCTGTGTCACAAGTATCTGCTTTAGCGTTGATATTATTTTAATCATTTTTTCCTTGTAAAAAACCTGTTTTACATGTGTTTCAGAGGCACCGATGTCGGTGCCTCCAGCTGTCAGTGTAAGAGAGCAGGAAGAGGGGGTCGGGGCCAAGCGCTGGGCAGTGAAAGCCCGTAAACCCCCCCCAGCAGAAGCGGCACCTTGCAGAAGTGCCACTTTAGACTGGGGCGTGCTTTCAGCTCATATGAAAGCACGCCCCCGTCACAGGCAGATGTAAGTGGCCTCCTCCCCTATTGTCTGAACATAAGCAGCGGACACTGTAAGCTGCGGCCGCTGCCCCCCTCCCCCACGCGCATACACCCCTTTCAGCTGCTGTCTGATAATGCAGACATGTCACAGT
The DNA here is from genome assembly GCF_028390025.1 of Pseudophryne corroboree. Lineage (NCBI taxonomy): Eukaryota > Metazoa > Chordata > Amphibia > Anura > Myobatrachidae > Pseudophryne > Pseudophryne corroboree. Next base: position 309,328,518 of record NC_086450.1, read on the forward strand.
CTGACATGTCTGCTGCAGCACAGGCAGCAGCAGCAGTGCCCAATGCCTGCTCCCCCCTACCCTCTTTGCATGGCCACTCCCTCCCCCTGCACCAGCAACCACTCTCTACTGCAGGCTGCAGCAATACATCCATTCTCATTCCCCCTCCTGAGGCCCCGCGCCCTCACGGCGGAGGCCACGCCCCTTTCTGGCTCTACCTGGGAAGATATGATTTCTCCCCAGCCAGCTCCGTGGGACAAATAAGGGAGGGAATATATAGAGACTGCAGCTGAACCTCCCACAATCAAAGGTGAGGATCTGTGAGGTGTTTGGGGGGGGGGGGGGGAGGAGGAGAGAGAGAAGTTGGGTGTTTTTTATATATATATATGGGGGTTGGGGTATATAATATAGAGATGAGCGGGTTCGGTTTCTCTGAATCCGAACCCGCCCGAACTTCATGGTTTTTTTCACGGGTCCGAGCAGACTCGGATCCTCCCGCCTTGCTCGGTTAACCCGAGCGCGCCCGAACGTCATCATGACGCTGTCGGATTCTCGCGAGACTCGGATTCTATATAAGGAGCCGCGCGTCGCCGCCATTTTCACACGTGCATTGAGATTGATAGGGAGAGGACGTGGCTGGCGTCCTCTCCATTTAGATTATAAGAGAGAGAGATTTACTGGAGCTTAGGACTAGGAGGAGTACTGTAGAAGTGTAGAGAGTGCAGAGAGTTTACTAGTGAGTGACCACCAGACAGTGCAGTTTATTTAATATATCCGTTCTCTGCCTGAAAAAAGCGATACACACAGTGACTCAGTCACATACCATATCTGTGTGCACTGCTCAGGCTCAGCCCAGTGTGCTGCATCATCTATATATATTATATATCTGTCTGACTGCTCAGCTCACACAGCTTATAATTGTGGGGGAGACTGGGGAGCACTGCAGTGCCAGTTATAGGTTATAGCAGGAGCCAGGAGTACATAATATTATATAGTGAGTGACCACCAGACAGTGCAGTTTATTTAATATATCCGTTCTCTGCCTGAAAAAAGCGATACACACAGTGACTCAGTCACATACCATATCTGTGTGCACTGCTCAGGCTCAGCCCAGTGTGCTGCATCATCTATATATATTATATATCTGTCTGACTGCTCAGCTCACACAGCTTATAATTGTGGGGGAGACTGGGGAGCACTGCAGTGCCAGTTATAGGTTATAGCAGGAGCCAGGAGTACATAATATTATATTAAAATTAAACAGTGCACACTTTTGCTGCAGGAGTGCCACTGCCAGTGTGACTGACCAGTGACCTGACCACACTGACCACCAGTATAGTTAGTAGTATACTTATATTGTGATTGCCTGAAAAAGTTAAACACTCGTCGTGTGACTTCACTTGTGTGTTGTTGTTTTTTTTATTCTATAAAAATAAAACTCATTCTGCTGACAGACAGTGTCCAGCAGGTCCGTCATTATATAATATATAATATATACCTGTCCGGCTGCAGTAGTGATATATATATATTTTTTATATCATTTATCATCCAGTCGCAGCAGACACAGTACGGTAGTTCACGGCTGTGGCTACCTCTGTGTCTGCACTCGGCAGGCAGTCCGTCCATAATTGTATACCACCTAACCGTGGTTTTTTCTTCTTCTTTATACATACATACTACTACGACATCTCTTTATCAACCAGTCTATATTAGCAGCAGACACAGTACAGTACGGTAGTTCACGGCTGTGGCTACCTCTGTGTCTGCACTCGGCAGGCAGTCCGTCCATAATTGTATACCACCTAACCGTGGTTTTTTTTTCTTTCTTCTTTATACATACATAGTTACATAGACATCTCTTTATCAACCAGTCTATATTAGCAGCAGACACAGTACAGTACGGTAGTTCACGGCTGTGGCTACCTCTGTGTCTGCACTCGGCAGGCAGTCCGTCCATAATTGTATACCACCTAACCGTGGTTTTTTTTTCTTTCTTCTTTATACATACATAGTTACATAGACATCTCTTTATCAACCAGTCTATATTAGCAGCAGACACAGTACAGTACGGTAGTTCACGGCTGTGGCTACCTCTGTGTCTGCACTCGGCAGGCAGTCCGTCCATAATTGTATACCACCTAACCGTGGTTTTTTTTTCTTTCTTCTTTATACATACATAGTTACATAGACATCTCTTTATCAACCAGTCTATATTAGCAGCAGACACAGTACAGTACGGTAGTTCACGGCTGTGGCTACCTCTGTGTCTGCACTCGGCAGGCAGTCCGTCCATAATTGTATACCACCTAACCGTGGTTTTTTTTTCTTTCTTCTTTATACATACATAGTTACATAGACATCTCTTTATCAACCAGTCTATATTAGCAGCAGACACAGTACAGTACGGTAGTTCACGGCTGTGGCTACCTCTGTGTCTGCACTCGGCAGGCAGTCCGTCCATAATTGTATACCACCTAACCGTGGTTTTTTTTTCTTTCTTCTTTATACATACATACTACTACGACATCTCTTTATCAACCAGTCTATATTATTAGCAGCAGACACAGTACAGTACGGTAGTTCACGGCTGTGGCTACCTCTGTGTCTGCACTCGGCAGGCAGTCCGTCCATAATTGTATACCACCTAACCGTGGTTTTTTTTTCTTTCTTCTTTATACATACATAGTTACATAGACATTTCTTTATCAACCAGTCTATATTAGCAGCAGACACAGTACAGTACGGTAGTTCACGGCTGTGGCTACCTCTGTGTCTGCACTCGGCAGGCAGTCCATAATTGTATACTAGTATCCATCTCCATTGTTTACCTGAGGTGCCTTTTAGTTGTGCCTATTAAAATATGGAGAACAAAAATGTTGAGGTTCCAAAATTAGGGAAAGATCAAGATCCACTTCCACCTCGTGCTGAAGCTGCTGCCACTAGTCATGGCCGAGACGATGAAATGCCAGCAACGTCGTCTGCCAAGGCCGATGCCCAATGTCATAGTACAGAGCATGTCAAATCCAAAACACCAAATATCAGAAAAAAAAGGACTCCAAAACCTAAAATAAAATTGTCGGAGGAGAAGCGTAAACTTGCCAATATGCCATTTACGACACGGAGTGGCAAGGAACGGCTGAGGCCCTGGCCTATGTTCATGGCTAGTGGTTCAGCTTCACATGAGGATGGAAGCACTCAGCCTCTCGCTAGAAAAATGAAAAGACTCAAGCTGGCAAAAGCAGCACAGCAAAGAACTGTGCATTCTTCGAAATCCCAAATCCACAAGGAGAGTCCAATTGTGTCGGTTGCGATGCCTGACCTTCCCAACACTGGACGTGAAGATAATCTGTGAGGAGGGGGATGTACACGGTGATATATCGGAGGGTGATGATGAGGTGGACATCTTGCCTCTGTAGAGCCAGTTTGTGCAAGGAGAGATTAATTGCTTCTTTTTTGGGGGGGGTCCAAACCAACCCGTCATATCAGTCACAGTCGTGTGGCAGACCCTGTCACTGAAATGATGGGTTGGTTAAAGTGTGCATGTCCTGTTTTGTTTATACAACATAAGGGTGGGTGGGAGGGCCCAAGGACAATTCCATCTTGCACCTCTTTTTTCTTTTCTTTTTCTTTGCATCATGTGCTGATTGGGGAGGGTTTTTTGGAAGGGACATCCTGCGTGACACTGCAGTGCCACTCCTAAATGGGCCCGGTGTTTGTGTCGGCCACTAGGGTCGCTAATCTTACTCACACAGTCAGCTACCTCATTGCGCCTCTTTTTTTCTTTGCGTCATGTGCTGTTTGGGGAGGGTTTTTTGGAAGGGACATCCTGCGTGACACTGCAGTGCCACTCCTAGATGGGCCCGGTGTTTGTGTCGGCCACTAGGGTCGCTAATCTTACTCACACAGCTACCTCATTGCGCCTCTTTTTTTCTTTGCGTCATGTGCTGTTTGGGGAGGGTTTTTTGGAAGGGCCATCCTGCGTGACACTGCAGTGCCACTCCTAGATGGGCCCGGTGTTTGTGTCGGCCACTAGGGTCGCTAATCTTACTCACACAGCTACCTCATTGCGCCTCTTTTTTTCTTTGCGTCATGTGCTGTTTGGGGAGGGTTTTTTGGAAGGGACATCCTGCGTGACACTGCAGTGCCACTCCTAGATGGGCCCGGTGTTTGTGTCGGCCACTAGGGTCGCTTATCTTACTCACACAGCGACCTCGGTGCAAATTTTAGGACTAAAAATAATATTGTGAGGTGTGAGGTATTCAGAATAGACTGAAAATGAGTGTAAATTATGGTTTTTGAGGTTAATAATACTTTGGGATCAAAATGACCCCCAAATTCTATGATTTAAGCTGTTTTTTAGTGTTTTTTGAAAAAAACACCCGAATCCAAAACACACCCGAATCCGACAAAAAAAATTCGGTGAGGTTTTGCCAAAACGCGTTCGAACCCAAAACACGGCCGCGGAACCGAACCCAAAACCAAAACACAAAACCCGAAAAATTTCAGGCGCTCATCTCTAATATAATATATTAATATTATATAGGGGTTTTGTGTTAGTATTATCTTTAGGGGAGTAGTTTGGTAAATAATATTGGGTGGGGTGGGGGTTGTATCACCATCATGGGGTTGTGTACTATCTTGTATTATAGTACCTGTATATTGAAGTTATTTGGGGATGGTGTAATGTAGTGTGTGTGTGTATGGGGGGGGGGGGTGTAGTGTTGTTTTGTGGGATTTGGTTTTATTTTAATCTGCGCACACACACAGCCAGGTGTTTTCAGCAAAGAGGGGTCAATGTGCCGTCTTTATCCGGGCCCCCTTATCTAGCCAGCGGTACAAGTAATACCACTTTCTGACCGCCTGAGGCGGGTCGCACACGAGAGCCTGATACAGGAGCTCACAGTGTGCAACCCGCTGCAGGCCCCTCGCCACTGCTGTCTGCAACCCGGCATATTGCTGGGTTGGTGATGTCAGTGGTGACGCTGCAGGGGCGGCGCTTGGAGATCACATGATCTCCAAACGCAGCCCATATACACACACAGTGAACGAGAAACAGATCGCATCGACCTGGCTCTCGTTCATACCGCACAGTGAGCCGGGTTGAACACGAGTTCAACCCTGCTTGCAACCAAGTTTAAAATACCGAGTCGCTCGACCCAGTATTTTAACCCTTGCACCTTTCACACCGCACCTGAACACGGGTTATGTGCGTTCATGTGCCAATAACCCGTGTTCATAGGTGGTGGTCTGAAAGGGGTATGAGTAGACTCTGGTGCTGTCCTAGAGTCTACTCGCCAGCTTTTCCCAAAAGTCACTTGTGCGGGTTTTTGAGGAAGGGTGGGTGGTAGGCTAAAATGTATCCTAGGGCGCAGTGCCACCATTCACCAGCCCTGCTCCCAGACACGGCCCTGTACCTGTGGAGCTAGGAAGTGCTGGAGGAAGAGCAGCCCCACCACAGGGAGCAGGTTTGTTGTTTCCTATCTCTGTTACCAGCTGCAGCAGCGGCTGGCCAGGATTTGCGTGGGAGAGTGGCGGATACTTTAATTTGACATGGTCTAAGCTCACCGGGGACCGGGCTGTACTGCTTATATTCCATGCTATACTGGGAACAGAGTGGGATAGTAATGTGCTCTCCATAGTATTTATTTATTAACAGTTTCTTAAATAGCGCAGCAAACTCCGTTGTCACCCACTGCTGTCACCCTCTCCCTAGCATCACCCTATCCCTGGCGTCACCCTCTTCCTGTCACCTGCAGTTGGCACCGACTGCTGTCGCCCTTTCCCTGTCACCAGCACCCTGGCATCACCCTCTTCCTGTCACCCACTGCCTCTCTCCATCACCCTTTTACCTGTCACCCTCTCCCCGTCACCCACTGCCTCTCTCCGTCACCCACTGCATCTCCCCTGCATCACTGTCTACCCATCACCATCTCTCGTCACCCTCTGCCTTTCCAAGGCATCACCTTCTCCTTCGTCATATGGATACAGCATTCCCATTGAGGACTTGTTGTTTGGTTACATCCTCATTGCAAGACTACGCCCTGTTTTCCGAGAGCTTGTGTGCCTTTCACACATGCAGGGACAGTGGCAGTAGTGGGCATTGTAGATGCTAGAACCAAGTGTTCTAAAGGACCTCTGATGTCAGGGGGAGGAGCTAGGCCAGCGGGACAGCTCTTTCACTATGCACGCCATCAACTACTCCCTTTAGTAACCTGGTGGCGAGCAGAGCGAGCCACAGTGCCCAAAGCACGGCAAATTAAGTGAGCCAGCAAGGGTACATTTCGGGTTCCCTGTTCGGCGCTGGTGACGTCAGAGGTTCTTTCTCCAACTGTGTTTTAGCCATTTTAGTGGGCATCGGCTCAAGGGCGGTAGCGTACATTGGCTCGATGGCGGTAGGGGTGGTTGGTGGGACTCGGCGGACATTATGGCTGCAGTGCCTCACCAGCCACTGACCTCACCGCACGCCACTGCATCCTGGACCCCCATAAAGTGGCAACTGAGATAGAAGAATCATATACAAGGCTGTTAGTGGCCATAAGGAAAGTCCTGGAGGTGTCAAATGGATGAGTTTTGCACTTGCAATTAATGGTGGTACAATGGGCCCCCCGCACGTCAAAGAATTTTATTAGAGATGAGCGGGTTCGGTTCGTTGAGATCCGAACCCCCCCGAACTTCACCTATTTTACACGGGTCCGAGGCAGCCTTGGATCTTCCCGCCTTGCTCGGTTAACCCGAACGCGGCTGAACGTCATCATCCCTCTGTCGGATTCTCGCGAGATTCGTATTCTATATAAAGAGCCGCGCGTCGCCGCCATTTTCACTCGTGCATTGGAGATTGAACGGAGAGGACGTGGCCAGGGCCGGTGCTATGGTGTTCGGCGCCCCCCTGCAAACTATAAATTTGCGCCCTCCCATATTCCTTTGGCGTGCGCCGGGAAAAGGGGTGTGGTCTCACAAGTAAGGAGCATGGCCACACAGTAGTACCCCCATTTAAAATTACGCCACAATGTAGCACAATCTTATTAATCTTATACGTAATGCCCCACCCGTAGTAGTAGCGTCCTTATACGTAATGCCCCACCCGTAGTAGTAGCGTCCTTATATGTAATGCACCCCAGTAGTAGTAGCATCCTTATACATAATGCCCCTCCAGTAGTAGTAGCATCCTTATACATAATGCCCCCCGAGTAGTAGTAGCATCCTTATACATAATGCACCCACAGTAGTAGTAGCGTCCTTATACGTAGTGCACCCCCAGTAGTAAACGCGTCCTTATACGTAATACCCCCCAATAGTAGTAGCGTCCTTATGCGTAGTGCACCCCCAGTAGTATTAGCGTCCTTACACGTAATGGCCCCCCCAGTAGTAGCGTTGTTACACGTAATGCCCCCCTGTAGTAATAGCGTCCTTATACGTAATGCCCCCCCAGTAGTGGCGTCCATAGAGCGCGCGCACAGACATACCACACACACACACACACACACACTTCACACATATATACACACACACACACACACACACACACACACACTTCTCTCTCACCCTCCACTTACCTAATCCAGTCTCCCTCTGTACAGCAGCCAGGTCCGTGTAGCTCCGCCCCCTTATGGCCCGTTTAGCCACGCCCCCTACCGTCCCGTGTAGCTCCGCCCCCTTCTGTCCCGTACTCGGCGCTCTCATAGTCACACAGATGAGATGAGGTGAGGGGAGGGAGGAGGCGCATCATGCTGCAGGTGCCCGCTGCCAGTGCCTGTCATACAGTGACAGACACAGCAGTGGCAGCAGCAGCAGGGGGGACAGGACGGCGCAGCAGGGAAGGGATGCAGAGCAGTGGAAGCGCCTATCCGTCCCAGCGCCTCCCTGCACTGCATCCCTTCGCTGAGCGGGTAGCGCTGGGCCTGGACGTGGCTACGGTCTCTGCCTGAAAAGCTCCATATCTGTGCTCAGTGTGCTGCAAATATCTGTGCTCAGGGTGCTGCAAATATCTACGTTCTCTGCCTGAAAAGCTCCATATCTGTGCTCAGTGTGCTGCAAATATCTGTGCTCAGTGTGCTACAAATATCTGTGCTCAGTATGCTGCATTTTGGTGACCAACAGTATATAGTTGTACAGTACAGTAGGCCATTGCTGTATCTTGTAGCTCTGTGTCACTGCAAGTATCCATTCCATATCTGTGCTGCATTTTTGTGAGCAGTATATATAGTAGTACAGTGCAGCATTTTGGTGACCAACAGTATATAGTTGTACAGTACAGTAGGCCATTGCTGTATCTTGCAGCTCCGTGTCACTGCAAGTATCCATTCCATATCTGTGCTGCATTTTTGTGAGCAGTATATATAGTAGTACAGTGCAGCATTTTGGTGACCAACAGTATATAGTTGTACAGTACATTAGGCCATTGCTGTATCTTGCAGCTCCGTGTCACTGCAAGTATCCATTCCATATCTGTGCTGCATTTTTGTGAGCAGTATATATAGTAGTACAGTGCAGCATTTTGGTGACCAACAGTATATAGTTGTACAGTACAGTAGGTCATTGCTATATCTTGCAGCTCCGTGTCACTGCAAGTATTCATATCTGTGCTGCATTGTTGTGAGCAGTATATATAGTAGTACAGTGCAGCATTGTGGTGACCAGTATACTACAGTACAATAGTCCAGTGCTGTTCTCGCTGCTCAGTGTCAGTTCTCCGTAGTATCATCAGTGCTCAGTATAATCAGTGATTGATCAGTGTAATCAGTTCTCAGTATAATCAGTGCGCTATTAGACGTGCGCCCGTTTTCCGCCATTAGTGCATTGGGATTTAGACAATTGATGAAGTTATTGTGTCCCCGGTACAAAATCCCATCTAGATTCCACTTCACTAGGCAGGCGATAGCGAGATTTTACCAATTAATATCAGTGATTTATAATTAATTATTAATTACAGTGATCTTGCCAAATGATTAAAGTGATTTTGTCATTTTCTTCCAGTGATTTGGACCAATAATACCATTGATTAGAACAAATAATTCCTGTGGTTTTGTCATTTTCTTCCAGTGATTTGGACCAATAATACCATTGATTAATACAAATAATTCCTATGACTTTGTCATTTTCTTCCAGTGACTTGGACCAATAATACCATTGTTTAGAACGAATAATTCCTGTGATTTTGTCATTTTCTTCCAGTGATTTGGACCAATAATACCATTGATTAGAACGAATAATTCCTGTGATTATTTGTCATTTTCTTCCAGTGATATGGACCAATAATACCATTAATGAGAACGAATAATTCCTGTGATATTGAGGTGTTTGTGTCGCTTAGCTTAGCCGTCCAGCGACCACAGTGCACCTCTTTTTCTCTTTTCTTTGCATCCTGTGCTGTTTGGGGCCAATTTTTTTAAGTGCCATCCTGTCTGACACTTCCGTATATGTCCACTGTCCAGTGGTACGGCCATTTGATATAATTCCTGACATTACTGCCATTTAATTCCAGTGATTTTGTCATTTTCTTCCAGTGATTTGGACCAATAATACCATTGATTAGAACAAATAATTCCTGTGATATTGAGGTGTTTGTGTCGCTTTGCTTAGCCGTCCAGCGACCAAAGTGCACCTCTTTTTCTCTTTTCTTTGCATCATGTGCTGTTTGGGACCAATTTTTTTAAGTGCCATCCTGTCTGACACTGCTGTGCCACTCCTAGATGGGCCAGGTATTTGTGCCGCCCTCTTGGGTCGCTTAGCTTAGTCATCCAGCGACCTCGGTGCAAATTTTAGGACTAAAAATAATATTGTGAGGTGTTCAGAATAGACTGGAAATGAGTGGAAATTATGGTTATTGAGGTTAATAATACTATAGGATCAAAATGACCCCCAAATTCTATGATTTAAGCTGTTTTTGAGTTTTTTTTAAAAAAAAACACCCGAATCCAAAACACACCCGAATCCGACAAAAAAATTTCAGGGAGGTTTTGCCAAAACGCATCCGAATCCAAAACACGGCCGCGGAACCAAATCCAAAACACAAAACCCGCAAAATTTCCGGTGCACAACTCTAATTTTTATGCACATTTACGATCAGGTCTGAATTACCCCCAATGATAGCATGCAAGTGTTTTGCATCATATTAAATCTTTCCTGCATTCTATGGAACAGAAAAATGTCTGTAAACTGAATAAACACTTTTTGGCTCCCATATGCAAGTTCAAAAACTCCTCTCCCATCACCCTACACACCTCCACCTACCTGTCTCACATCATTGAACCCATTAATGAACTTTTTGGAAAACTCCCCTTAAAACAACTAACGTTCTCTATTGGCCAATGTATGCTATTGTTTCCCAGGACCCAGTTCTCACCTTGCTAAATCCACCCCTTACAGTCAGTGACTAATATTTAAGCATTAAAATCATACTTGCCTACATGATATTTCTCCTCTTAGGGAGAAGCCCGGAGAGGAGACGCTGCAGGAGTCTTCGAGGGGCAGGGCCCCGCCCCCACATCGGAAAATGCCACGATTTGCGGGTCAGCGGGAAGGGGGTGGAGCTAAAATGACGCGATTTGCGTCATTTTAACCCCTTCTCCACCCGACGGACCCGCAAATATGGGAGATTATCTCTCCATCATGCCCGCATCACTAGGGTGCGAGCAAGATGCAGGAGACCTGCCCACTCTTACGGGGGTGTTGGTGGCTACCCCAAAAATCGGGAGCCTTCCCGCAGCTTCCGGGAGAGTAGGTAAGTGTGATTAAAATTAATGTGATGCATCTGCTGTTTTGATGCTGTCAGCAAGCATCTAGACTTGGCTGCATGTGTGGACATCCATGGCAGCAATATTTTTCTTCCTTATGCTAATACTGGTAAGCATCCAAATGTCAATATCTGTCAGATGTCAGGATGAAGTCCATATCATCCCAGTGTGCTCCTGTGGTCCATTCTCCCTAAACTGTTTGCTCTTATACAGTAAACTCAGGTATAATACATTTTGTGTCTGTCACTGTGTCCAGATTCTCATTGAATGTTTTGCTCTAAGATTGTTGCATCCTTGGGGGAAATTTACTAAGCTCCCGATTTTGACCGAGATGCCGTTTTTTCATCAAAGTGTCATCTCGGTAATTTACTAAACACTAATCACGGCAGAGATGAGGGCATTCGTAATTTTTTGCAAGTCCAAGTAAATAATTACGAATGAATACACCATCGGTCAAAACGCGGCTGTTTAAGTATGAATCTCGGTCATTTACTAAGAAGTGCAAAGCAAAAAAAAAACAAACACTGCCGTGAAAAATTACAACTCGTAAAAAAGTGCTAAAAAAAACCAGACCTTTTTTTTTTATTCGTGATTGGATAGGCATGCACGGATCCATGAGATCCGTGCATGTATATCAGTGGGAAGGGGTGGGAAAGTGCTTATTTTTTCAAAAAAAATTGCGTGGGGTCCCCCCTCCTAAGCATAACCAGCCTCGGGCTCTTTGAGCCGATCCTGGTTGCCGAAATATGGGGAAAAAAATGACAGGGGTTCCCCCATATTTAAGCAACCAGCATCGGGCTCTGCGCCTGGTCCTGGTCCCAAAAATACGGGGGACAAAAAGAGTAGGGGTCCCCCGTATTTTTAAAACCAGCACCGGGCTCCACTAGCTGGACAGATAATGCCACAGCCGGGGGTCACTTTTATATAGTGCCCTGCGGCCGTGGCATCAAAAATCCAACTAGTCACTCCTGGCCGGGGTACCCTGGGGGAGTGGGGACCCCTTCAATCAAGGGGTCCCCCCCCCCAGCCACCCAAGGGCCAGGGGTGAAGCCCGAGGCTGTCCCCCCCCATCCAATGGGCTGCGGATGGGGAGGCTGATAGCCTTTGTTGTAAAAGAAAAGATATTGTTTTTAGTAGCAGTACTACAAGGCCCAGCAAGCCTCCCCCGCATGCTGGTACTTGGAGAACCACAAGTACCAGCATGCGACGGAAAAACGGGCCCGCTGGTACCTGTAGTACTACTACTAAAAAAATACCCAAAAAAAGACAAGACACACACACCGTGAAAGTATAATTTTATTACATACATACACACATACATACATACTTACCTTAAGTTCCCACGCAGGTCGGTCCTCTTCTCCAGTAGAATCCAAGGGGTACCTGTTGAAGAAATTATACTCACGAGATCCAGGGGTCCAGGCTCCTCGGGAAATCCAGGGGTAATCCACGTACTTGAAAAAAATAACAAAACGGTGTCCCGACCACGAACTGAAAGGGGACCCATGTTTGCACATGGGTCACCTTTCCACGAATGCCAGAAACCCACTTTGACTTCTGTCTAAGTGGGTTTCTTCAGCCAATCAGGGAGCGCCACGTTGTAGCACTCTCCTGATCAGCTGTGTGCTCCTGTCCTCACTGACAGGCAGCACACGGCAGTGTTACAATGTAGCGCCTATGCGCTACATTGTAACCAATGATGGGAACTTTCTGCCCTGCGGTTGACCTAAAGTGACGTCACCGCTGAGCAGAAAGTTCCCAGCATTGGTTACAATGTAGCGCATAGGCGCTACATTGTAACACTGCCGTGTGCTGCCTGTCAGTGAGGACAGGAGCACACAGCTGATCAGGAGAGTGCTACAACGTGGCGCTCCCTGATTGGCTGAAGAAACCCACTTAGACAGAAGTCAAAGTGGGTTTCTGGCATTCGTGGAAAGGTGACCCATGTGCAAACATGGGTCCCCTTTCAGTTCGTGGTCGGGACACCGTTTTGTTATTTTTTTCAAGTACGTGGATTACCCCTGGATTTCCCGAGGAGCCTGGACCCCTGGATCTCGTGAGTATAATTTCTTCAACAGGTACCCCTTGGATTCTACTGGAGAAGAGGACTGACCTGCGTGGGAACTTAAGGTAAGTATGTATGTATGTGTGTATGTATGTAATAAAATTATACTTTCACGGTGTGTGTGTCTTGTCTTTTTTTGGGTATTTTTTTAGTAGTAGTACTACAGGTACCAGCGGGCCCGTTTTTCCGTCGCATGCTGGTACTTGTGGTTCTCCAAGTACCAGCATGCGGGGGAGGCTTGCTGGGCCTTGTAGTACTGCTACTAAAAACAATATCTTTTCTTTTACAACAAAGGCTATCAGCCTCCCCATCCGCAGCCCATTGGATGGGGGGGGGACAGCCTCGGGCTTCACCCCTGGCCCTTGGGTGGCTGGGGGGACGACCCCTTGATTGAAGGGGTCCCCACTCCCCCAGGGTACCCCGGCCAGGGGTGACTAGATGGATTTTTGATGCCACGGCCGCAGGGCACTATATAAAAGTGACCCCCGGCTGTGGCATTATCTGTCCAGCTAGTGGAGCCCGGTGCTGGTTTTAAAAATACGGGGGACCCCTACTCTTTTTGTCCCCCGTATTTTTGGAACCAGGACCAGGCGCAGAGCCCGATGCTGGTTGCTTAAATATGGGGGAACCCCTGTCATTTTTTTTCCCATATTTCGGCAACCAGGATCGGCTCAAAGAGCCCGAGGCTGGTTATGCTTAGGAGGGGGGACCCCACGCAATTTTTTTTTTAAATTTTACAGTGTTTAATTAAAAAAAAAAAAAAAAAAATAGAACCCCAGCACGGATCACACAGATCCGGCCGAGATTAATTGTAAAAAAGTCGGCAGTGTTTTGCTAATCACTGCCGTAAAAAACACAAAAAAAACACGAATGACATCGACATCGGAAGAAAAGAAAAACCCGAATACGACAGCTTAGTAAATCCATCGTAACAAATTCAAAAAGTTGCAGTTTTACACTTTCGATGTCATTCGTGATTGAACTTTGACCTGAAACGGGAAAATACGAATCTTAGTAAATTTACCCCCTTGTGTCAGTTCTTCTGTGTCAGGGCCCTCATTCCGAGTTGATTGCTCGCTAGCTACTTTTAGCAGCCATGCAAATGCATAGTCGCTGCCCACGGGGGAGTGTATTTTCGCTTTGCAAGTGTGCGAACACCTTTGCAGCCGAACAGTACAAAAACATTTTGTGCAGTTTCAGAGTAGGTCTGACGTCAGACACCTGCCCTGCAAATGCTTGGACATGCCTGCGTTTTTCCAAACACTCCCAGAAAACGGTCAGTTGACACCCATAAACGCCTTCTTCCTGTCAATCTCCTTGCGATCGGCTGTGCGAATGGAATCTTTGCTAAATCCATCGCCCAGCACCGATCCTCTATGTACCTGTACGACGCGCCTGTGCATTGCGGTGCATACACATGCACAGTTTTGCCATTTTTTTACCTGATCGCTGCGCTGCAAAAAATCGGCAGCGAGCGATCAACTCGGAATGACCCCCCATGTGTATACGAGTTTGCCCAGTTTCGCTATTTACCCTCCTTAGTCTCACTTGTCCTATTACTGTTGCTATCTTGCTGTTATGGTCCTGCTGATATCAGTTTGCACTGCTGTAATTCTATTATCCCTCATGACATTTAAAATCATGAGAGCATCAAAGAGCAGTCCCAAGGAGAAAGGCAGCTGATATAGGCAACAGAGAGCAGGGACTTTGTTATTCAGCTGTGTATTGATTAGCACAACCTTTCCCTTCCCTATCATTGTATTTTTCGTGCCTCCATCTAACCTGATGTCTGTGCCTTGTTTTTCATTTAACTCCTGCCTTGCTGACTACATATTTTTGGTTTGACCTTTAGATATACAGATATGCTGTTGTTACTATATGTGTCTTGCTACCTGTATGTCAATAAATCAGAAGCCTTTTTCTGCAGAATCTTCAAATCTACCTGTTCTGTCCATTTATGGCAGGTCCTGCCCTGGAATTACATTCTGCCTCAGTTATTATCATGCAGAGTATCACATCTGATTAGGTGCAAATAGTTACTGTATAAACCGAAAACAGATCCCCAGCTGGAAAAGCACTTCCAATATGGCTGTGCAACTTGATGAAATAACAAAAGCCCATCAATAATTATCTTATGGAACATTCAAGACCACTAACTGGGGACTACTGAAATCCTAGTGAATGTCAATTCATGATGCATCCTGATTCTCATCCCATATAGGAAGCTATGAAAGGGAATAATTATGCTATGAATCTGAAAATCCTCCTGAAATATCCCTAACTATGCAGCCCAACAGTGACAATAAATATAATGATGATGATGAGGATGATGATGATGATGATGATGTAGCAGTTGTGACAATAGCTCTGTGATTTGGAGCTTAAAACATTGCCACTACCAACTTTGTCACTCACCTCGTTAAACCTTGATAAAGCAGACTAGAGTAATGTGTGTTGGCATTCGCTGCCTGCACTGCTTCACTCTAATGTACTAACTGTATGTTTTATGATAATGTATGTGTGTGAATTGTGCATTATGGGGGTCATTCCGAGTTGTTCACTCGCAAGCTGCTTTTAGCAGCTTTGCACACGCTAAGCCGCCACCTACTGGGTGTGAATCTTAGCTTATCAAAATTGCGAACGAAAGATTAGCAAAATAGCGAATAGACACTTCTTAGCAGTTTCTGAGTAGCTCCACACTTACTCAGCATCTGCGATCAGTTCAGTGCTTGTCGTTCCTGGTTTGACATCACAAACACACCCAGCGTTCGGCCAGACACTCCTCCGTTTCTCCAGCCACTCCCGCGTTTTTCCCAGAAACTGTAGCGTTTTTTCGCACACACCCATAAAACGGCCTGTTTCCGCCCAGAAACACCCACTTCCTGTCAATCACATTACGATCACCAGAACGAAGAAAAAACCTCGTAATGCCGTGAGTAAAATACCTAACTGCATAGCAAATTTACTTGGCGCAGTCGCACTGCGGACATTGCACATGCGCATTAGCGACTAATCGCTCCATTGTGAGAAAAAAATACCGAGCGAACAACTCGGAATGACCCCCTATGTACGCAAGTGTAGCATTACTTTTTGTCTAGCATATCAGGAAAATACTAATTACAGGGAATGTACCATCAGTGTTATACCAGCCCTAACAGTGCACCTGCAGGGGGACTATGTATAGAAGGGGATGTGGTAAGCAGTGAAAAGAGTGGAGAAGTGAGCCAGTGGAGAAGTTTGCCCATGGCAACCAATCAGCATTGAAGTAACATTTATAATTTGCATACTATAAAATTATACAGATCAGCTGATTGGTTGCCATGGGCAGCTTCTCCACTGGCTCACTTCTCCACTCTTTTCACTGCTTAGTACATCTCCGCCATAGAGAGACATTTACACTGAATGTATCAATGTATAGAAAACGTATATAACTTGAGCCTAGAATACAGACATATAGGACTAGCTTGACAATATTTTCAATATTATGGTAGTTATTTAGTATACACATTCCTGATTTACATTTAGCAAACTTGCTACATTGGATTATATTAGTAACAAGATTAACTTAACAACATAGTAGCTGTTTCATTGGGTTGGGTTCGTGTGACCGTGTGGTGCAACGCAGCGGGCTCGGTGGCTTGCTGCGCTCTCTACAGGTTCTATTCCCACTCTATGGGTGTTGTGGATTAGAGATGAGCGGGTTCAGTTCCCTGAGAACCGAACCCCCCGGAACTTCACTACCCCAGCCCAGATCCGAACCTGGTTCGGGTTTTCCCACCTGACTCGGAAAACCAGAATGAGGCAAAACATCATCATCCCGCTGTCGGTTTCTCGCGAGTTTAGGATACCATATAAGTAGCTGCGCATCGCCGCCATTTTCACTCCGGCATTGGAGAGTGTAGCGAGAGGCTGTGTCTCCATCCTCAGTGTCTGTGCGGGAGTGAAAGTGGGGTGGCGATTCCAGTGCTATCTTGTGCTGATCAGTCCAGTCACAGTGGTGGTGTCCTCTGCTGCCATATGTCCAGCGTAGCTGTATAAGTCCATTGCAGTGGTGCTGTGTTTTCCTGCATCAGTACAGTGGTAGTGTCTTGTGCTGCATCAGTCCAGTCACAGTGGTGGTGTCCTCTGCTGCCATATGTCCAGTGCTCCTGTTAGTGGTGCTGTGTTGTGCTGCATCAGTCCAGTCACAGTGGTGGTGTCCTCTGCTGCTATATGTCCAGTGCTCCTGTTAGTGGTGCTGTGTTGTGCTGCATCAGTCCAGTCATAGTGGTGGTGTCCTCTGCTGCTATATATCCAGTGTGTCAGGACCAACTGATTTGTGTATCCGTTAACCTTAGACCAAACGAAGGTGTAGTTGCTGGAGTATGGTGAAAACAGGGAGGACGAAGATAGTTCCGTCTCATGTATTTATTAATAGACAACAGTTCCAATAGGGAGTTAAATGACAATCAGTCACCATATATAAACTGACATTTTGCAGTGAATGGCTTAAAGATAAGCAGGATCAGTATTAAAGATGCATTGACGAAAATGTTCATATGAACATGGCCGCAACTGGGGGTGGGGGGGGGGGGGGGCTAAGGGGGCATGCACCCCAGGTGCAGAATCTGAGAGGGCGTAGAGATGGGCACTCTGCCTCCCCTCCTTCCTTTCAGACCTAAGGGCTGCCCCCTTTCATTTCCCAAGCGCTGGTCCATGGCCACTCACACACTCCTGTGCCTGTGTAAACTATGTCTGCCCTCGGCCATGTTCCTCAGGGCCTCCCCCTTCCTGCACGACACCTCCACCAGAGGAGTACAGGGCGAGAGGAAACAGCAGCAGCTGATAATTAGTATGGGCACTGAGATGAGGTCTCTATTCGCCAGGACAGCTGTTGCCTCCCAAAGAGTGGTCCTTGGTACCTACTGGCATGCAGGGCTTTGTAGTCCTACAGCAGTTGGCGCCCCTCCCCCCCAGTGTGTGTGATACATTGATTGCATGGCTTATATCAGATATATTACACCAGCCAGTCCTAGGGACTCCTCTCTGCAGCCAGGATAACCCACATTGTGTGTGCCCCCTCCCCAGAAAGTTGGTACCCCTCCTCTTGAATTGGCCCTAGGTCCTGACTGGCATGCTGGGCTTTGTAGTCCTACAGCAGTTGGCCAGTCAGAGTCCTCCATAATACTGTATCTGAGATTAGTTTTTTTTTGGTGTTCCTATCCATTTTCCTAGGGAATGTGTGCTGGATGCACCCTGACGGTGCTGATTGTCACTTTGCCAACAGTTTATTACTGTGTTTTTAACATGGTTTCAAAGAGTGTGTGTGTGCATGGGGGGCACCAAATTACTGCTTTGCCCCGGGTGCCAAAAATCATAGTTTCTGCCCTGATATGAATAAGATAAAACATGCCTGAAGATTAATGAAAAATTGTCCAATATAAAGCAATGATTGGTGCCAAACTGTAAGAAGTGTTAACTGGATATTGTAGACATAGATGAATAACTGAGAAGACTTGTTACCGATGCTTAAAGGCTGAACTGAAGAACTGTGTAGAGCTGTCTTTTAATGATGCAAAAATGAAGATACAATTCAGAAAGGAATACTTGCAGGTTGTGAAGATAATACTCGTAACACAGTGAAAAGCTGCAGCACACTACAATGGTGAGGAATGGGTTAAGCTCAGAGCTGATGTAACAAGGATCAAGATTAAGTAGAAACTTCCATAGGCTGTGTGATTGAAGCAAGGCAGTCACTGAACAAACAGGGTAACCTCTCACGGACCTCCAGGAATCCACTTGTTGCCACTTGGAGAGCAATTCACTGACAGCACAGCAGGGAGCTGGTGGATCTCTTGCGGTGAAGGCTGCAGGCAGGCCTCTGGGAGCAGAGGCAATATCAGGACCACTGGAATCACACAGAATCCACAGGGAGAGCACAGAGCTAGGGTACAGAGTAGCTACAACAAAGCACTGGCCATGAGTGAAATAATCCAAGCCTACTTATAGGCATCACAAGCACGGGATTGGCTGACACTTACCCACAGGTGCTGCATTTGGTCTCCAACATGGCCACCTCCTGAACTACAGACACACAGAGGCGCCTCTGGCCATTCGGCCCCCGCACTCCCAACTCCCAGAACCTGCATCACCTCTGCCACCGACCGCACCGCATCCCCATACTGCCACACAGCACCGCAAGCAACCGCGCCGGCAACGAACGGACCCCAGAACTTGCAGTGGTGAGTGATTGGTTCGTGACAGTACTTCCTCCTGTAAGGGTGGACTCAGGACACCTTTGAACTTTGTCAGGATTCTTGGAGTAGAATTTTTGAACCAGTCTTGGAGCATGAACATCTTCGGCAAAAACCCAGGACCTCTCCTCCGGACCATAACCTTTCCAATCAACAAGAAACTGCAGACGTCCATATCGACAACGTGAGCCCACAATCTCCTTAACCTCAAATTCCTCATCCTGCAAAGAGTGAATAGGAGGTTTGGGCAGGGCAGCACAAAACTTATTGAGGATCAAAGATTTCAGCAGAGATATATGAAAAGCGTTAGGAATTTTAAAAGAAGGTGGCAACCTGACTTTGTATGCTACAGGATTGAGTACCTTTTCTATGGGAAATGGACCAATAAACTTGGGAGCAAACTTCTTAGAAGGAACTGTGAACTTGAGATTGCAAGTAGAAATCCAAACTTGGTCTCCTAGTCAGGTAAAACCTTACATTTTCTATCTGCAAAAGATTTATAACGAGCAGAAGATTCAATCAATGATTTGCGCACACAACTCCAGATTTTAGACAAATGTTGAAGCACTTGATCTGCCGCTGGGACCTCCTGAGCTGGCAAAGGATGGAACTCTGGCACACAAGGGTGATAACCAAAGTTAGTATAAAATGGTGTAGACTCTGAAGATGAATTAAATAGATTATTATGAGCAATTTCTGCCAATGGAAGGTAGTCTATCCAATCATCCTGTGAGGAAGATATGTATTAGAGATGAGCGCCGGAAATTTTTCGGGTTTTGTGTTTTGGTTTTGGGTTCGGTTCCGCGGCCGTGTTTTGGGTTCGACCGCGTTTTGGCAAAACCTCACCGAATTTTTTTTGTCGGATTCGGGTGTGTTTTGGATTCGGGTGTTTTTTTCAAAAAAACCCTAAAAAACAGCTTAAATCATAGAATTTGGGGGTCATTTTGATCCCAAAGTATTATTAACCTCAAAAACCATAATTTACACTCATTTTCAGTCTATTCTGAATACCTCACACCTCACAATATTATTTTTAGTCCTAAAATTTGCACCGAGGTCGCTGTGTGAGTAAGATAAGCGACCCTAGTGGCCGACACAAACACCGGGCCCATCTAGGAGTGGCACTGCAGTGTCACGCAGGATGGCCCTTCCAAAAAACCCTCCCCAAACAGCACATGACGCAAAGAAAAAAAGAGGCACAATGAGGTAGCTGACTGTGTGAGTAAGATAAGCGACCCTAGTGGCCGACACAAACACCGGGCCCATCTAGGAGTGGCACTGCAGTGTCACGCAGGATGGCCCTTCCAAAAAACCCTCCCCAAACAGCACATGACGCAAAGAAAAAAAGAGGCGCAATGAGGTAGCTGACTGTGTGAGTAAGATAAGCGACCCTAGTGGCCGACACAAACACCGGGCCCATCTAGGAGTGGCACTGCAGTGTCACGCAGGATGGCCCTTCCAAAAAACCCTCCCCAAACAGCACATGACGCAAAGAAAAAAAGAGGCGCAATGAGGTAGCTGACTGTGTGAGTAAGATAAGCGACCCTAGTGGCCGACACAAACACCGGGCCCATCTAGGAGTGGCACTGCAGTGTCACGCAGGATGGCCCTTCCAAAAAACCCTCCCCAAACAGCACATGACGCAAAGAAAAAAAGAGGCGCAATGAGGTAGCTGACTGTGTGAGTAAGATAAGCGACCCTAGTGGCCGACACAAACACCGGGCCCATCTAGGAGTGGCACTGCAGTGTCACGCAGGATGGCCCTTCCAAAAAACCCTCCCCAAACAGCACATGACGCAAAGAAAAAAAGAGGCGCAATGAGGTAGCTGACTGTGTGAGTAAGATAAGCGACCCTAGTGGCCGACACAAACACCGGGCCCATCTAGGAGTGGCACTGCAGTGTCACGCAGGATGGCCCTTCCAAAAAACCCTCCCCAAACAGCACATGACGCAAAGAAAAATTAAAGAAAAAAGAGGTGCAAGATGGAATTGTCCTTGGGCCCTCCCACCCACCCTTATGTTGTATAAACAGGACATGCACACTTTAACCAACCCATCATTTCAGTGACAGGGTCTGCCACACGACTGTGACTGAAATGACGGGTTGGTTTGGACCCCCACCAAAAAAGAAGCAATTAATCTCTCCTTGCACAAACTGGCTCTACAGAGGCAAGATGTCCACCTCATCATCATCCTCCGATATATCACCGTGTACATCCCCCTCCTCACAGATTATCAATTCGTCCCCACTGGAATCCACCATCTCAGCTCCCTGTGTACTTTGTGGAGGCAATTGCTGCTGGTCAATGTCTCCACGGAGGAATTGATTATAATTAATTTTAATGAACATCATCTTCTCCACATTTTCTGGATGTAACCTCTTACGCCAATTGCTGACAAGGTGAGCGGCGGCACTAAACACTCTTTCGGAGTACACACTTGTGGGAGGGCAACTTAGGTAGAATAAAGCCAGTTTGTGCAAGGGCCTCCAAATTGCCTCTTTTTCCTGCCAGAATAAGTACGGACTGTGTGACGTGCCTACTTGGATGCGGTCACTCATATAATCCTCCACCATTCTTTCAATGGTGAGAGAATCATATGCAGTGACAGTAGACGACATGTCCGTAATCGTTGTCAGGTCCTTCAGTCCGGACCAGATGTCAGCATCAGCAGTCGCTCCAGACTGCCCTGCATCACCGCCAGCGGGTGGGCTCGGAATTCTGAGCCTTTTCCTCGCACCCCCAGTTGCGGGAGAATGTGAAGGAGGAGATGTTGACAGGTCGCGTTCCGCTTGACTTGACAATTTTCTCACCAGCAGGTCTTTCAACCCCAGCAGACTTGTGTCTGCCGGAAAGAGAGATCCAAGGTAGGCTTTAAATCTAGGATCGAGCACGGTGGCCAAAATGTAGTGCTCTGATTTCAACAGATTGACCACCCGTGAATCCTTGTTAAGCGAATTAAGGGCTCCATCCACAAGTCCCACATGCCTAGCGGAATCGCTCCGTGTTAGCTCCTCCTTCAATGTCTCCAGCTTCTTCTGCAAAAGCCTGATGAGGGGAATGACCTGACTCAGGCTGGCAGTGTCTGAACTGACTTCACGTGTGGCAAGTTCAAAGGGCATCAGAACCTTGCACAACGTTGAAATCATTCTCCACTGCGCTTGAGACAGGTGCATTCCACCTCCTATATCGTGCTCAATTGTATAGGCTTGAATGGCCTTTTGCTGCTCCTCCAACCTCTGAAGCATATAGAGGGTTGAATTCCACCTCGTTACCACTTCTTGCTTCAGATGATGGCAGGGAGGTTCAGTAGTTTTTGGTGGTGCTCCAGTCTTCTGTACGTGGTGCCTGTACGCCGAAAGTGTCCCGCAATTCTTCTGGCCACCGACAGCATCTCTTGCACGCCCCTGTCGTTTTTAAAAAAATTCTGCACCACCAAATTCAAGGTATGTGCAAAACATGGGACGTGCTGGAATTTGCCCATATTTAATGCACACACAATATTGCTGGCGTTGTCCGATGCCACAAATCCACAGGAGAGTCCAATTGGGGTAAGCCATTCCGCGATGATCTTCCTCAGTTGCCGTAAGAGGTTTTCAGCTGTGTGCGTATTCTGGAAAGCGGTGATACAAAGCGTAGCCTGCCTAGGAAAGAGTTGGCGTTTGCGAGATGCTGCTACTGGTGCCGCCGCTGCTGTTCTTGCGGCGGGAGTCCATACATCTACCCAGTGGGCTGTCACAGTCATATAGTCCTGACCCTGCCCTGCTCCACTTGTCCACATGTCCGTGGTTAAGTGGACATTGGGTACAACTGCATTTTTTAGGACACTGGTGAGTCTTTTTCTGACGTCCGTGTACATTCTCGGTATCGCCTGCCTAGAGAAGTGGAACCTAGATGGTATTTGGTAACGGGGGCACACTGCCTCAATAAATTGTCTAGTTCCCTGTGAACTAACGGCGGATACCGGACGCACGTCTAACACCAACATAGTTGTCAAGGCCTCAGTTATCCGCTTTGCAGCAGGATGACTGCTGTGATATTTCATCTTCCTCGCAAAGGACTGTTGGACAGTCAATTGCTTACTGGAAGTAGTACAAGTGGGCTTACGACTTCCCCTCTGGGATGACCATCGACTCCCAGCAGCAACAACAGCACCGCCAGCAGCAGTAGGCGTTACACGCAAGGATGCATCGGAGGAATCCCAGGCAGGAGAGGACTCGTCAGAATTGCCAGTGACATGGCCTGCAGGACTATTGGCATTCCTGGGGAAGGAGGAAATTGACACTGAGGGAGTTGGTGGGGTGGTTTGCGTGAGCTTGGTTACAAGAGGAAGGGATTTACTGGTCAGTGGACTGCTTCCGCTGTCGCCCAAAGTTTTTGAACTTGTCACTGACTTATTATGAATGCGCTGCAGGTGACGTATAAGGGAGGATGTTCCGAGGTGGTTAACGTCCTTACCCCTACTTATTACAGCTTGACAAAGGCAACACACGGCTTGACACCTGTTGTCCGCTTTTCTGTTGAAATACCTCCACACTGAAGAGCTGATTTTTTTGGTATTTTCACCAGGCATGTCAACGGCCATATTCCTCCCACGGACAACAGGTGTCTCCCCGGGTGCCTGACTTAAACAAACCACCTCACCATCAGAATCCTCCTGGTCAATTTCCTCCCCAGCGCCAGCAACACCCATATCCTCCTCATCCTGGTGTACTTCAACATCTTCATCTTCAATCTGACTATCAGGAACTGGACTGCGGGTGCTCCTTCCAGCACTTGCAGGGGGCGTGCAAATGGTGGAAGGCGCATGCTCTTCACGTCCAGTGTTGGGAAGGTCAGGCATCGCAACCGACACAATTGGACTCTCCTTGTGGATTTGGGATTTCGAAGAACGCACAGTTCTTTGCGGTGCTTTTGCCAGCTTGAGTCTTTTCAGTTTTCTAGCGAGAGGCTGAGTGCTTCCATCCTCATGTGAAGCTGAACCACTAGCCATGAACATAGGCCAGGGCCTCAGCCGTTCCTTGCCACTCCGTGTGGTAAATGGCATATTGGCAAGTTTACGCTTCTCCTCCGACAATTTTATTTTAGGTTTTGGAGTCCTTTTTTTACTGATATTTGGTGTTTTGGATTTGACATGCTCTGTACTATGACATTGGGCATCGGCCTTGGCAGACGACGTTGCTGGCATTTCATCGTCTCGGCCATGACTAGTGGCAGCAGCTTCAGCACGAGGTGGAAGTGGATCTTGATCTTTCCCTAATTTTGGAACCTCAACATTTTTGTTCTCCATATTTTAATAGGCACAACTAAAAGGCACCTCAGGTAAACAATGGAGATGGATGGATACTAGTATACAATTATGGATGGACTGCCGAGTGCCGACACAGAGGTAGCTACAGCCGTGGACTATTGTACTGTACTGTGTCTGCTGCTAATATAGACTGGATGATAATGAGATGTAGTATGTATAAAGAAGAAAGAAAAAAAAACCACGGGTAGGTGGTATACAATTATGGATGGACTGCCGAGTGCCGACACAGAGGTAGCTACAGCCGTGGACTACCGTACTGTACTGTGTCTGCTGCTAATATAGACTGGATGATAATGAGATGTAGTATGTATAAAGAAGAAAGAAAAAAAAAACCACGGGTAGGTGGTATACAATTATGGACGGACTGCCGAGTGCCGACACAGAGGTAGCTACAGCCGTGGACTACCGTACTGTACTGTGTCTGCTGCTAATATAGACTGGATGATAATGAGATGATAGTATGTATAAAGAAGAAAGAAAATAAAACCACGGGTAGGTGGTATACAATTATGGACGGACTGCCGAGTGCCGACACAGAGGTAGCTACAGCCGTGGACTACCGTACTGTACTGTGTCTGCTGCTAATATAGACTGGATGATAATGAGATGTAGTATGTATAAAGAAGAAAGAAAAAAAAAACCACGGGTAGGTGGTATACAATTATGGACGGACTGCCGAGTGCCGACACAGAGGTAGCTACAGCCGTGGACTACCGTACTGTGTCTGCTGCTAATATAGACTGGTTGATAATGAGATGTAGTATGTATAAAGAAGAAAGAAAAAAAAAACCACGGGTAGGTGGTATACAATTATGGACGGACTGCCGAGTGCCGACACAGAGGTAGCTACAGCCGTGGACTACCGTACTGTACTGTGTCTGCTGCTAATATAGACTGGATGATAATGAGATGTAGTATGTATAAAGAAGAAAGAAAAAAAAACCACGGGTAGGTGGTATACAATTATGGATGGACTGCCGAGTGCCGACACAGAGGTAGCTACAGCCGTGAACTACCGTACTGTGTCTGCTGCGACTGGATGATAAATAATGATATAAAAAATATATATATATCACTACTGCAGCCGGACAGGTATATATTATATAATGACGGACCTGCTGGACACTGTCTGTCAGCAGAATGAGTTTTTTATTTTATAGAATAAAAAAACACCACACAAGTCACACGACGTGTGTTTAACTTTTACAGGCAGACATTCACAATACAATATAGTATACTATATACTGGTGGTCAGGTCACTGGTCAGTCACACTGGCAGTGGCACTCCTGCAGAAAAAAAGTGTGCACTGTTTAATTTTTTAATATGTACTCCTGGCTCCTGCTATAACCTAACTGCTCCCCAGTCTCCCCCACAATTAAGCTGTGTGAGCACAGTCAGATATTATACATAGATGATGCAGCAGCACACTGGGCTGAGCACAGATATGGTATGTGACTGAGTCACTGTGTATCGTTTTTTCAGGCAGAGAACGGATTATATTAAATAATATAAAACTGCACTGGTGGTCACTGGTCAGTCACTAGTATAACTAACTAGTACTATCAGCAAAATTCTGCACTCTCTGTCTGAGTACTCCTCCTAAGCTCCAGTAAATGAAGTGTCACTGTCTCACTCTGTCACTAGTATAACTAACTAATACTATCAGCAAAATTCTGCACTCTCTGTCTGAGTACTCCTCCTAAGCTCCAGTAAATGAAGTGTCACTGTCTCACTCTCACTCTCCTATCTATTTCTTCTCTAAACGGAGAGGACGCCAGCCACGTCCTCTCACTATCAATCTCAATGCACGTGTAAAATGGCGGCGACGCGCGGCTCCTTATATAGAATCCGAGTCTCGCGATAGAATCCGAGCCTCGCGAGAATCCGACAGCGTCATGATGACGTTCGGGCGCGCTCGGGTTAACCGAGCAAGGCGGGAAGATCCGAGTCGCTCGGATCCGTGTAAAAAAAGCTGAAGTTCGGGCGGGTTCGGATTCCGAGGAACCGAACCCGCTCATCTCTAATATGTATACCCAGAGGAAAGTTTCAAGATCTTGATTACTCCTTCAGTTTGTCCATCTATCTGGGGATGATATGCAGAAGAGAAATTCAACTTAAAATCTAATGAAGAACAAAGTGACCTCCTAAACTTGACTACAAATTATGTTGCATGATCAGAAACAATCTCTTGAGGAAGGCCATGCAACTTAAAGATCTCAGAAATGAATAATCTGGCTAGTGAAGGAGCTGATGGTAATCCTGTTAATGGAATAATTGCGTCATTTTTTGAAACTCGATCCACTACCACCCAAATGGTATTGTGCCCTTTTGATGGAGGTAACTCGGTCACAAAATCCATTGAGATATGAGTCCAAGGTCGTTTGGGTATAGATAATAGATGTAACAACCCTGGAGGAGAACCTTTTGGATTCTTATGTTGGGCGCATTTGGGGCATGCTGCTATAAACTCCTGAATGTCAGCTTTAAGACGTGGCCACCAGTAGGACCGTTGAATATATTTAAGAGTCTTTAGGACCCCAGGATGACCCATGAAAGACGAAGAGGTAGCCCAAGTATGTAGTGGTTTTTGAAGATTTGGGGCGATAAAAATTTGCCAGGCGGAGGGACCGGGAACGGAGAAGTTTGAGTAATTAAAAAGGACGGAGGACTCACAATGGTTTGATTCGTGGTAGCATAATTTGATTCAGAAGAATTGAAGGACCGATCCGCTTTTTTGTTTTGAGACCCTGGATGATAGGTGAGCTTAAAATTAAATCGGGTGAAGAAAAGGGCCCATCGAGCTTGTCGTGGATTCAAACACTGAGCCGACTGCAGATAATGAAGATTCTTATGTCAGTACATACTGTGATGGGATGTTGTGCTTCCCTCTAAAAGGTACCTCCACTCCTCAAACGCCAATTTGATAGCAAGTAATTCTTGCTCCCCAATAGCATAATTACGTTCAGCCGGTAGAAACTTACAGGAGAAATATCCGCAGGGATGGACTTTTTTATCTTCAAAGACTTGCGACAACACGGCTCCCACTGCTTCCGTGGATGCGTCTACCTCCACGAGAAAGGGACAGTTCAAATCTGGCTGTTGAAGAATGGGAGCTGACACAAAGCTTGCTTTTGTTATGCACACCAGTGCCAGCAGGAATGTACTGGTGTCTGAACGGAGAGGGATGCAAAACAAATGAACTCACAGACAGACTGGGGAATATGACATTACATACATAGAAGGTGAAAGGGTAACAAAATAAACACAAAGTGAACAGAGAAGCCCAAAGGCTAAGAAACTGGGTGTCTCCCTAGTATTAGGAATGCTCAGATGGAAAGAAGCGAGATGTTGTGATTTAATACGTAGAGAACCCGAAATGCTGTTGCTAAGGGCAACAGCAAAACCCTAAAGGGTTACCAACGGGTGTGGCAGTAAACTCCTTGGTCAGAGATGGAATAATAGACACAAGGAGAGTCTCCACAATCCTAGTCCTCACTTGCAGAGCACTGGTTCAGCTTACTGCCACTAAACTGACACCTGAACACCTTGCACAGTGAGAAAGGATTTTGGCAGGCAAGTCTGAGAATACAGCCGCAAACTTGCTAGGTTCACAGAGTAGCAAAAGAACCCCAGCAGGTTAAACGACTGACTCCAGTCTTACTGCTAGGTCTGGATTGGCAGAGTGTAATACCAAATCCCAAGGCCTATTTGCAGTAAGCAACAAACAAATACAAAGTTTACACAGTACTAGCTAGCTTTCAGGAACTGACTAACCAACAAAGATTCAGCAGCATCTGCCTAACCTGAGAAGAGGGTTTATATAGCAGGTGCTGTCCACGCCCCACTCAGACCTCACAGACTGTGAGCACAAAAACCAGCACCGGATCCCCTGCCGTGCACAGAGCCTGTAACCACTGCACAGCAAAAGACCCGGACCGGAGTATCAGCTACGCTCAGGTTACTCCGCTAGCACTTGTCTCCCGGTTGCCATGATGACGTGGCAGCACAGAGCAGGAGACCCTAACAGTACCCCCCCTCTGACGAGGGGTCAAAGAACCCCTACCACCGGGTTTATCGGGGAACTGCGAGAAGAAAGAGCGTAACAGTCTGGGGGCATGAAGATCACAACTGCGCACCCACGACCGCTCCTCCGGGCCATACCCCTTCCAGTGCACCAAAAATGACAGCCGACCCCGAACCATCTTGGAGTCAAGAATCCTTTCAACAACAAACTCCCTCTGGCCACGTATGAGAAGAGGGGAAGGTCTTCCACTGGAAGAAGGATTACTAATCGCCCGTTTTAAAAGGGAACAATGAAATGTTTTATTGATACCCAATAAACGGGGTAGATCTAACTGAAATGCCACCGGATTGATAACCCTAGTGATCTTATAAGGACCGATGAACCGGGGGCCTAATTTATGAGATGGCTGTCTCAACTTCAAATTCTTGGTAGACAACCAGACGAAGTCTCCTAATTTGAAGCTGCAGGGTCTTTTCCGCTTATCAAAAACCCTTTTGGTCACTAATGACACAGACACAAGGGCTTTCTTCACTTTCCTCCAAATACCTCTAAGGACCGAAACCACAGAGGAACCACCAGACGTGGAGTCCTGGGGGTCAAACAAGACCGAAATGAGAGGCAGTGGGTATGAGTTTTTAATCGTGATACGGTTCAATTCCCTGAAGTCGATGCAGGGTCGCAACGAACCGTCCTTTTTACCCACGAAGAAGAACCCCGACCCAACTGGAGACTGTGAAGGTCTGATAAATCCCTTAGCCAAGTTCTCCTGAATGTACTCTGCCATAGCCTGAGTCTCAGGACGTGACAGGGAGTACAACCTGCTCTTGGGAAGCTTAGCATTCGGCAACAAATCAATGGCACAGTCATAGGGGCGATGGGGAGGTAGTACCTCTGCAACTCTTTTGGAGAACACGTCCGCAAAATCTGCATAACTTCCTGGCAATCCTGGCAAACTTAGCTGCGAAAGCCTGACTGGAAGGCTCAAGCAACTCCTGAAACAATCAGTACCCCAACTAAGAATTTCCCCAGAGACCCAGTCAAATTGAGGATTGTGGGCCCTTAACCAGGGTAACCCCAACACCAATGGGGCAAAAGTACAGACAGTCACATAAAAGGACAATTTTTCAGAGTGTGTGGCTATAATAAACAAAGAAATCTGACTAGTACAAGAGGTAATTTTACCCTGGGATAATGGTTCCCTGTTTAGCCCACAAATCTCAATTTCCGATGCCAAGGGTACTAAGGGAACAGAGTGTTTCAGGGCGAATTGGCGGTCCATAAAAACCCCGTCGGCCCCACTGTCCACAAAGGCCTCAGTCTTGACAGTTTGACCGAGGATCTTCAAGGTCACCGGAATGATAAAAGTCTTCTTGGGAAATTCTGACTTCTGGCCTGACAGGATATTTCCCATCACCCTCAGGCCCTGAAGTTTTCCAGCTTTTCTGGGCATGATACTACCACATGACCTTTATTCCCACAGTACAAACATAACCCCTGCTGTCTCCTCCGCGTCTTCTCACGCGAGGAGAGGCGGGTAGCCCCAATCTGCATAGGCTCCTCGGAAAATTCCTCAGAGTCTGAGGTTCCCTTGGGAAAGAAGGAAACCTCGGTCTCCCTTTCAAGCCTGCGCTCTCTCAGCCGTCTATCCACCCGAATGGATAACTGCATGAGCTGATCCAAGCTATCAGGCAAGGGATATTGTACCAGTTGGTCTTTTAACTGGTTAGAAAGACCTCTTCGGTACTGGTGTCTCAGGGCTGGGTCATTCCACTGGGTATCATGGGCCAACCTCCGAAACTCCGTACAATAAACCTCAACTGGCCTTCGCCCTTGCTTAAGGATCGAAATCTGAGCCTCGGCTGAGGCCGTCTTGTCAGGGTCATCATACAACATGCCCAGTGCCGTAAAAAAAGCATCAACACTTTTAAGTGACGGACAGTCAGGCTGCAACCCATATGCCCAGACCTGTGGGTCTCCTTGTAGCAAGGAAATCACTATGCCCACCCGCTGAATCTCCGACCCAGAAGACTGAGGCCTAAGCTGGAAATATAGCTTGCAGCTCTCCTTGAAACAAAAGAACTGCGAGCGATCTCCAGAAAAACGATCCGGGAGATTTACTTTCGGCTCCTTAACCCCTGAAGGCACTGCTGCTGCGGGAGCTCCGCCAGCGGCTTGCGAGGTATGCATTTTAATGGACAAATCATTAAATTGTCGAGTCAGGACCTGCACCTGATCGACCACCTGCTGCAAAGTATTTTGAGGGGTATGCTCCATATTCCCACAAAATTTCAACAGGAGTATTAGGCTGCTGAATATGTTATGCACACCAGTGCCAGCAGGAATGTACTGGTGTCTGAACGGAGAGGGATGCAAAACAAATTAACTCACAGACAGACTGGGGAATATGGCATTACATACATAGAAGGTGAAAGGGTAACAAAATAAACACAAAGTGAACAGAGAAGCCCAAAGGCTAAGAAACTGGGTGTCTCCCTAGTATTAGGAATGCTCAGATGGAAAGAAGCGAGATGTTGTGATTTAATACGTAGAGAACCCGAAATGCTGTTGCTAAGGGCAACAGCAAAACCCTAAAGGGTTACCAACGGGTGTGGCAGTAAACTCCTTGGTCAGAGATGGAATAATAGACACAAGGAGAGTCTCCACAATCCTAGTCCTCACTTGCAGTGCACTGGTTCAGCTTACTGCCACTAAACTGACACCTGAACACCTTGCACAGTGAGAAAGGATTTTGGCAGGCAAGTCTGAGAATACAGCCGCAAACTTGCTAGGTTCACAGAGTAGCAAAAGAACCCCAGCAGGTTAAACGACTGACTCCAGTCTTACTGCTAGGTCTGGATTGGCAGAGTGTAATACCAAATCCCAAGGCCTATTTGCAGTAAGCAACAAACAAATACAAAGTTTACACAGTACTAGCTAGCTTTCAGGAACTGACTAACCAACAAAGATTCAGCAGCATCTGCCTAACCTGAGAAGAGGGTTTATATAGCAGGTGCTGTCCACGCCCCACTCAGACCTCACAGACTGTGAGCACAAAAACCAGCACCGGATCCCCTGCCGTGCACAGAGCCTGTAACCACTGCACAGCAAAAGACCCGAACCGGAGTATCAGCTACGCTCAGGTTACTCCGCTAGCACTTGTCTCCTGGTTGCCATGACGACGTGGCAGCACAGAGCAGGAGACCCTAACAGCTTTAAATCAGAAAAGGCTTTAGTTGCTTCAGGAGACCAATTTGAAGGATTTGCTCCCTTACGTGTCAAAGCTGTGATGGGAGCAACCAACGTAGAATAATTTTTTATGAATTTCCTATAGAAATTGTCAAAACCAAGGAATCGCTGAATCCCCTTAAGAGTCGTAGGAGCAGACCTGTCTTGGATAACTTGTACCTTAACAGGATCCATACGTAGCTCTGATCCGGAAATTATATATCCCAGGAACAGTATAGAAGACACTTTAAAGGTACACTTCTCCAACTTACAATGTAGTTGATACTTCCTCAGATGGGTCAGTACCTCTTTAACTTAGAGACGGTGAGACTTCAGATTCTTGGAGAATATTAAGATATCATCCAAGTACACTACTAGACACTTGTAAAGAAGATCTCGAAAAAGTTCGTTCACATAGCTTTGGAAAACTGCAGGGGCATTACAAAGACCAAAAGGCGTTACAAGGTATTCATAATGCCCATCCTGGGTATTAAAGACTATCTTCCATTCTTCCCCTGCACAGATACAAATTAAACTGTAGGCTCCATGAAGATCTAATTTCGTAAAAACTGTAGCTCCCTTTACCCGGTCAAATAGTTTTGAAATTAAGGGCAGTGGGTACCTGTTCTTCACAGTGATCTCATTATGTCCGCAATAATCTATGCACGGTCGTAAGCCACCGTCTTTCTTCTTAATAAAAAATAATCCGGCTCCTGCAGATGATTAAGATGGTCTAATAAACCCTTTGGATAAGGTCTCTTGTATATAATCAGACATAGCTTGTGCCTCTGGAAAGGACAGCGGATAAATTTGACCCCTAGGAGGTATTTTGCCCGGCACCAAATCGATTAGGCAGTCCCATTCGCGATGAGGGGGCAAGGTGTCAGCTGCTTGTTTACTGAAGACATCCACAAAAGATTGGTAGACCAAATGTAACTCAGGAAGACCGACTGACCAGAGGGGTTAAACTGAAGCTAAACAATCCTTGGTACAAGATTCACCCCATGAAAGAATCTCCATGGTTCGCCAAATGAGCTGTGGATTATGTTTCTGCAACCATTGTAATCCAAGTATCACATCATGAGAGTTTGGGAATCACAAGGAAAGAAATGTATTCCGAATGACACCAACTTTCATCTTAAAACATACGGTTCAATGAGTAACTATGCCCTCAGGAATTCGACTTCCCTCCACTGCTGTAACGGAAACTGCAACCTCCAAAGGCAGGGTTTGTACTTTAGACCGTATGACAAAGGCTGAAGTGATGAAGTTCTCGGCTGCACCAGAATCTGAGAGAGCTGAAACAGTAGCTGTAGAAGTCGGAACTTCTAAACAAACAGACAATGTTGGCTCCTTTCCCTAACATGATTCCATGGTAACTCCTAGCTTAACCTCTCTTGTATAAGCTAGCAGCGAGAGTTTCCTGGCCGGAGTTTGCAAGACTTAAAGAAATGTTCGAAGGACCCACAGTACATGCAGAGGTTACCCTGTCGACAATGAATTTGTTCTTCTTCTGTTAGGCCAGAGCGTCTGATCTGCATAGGCTCTTCTGTCATCACAGGAGACTGAGGTCTGTGTTGCCGAGGTCTGGGTTGAAGACATGGGTCAGATCGCTCAACCTTGGATTTCTCTAAACAACGCTCTCTGTAACGTAGATCAAGTTTATTGCAGATGGAAATTAATTCGTCCAGTTTAGTTGGCACATCACGAATGGTTAAATCATCCTTGATTCTATCTGAAAGTCCATTCCAGAATGCTGAGACCAGGGCCTCCTCATTGTTCAGTTTAATTCTGAAGACAAAGTGCGAAATTGGATAATATATTGACTAACAGGACGTCAGCCTTGACGTAAACGAAGAATCTCCAAAGACAGTGAGGTGGTTCTTCCCAGTTCATCAAAGATTTTCTGGAAAGATGATATGAATTCATTATAATTAGAAAGAATAGGGTCTCCCCTCTCCCAAAGTGGCGACGCCCACTCCAAAGCCGGACAGGTCAGGAGGGCAATGATATATGCGATCTTAGAATGGGCTGATGGAAAACTAGCAGACAACAGTTCAAACTGAATCTCGCATTGATTCAGAAATCCTCTGCAAAGCTTTGGAGTCCCGTCAAACTTGCTTGGCAAAGGTAACTGTAGATAAGACATAGGCGCCATCACTGGAGGAACCACTGCGGAAGCAGAGACCACTGGAGTTGGAACTTGAACTGGTGGTGTCATAGCTGTATGAAGAGCTTCCAGATGATCCACCATAGTTTGCATGAACTGAACTATTTGTGTCTGTATGGACTCCTGATTATCCAGATGGGAAAGAATATTTGCCCTAGCACCGCCTCCTGCGAATTGGTCACCCAACAGATCCATGGGGCCAGTTCTTACTGTCAGGACTGACTGATGTTGTGGATCCATTAACCGTAGACCAACCGAAAGTGTAGGTGCTGGAGTATGGTGAAAACAGGGAGGACAAAGATAGTTCCGTCTAATATATTTATTAATAGACAACAGTTCCAATAAGGAGTTAAATGACAATCATTAGTCACCATATATAAACTGACGTATTGTAATGACTGGCATAAAGAAATGCAGGATCAGCATTAAAGATGCATTGAAGAAATGTTCATATGAATAAGATAAAACGTGCCTGAAGATTAATGAAAAATTGTCCAATATAAAGCAATGATTGGTGCCAAACTGTAAGAAGTGTTAACTGGAAATTGTAGACATAGATGAATAACTGAGAAGACTTGTTATCGATGCTTAAAGGCTGTACTGAAGAACTGTGTAGAGCTGTCTTTGAATGATGCAAAAATGAAGATACAATTCAGAAAGGAATACTTGCAGGTTGTGAAGTTAATACTCGTAACAGCTAAAAGCTGTAGCAGACTACAGTGGTGAGGAATGGGTTAAGCTGAGAGCTGAGTAAATGAGAACCAGGATTAAGTAGAAACTTCCATAGGCTGTGTGATTGAAGCAAGGCAGTCACTGAACAAACAGGGTAACCTCTCACGGGCCTTCAGGAATCCACTTGTTGCCACTTGGAGAGCAATTCACTGACAGCACAGCAGGGAGCTGGTGGATCTCTTATGGTAAAGGCTGCAGGCAGGCCTTTGGTAGTGGAGGCGATATCAGGACCAGTGGAATCACACAGAATCCACAGGGAGAGCACAGAGCTAGGGTATAGAGTAGCTACAACAAAGCACCGGTCAAGAGTGAAATAATCCCAGCCTACTTATAGGCAGCACAAACATGAGATTGGAGGACACTTACCCACTGGTGCGGCATTTGGTCTCCAACATGGCCACCTCCTGAACTGCAGACACACAGAGGTGCCTCTGGACATTCGGTCCCCGCACTCCCGACTCCCAGAACCTGCATCATCTCTGCCGCCAACCACGCCGCGTCCCCACACAGCCACACAGCACCGCGAGCAACTGCACTGGCAATGGACGGACCCCAGAACCCGAAGCGGTGAGTGATCGGTTCATGACACAGTGCTGCTCTATAGGTCCAGTCCATTGCAGTGGTGTAGTATTGTCCTGCATCAGTCCAGTGGTGGTGTCCCTGTGCTGCTGTTTAACTCCAGTGATACTGCCATATATGTCCAGTTATACTGCCGTATAAATCCAGTGATACTGCCGTATATGTCCAGTGGTACTGGCATGTAATTCCAGTGATACTGCCGTATATGTCCAGTGGTACTGCCATATAAATCCAGTGATACTTGCGTATAAATCCAGTCCAGTGATACTGCCATTTATGTCCAGTGATACTGCCACATATGTCCAGTGGTACTGCTGTATATGTCCAGTGGTACTGCCGTATAATTCCAGTGATACTGCCGTATAAATCTAGTCCAGTGATACTGCCGTATAATTCCAGTGGTACTGCCGAATAAGTCCAGTAGTACTGCCGTATAATTCCAGTGATACTGCCATATACTTCCAGTGGTACTGGCATATAATTCCAGTGGTACTGGCATATAATTCCAGTGATACTGCCATATAATTCCAGTGATACTGCCATATAATTCCAGTGATACTGCCATATAATTCCAGTGATACTGCTTTATAATTCCAGTGTTACTGCCATATAACTCCAGTGGTACTGCTGTATAATTCCAGTGGTTCTGCCGTATAAATCCAGTGGTACTGCCGTATAATTCCAGTGGTACTGCCGTATAAATCCAGTCCAGTGATACTGCCGTATAAGTCCAGTGGTACTGCCGTATAAATCCAGTGGTACTTGTTATGTTCTTGGTGCTCAGAACGAAAGAGGTATTGCGTAGTAAGTCCAGAGCACAAGAATGTGACGCTGAAATGATGGCAAGGTGTAGTAATAGCCTACCTCCTACCTACCTACCTCAGTTGTTTCACCCGCGTGGTCAGTTTACGCCTGCGAGACTGTGGTTTCTTGGGCCTACGGCAGCCGCGTTTGAAGGGCAGATTAGGTCTGCCCAACTCCAATGCCCCCAGGTCTTAATGTGAGACAAGGCGTAAACCGAGACGGGATGATAACAAGGGGACCTCTAACTAAACCAAACTGAGAGCTAGGCGCTACAAAGAGACCTAAAACTAAACGTATATGCGGCACAGCCACCAGGATAAACAACAACAAAGGAAATGCTGTCCACACGCCGACACAATACTGTTGTGTACCGGCGGTGACAGCATATGCAGAACCCTCAGCAAAACACCAGTAACTAGTATAACTAAAGAATACAGCAGCATTGGCCGACGAACGCGGCAAAGCCGCTACTCACGAAACCGGTACAAATACTGGCAACCGGACAGGAACCCCCAATGTAGCTGACAAAGGCTCTCAGGACCGGAGGACAGGCAGAGTTGCAACGACTGAGCAGTGGACACCAAGGAACAGGATATGGGATCAGACACTGGATCAGACACAGGACTCCTGGACAGGAATGCTTCAAGGCTAGACAGAAGCTATCACCGGCTTCTGTGTAATGCACTGAGACAGAATATAACAGGCAGCCCTCCAATAGCTGCAGAGAACCTAATTAATTATGTTGTGCAGCTGCCCTGCTGCACAACTGACAGGTGCAATTAACAGACAGGTGAGGCTAAACACATGGAAACAGGCTGCAATTACACAGACTCACCACTGGCATCAAACAAGAGTCTTCTAAACCAGAGCAAAGGGAAATCCTGGCCTGCAAGAGAACTAAAACATAAAATACATGAACAGGAATGAACCACTGCTTGTGGTTCATAACAGTACTGGCGTATAAATCCAGTCCAGTGATACTGCCGTATAAGTCCAGTGATACTGCCGTATAAATCCAGTGATACTGCCATATATGTTTAGTGGTACTGCCATATAAATCCAGTGATACTGCTGTATATGTCCTTTGGTACTGGCTTATAAATCCAGTGGTATTGGCGTATAAATCCAGTCCAGTGGTACTGCCGTATAAGTCCAGTAGTGCTGCCATATAAATTCAGTGGTGCTGTACTGTGCTGTATATTATTTACTACAAATAAAGGGGTTATTAATATTTTAATCCAAATAATTTTTACAGGGTTTTCCCTGTCTGGTGTAGAGGTATGCTATCCTTTGCTGCATTTTGTTATATAACTCCAGAAAAATAATGGAGAACAAAAATTTGGAGGATAAAATAGGGAAAGATCAAGAACCACTTCCTCCTACTGCTGCTGCTGTTGTTGCTGCTGGAGTCGATCGTTATCCCAGAGGGGAAGTCGGAAGACCGCTTGTACTACTTCAACTAAGCAAATGACTGTCCAACAGTCCTTTGCGAGGAAGATGAAATATGACAGTAGTCATCCTGTTGCAAAGCGGATAACTGAGGCCTTGACAGCTATGTTGGTGTTAGACGTGCGTCCGGTATCCGCCATTAGTGCAATGTTACTGCAATGCCAACCCTATATGGGCCAGGTGTTTGTGCCGCACATTTGTGTCGCTTAGCTTAGTCATACAGCTACCTCATCGCACTTTTTTTTTATCATCAATAATTTTTATTCAATTTTTTGTTATGCAAAACAGGGGTACAGAAAGAAGAAAAGGTAGGGAGGGGGGGGGGGGGGGAAAGCAGTAAATACATAGATGAGACAATATGTATACTTACACATGTTTGATTGATTTTGAGTTGTATGTATATCAGAAGAACTACAGTGGACGTAATGTAGTAAGGGGTTTTTTATGAAAAAAAAAAAGACACTGAGTCCACAATAATGCAAATTGCAACCATGAGCACAGAGCGATCCCAGACTCAGGAAGAGGAGGGGTCTCCATCTAGGGGATGGGTGTGAGGGTGAATGTCCGGGGAGGAGGATCGCAGTACTAAATTGGCTCCCTCGCCCTCCGTGGCAAAGAGCAGCCAAGGCTTCCAACGCACTAGAGGGGACTTGACAGAAAGGGAGCAAGGCATATACTCAGTCTCCATCAAGAATTGCTTCTGAATTTTATGTATGACTTTCATTAAGGGGGGGGGGTATGGATTGTTTCCAATTCTGGGCTAAGGCTGCACGAGCTGCAAGGCAAATATGACCTAAAACGTACTGTAAATTAGCACCTACGGTGCGCGGGTAGACATTTAGTAAAGCAATGAGGGGGGTGGGGGACAGAGTGAGTCCAAGTACTTTATTAATCAGCCCAAACACCTCGACCCAGTGCAACTTAATAGAGGGACAGGTCCAAAAAATATGATAAAGATGGCCCACCTCGCCGCAGAGGCGCCAGCAAAACTTCGAGTATGCAGGCCAAATCGTGTGCAAACTATCGGGTGTGAGAT
The DNA here is from genome assembly GCF_028390025.1 of Pseudophryne corroboree. Lineage (NCBI taxonomy): Eukaryota > Metazoa > Chordata > Amphibia > Anura > Myobatrachidae > Pseudophryne > Pseudophryne corroboree. The sequence continues at coordinate 309,366,858 of NC_086450.1, forward strand.
ATAACCTATGAAGTAACTTGACATGCATCTCAGAATGATTTAAGCATTTAGACATAGTAAAGGATGACGTAAAAATGTGTTGCCATTTGGGGTTGGTAAGGGTACAGCCAATATCCACCTCCCACCTGATTTGGGCTCTAGTTTTAAGAACGGGAACCAATGCTAGTAGTGTTTTGTACCAGAAGGAGATCTCACCTGCAGAAGCATCCTTAGAAAGACGACCCAGGACCTGAGACATAGGAGGGTGCAATGGGGAGGGGGCAAGGTGGAGGCTGTTCCACCAATGTTGTATTTGGTAGTATCTGAGCCTCTCAGAGTCAGGTAAAGCAAAGCGTTCTTGAATGGCAGAGAAGGAGCTAAGCACGGGCCCATTGAACAGGTCTCCCAGTAGACCAATCCCCCTAGAACGCCAACCTGCCAAATTGAGATTAGGGACTAGGGTGGCTACTGTGCGTAGAGAAATTTGAGGCAAGGTATGAAAGGGAGAAGATAAGCCCATGGTCAGTCTGTCCCAGACCTGTAGGGTGGCTCGGGTTGAGGGGAGAAGGCGTAGATCTGAAGGTCACATAGATTTGGGTAGCCGAAAAAGATCCCTCAGGGGGAACCTAGGGCAGGCTAGTCCCTCCAAACACGTCCACTCCGTATGGGCATCACTAGAAAGAGCATTAATCTGGGCTAAGAGGCAGGCTTCTTGGTATAGGGAAAGATTAGGCATGTCGAGGCCACCAACTCTCCTAGGCAATGACATCCTGGCGCGGGACAATTTAGGCGGTCGCGAAGACCAGACATAATTGGTGAGGATAGTAGTAGCCTTATCTAAATATTTATTGGGGAAGACAAAGGAGGTTGTGCGAAACAGAAACATTAATTTGGGAGGCAACGACATTTTAAAGGCGGCCAGACGTCCCAGCCATGATATCTCATAGTTAAGCCACGATTTGGTGGACAATTGTAGCGCGGTCAGTAAAGGGGGGAGGTTAACGTCAAATACAGAAGAGGAGGATGGGGGGATATAGATACCCAAATACCATATTGAGGTCGATTGCCAATTGTAGGGGTATTTAGCATGCAAAGGGACCATGGAGTGAGTGAGATTAATAGGCAGGGCATCAGTTTTAGTTGTGTTTAATTTGTAATAGGACGCTGCAGAGTACCTATCTAAAATATTGTTTAAATGAGGGAGTGAGGTGCAGGGGTCGGTTACAAATAAAAGAACATCATCGGCAAATAAACATAGTTTATGGGAGACGGTACCGAGTCAGAGTCCTGGGAACTGTGGGTCCGCCCAAATCTTAGCTGCCAAAGGTTCAATCGCCAGGACAAAAATGAGAGGGGAGAGGGGGCAGCCCTGACGCGTGCCATTGTAAATTGGGAAGGGGGAAGACAGAAAACCATTACTAAAGACCTGGGCCGAGGGCGAGCTATACAAGGCTAGTATGGATGACAGGATTCGGTCGCGGAAGCCAAATTTCAATAATACTTCCTGTATGTAGGTCCAGTTTATGCGGTCAAAAGCCTTCTCCGCATCTAAGGATAACAGGAGAAGGCCCTTTTCACGCGCTATGGAGTCTACGAGGTTGAATACCCTACGGGTATTATCAGACGCTTGTCGACCAGGGATAAATCCGACCTGGTCGGGGTGTATCAAGGAGGGAAGGAGGGCGTTCAATCGGTAAGCTATTAATTTAGCATATATTTTAATGTCTCCGTTTAACAGCGCAATGGGGCGGTAGTTTTGGCAAGAAGTCAAGTCCTTACCTGGTTTGGGGATCGTGACAATGCGAGCCTCCAGCATCTCCGTTCGGAGAGTGCCCTGAGAAGTGATTTCATTATAAACTGTTACCAGAGATGGAGCCAGGAGGTGCTGGAGTGAAACATAGATATCATTAATAAAGCCATCTGGGCCTGGCGCCTTATCTTTAGGGAGGGATTTAATCGCCCTTAGCATGTCCGTGGTGGACCAGGGGGCATTCAGCATTTCTAATTGGTCGTCGGTAATGGAAGGAAGTTTCAAATCAGCGAGAAAGGAGTTGATAGAGGAAAGAGTAGGCTGCGGGGTAGAAGGGTCAGTTGAGAGATTATAAAGTTGGGAATAGAAGTCAGCAAACTGATTTGATATCTCCAAAGGGTTAGATATTTTGGCGCCTGTTGGGGACATAATAAGCGTAATTCTGTTCCTAGCTTGTTGTGCTCTAAGCTTACGAGCAAGCAATTTTCCCGGTCTATTCCCCGCCAGGTAAAATTTCTGACGCATCCTGTTTAATGAAGCCTGGGTGCGCACCATAAGCAATGTCTGAAGCTGGGACCTAATGTCAGCTAACTGTTTCTGGAGGGATCTCGAGGGTCGAGCTTGATTTTTCTCCTCCAGTTCCTTTAATTTATGCTCCAAATCATTCAAACGTTGTTGATGTAGTTTCTTAAGGTGGGCTCCTGTCTGTATTGCCGCCCCTCTAGCAACGGCTTTCAGTGCGCACCAGAAATTCAGAGTGGACGTGTCCGAAGGAGAATTAAATTCCAAGTAGGACATGATGCTGTCTACTATAATTTTTTAGATATGGGGTTGGACAGTAAGTGAGGAGAGAGTCTCCAAGGTCGGGGCGGGGCATGCTGACTATTAATATCCCATTTAAGAATCAGCGGGGCGTGATCTGACCAAGTTATTGGAAGCATATCCGCGGATCTAGCAAATTGGAGGGTCCATTTATTAGAAAACAAAAAATCAATACGGGAATAGGAGTTTTGAACGGGAGAATAGTATGTGTACTCACGGCCTGTAGGGTTTTGCACTCGCCAAATATCGTAGAGGTCAAATTCAGCCAGGAGATTGCGGAAGGCTAAGCATGAGGCGTTAGAGGAGGCTAAAGGGGAAGAAAAGGGCCTGGGGAATTGTCCAACCTGGGGTCAAGGACCAAATTAAAGTCCCCCATGAGGAGGAGCGAGCCTGTACGGTTCCTCTGGATAACTAAACATAGTTTACGTAAAAAAGCCACTTGATTTGAGTTAGGGGCATAAGCTGAAACCAGGGTAACCGGTATGTCATCTAAAAGGCCACTCAAGATAAGATAGCGGCCATTTTTATCGGCAACCTGGGAGTGTAAAGTGAAGGAGACAGAGTTTTTAAAAAATATAGCTACACCATTACTCTTAAAAGGGCCGTTTACAAAATAACCGATAGGGAACCTGCGGTCTTTAAACACAGGGGGCGCTAAGGATGAAACGTGTGTCTCCTGCAGCGCAACAACATCCGCCTTGTGCCTAGCAAAATAGCCCAATGCTAACCTTCGCTTGTTTGGGGAGTTTAACCCCTTAACGTTCATGGACAGAACCTGGAGCATCGAGACGGTCTAAAGCACGCCATGAGTGGTAAGACATTTTGGTATACAAACAAGAAAATGTTTTTTTGTCTCATACAGTTAGTTACAGTGTTACGAGAGGGGGGGGGGGAGGTAGGGAATAACGGGGGAAGAATGGGTAAGAACAAACCAAAACGACCCAGTACATCGGGTCGGTATAACTACTGCAAGGAAAGCAAAAAAATGCAGTAGTACATTAACAGGGGGGAACATGTGGCCTAACGCCACCACCACCTATGAACCTAGATGAGGAAAAAAAAGAAGAGACATGTACAGATACAAATATGCCTACCAACCATGTAAAGAAAACAGAGAACATATACGCATGAACTAAACCATGAGCACGGAGCCGGGACTCCAGCAATATAACTACTAACAGGGTAACTCACGTGACCGCATCAAAACGAATAGCTGAGACCCATCCGTTAGAACGGTACAAAGTAACGTCCATATTCAAAGTCCAAATTCAAAGTGACGACTTCAGGCGACGAACCACTCCGATTGAAGAGTTGACTGTTTCTTGGATCCAGGCGGCATCGTGACAGGAATATCCCACTCCGATAGCAGCTTGACTCCAGCTTCCAACGAGGCAACTGTGTAGGATTTATTTTCATACGAGATGATGAGCTTTACCGGAAAACCCCATCGATAAGTGATCTCTTGGTCACGAAGCGCCAGGGTAACAGGGATAAACGATCGTCTTTTAGCCAAAGTCAAAGCAGAGAAATCCGGAAAAAGTTGTAATCCACCAAGCATGTCAGAATCCGAGTCTCTTGCTGCCTTCAGGATGCGTTCTTTCGTCGTGAAGAAGTGCACTCTCATGAGCGTGTCTCGCGGGAGCGAGGGAGGAACAGAGCGCTGTTTAGGTAGTCTATGGATTCTGTCTATAAGCAGCTCCCTGGGGTCAGCACAGGGCAAAAGCTTCCTAAATAACGCGGTGGCGTAGTCCTCCAGCTCAGAATTTTGCACGGAGTCGGGAATGCCTCGGACCTTGATATTATTACGCTGAGATCTGTCCTCGTTATCCGCAATCTTAAGTTTAAACGCCTCAAGGTCACTCTGCTGTTGATCATGGGCCGTTATGAGGTCGTTGTGAGACGAGACCAATTCCTCGACTTTCCGTTCCAGATGGTCGGTACGTTCCCCTATAGCATGCAATTCCGTCTTAACCTCTCGGACAGCCGCTGTGAGATCTTGAGTCAACTCTGTTTTAAACGCTGATAGAGCCTGATACAGAGTTTTGACCGTGAGAGAGGCGTTGGATTCCGGGTCAAAACCCGGTACAGAAGCAGGGCTGCAGGGAGGGTCTGTCGCATAAGTGGCCACAGGGGACTTCCGTGCAGTAGAGGGGGCAGGAGCCGCTTTCTGAGATGGAAAAGATACTCTAGGAGGCAGCACCTCTTTAACCTTTTTCGGAGGCATTCTGAAGAGATGTTATTCCGTAGGCTAGGCAAGAGCGCTGAAGAGACCACGGATCCCGGAGAATATAAGGCGAAAGGTTAGATAAGCATAGAGGCCAAAGGTGGTGGTGTGTAAACTACACATCATGGTGTGGACTACATCAGAAGAACGGCATCACCAGAGGCCCGGCATCCGGTCATTACCCTCCAGCAGTGCCCATGGGGCAGGTCTCCAGCGAGCAAGGGAGAGGGGGAGCCAGGCACCCAGAAAACAGGTAGCAGCACAGCGTCACAGGGGTCGGGCAGACCGTGCCTCCCTGGGCAATCACTCTCCCCTCCAGGGAAATTCCCGCGTTACTGTGCAGGGTCAAAGAGCATGAGGGGGAGCCCAGAGAAGAAGCCAGTCCATCCACAGCTGCAAGGGGGGGTAGGTGGCTATTAACAGGCCACCACACTGGCAGGGCAAATCAGACGGGTGTGTGCAGCTAATTTAGGCCCCGGATCCCGGATCTGGTGTAGGCCTCAACTCCCTGGGGCCTCAAAAAAGCAGTAGACCCCTCGTTTTCCCTATGGAGGGGGTATTTATGTGGCAGGGGGGCTCAGGAGGAACAGGCTACGCCCGTGGGAGCGGGGGAATGCAGCCGACTGGTGGGCGGGTGTAGCAAGATGGCCGCCACCGTGAGGGGTGCAGGAGCAAGGAGGCCGCAGCCGCGGCTCTGGAGGGCAGGGAGCGGGAGTCTGATCCCCGCCGCCGTCCCCGATGGTCTGGGGAAGGTAAGGGGCAGTGGATGGGCTGGTTTGGAGGCAGGGGGGAGCCGCCAGGGGTCCCGGTGCGGCCGAGTTCCGGTCCCGGAGCCCGCGCCGGCCCCAAACTCGAGGTGCCGGCCTCGGGACGGGACGTAGGCCTCAGCTCTAAAAAAGTGCCAGAGGGCACCACTCCAGCCTCCCCGGGTCTCGGACGTGATGGGCACCCGCCGGGGGAGAGAATCAGGGGGGAAAACCGGAGGTAGATCCACTTTAAATGCAGGGCCGGCAGGAGCTCATGGAAGGCACGTCTTCTCAGGCTGCAGGTTAGGCCACGCCCCCCCTCATTGCACCTTTTTTACTTCTTTGCATGATGTGCTGTTTGGGGACTATTTTTTTTAAGTGCCATCCTGTTTGCCACTGCAGTGCCACTCCTAGATGGGCCAGGTGTTTGTGCCACACACTTATGTTGCTAAGCTTAGCTATCCAGCTACCTCATTGCACCTCTTTTTCTTCTTGGCATCATGTACTGTTTGGGGCCTATTTTTAAATCTACCATCCTATCTGCCACTGCAGTGCCACTCCTAGATGGGCCAGGTGTTTGTGCCGCCCACTTGTGTCGCTTAGCTTAGTCATACAGCCACATCAGTGCAACCTTTTGGCCTAAAAACAATATTGTGAGGTGTTCAGAATAGACTGGAAATGAGTGGAAATGAATGTTATTGAGGTTAATAATACCGTAGGATCGAAATTACTAGGGATGTGCACTTGAAATTTTTCGGGTTTTGTGTTTTGGTTTTGGGTTCGGTTCCGCGGCCGTGTTTTGGGTTCGACCGCGTTTTGGCAAAACCTCACCGAATTTTTTTTTGTCGGATTCGGGTGTGTTTTGGATTCGGGTGTTTTTTTCAAAAAACCCTAAAAAACAGCTTAAATCATAGAATTTGGGGGTCATTTTGATCCCAAAGTATTATTAACCTCAAAAACCATAATTTCCACTCATTTTCAGTCTATTCTGAATACCTCACACCTCACAATATAATTTTTAGTCCTAAAATTTGCACCGAGGTCGCTGGATGACTAAGCTAAGCGACCCTAGTGGCCGACACAAACACCTGGCCCATCTAGGAGTGTCACTGCAGTGTCACGCAGGATGGCCCTTCCAAAAAACACTCCCCAAACAGCACATGACGCAAAGAAGAAAAAAAGAGGCGCAATGAGGTAGCTGTGTGAGTAAGCTAAGCGACCCTAGTGGCCGACACAAACACCTGGCCCATCTAGGAGTGGCACTGCAGTGTCACGCAGGATGGCCCTTCCAAAAAACACTCCCCAAACAGCACATGACGCAAAGAAGAAAAAAAGAGGCGTAATGAGGTAGCTGTGTGAGTAAGCTAAGCGACCCTAGTGGCCGACACAAACACCTGGCCCATCTAGGAGTGGCACTGCAGTGTCACGCAGGATGGCCCTTCCAAAAAACACTCCCCAAACAGCACATGACGCAAAGAAGAAAAAAAGAGGCGCAATGAGGTAGCTGTGTGAGTAAGCTAAGCGACCCTAGTGGCCGACACAAACACCTGGCCCATCTAGGAGTGGCACTGCAGTGTCACGCAGGATGGCCCTTCCAAAAAACACTCCCCAAACAGCACATGACGCAAATAAAAATGAAAGAAAAAAGAGGTGCAAGATGGAATTGTCCTTGGGCCCTCCCACCCACCCTTATGTTGTATAAACAGGACATGCACACTTTAACCAACCCATCATTTCAGTGACAGGGTCTGCCACACGACTGTGACTGAAATGACGGGTTGGTTTGGACCCCCACCGAAAAAGAAGCAATTAATCTCTCCTTGCACAAACTGGCTCTACAGAGGCAAGATGTCCACCTCATCATCATCCTCCGATATATCACCGTGTACATCCCGCTCCTCACAGATTATCAATTCGTCCCCACTGGAATCCACCATCTCAGCTCCCTGTGTACTTTGTGGAGGCAATTGCTGCTGGTCAATGTCTCCACGGAGGAATTGATTATAATTCATTTTAATGAACATCATCTTCTCCACATTTTCTGGAAGTAACCTCGTACGCAGATTGCTGACAAGGTGAGCGGCGGCACTAAACACTCTTTCGGAGTACACACTTGTGGGAGGGCAACTTAGGTAGAATAAAGCCAGTTTGTGCAAGGGCCTCCAAATTGCCTCTTTTTCCTGCCAGTATAAGTACGGACTGTCTGACGTGCCTACTTGGATGCGGTCACTCATATAATCCTCCACCATTCTTTCAATGGTGAGAGAATCATATGCAGTGACAGTAGACGACATGTCCGTAATCGTTGTCAGGTCCTTCAGTCCGGACCAGATGTCAGCATCAGCAGTCGCTCCAGACTGCCCTGCATCACCGCCAGCGGGTGGGCTCGGAATTCTGAGCCTTTTCCTCGCACCCCCAGTTGCGGGAGAATGTGAAGGAGGAGATGTTGACAGGTCGCGTTCCGCTTGACTTGACAATTTTGTCACCAGCAGGTCTTTGAACCACAGCAGACTTGTGTTTGCCGGAAAGAGAGATCCAAGGTAGGTTTTAAATCTAGGATCGAGCACGGTGGCCAAAATGTAGTGCTCTGATTTCAACAGATTGACCACCCGTGAATCCTTGTTAAGCGAATTAAGGGCTCCATCCACAAGTCCCACATGCCTAGCGGAATCGCTCCCTTTTAGCTCCTCCTTCAATGCCTCCAGCTTCTTCTGCAAAAGCCTGATGAGGGGAATGACCTGACTCAGGCTGGCAGTGTCTGAACTGACTTCACGTGTGGCAAGTTCAAAAGGTTGCAGAACCTTGCACAACGTTGAAATCATTCTCCACTGCGCTTGAGACCGGTACATTCCACCTCCTATATCGTGCTCAATTGTATAGGCTTGAATGGCCTTTTGCTGCTCCTCCAACCTCTGAAGCATATAGAGGGTTGAATTCCACCTCGTTACCACTTCTTGCTTCAGATGATGGCAGGGCAGGTTCAGTAGTTTTTGGTGGTGCTCCAGTCTTCTGTACGTGGTGCCTGTACGCCGAAAGTGTCCCGCAATTCTTCTGGCCACCGACAGCATCTCTTGCACACCCCTGTCGTTTTTAAAAAAATTCTGCACCACCAAATTCAATGTATGTGCAAAACATGGGACGTGCTGGAATTTGTCCATATTTAATGCACACACAATATTGCTGGCGTTGTCCGATGCCACAAATCCACAGGAGAGTCCAATTGGGGTAAGCCATTCCGCGATGATCTTCCTCAGTTGCCGTAAGAGGTTTTCAGCTGTGTGCGTTTTCTGGAAACCGGTGATACAAAGCGTAGCCTGCCTAGGAAAGAGTTGGCGTTTGCGAGATGCTGCTACTGGTGCCGCCGCTGCTGTTCTTGCGGCGGGAGTCCATACATCTACCCAGTGGGCTGTCACAGTCATATAGTCCTGACCCTGCCCTGCTCCACTTGTCCACATGTCCGTGGTTAAGTGGACATTGGGTACAACTGCATTTTTTAGGACACTGGTGAGTCTTTTTCTGACGTCCGTGTACATTCTCGGTATCACCTGCCTAGAGAAGTGGAACCTAGATGGTATTTGGTAACGGGGGCACACTGCCTCAAGAAATTGTCTAGTTCCCTGTGAACTAACGGCGGATACCGGACGCACGTCTAACACCAACATAGTTGTCAAGGCCTCAGTTATCCGCTTTGCAACAGGATGACTGCTGTGATATTTCATCTTCCTCGCAAAGGACTGTTGGACAGTCAATTGCTTGGTGGAAGTAGTAAAAGTGGGCTTACGACTTCCCCTCTGGGATGACCATCGACTCCCAGCAGCAACAACAGCAGCGCCAGCAGCAGTAGGCGTTACACGCATGGATGCATTGGAGGAATCCCAGGCAGGAGAGGACTCGTCAGAATTGCCAGTGACATGGCATGCAGGACTATTGGCATTCCTGGGGAAGGAGGAAATTGACACTGAGGGAGTTGGTGGGGTGGTTTGCGTGAGCTTGGTTACAAGAGGAAGGGATTTACTGGTCAGTGGACTGCTTCCGCTGTCGCCCAAAGTTTTTGAACTTGTCACTGACTTATTATGAATGCGCTGCAGGTGACGTATAAGGGAGGATGTTCCGAGGTGGTTAACGTCCTTACCCCTACTTATTACAGCTTGACAAAGGCAACACACGGCTTGACAAATGTTGTCCGCATTTCTGGTGAAATACTTCCACACCGAAGAGCTGATTTTTTTGGTATTTTCACCAGGCATGTCAACGGCCCTATTCCTCCCACGGACAACAGGTGTCTCCCCGGGTGCCTGACTTAAACAAACCACCTCACCATCAGAATCCTCCTTGTCAATTTCCTCCCCAGCGCCAGCAACACCCATATCCTCCTCATCCTGGTGTACTTCAACACTGACATCTTCAATCTGACTATCAGGAACTGGACTGCGGGTGCTCCTTCCAGCACTTGCAGGGGCCGTGCAAATGGTGGAAGGCGCATGCTCTTCACGTCCTGTGTTGGGAAGGTCAGGCATCGCAACCGACTGTTATGCACACCAGTGCCTGCAGGAAAGTACTGGTGTCAGAACTGTTATGCACTCCAGTGTCTGCAGGAATGTACTGGTGTTTGAACTGTTATGCAAAACAAATGGACTCACAGACAAACTGGGGAATATGACATAACGTACACAGAAGGTGATAGGGTAACAAAATACACACAAAGTGAACAGAGAAGCCCAGAGGCTAAGGAACTGGGTATCTCCCTTGTATTAGAACTGCTCAGATGGAAATAGCAAGATGTTGTGTTTTAATACGTAGAGAACCCGAAATGCTGTTGCTAAGGGCAACAGCAAAACCCTAAAGGGTTACCAACGGGTGTGGCAGTAAACTCCTTGGTCAGAGATGGAATGATAGACACAAGGAGAGACTCCACAATCCTGATTCTCACTTGCAGTGCACAGGTTTTAGCTTACTGCCACTAAACTGACCCCTGACACCTAGCACAGTGAGACAGGATTAGACAGGCAAGTCTTAGAATACAGCCGCAAACTTGCTAAGTTCACAGAGTAGTAACAGAACCCCAGCAAGCTAAACGACTGACTCCAGTCTTACTGCTAGGTCTGGATTGGCAGAGTGTAATACCAAATCCCCAGGCCTATTTGCAGTAAGCAACAAACAAATACAAAGCTACACAGTACTGGCTAACTTTCATGAACTGACTAACCAACAAAGATTCAGCAGCATCTGCTTACCCTGAAAAGAGGCCTTATAAAGCAGGTGCTGTCCACGCCCCACTCAGACCTCACAGACTGTGAGCACAAAAACCAGCACCGGATCCCCTGCCGTGCACAGAGCCTATAACCACTGCACAGCAAAAGACCCGAACCGGAGTATCAGCTGCGCTCAGGTTACTCCACTAGCACTTGTCTCCCGGTTGCCATGACGACGTGGCAGCACAGGGCAGGAGACCCTAACAGTACCCCCCCTCTGACGAGGGGTCAAAGAACCCCTACCACCGGGTTTATCGGGGAACTGCAAGAAGAAAGAGCGTATCAGTCTGGGGGCATGAAGATCACAACTGCGCACCCACGACCGCTCCTCCGGGCCATACCCCTTCCAGTGCACCAAAAATGACAGCCGACCCCGAACCACCTTGGAGTCAAGAATCCTTTCAACAACAAACTCCCTCTGGCCACATATCAGAAGAGGGGAAGGTCTTCCACTGGAAGAAGGATTACTAATCGCCCGTTTTAAAAGGGAACAATGAAATGTTTTATTGATACCCAAAGAACGGGGCAGATCTAACTGAAATGCCACCGGATTGATAACCCTGGTGATCTTATAAGGGCCGATGAACCGGGGGCCTAACTTATGAGATGGCTGTCTCAACTTCAAATTCTTGGTTGACAACCAGACGAAGTCTCCTAATTTGAAGCTGCAGGGTCTTTTCCGCTTATCAAAAACCCTTTTGGTCACTAATGACACAGACACAAGGGCTTTCTTCACTTTCCGCCAAATACCTCTAAGGACCGAAACCACAGAGGAACCACCAGGCGTGGAGTCCAGGGGGTCAAAAGAATTGGCCTTAGGATGATGCCCATACACACAAAGGAAGGGAGAGATCCCTGTAGCAGAGTGAGCCGCGTTGTTATAGGCAAACTCCGCCATGGACAGATGAGCAACCCAGTCAGTCTGACACTTGGAGACATAACACCTGAGGAACTGCTCCAAGGACTGGTTCACCCTTTCAGTCTGCCCATTAGACTGCGGATGGTAGCCTGACGACAAGCTGACAGAAATCTGGAGATCGGAACAAAATGCCCTCCAGAATTTGGCCACAAACTGGGATCCGCGGTCAGAGACCACATCAAGTGGCAACCCGTGGAGACGCACAACATGCAGCATAAATAATTCAGACAGGCGTCTGGCTGATGGCAGCCCAACCAGTGGAACGAAGTGCGCCATCTTCGAAAACCTGTCAACGACAACCCAGATGGCTGTCATCCCCGAGGATTTGGGCAAGTCCACCACAAAATCCATTGAAATGTGGGTCCATGGCTTAGATGGGATAGAGAGTGGATGTAATGGGCCAACAGGAACCCCTCTAGGAGTCTTATTTCGGGCACAGATGTCACATGCCCGAACCCACTGATCCACATCCTTAGCCACCGAGGGCCACCACACCGCCCTAGATAGCAACTCCCGAGTTCTGGCAATACCCGGGTGACCTGCCGACTTCTTGGCATGGAATTCCAGGAACACTCGCTGTCTTAACCTAGGAGGCACAAACAAAAGACCTACCGGAAGGTCTGGAGGAGCCTGCTCCTGTGCTCTAAGGACTAATGATAAGAGGTCCTGGGTAATGCCCACTTTAATACATGATGGGGAAACAATGGGCAACGGCTCCTCGGTGGTCTCCTGGATTGGAGCAAAACTCAGCGAGAGCGCATCAGCCTTGATGTTTTTTGACCCAGGGCGATATGTTATCAAAAAATTAAAGCGAGCAAAAAACAAAGCCCATCGTGCCTGCCTGGCATTGAGACGCTTCGCTGACTCTAAATATGCCAGATTCTTATGGTCAGTGAGAATTGAGACCACAAACTTAGCCCCCTCAAGCCAGTGTCTCCACTCCTCGAGTGCATCCTTAATAGCCAACAATTCCCGGTTACCCACGTCATAATTCATCTCGGCAGGCGAAAATTTACGGGAAAAGTAAGCACAGGGATGAAGGCGATTATCAGACACTCCCATCTGAGAAAGCACTGCCCCAATACCCATCTCAGAGGCATCCACCTCCACCACAAAAGGATGCTCTGGATCTGGGTGTCGCAGCACCTTGGCCGAAACAAATGCCCTTTTGAGACGGGCAAAAGCCGCTTTAGCCTCACAAGACCAGTGAGCAACATCCGCCCCTTTCTTAGTGAGTGCCACCAAGGGCGCCACTATAGACGAAAATCCAGCGATAAATCGTCTATAAAAATTTGCAAAGCCCAGGAAACGCTGAAGCGCCTTCAAACTAGTGGGCTGCACCCAATCCAGGACTGCCTGTACCTTGGAACCCTCCATTTGGAAACCTTCTGGGGAGATAATATATCCTAGAAATGCGATTTGCTGAACTTCAAATTCGCACTTCTCCAGCTTCGCCCCAAGCCGGTGGTCTCTGAGTTTCTGGAGGACTAAGCGTACATGCTTCCGATGTTCCTCCAGGGAATGGGAGAAGATTAGGATGTCATCTAAGTATACAACTAAGAATCTATCCAAATATTCCCTGAGCACATCATTCATGAAATCCTGGAAGACTGCCGGGGCATTACAGAGCCCAAAAGGCATCACCAAATATTCATAATGCCCTGAGTGGGTATTAAAGGCAGTCTTCCATTCATCCCCCTCTCTTATTCGGATTAGATTGTACGCACCGCGTAGGTCAATCTTAGAAAAAATGGTGGCAGTACGAAGCTGGTCAAACAAGACCGAAATGAGAGGCAGTGGGTATGAGTTTTTAATCGTGATACGGTTCAATTCCCTGAAGTCGATGCAGGGTCGCAACGAACCGTCCTTTTTACCCACGAAGAAGAACCCCGACCCAACTGGAGACTGTGAAGGTCTGATAAATCCCTTAGCCAAGTTCTCCTGAATGTACTCTGCCATAGCCTGAGTCTCAGGACGTGACAGGGAGTACAACCTGCTCTTGGGAAGCTTAGCATTTGGCAACAAATCAATGGCACAGTCATAGGGGCGATGGGGAGGTAGTACCTCTGCAACTTTTTTGGAGAACACGTCCGCAAAATCTGCATAACACCCTGGCAATCCTGGCAAACTTAGCTGCGAGAGCCTGACTGGAAGGCTCAAGCAACTCCTGAAACAATCAGTACCCCAACTAAGAATCTCCCCAGAGACCCAGTCAAATTGAGGATTGTGGGCCCTTAACCAGGGTAACCCCAACACCAATGGGGCAAAAGTACAGACAGTCACATAAAAGGACAATTTTTCAGAGTGTGTGGCTCCAATAAACAAAGAAATCTGGCTAGTGCAAGAGGTAATTTTACCTTGGGATAATGGTTCCCCGTTTAACCCACAAATCTCAATTTCCGATGCCAAGGGTACTAAGGGAACAGAGTGTTTCAGGGCGAATTGGCGGTCCATAAAAACCCCGTCGGCCCCACTGTCCACAAAGGCCTCAGTCTTGACAGTTTGACCGAGGATCTTCAAGGTCACCGGAATGATAAAAGTCTTCTTGGGAAATTCTGACTTCTGGCCTGACAGGATATTTCCCATCACCCTCAGGCCCTGAAGTTTTCTGGCTTTTCTGGGCATGATACTACCACATGACCTTTATTCCCACAGTACAAACACAAGCCCTGCTGTCTCCTCCGCGTCTTCTCACGCGAGGAGAGGCGGGTAGCCCCAATCTGCATAGGCTCCTCAGAAAATTCCTCAGAGTCTGAGGTTCCCTTGGGAAGGAAGGAAATCTCAGTCTCCCTTTCAAGCCTACGCTCTCTCAGCCGTCTATCCACCCGGATGGATAACTGCATGAGCTGATCCAAGCTATCAGGCAAGGGATATTGTACCAGTTGGTCCTTTATCTGGTTAGAAAGACCTCTTCGGTACTGGTGTCTCAGGGCTGGGTCATTCCACTGGGTATCATGGGCCAACCTCCGAAACTCCGTACAGTAAACCTCAACTGGCCTTCGCCCTTGCTTAAGGATCGAAATCTGAGCCTCGGCTGAGGCCGTCTTGTCAGGGTCATCATACAACATGCCCAGTGCCGTAAAAAAAGCATCAACACTTTTAAGCGACGGACAGTCAGGCTGCAACCCATATGCCCAGACCTGTGGGTCTCCTTGTAGCAAGGAAATCACTATGCCCACCCGCTGAATCTCCGACCCAGAAGACTGAGGCCTAAGCCGGAAGTATAGCTTGCAGCTCTCCTTGAAACAAAAGAACAGCGAGCGATCTCCAGAAAAACGATCCGGGAGATTTACTTTCGGCTCCTTAACCCCTGCAGGTGCTGCTGCTGCGGGAGCTCCGCCAGCAGCCTGGGAGGTGTGCATTTTAATGGACAAATCATTAAATTGTCGAGTCAGGACCTGCACCTGATCGACAACCTGTTGCAATGTATTTTGAGGGGTATGCTCCATATTCCCACAAAATTTCAACAGGAGTATTAGGCTGCTGAATATGTTATGCACACCAGTGCCTGCAGGAAAGTACTGGTGTCAGAACTGTTATGCACTCCAGTGTCTGCAGGAATGTACTGGTGTTTGAACTGTTATGCAAAACAAATGGACTCACAGACAAACTGGGGAATATGACATAACGTACACAGAAGGTGATAGGGTAACAAAATACACACAAAGTGAACAGAGAAGCCCAGAGGCTAAGGAACTGGGTATCTCCCTTGTATTAGAACTGCTCAGATGGAAATAGCAAGATGTTGTGTTTTAATACGTAGAGAACCCGAAATGCTGTTGCTAAGGGCAACAGCAAAACCCTAAAGGGTTACCAACGGGTGTGGCAGTAAACTCCTTGGTCAGAGATGGAATGATAGACACAAGGAGAGACTCCACAATCCTGATTCTCACTTGCAGTGCACAGGTTTTAGCTTACTGCCACTAAACTGACCCCTGACACCTAGCACAGTGAGACAGGATTAGACAGGCAAGTCTTAGAATACAGCCGCAAACTTGCTAAGTTCACAGAGTAGTAACAGAACCCCAGCAAGCTAAACGACTGACTCCAGTCTTACTGCTAGGTCTGGATTGGCAGAGTGTAATACCAAATCCCCAGGCCTATTTGCAGTAAGCAACAAACAAATACAAAGCTACACAGTACTGGCTAACTTTCATGAACTGACTAACCAACAAAGATTCAGCAGCATCTGCTTACCCTGAAAAGAGGCCTTATAAAGCAGGTGCTGTCCACGCCCCACTCAGACCTCACAGACTGTGAGCACAAAAACCAGCACCGGATCCCCTGCCGTGCACAGAGCCTATAACCACTGCACAGCAAAAGACCCGAACCGGAGTATCAGCTGCGCTCAGGTTACTCCACTAGCACTTGTCTCCCGGTTGCCATGACGACGTGGCAGCACAGGGCAGGAGACCCTAACACCGACACAATTGGACTCTCCTTGTGGATTTGGGATTTCGAAGAACGCACAGTTCTTTGCGGTGCTTTTGCCAGCTTGAGTCTTTTCAGTTTTCTAGCGAGAGGCTGAGTGCTTCCATCCTCATGTGAAGCTGAACCACTAGCCATGAACATAGGCCAGGGCCTCAGCCGTTCCTTGCCACTCCGTGTGGAAAATGGCATATTGGCAAGTTTACGCTTCTCCTCCCACAATTTTATTTTAGATTTTGGAGTCCTTTTTTTACTGATATTTGGTGTTTTGGATTTTACATGCTCTGTACTATGACATTGGGCATCGGCCTTGGCAGACGACTTTGCTGGCATTTCATCGTCTCGGCCATGACTAGTGGCAGCAGCTTCAGCACGAGGTGGAAGTGGATCTTGATCTTTCCCTAATTTTGGAACCTCAACATTTTTGTTCTCCATATTTTAATAGGCACAACTAAAAGGCACCTCAGATAAACAATGGAGATGGATGGATACTAGTATACTTATGGATGGACGAGCGACTGCCGACACAGAGGTAGCTACAGCCGTGGACTACCGTACTGTGTCTGCTGCTAATATAGACTGGATGATAAGGAGATGAAATTAATATATATATATATATATATATATATATATATATATAATATCACTAGTACTGCAGCCGGACAGGTATATATATTTATTATGTAATGACTGATGACGGACCTGCTGGACACTGTCAGCTCAGCAGCACCGCAGACTGCTACAGTAAGCTACTATAGTAGTATGTATAAAGAAGAAAGAAAAAAAAAAACCATGGGTAGGTGGTATACAATTATGGATGGACGAGCGACTGCCGACACAGAGGTAGCTACAGCCGTGGACTACCGTACTGTGTCTGCTGTTAATATAGACTGGATGATAATGAGATGAAATCAATATATATATATATATATAATATCACTAGTACTGCAGCCGGACAGGTATATATATTTATTTTGTAATGACTGATGACGGACCTGCTGGACACTGTCAGCTCAGCAGCACCGCAGACTGCTACAGTAAGCTACTATAGTAGTATGTATAAAGAAGAAAAAAAAAAAAAAAAAACACGGGTAGGTGGTATACAATTATGGATGGACGAGCGACTGCCGACACAGAGGTAGCTACAGCCGTGGACTACCGTACTGTGTCTGCTGCTAATATAGACTGGATGATAATGAGATGAAATCAATATATATATATAATATCACTAGTACTGCAGCCGGACAGGTATATATATTTATTATGTAATGACTGATGACGGACCTGCTGGACACAGTCAGCTCAGCAGCACCGCAGACTGCTACAGTAAGCTACTATAGTAGTATGTATAAAGAAGAAAGAAAAAAAAAAAAACCACGGGTAGGTGGTATACAATTATGGATGGACGAGCGACTGCCGACACAGAGGTAGCTACAGCCGTGGACTACCATACTGTGTCTGCTGCTAATATAGACTGGATGATAATGAGATTAAATCAATATATATATATATATATATATAATATCACTAGTACTGCAGCCGGACAGGTATATATATTTATTATGTAATGACTGATGACGGACCTGCTGGACACTGTCAGCTCAGCAGCACCGCAGACTGCTACAGTAAGCTACTATAGTAGTATGTATAAAGAAGAAAGAAAAAAAAAAAAACCACGGGTAGGTGGTATACAATTATGGATGGACGAGCGACTGCCGACACAGAGGTAGCTACAGCCGTGGACTACCGTACTGTGTCTGCTGCTAATATAGACTGGATGATAATGAGATGAAATCAATATATATATATATATATAATATCACTAGTACTGCAGCCGGACAGGTATATATATTATGTAATGACTGATGACGGACCTGCTGGACACAGTCAGCTCAGCAGCACCGCAGACTGCTACAGTAAGCTACTATAGTAGTATGTATAAAGAAGAAAGAAAAAAAAAAACCACGGGTAGGTGGTATACAATATTATATATATATTATATACAATTATATATATATATATATATATTAAACTGGTGGTCAGGTCACTGGTCACACTATCAGCAACTTGCAAGTAGTACTCCTAAGCAGACAATCACAATATATATTATACTGGTGGTCAGTGTGGTCACAATGGCAGTGTGGCACTCTGGCAGCAAAAGTGTGCACTGTACGTTATATGTACTCCTGAGTCCTGCTCTCAGACTCTAACTGCTCCCCACTGTCAGTGTCTCCCCCACAAGTCAGATATATACAGTCACACTATCTATCACTTCAGCAAGTAACTAGTACTCCTCCTAATGCTCCCCAAAATTACTACTGTGTCTCTCTCTACTGTCTCACTCTCTTCTCTATAGACGGAGAGGACGCCAGCCACGTCCTCTCCCTATGAATCTCAATGCACGTGTGAAAATGGCGGCGACGCGCGGCTCCTTATATAGAATCCGAGTCTCGCGATAGAATCCGAGCCTCGCGAGAATCCGACAGCGGGATGATGACGTTCGGGCGCGCTCGGGTTAACCGAGCAAGGCGGGAAGATCCGAGTCGCTTGGCCCCGTGTAAAAAAACATGAAGTTTGGGCGGGTTCGGATTCCGAGGAACCGAACCCGCTCATCCCTAGAAATTACCCCCAAAATTGTGTGATTTTAGCTGTTTTTATGTTTTTTTTAATAATCACCCAGATCCAAAACCAAAACCAAAATTCGAAAGGGTGGTTTTGGCAAAACCAATCCAGATCCAAAACACAAGCATGGAACCAGAACCAAAACACAAAATACGAAAAGTGCCCGCCGCACATCTCTATCGTGGACACCCATGAGTGGAAATAGTCCCTGTTGGTTGGCATGCTGACAGGCGGGCTATTCATCGCGTGGGATCCCAGCATCGGTATTGGTCACATAACCGCATCCTGTTTCATCCACTTGTTTCTTAACATATTGACAATTGCAATTCCTTCCTTACTGGTCTTCCCTTCGAATCTATTTGAATGCAGCAGCTACAGTAATTGTTGTTTACAATATTCTGCTACAGTTACTCTGCTTTGTCAGTCACTACACTCACTGTACTTAATCAAGTCTTCAAGAGAGGAGGAGGCCTGTGTGCAGGAACTGTCTGGGCCCTCTCCTCTCTTGTCGGCAGTGCTGTAGACTCTGGGCACTAGGGTCACTAGGTACCCTAGCATCAATGACATGTGATGAGGTGAGGTAGGTGAGGTAGAGCCTTTCCTGCCATACTTACGTGTATGCCAGAGTTTTTTTTGTATAAAGTATATGAAAAATACAAAGAACATATTACATATATCTTCTTTGTATTATTCTAGTAATTTTTATAGTCAAAACTCTGGAGTAAAAAGTCTATGAGAGTTGAGGCAGTGTCTCCCCTGTCTACCTTTTCCAAACATCTCTGATCAAAACTCCCCAAATTTCCAGCAGTATATACTGCTGCACCTTATATAATGTCCACATGTACCCTTTGGCTCATACATTGGGGTAAATTTACTAAGATTCGTATTTTCCCGTTTCAGGTCAAAGTTCAATCACGAATGACATCGAAAGTGTAAAACTGCAACTTTTTGAATTGATTACGACTAATTTACTAAGCTGTCGTATTCGGGTTTTTCTTTTGTTCCGATGTCGATGTCATTCGTGGTTTTTTTTCTATTTTTACGGCAGTGATTAGCAAAACACTGCCGACTTTTTTACAATGAATCTCGGCCGGATCTGTGTGATCCGTGCTGGGGTTCATTTTTTTTGTTTTTTTTAAATTAAACACTGTCAAATATTTTAAAAAAAATTGCGTGGGGTCCCCCCTCCTAAGCATAACCAGCCTCGGGCTCTTTGAGCCGATCCTGGTTGCAGAAATATGGTAAAAAAAATGACAGGGGTTCCCCCATATTTAAGCAACCAGCATCGGGCTCTGCGCCTGGTCCTGGTTCCAAAAATACGGGGGACAAAAAGAGTAGGGGTCCCCCGTATTTTTAAAACCAGCACCGGGCTCCACTAGCTGGACAGATAATGCCACAGCCGGGGGTCACTTTGATATAGTGCCCTGCGGCCGTGGCATCAAAAATCCAACTAGTCACCCCTGGCCGGGGTACCCTGGGGGAGTGGGGACCCCTTCAATCAAGGGGTCCCCCCCCCCAGCCACCCAAGGGCCAGGGGTGAAGCCCGAGGCTGTCCCCCCCCCATCCAATGGGCTGCGGATGGGGGGGCTGATAGCCTTTGTTGTAAAAGAAAAGATATTGTTTTTAGTAGCAGTACTACAAGTCCCAGCAAGCCTCCCCCGCATGCTGGTACTTGGAGAACCACAAGTACCAGCATGCGGCGGAAAAACGGGCCCGCTGGTACCTGTAGTACTACTACTAAAAAAATACCCAAAAAAACACAAGACACACACACCGTGAAAGTATAATTTTATTACATACATACACACATACATACATACTTACCTTATGTTCCCACGCAGGTCGGTCCTCTTCTCCAGTAGAATCCAAGGGGTACCTGTTGAAGAAATTATACTCACGAGATCCAGGGGTCCAGGGTCCTCGGGGAATCCAGGTGTAATCCACGTACTTGAAAAAAATAACAAAACGGACACCCGAGCCACGCACTAAAAGGGGACCCATGTTTGCACATGGATCCCCTTTTCCCGACTGCCAGAAACCCACTCTGACTGATGTCTAAGTGGGTTTCTTCAGCCAATCAGGGAGTGCCACGTTGTAGCACTCTCCTGATCGGCTGTGTGCTCCTGTACTGAGTGACAGGCGGCACACGGCAGTGTTACAATGTAGCGCCTATGCGCTCCATTGTAACCAATGCTGGGAACTTTCTGCTCAGCGGTGACGTCACTTTAGGTCAACCGCAGGGCAGAAAGTTCCCAGCATTGGTTACAATGGAGCGCATAGGCGCTACATTGTAACACTGCCGTGTGCCGCCTGTCACTCAGTACAGGAGCACACAGCCGATCAGGAGAGTGCTACAACGTGGCACTCCCTGATTGGCTGAAGAAACCCACTTAGACAGAAGTCAAAGTGGGTTTCTGGCATTCGTGGAAAGGTGACCCATGTGCAAACATGGGTCCCCTTTCAATACAAGTTTGTTAAAAACAGCGCCCCAACTCAAAAGTGCAGCAATGGTGGTCCCGGTGATCCCACTCACCAAAATACGTTCAAGACAAATAACAACAAATGTGGACCACCCTGCGCACCCTCTTGGTAACCGAGATGGGTAACGGGATTAACAGGTATAAAATTACATCAAAAATTATCCACAATGTCCCGCTCTCCCCTTAGTTTGCTGGGGTATTATGGCAATATAGTCCAAATATAATTTCCACGAGTGGATTCCAACTTCAAAATGGCCAAATTCTTGTTCTCTTAATCTCGCTTTTCTCCAAAAAAGGGCAACCAATTTCATATGGAACCCAAAAACAGAAGAAAGAGGAAAATATAGTGTAATATTGTTTTTATTCAAGAAATTTTAAAATTTATAGATTTCCCACAATTGGTTAAAATGAACTTAAATGCATATACAGCAATCCACAAAAGACTGGGTTAAAATGCGTACCGGATTCCGTGGGGTGTCATGAAATGTCCACCCTAAACAGCATATTACTTATACCAGGGATCCTCTCGATCTTTCCAGGTGCTGTATCAATCTCAGGATCTGCAGTATCCAAGAGATCAAAAACCGGCTCAATGCAGTCTCTCCCAATCAGATCACCTGGGTCCCCTTTCAGTTCGTGGTCGGGACACCGTTTTGTTATTTTTTTCAAGTACGTGGATTACCCCTGGATTTCCCGAGGAGCCTGGACCCCTGGATCTCGTGAGTATAATTTCTTCAACAGGTACCCCTTGGATTCTACTGGAGAAGAGGACCGACCTGCGTGGGAACTTAAGGTAAGTATGTATGTATGTATGTGTGTATGTATGTAATAAAATTATACTTTCACGGTGTGTGTGTCTTGTCTTTTTTTGGGTATTTTTTTAGTAGTAGTACTACAGGTACCAGCGGGCCAGTTTTTCCGCCGCATGCTGGTACTTGTGGTTCTCCAAGTACCAGCATGCGGGGGAGGCTTGCTGGGACTTGT
Organism: Pseudophryne corroboree; assembly: GCF_028390025.1. Lineage (NCBI taxonomy): Eukaryota > Metazoa > Chordata > Amphibia > Anura > Myobatrachidae > Pseudophryne > Pseudophryne corroboree. The sequence goes on from NC_086450.1 coordinate 309,389,064, forward strand.
AGTACTGCTACTAAAAACAATATCTTTTCTTTTACAACAAAGGCTATCAGCCCCCCCATCCGCAGCCCATTGGATGGGGGGGGGACAGCCTCGGGCTTCACCCCTGGCCCTTGGGTGGCTGGGGGGGGGACCCCTTGATTGAAGGGGTCCCCACTCCCCCAGGGTACCCCGGCCAGGAGTGACTAGTTGGATTTTTGATGCCACGGCCGCAGGGCACTATATAAAAGTGACCCCCGGCTGTGGCATTATCTGTCCAGCTAGTGGAGCCCGGTGCTGGTTTTAAAAATACGGGGGACCCCTACTCTTTTTGTCCCCCGTATTTTTGGGACCAGGACCAGGCGCAGAGCCCGATGCTGGTTGCTTAAATATGGGGGAACCCCTGTCATTTTTCCCCCCATATTTTTGCAACCAGGATCGGCTCAAAGAGCCCGAGGCTGGTTATGCTTAGGAGGGGGGACCCCACGCAATTTTTTTTGAAAAAATAAGCACTTTCCCACCCCTTCCCACTGATATACATGCACGGATCCGTGCATGCCTATCTAATCACGGGAAAAAAAATAAGGTCTGTTTTTTTTTAGCACTTTTTTACGAGTTGTAATTTTTCACGGCAGTGTTTGTTTTTTTTTTGCTTTGCACTTCTTAGTAAATGACCGAGATTCATACTTAAACAGCCGCGTTTTGACCGATGGTGTATTCATTCGTAATTTTTTACTTGGACTTGCAAAAAATTACGAATGCCCTCATCTCTGCCGTGATTAGTGTTTAGTAAATTACCGAGATGACACTTTGATGAAAAAACGGCATCTCGGTCAAAATCGGGAGCTTAGTAAATTTACCCCATTGTGTGTAAATATGGCTCTGGTACTTGGCAGTGCCTCCTGAACCATTTACCTCACCGCATGTCCCTGGCAGCACTGTTCCAGAGTCTAAGATGCATGCGCAAGTCTCCGGAAAAATGGTGTGGCGGCCACTTTCTTACTGCGCATGCACCAAATGCCGGCTAAATGGCCACCACACCATTTTCCTGGTGATTCCTGCAGCACTGCTGCTGCCAACGTGAGACTCCAAAGGGTAAGTATTAAAAATATTGGATGCAGGGTATGCAGTGTGGGCCTCCCTGGATCCCGGGGGGACCACTGCACACACTGCACCCATTATAAATACCCCACGGCCTCTACTACTGTATCATACAAGGCCATTAACAGGGTTTGGTATGCGTGACCAGCGTTAATGAGACCGCTGGTCACCTTACGATGCGGGAATCCCGTCTTTTATATGGCTGGTTGGGGTGTGTGTGTGTGTGTGTGGGGGGCAAGCGGAACGAAGCCCCCTGCGGGCTCGCGTTGTTTGCCATGCTGCGGGCTCAGTGGCAAGCTGCCACAGGTTATATTTCCACTCTATGGGTGTTGTGGACACCCACGAGTGGAAATTGTCCCTGTTAGTCAGCATGCCGACTGTTGGGACTGTAAGGGGCGGGATTCCGGCATCAGTATTGTGACTGGCGGTCTCCTGACCGCCGGTCACGTAATTGCCTCCCCATTAACAAACTGCACCAACATACATCTCTTCCCAACATTGCTGTGTCACTTTTTCCCCTTGGATCTCAACAGATTTTAAGCTCACAAACAGTGACCTCTTACGGTCTCTTAACAGGGCAGTAGAGAGCCTGGCCGGGCCCAGGTTCTTTTCAGGATGTATGGCCTAATCACAGCAGGCGTGACCATGCACCCTTAGAAAGTAATACTGAAAAAAATGGTATTTAAAGCACCTCCATGGCCACACTGCGGCCCAGCACACAGCAGCTTGTGATGGGCTGAGGATAAAAGCTGCTGCTGCCAGGTAAGGGGGAGGGGGCCCAGGGCCTCACTGAGCCCCTCCATAAGACCAGGGCCTGGGTAATTTGTACCCTCTCCCCCCCTCTCTCGACACCACTGCCTGTTAATACCAAGTATTATATTATTACTGTGTTTGTTCCTAATTGCAAAGTGTTAAGGAATATGCAAGTGCTTTACATATAAATGTTGATATTAATTTAAATAATAATAGATACGCTTTTCCATATTAGAGGGAATGAGACCTATTGTCATGACATAATTTAGATCTCTTTTTGCGTAAATCTCAAGATAGATAATGTAGAGTATACAACTGTAAAGAATTAGGCCTCTCAGTGCATCAGGAGCTGTATAGCATTGCCTGAAGTCACTACTTGTAATTTGCAGTAAGAGGAAATGCTGCATTGCACAGAAATAGCATCGCTAGAATTCTAATTTCTTTTTTCCACTAGACCAGGTTTTGATACAACTCTTCAAAGAGTTCTGTCTATACTCTGTGTGTTATTACATTGAATATAAACAACTATGTACCATACTGCTGCAAGCAAATGTTATTTTTTCCTTGCAGAGCAAGCGTTTATTTATGCATATGGGACATTTGCACTAGGGAATCCTATGATTGTATCAGAATAGCATTAGCATCATTTCTGACAGAATAAAAAAAACACAGACAAGACAAATAGCAGTACCCATAACTACACATAACTATAATACAGTCAAAATTATATGGAATTCGTCATGTTGCCATTTCCCAGTGTACATTTTGCAATCAGTAGTGTTTTGTTCATATGTTTGTAAATCCAGTCATCAGGACACAGAGACATGTGAGTTCACTGCTGTGCTGTTTATTCCATCACCAACTCCAGGCACACTGCACACTGGACAACCCACTTCCCAGCATCCCCCTGGTCCCAGGGACCATCACTGAAGATTCAGGCTTACACATGTTAGTAAGGGAGTGTCTACAAATATTAAGCATTCTATTACACTAACATCACAAGTAGTAACCCTTTAAGTACTTAAAAAGGTCTGTACTCTAGACTAGCATGGCTAGCAAGGCGCAAATGTGAGATAATCCAGTCTTTGGAACTGCTTCAAAGATGTATGTAAACCCAATCCTTTGTGTACATTTCTGAGGTCTGTGCATGTACAGGACATGTTCTGTGCATGTGTAGAACAAGTCCTGCGTTATCGCTCACAGTCCAGTGGCAAACGCAGAATTTTCATGGGGGGGTTTCCGTACATGTATGTAAATATACATACTGGGGTAACTATAACTGTAAATATACATACATATATTTTCCTGGTAAAAAAAGCCAGGGGCCTTTAGGATTTTATAAAAAAAACAATAATGATGCAAGATCACAGCATACCAACGTGTCGGGACTACAGGCCCCTGCCTTTTTTACTTGGATTCAAATAAAAATACAGAGTGCACCTGAGTATCATTTTGTATGTCAAAGGAGTGCCGTACACACATACATTAGCATACTTACAAACACACACAGCATACATACATACATACATACATACATACATACATACATACGGTGTACATGCACACAGCATACACACACACACACACACAATATAGATGCACACACAGTGTACATGCACACAGCACAAAACATACATCCAGTATACATGCACACAGTACACATACATACACACAGTATACATGCACACAGCATACTTACACACACAGTGTACATGCACACAGCACACACACACACACACACACACACACACAGACTATACATGCACACAGCAAACATACACACGCAGCATGGAAGGCGTCCGGCAACTGCCAAGCCGCGACATGGAGCAGATTCACGGGACCAGCAGGTGACATCATCAACAACTGCCGATCACGGCTAGATGCACCTGAAGACAATGCATTAACGGACAGCGGAGGAAAAGGTCCCCATTAGGGTAAGCAGGGCCAGATTAAGGGCTTCATGGGCCTGGAGCTGAAAATATTCAAGGGCCTATTTTGACAAATGGGGGAGGTGTAATCAGTGGGTGTGGCCAGAGACATGTGGGCGTGTACATACCCTACACTATCAGCTCCGATGTGTCCCTAAATATGTAAAAATATAAAACAATTGCATAATTTCATGAGAAAGATAGAAATGCCATCATAATAGTTATGATTTATAGCCAGTTGGTGCTTAGTGAACATCATACTGCTATGATGATGGGCCTATTTTTATGTGGAGGCCTGTAGCTGTAGCTCCATCTGCCCCATTGTTAATCTGGCCCTGAGGGTAAGGTAGGGACAGGTAACCTGAACCACTATCAAACTCTGGTATACCGGCTCTGTCATGCCGCCGTCGCGGCCGCCGTACTTGCCTCTCCGGGGGTACTGGCTCTCCGGGCGGCCGTCCTCTCTGGCGGTCTCCGGCACCCGGCGCTCCGTCTGGCGCTCATAGTGTGGAAGTCGCGGGTGCGCCCGGCGTCCACTGGGGGACGGGTGACGTCATCGGCGCTTCCCCAATCAGGTGCTGGCGGGAAGTACAAATTCAGACGCCGGGCAGAGCTCCGGCGCCTGAGTATCATCGTTACTGCTGCTGTAGTTGTGATCTCCAGAGCTCCCGTATCCCTGTGGCGTCAGCGCTTCCAGATGAACCTCCAGTACCTCCGTGCCTCCAAGCACCTCCGTGCCTCCAAGCACCTCCGTGCCTCCAAGCACCTCCGTGCCTCCAGTACCTCCGTGCCTCCAAGCGCCTCAGCGTCTCCAAGCGCTTTAGCGCCTTCAAGCACCCCAATGCCTCTAGCACCTCAATGCCTCTAGCACCTCAGTGCCTCTAGCACCTCAGTATCGCTCTCAGTGAGCTTATGGTATTCTTCACCAATTCATCAGCACCTTTGCAAGTCTTGTCTTTCAGGAGACCTTCAAGCGTCCACCCTTGCCTTCTGCCTACCGTCCTAATCCTGCATGAGGAAAACCTACATTCGGCCATCTCTACTCCGACCCAGTGGCGGTTCCTCTTCCCGGTCACCGGAAGAAACCCCGAGTCCACAACACTTCCAAACCAGGTCAGTGATAGTATACTCAGGCCACATGGACCCGGGGGATCGGAACACAGAGTCGAGCGCCATCCAAAGTTTGGCTTCCCGAGTTAAGACTCAGGAGGCGACACAGGGCCAGGTGATGCAATATCTCCAGGAATTGTCCGGCCGATTGGATCAAATTCAAGCATCTTTAGCTTCCGTAATTCCGGTTTCAGTTCCCGTAACTGCTCCAGTTGCCGTTTCCAGTAACGTCCAACCTCCGGCCGGTACCAGGTCACGCCTTCAGCTTCCTACTCCTTCCCGCTATAATGGGAATCCAAAGAATTGCCGTGGTTTTCTAAACCAATGCGAGGTGCACTTCGAGCTTCTCTCTCATAATTTCCCTACGGATCGGTCTAATGTAGCGTATATCATTTCCCTGCTTGAAGGGTCAGCGTTGGATTGGGTGTCTCCATTATGGGAACGATCTGATCCCATGGTTTCCAACTACAGCAACTTCATTACGTCCTTTCGAAGAATCTTCGACAAGCCCGGCAGGATGACCACTGCTTCTTCTGACTTGCTCCGTGTTCGTCAGGGCTCCCGCTCCGTGGGTCAGTACGTGGTTAATTTCCAGACCATTGCCTCTGAACTTCGCTGGAATAATGACGCCCTGAGGGCTGCCTTCTGGAATGGTCTCTCCGACCGGCTGAAAGTTGAGTTGGTCACTAGGGTTCTGCCGGATCCATTAGAAGAGTTGATCTCCCTTTGCGTCAAGGTGGATCTTCGGATGCAGGAGCGTGGAGGAGAACGTAGTCGTTCAGATCGTTCCAGGTTCCGGCATCCTCCTCCTAGGCCAGCGGCTGTGCCCAGCTCGGACGAACCCATGCAAATCAAACCGGTCCCGACTGTCTCCGGAGGAACGACAGCGTCGTCGTGAGGGAAAACTTTGCCTTTACTGTGGAGCCACAGATCATTTCCTCAAGTTTTGTAAATCTCGTCCGGGAAACGGGCAGGCCTAGCTTGTTCTGGAGGAGTCAAGTTGGGGGTCACGACTAAATCTTCTCCGATTTTGGATTGTTTACTTCCTGTGTCTTTAATCACCAAGTCAGTCTCCAAGTATTGTGAGGCCCTGTTGGATTCCGGAGCTGCGGGGAACTTCGTTTCTTCTTCCTGTGTCCAAAGCATGGATTTAAAGGTACGGCCTATCGAGCGGCCTATTTCGTTGACTGCTATCAATGGTACTAGAATTTCCAAGGGTCTCATAACGTGGCTCACGGAGCCAGTTAAGCTGCAGGTCGGGGCTCTACATCAAGAATGTCTGGAATTCTTGGTGATTCCGGAAATGCATCATGATCTGGTCCTCGGAATGCCTTGGCTCAAAATTCATAATCCCCACATTGACTGGAAGTCTTCTCAAATTCTGTCTTGGAGTTCTTTTTGTCACGCTAACTGTCTCACTCCCGTTTGTCCGCTCTGTGTCTCTTCTAATTCGGATGAAGAGCATATTCCGGAGGCGTATCAGGGGTTCAAGGATGTGTTTTCGGAACAGGCGGCTGAACAGTTACCTCCTCATAGGCCTTGGGACTGCCCTATTGACCTTATCCCAGGGAAGATGCTGCCCCGTGGCCGCACATATCCTTTGTCACTTCCCGAGACTCAAGCTATGTCGGACTATATTAAGTCCAATCTGCTCAAGGGATTCATTCGCCCCTCTTCCTCCCCTGCTGGAGCAGGCTTCTTTTTCGTGAAGAAGGACGGGGGGTTGAGACCATGTATCGACTACCGCGGCTTAAACGATATCACCATCAAGAATAAATACCCCTTGCCACTAATCACAGAGTTATTTGATAAGGTTCGTGGCGCCCGCGTTTTCTCCAAGCTCGATTTGAGGGGAGCTTACAATCTAATACGCATCTGAGAAGGGGATGAATGGAAGATCGCCTTCAATACCCGGGATGGGCATTACGAATACCTGGTGATGCCGTTTGGCCTTAATAACGCTCCTGCCGTCTTCCAGGGATTCGTCAACGAAATCTTCCGAGACATGTTATATCTAAGTGTTGTGGTATATTTAGACGACATACTGATTTTTTCCAAAGATCTTGTTGAACACAGGACTCAGGTCAAAAAGGTGCTCCACCGTTAACGAAGGAATTGTCTTTAAGCTAAGTTCTCCAAGTGTACCTTCGAAGTGACATTGGTTCCGTTCCTCGGTTATATCATCTCGGGGATGGAGCTTCGCATGGATCCGGAGAAGCTCTCTGCCATTCGTGACTGGACTCAGCCTCTCTCTTTGAAAGCAATACAAAGATTCCTGGGCTTTGCGAATTACTACAGGAAATTCGTTAGGGGTTTCTCCACCATTGTTGCGCCCATTACTGCCTTGACGAGAAAGGGCTCTAACCCGAGTTTGTGGCCTCCCGAAGCCATTGAGGCTTTTTCCCACTTGAAATCAGCTTTCATGTCCGCTCCAGTACTCCAACAACCAAATTTCGAAGAACCTTTCTTCCTAGAAGTTGACGCATTTTCGGTCAGAGTTGGGGCCGTTCTCTCTCAGTACTCCTCAGATAAGAAATTACATCCGTGTGGCTTCCACTCTCATAAATTCTCTCCGGCTGAACGAAATTACACTATTGGAGACCAGGAACTTTTGGCAATTAAATCTGCCTTGGAAGAGTGGAGATATCTCTTAAAAGGGGCCAAACATGTGATTACCATTTACACTGATCACAAAAATTTGTTGTACATCAAAACCGCACAATGCTTGAATCCTCGCCAAGCTAGATGGGCACTCTTCTTCACTCTATTTTCTTTTGTTATCAAGTACCGGGCCGGGACTTTCAATACTAAAGCGGATGCGCTGTCCCGTTCACAAACTTCCACAGACGAAGATGATTCTTTCGAGCAGAGTTTAATTCTAAATCCAATTTCTGTCTCTGCTGCCTCAACTACTCTAGCTCCTCCCCCCGGAAGAATGTCCGTACCAGCTAAATTCCGGCTGAGAATACTACAGTGGGCCCATATCTCCAAGTTTTCCGGTCATCCCGGCGCCCAGAAGATGTACAAGTTTCTGCAAAGATCTTACTGGTGGGACACCATGAGGAAGGATGTACAGGATTACATTAATTCTTGTCCACAGTGTACACAACCTAAATCTCCTCGCCTGCCTCCTGCTGGGTTGCTTCGTCCTCTGCCCATTCCTATGAAACCCTGGACTCACATTTCCATGGACTTCATCACTGACTTGCCCTGTTCCAAAGGTTGCAACACTGTCTGGGTGATCGTCGACCGTTTTTCGAAGATGGTGCACTTCGTTCCATTGACTGGTCTGCCGACAGCTCCTAAACTAGCTCTATTATTCATCCGAGAACATTTTCGATTGCATGGGTTGCCTCAGGAAATAGTCTCTGATCGAGGGGTACAGTTCACCGCAAGGTTTTGGAAAGCTCTCTGCTCGGCCTTACAGATTAAACTTAAGTTTTCGTCTGCTTATCATCCCCAAACGAATGGACAAACGGAACGAGTCAATCAAGATCTAGAGACTTTCCTCCGCCTTTATCTCTCCCCTTCACAGGACAACTGGGTGGAGTTGTTGCCTTGGGCGGAGTTTGCCCATAACCATTCATTTCATTCTTCCACTGGTGAGTCTCCGTTCTTCGTCAACTATGGGTTCCACCCACGAGTTCCGGAATTACCAAGTCTTCCGACAGAAGAGGTTCCAGCTGTAACGTCCAATCTACTACACTACAGACAAATTTGGAGTAAGATTCATGCTAGTCTTAACAAGGTTTCAGTCCGATACAAGTTCTTCGCAGATAAGAAATGGCGAGCCGCTCCTCAATACAAGGTTGGTGATAGGGTATGGCTGTCCACACGTAATCTCCGGTTGAAGGTGCCCACTATGAAGTTTGCTCCAAGATTCATCGGTCCTTACCCTGTGCTACAAGTCCTGAATCCTGTGGTCTGTAAATTGGGTTTACCTTCTCACCTACGTATACCAAATGCTTTCCATGTTTCTCTTCTTCGTCCTCTCGTCCTTAATCGCTTTCATTCAAAGTCCTCTAGTCCCACCTCAGTGGAAACTGAAACATGAACAGACTTCGAGATCAAAACTATTCTGGACTCTCGTTACCTTCACAAGAATCTGCAGTATCTGGTGGAATGGAAAGGGTATGGTCCTGAGAAGAGAAGTTGGATAAAGGCTTCTGAGGTTTCGGCTCCTCGACTAATCCGGATTTTCCATTCTAGACACCCTACGAAACCAGGAAAGTGTCCAGGGGCCACTCCTAGAGGAGGGGGTACTGTCATGCCACCGTCGCGGCCGCCGTACTTGCCTCTCCGGGGGTACTGTCTCTACGGGCGGCCGTCCTCTCTGGCGGTCTCCGGCACCCGGCGCTCCGTCCGGCGCTCGTAGTGTGGAAGTCGCGGGTGCGCCCGGCGTCCACTGGGAGATGGGTGACGTCATCGGCGCTTCCCCAATCAGGTGCTGGTGGGAAGTACAAATTCAAACGCCGGGCAGAGCTCCGACGCTTGAGTATCATCGTTACTGCTGCTGTAGTTGTGATCTCCAGAGCTCCCGTATCCCTGTGGCGTCAGCACTTCCAGACGAACCTCCAGTACCTCTGTGCCTCCAGCACCTCTGTGCCTCCAAGCACCTCCGTGCCTCCAGCGCCTCCGTGCCTCCAGCGCCTCCGTGCCTCCAAGCACCTCCGTGCCTCCAAGCACCTCAGCATCTCCAAGCGCTTTAGCGCCTTCAAGCGCTTCAGCGCCTTCAAGCACCTCAATGCCTCTAGCACCTCAGTGCCTCTAGCACCTCAGTATCGCTCTCAGTGAGCTTATGGTATTCTTTACCAATTCATCAGCACCTTTGCAAGTCTTGTCTTTCAAGAGACCTTCAAGCGTCCACCCGTGCCTTCTGCCTACCGTCCTAATCCTGCATGAGGAAAACCTACATTCGGCCATCTCTACTGCGACCCAGTGGCGGTTCCTCTTCCCGGTCACCGGAAGAAACCCCGAGTCCACAACACTTCCAAACCAGGTCAGTGATAGGCTCCTTCCACATTACCCTAAAAGGGCTGTAAACATTTATCTAACAAACTTTTTCTTTACAGGTGCCACTAATAATATTATTTTCTTCAGCTTTACCATTACTTTTTCACACAGCACACAGACACACACAGTATACATGCACACAGACACAGACACAGTATACATGTACACAGCACACACACACACACACACACACACACACACACACACACACACACACACACACACACACTATACATGCACACATACATGCCAAACATACACATACAGCATACATGCATAGAGTTTACAAACACACCATTAACAGAAATCACAGCTCCTCCACCCATCCACATGCTACTCACAGTAATTGGGACATCATGTAGACTACTGGCCCCTCTTTCACCTGGCTGCTGCAGTGCAGAGTGGCTGATAATAGTAGAGACAGCTACTGCCTGCCTCACCAGGCTCTGTCATAAAGCCCAATGTTCTGCCTGAGAGGAGCTGCGCACTTTCGCTGCAGCTCCCCCTATAGGCAGACAGCACAGCAGCCGCCTGTCAGTGACTGGTTCCATTAAATACTCTAGCCTCTAACGTCTAGGAGCTTCTGTGAACTCTCATCCATGATTCTGGAGAACGTGTTCCCTCAAGGACACGTTTCTCCAGTCTAACGTGGACAGCAGATTCACACCTATCCGTCTACCCCTTCCTACCCTATCCTACAATACACTTTGTACACTCATTCTCTCTCCGAAGAAGGATTCAATCCTTCCGTTTCGGTGCACTCTCATTGGTGATATGGGGAAAGTTCTCCCTACGACCATACCCCTACGTTCACGCCCAATCTCGTCCGATCTTGGAAGCTAAACGAAGGTGGGCTGGGTCAGTACCTAGACAGGCGACTGCTAGGGAATACCTGGTGAAGTAGGAAGTTTTCCTTCCCTATAGTAAAAACGCCAACAGCAGTATCACCACTTATACTCAATCCCACTACTTCTTCATTCTCTAATTGTGACGATTTATTTATCAATGATAGTGGCAGACTATTAGAATTGTTAAACGGTGTGTGGGTTCTCCCATTCGCGCATTTAACCCCACTTAGGGCCGCATTAATACAAACAAAGTTTGTACAGATCTTTGGCAGACGGAGGCAGCTTGAGATGTAGCTACTTTTCCTATATGCATTTATCCAGGTATAATTAAGATCTGAACATTTTACATACATTTTGAAACTATAAAACTCCTTTTTCCATTCATATTTCCCACACTGTATAATCATAGTACTTATGTTGAATGTATCTTGTTCTGGATTTTTTATGTGTGGAGAAGGGTACTAGCTAAAGACGACATCATTACTCTGTAGACTTATCACTTACTGATCATCATTTAAGAAAATTTAATAAGAGTGCGCCCAAACAAGAGTCATACTTTTTCTCTTTGTACAGATACAGATCCATGTTAATCAGGCAGAGGCGATCGCTGGGCAGAGATGCCAATCTCTGGCATGCGCAGGCACACTGCGGCGCTGGCACATGCACAGTTCAGACCTGATTGCCCACTGTGTGAAAACGCAAGGCAGCTATCAGGTCTGAATTAGCCCCATAGTGCATATAACATTTGACGTTATCAATCAAGGTTATTTTATACTTCTCCATCTGGCCTGTAGCATTCACGGAGAGCGAACCTTTTTAAACATCTTGAAGTTAAATTTTATTGTGAGCTCTATGACTTTAAGTTCTGATTAATGCAAATTTACATATAAAATGAAAACATATAGATAATATAAGCAATAAGCATACCTCTGCAAAGCCGCCTGTTCCAGCGCAAAACTTAGTTCTGGCACTGCAATAATACTCACTATATTTCTATTATCATATAACATGCATATTGTCAGCATTTTTATAATAAGAACTCTGATGATTTGTTAGAGCAGTGTGTGAAACATTCCCACAGCTAGGCTGGGTGACTACAATTGCAATAAGCCGCAGTCTGCCAGGCACATAAATACTTTGCATGAAGACACAAATAAGTTATTTGGAGCCTGCTCAGCTGCTGTCTAGATAACAATACTGATTGCAGCAGGTTTTCCAACAAGCAGAGGGCACAGTGTTTCTCCAACAGATTACTAGTTGGAACAATCAACTCCCCGGTGAGCAAAGGAATTGAGATTTCCCCAAAACCTCTCCCACACAAGCTTCAGCTGTTAGAACAATCCGTCTGCTAAATTCTAATTAGCTCATTGCCTGCATACCTACTGTATGTCTAACAATGCCCAGCTAAGTGACACAATGCAAAACTTACATTAGCATAGCAATGAACACTACCAATCAAATTAAAAGGGGAACGATCACTCATGAATTACACAGGTTCTGTGGCTGATTACAACCAGGTAAAATTCAGGCTTGAAGTCAGCCATCCACAGAACCTGTGGAATTCTTAAGTGTTCCAATTTAAAGGGAAAGTATGGAATGTCTATTTAAAGGAGACACTGACAGATTGTGAGATCAAAGCTAAAGTCAGGTATTAGTAGCACACACAGGGGTCTAGGCCAGGAAAATGACATTGGCTTCAGATATACATTTATTTTATGTGCTATTCTTTTTTTTATTGTTGTAAATATTCTGCAAAATATGTTTATAAACATCATTAAAATATGGTAGCCACAATGTTGTGTGTGCACCACCACTGCTAAACATGAACAGTCAATCACTGGCTGGCTGACTTTCCAGCTTATTTGATGCAGCTTTAATTGAAAGAAACTAATGACAACAGCTCTGCAAAAAAAAAAAAAAAAAATGAAATAATATCATAACAATCAGATTCTGTTCTCTCTTGAAAAACAAACATTTTGGGCTACATTTTGTCAGCTTTTATATTTTTAATTTAACAAGGGAACCATATTGGCAGTGATCACACCAGTTAGCAATAGCTCACTAAACCAGGCATTCCCAACCACAGTCCTCAAGGCACACTAACAGTGCAGGTTTTAGTGATATCCAGGCTTGAGCACAGGTGACTTAATTAGCACCTCAGTTATTTTGATTTAACCATCTGTGCTGCAGCCTGGATATCACTAAAACCTGCACTGTTAGTGTGCCTTGAGGACCATGGTTGGTAATGCCTGCACTAAACAATAGTGAGACCTGGAATGGATCTCCCTTGCCCTGAGCTTGCCTCTCATGAATTAAATAAGTTTACAGTGACGCTTGCTAGTCCAGTGGTTCCCAAACTTTTTGGAATCATGGTGCCCTAGAGCATCAGAATTTTTTTCACGGCACCTCCAGGCCAAATGCTTCTCATTGAGAAATTTAAAAAGAAATATTAAATGAAGTAAATTGTGTTTATATGTCATCCATAAGTTCAATTGTGTAGTAAGAGACAAGATAAATTATTTATGGTAAATGTAATAGGCAAAACCAGTGTAGCACTGGTTTTGCCTATTACATTTACCATAAATAATTTTAATTGGTCCTGGACCACCAATGCAAGGCACCCCTACAAGTGTCCTGAGGCACCCAGTTTGGGAACCACTGTGCTAGTCACTTGTTAGTCACTTCTCACCAGAGGCAGTCTAAGATGAATTTAAAGCACTCACTAATATTGTGTTTCCGGTGCTGCATACCACATGGGTACACATGGGTACAGGTAGGTTAGCATTTTCGGACATTGTCTAATTATGTTTATACAGAAATTACCACTTGATAAAATTGTAAACAACAGAAAAAAAATAAAAAGTAAAAACTATTGTCTACCTAAATAACAGGTTACAACTTCAACGTGTAATGCAGGATATGAGGGTGGGCTCACTCGTCAAGCTTTTATATTTTTCAGGAATTGTGTAAAGATTTCTAATTTGGATATGACTTTCATTATTATGTCATTAGAATTTGAACCCTTATTTTCCCTTTGATATGTCACTGCTCAGTATGATTTCCAATGCATTTTTAATTATAAAGAAACCTTTTTCTTTAAAGAAAAATAAAATAAACTTTAAACCTCTTTTCATCTTTAAAGGCTATAAGCTTGCATAATTATTGGTGGGTAAAAAAGCCTGTATTATAAGTATTCTACTACACATTGGGGTAAATTTACTAACATTCGTAATTTTCGGAAAAAAAGGTCAAAGTTCAATCACGAATGACATCGAAAGTGTAAAATTGCAACTTTTTGAATTTATTACGACTAATTTACTAAGCTGTCGTATTCTGCATTTTCATTTGTTCCGATGTCGATGTCATTCGTGTTTTTTTTACCTTTTTTACGGCAGTGATTAGCAAAACACTGCCGACTTTTTCAAAATGAATCTCGGCCGGATCTGTGTGATCCGTGCTGGGGTTCATTTTTTTTTTTTAAATAAACACTGTAAAACGGAGATAAAAAATACGTGGGGTCCCCCCTCCTAAGCATAACCAGCCTCGGGCTCTTTGAGCCGACCCTGGTTGCAGAAATATGGGGAAAAAAATGACAGGGGTTCCCCCATATTTAAGCAACCAGCATCGGGCTCTGCGCCTGGTCCTGGTTCCAAAAATACGGGGGACAAAAAGAGTAGGGGTCCCCCGTATTTTTAAAACCAGCACCGGGCTCCACTAGCTGGACAGATAATGCCACAGCCGGGGGTCACTTTTATATAGTGCCCTGCGGCCGTGGCATCAAAAATCCAACTAGTCACCCCTGGCTGGGGTACCCTGGGGGAGTGGGGACCCCTTCAATCAAGGGGTCCCCCCCCAGACACCCAAGGGCCAGGGGTGAAGCCCGAGGCTGTCCCCCCCATCCAATTGGCTGCGGATGGGGGGCTGATAGCCTTTTGTGAAAATGAAAAGATATTGTTTTTAGTAGCAGTACTACAAGGCCCAGCAAGCCTCCCCCGCATGCTGGTACTTGGAGAACCACAAGTACCAGCATGCGGAGGAAAAACGGGCCCGCTGGTACCTGTAGTAGTACTACTACTAAAAAAATACCCAAAAAGAGACAAGACACACACACCTTGAAAGTAAAGATTTATTACATACATCCACACAAACATACATACATACTTACCTATGGCCCCACGCAGGTCGGTCCTCTTCACCAGCTCCAGGGTCCCAGGCTCCTCGGCGAATCCATTTGTAATCCACGTACTTGATTAAAATAAAAAAACGGACACCCGAGCCACGCACTGAAAGGGGACCCATGTTTTCACATGGGTCCCCTTTCCCCGACTGCCAGAAACCCACTCTGACTTCTGTCTAAGTGGGTTTCTTCAGCCAATCAGGGAGCGCCACGTTGTGGCACCCTCCTGATCGGCTGTGTGCTCCTGTACTGACTGACAGGCAGCACATGGCAGTGTTACAATGTAGCGCCTATGCGCTCCATTGTAACCAATGGTGGGAACTTTCTGCCCTGTGGTTGACCGAAAGTGACCTCACCGCTGAGCAGAAAGTGTCTTGTCTTTTTTTGGGTATTTTTTTAGTAGTAGTACTACAGGTACCAGCGGGCCCGTTTTTCCGCCGCATGCTGGTACTTGTGGTTCTCCAAGTACCAGCATGCGGTGGAGGCTTGCTGGGCCTTGTAGTACTGCTACTAAAAACAATATCTTTTCATTTTCACAAAAGGCTATCAGCCCCCCATCCGCAGTCAATTGGATGGGGGGGACAGCCTCGGGCTTCACCCCTGGCCCTTGGGTGGCTGGGGGGGACGACCCCTTGATTGAAGGGGTCCCCACTCCCCCAGGGTACCCCGGCCAGGGGTGACTAGTTGGATTTTTGATGCCACGGCCACAGGGCACTATATAAAAGTGACCCCCGGCTGTGGCATTATCTGTCCAGCTAGTGGAGCCCGGTGCTGGTTTTAAAAATACGGGGGACCCCTACTCTTTTTGTCCCCCGTATTTTTGGAACCAGGACCAGGCGCAGAGCCCGATGCTGGTTGCTTAAATATGGGGGAACCCCTGTCAATTTTTTTCCCATATTTCTGCAACCAGGATCGGCTCAAAGAGCCCGAGGCTGGTTATGCTTAGGAGGGGGGACCCCACGCATTTTTTTTTTTGGGAAATAACCACTTTCCCACCCCTTCCCACTGATATACATGCACGGATCTCATGGATCCGTGCATGCCTATCCAATCACGGTAAAAAAAAGCAGGTCTGTTTTTTTTAGCACTTTTTTACGAGTTGTAATTTTTCACGGCAGTGTTTTTTTTTTTTTTTTGCTTTGCACTTCTTAGTAAATGACCGAGATTCATACTTAAACAGCCGCGTTTTGACCGATGGTGTATTCATTCGTAATTTTTTTCTTGGACTTCCAAAAAAATACGAATGGCCTCATCACTGCCGTGATTTGAGTTTAGTAAATTACCGAGATGACACTTTGAAGAAAAAACGGCATCTCGGTCAAAATCGGGATCTTAGTAAATATACCCCATTATTCTTATATAATTAACAGTGCAAAAGATTATAATATGTAAAAAAATATATAAAAAAACTGTCATATCCTGGATTTAATGTGTAATACATCCATTTACATTCACACACTACTTTTATATAGTATCCAGAATAGCTAGACATTAAAGTGCATATTTCCAACATAATGGTTAATAATATTTCACAATGCAAAAAATATACGTAAATTGAATGAATATATCATACTTATTAGTGATGAGAAATACGTTGTATCATATCAAAATTTTCCCCATCATAAGCGAACCTGCTGATGGGGGAGTGAAAGGACCTTTTTGTTTATGGTACCCCATTTTTTTCATAAAACATTAGATTCTATAAATGATATATCGATGACTTGATATTTATGTGGAATGGTGATTTACAAAGTATAACTTCTTTTGTGGAAACCATTCACCAAAATCAGTTTAATCTGAAGTTTACTTACAAGACAGATAACTCTGTAATGGACTATCTAGACATCAAATTGGAAAGTACCATCAATGAATACATTAAGACCTCAACCTTTTTCAAAGAGGTGGACACTAATAGCTTTATACCATCTACCAGTTGCCACCATCGAAATTGGATTAATAGTGTTCCCTATGCACAATTTTTACGGCATCGAAAAAAACTGTAGTGATGTGATGGACTTTTTAGATCAAACTGAAGTACTTAAGAAACATTTTCTGTCAAGAGGCTATGATGCTTTGAAAATAGAGTAGGCGATTAGCAAAGCATTAGAACAGAATAGATCGTCTCTTCTATTAAATAAACCTAGAGAGAAATCTGATAAACAATTCAAATGCTGGCCTTTCATTACCCAATATAATAAAGAAAATTGGATAGTAAGAAAGACATTAGAGAAACATTGGGATATTTTATTGAAGGACCCGGTCTTAGAACTGAGTCTTCCTCTAAAACCAATAGTTACTGTATCTTCAAAAGAGCGAAAAACCTAAAAAGTATCCTGGCCCCGAGTAAATGCAGACCTATTGAAACATCAATTCCTGAGCCGAATACTTTTCTCTCATTGAGAAAAAGAGGAGGCTGCTTTCCCTGTGGACATTGCATTTGTGGCAAACACATGGAAAAAAAACATTTGTGTGGACATTGGATGACGGATCCGAATATAGACTAAGGGATATGGTGAACTGTAACTCAGAGTTTGTGATCTACAGAATTAATTGCACCTGTAATTTGTCTTATATTGGTAAGACGAAACATATTGCCAAACTGAGATTTCAAGAACATATGCATAGTATTAAGAATAAAGTGTTAAGTCATAATCTGCCTAAACACTTTATCGAATGTCACAATTCTGATCTGAAAGGATTCTCAGTCACGATTTTGGAGTGTGTAAAATTAGGAGATAGAGGAGGAAATAGAGACATATTGGATTTATAGTCTAAATACTCTAGCACCAAAAGGGCTAAATGAGAATATTGATATGGTTTCTTTTTTTTATAATGCTTTTTTATTGTTCCTTTGTTCTCCTTCCTCCTTTTGTCTGCTTGGGTCCTGTTAGGTTTTTACCTAAGAGAAGGCCCTCTTTATGTATTTTTATTATGTATTTTCTACTTTCTGATACTACTAAATAATAATATCAGGATCCAATAATATCATGTGATATGTTTATTGATATCTTACAAATAGCTTACATAGTTTTTTGTGAATTATAACTTTAAATTATTGATCTGTATATACTATAGAAAAAGTATTTGATGTAATGTGTTATATGGGGTTTTGAGCCCTGTAATCCATACGGATAGATATGCTTGTTCTTTTACACAAAATGTGCTCATAGCTTCCTATGTTTGTGTGGATGATTCTTCCCTGTCGGTATGTGTTCCACCTAATAAGAGGTGGAGCACATACAGGAAATAGATCTCTGTGCACCTGTTAATTATATAATGGATATTTAAGCCTTGATCTATAGTATAATAGATATCACTGTGTATCAGATCTCTATTTAAATAAATAAACATTAATTCTGCCCTTTAGAAATCTAAACAGGGTTCCATTAAGAGTATTTTCTGTTTAGAAAACACTCTAATTAGACCTCTAATTACAGGAAGTGAGGTCAGTGCTGGGGTAAATAAATATCAGCCACAGGTTCCTGTTTGATTAATCTGAACCTGGTTGCTGCATGAGTTTTTTCCTAATGGCTGCAATAAGTATACTCTCCGTTTTGGATGCACGGTTCAAAACCTTATGTATTTGGTATAGTTTACTGTATGTATGTAACATGTTTATTTATTATACACTCTTAATTAATTGTATTGTACATAGATTATGATACAACTTATTTCTCATTACTAATAAGTATTATATACTCATTCAATTTATATATATATTTTTTATATTATAATCTTTTGCACTATTATAAAGACACTGTCCGGAGAGAATATCTGTGATTGCAATCAGGTTCAGTGCAAAGAGCCGAATAGTTATAAAGAAAGTTGTTTATGCTTGGTATGTATAAATTATCTAAGGGACACCGTATCTGATAGCGCCCAGTAAAAATATGTCTAAACATTAACTTTAATAATATTTATAGGTTACATTGCCCTATAACTACTCTGGGTGGACCATTTAACTTTCTAATTGAAATATTTTATTATATATGGAATATGGATGTCCTCATTTATGAAGGTTTTCCTTCTTTCTTCTTTTCTCTGGTATGTATTTTTTTCCTCCTGCTCCCTTTGTATGTAAACGCTTTCAGTATTATCTTACCACCCGTCTTATTTTATAGTGATACCATATATAAACACCTGAGGAAGTCATTCTGACGAAATGCTTTGGGTTGAATCAGCTACGGTCTCCAGTTCAGTTTGTCACCACACCCTGTTGAGCTCACACCCACAATGGTGAGAGTGGACCTTTCCAACTGTTGAAACTGACAGTATTCCCTGGCTATATCTTGATGTATTCTTTTATGATGTTCATGTGAATGTATGAAGTTTTATCATGTACTTTTTAATAAATAAGTTTGGTATCATGTCTAACTAGGCCATTGGCCATTCTTTTCAGGTGTACTTCTGGTGTGAGGGTATACTTACAGGTGACATCATTTACAAAAACCCACACCTTTGGAGAATATTCATTGACTATACATAAAAATCAGAATTTTTTTTAATTCAAGTATTTCACAAGGCTATACACTGAGCGAAATTGGTTCTTTTCTTGTAAATATATATAGCTGTATATATTCTTGTAAATATATAGATCTATCTAGAAATATATATCTAATATATATATATATATATATATATTCTCCTTTGAACGGGCGGCACTCAGAGACTTGAAAACAATCGTTAAAGTGCAAAAAAAGCCCCACCGGGCTGCTTTAATAGTGACGTTTCGGGGTATTACTCCCCTTCCTCAGAGTAATACCCCGAAACGTCACTATTAAAGCAGCCCGGTGGGGCTTTTTTTGCACTTTAACGATTGTTTTCAAGTCTCTGAGTGCCGCCCGTTCAAAGGAGAATATAGATGGACAATGTGCTGCAGGGAGGGCACCGGAGCAAGGTGCATGTAAGACCGGAGTGCCAGGGATTTTGCTGAGTTGGATATATATATATATATATAAAATATTAACACTAGTGGTAATGTATGGATGCATGTATTATAGAATATTTATATAGAATTTATAAGCCACAGTGCTGTCTGTCACGCACAGTTCTCAGCTCACAGTTTTGCAGCCTAACAAACTAGCTACCGACGAGGTGACAGCCCTGCTGCTGATTCTTACAGCTGAGCTGAGCAGAGCCACTTTTTAAACACATGGGCCACACCCAGCCAACTGCATGCCTTCCCTCTCCCAGTCCCTGCCCACCTCCCAGAGCTTGCTGATTCTGAAGAGACCATCCAGAGCCGGCTGCAGAGATTGACTCGTGAGATGATGATATTACCTCACGAGATCCTAGCAGTGGTGCGACAGCTGGAAGTGGCTGTGAGGGACATCCATGATAAGGGATAAACAACCAGGTGACACACACATACATCCCCTCTCCTGGCAGTCTGACCCAGCGCTCGCATGCCTGCCCACTGATTTATAATAAAGAAAATAAATTATCCCACCAACAAAATGACTCCGGCATGCCTGGGCCCTGGTAACCTGTACACCCTCCCCCCTCTATCAACACCACTGGGTATGGTGACCAGCGTTATCCCAACCGCCGGTCACCCTCACCCAACACGAACAAGAAAACAACTAAATGGACTGCTATTCCTGATAAACATGTCCATATCGATACTTATGTTCTGGTCAGTATGTTGAGGACACATAGGAGCTAATTGTATCCAGTTTTTGATTGATTTTATGTATTGTTTGTCTGTGAAAATACTGGCTGGTGATTTATCATATTAATGGTTTTAATATCTTTTTTTTTTTGGTTAATTAAATATCACTCCTTCACCAGCGCAGTCTTATTATATTTGTTTCTAATCAGAGCCTGTCTCCTGGCATAAGTGTAATAGTAAATTCTTGTGTAAATATTAATTTTCACGCTTTAAATTTACACAAAAATATTTATCACTTCTGCATTAAAACTATGGATAGTGAGAAATCCTGTATTTACCTGGGTGGTATAGAACAGAACATGCCTGCCTCAGTTTCCTTATACAACATGCTAAGAGTAGCAAAAGTTTTATATGGCTGCATTTATACCCACTTCTTTCATCCATAAATATTATCTTCTTTATTTGTACAATTCAAATATTGCCATGAAATAGAGCAGATGTCACTTATGTATAATTATCTAAGCAGACTAGACTGTAATGGGCAAGCTTTGCAGCCAGGCTGGTGGATATTAGTAGCATTCATAAATTTATATATTTTTTTTGCATTGTTTTTTTCATTTTGAGTACTTTTTTTATAGTCTGTAAACTTTGTGATGGGACACGCATTGTCATACTGTGCATAATGTAGCTTGCTTGTTGCGTAAGGAGATTTCCTTATGCAGCACAGTTTCAGCAAGCAGTGGTATGAGCCCAGAGGATGGAGTGGAATGTGCCCAGGGAACCCAGCTGGGGTCAGAGTATAGAGGTGACGGTGGTTTGGGTCAGTGCTAGGAACAGAGGGGACATGCAGCAGTAGCAGAGATGCTCCAGCAGCTGCACAGATATCCTCCTCCCACTAGGCCACCTGGGGGCAGTGCTCTGCCGCTCATTCACCAGCAGCACCAAATCTGATCTTCCTTCTTCTAATGATCATTCCGAGCCTCCTCCAGCTCCTCCGGATGCCACCACCACCGTCACCGGTGCCAGGAATCCCGGGCTGATAGGGTAAGATGGAGGAGATGGAAAAGAGCAAAGTATCAAAAAGTAGTTGGACACTGCCAGCCAGTGACCAGATACTTATAGTTCAGTTGGAGGAATGTTGGAACCTTTCTCCCTACACTATAATGATTAGTTGCGAAATCAAAACATGTTTGATTTTCACAACCAAATGGAACAACTATTTTTGGATGGTTTTTTTGGGGTCAAATGAGCACTGGCGTGCGCAGAACATTTTATTAGGGGGTGCACCGTTGGAGGGGTGTGTCTAGAACCGCCTTTTGGGCGTGTCTAGCACCATCTACTGATGGTCAACACATATAAAATATCCACCTTTGTACCAATTCTAATAAAGCAGATACATTGTCAGATGTTGTGGTGTGCACCAAACAAACACCCCTGATGGCACTCACTGCAATTACACTGCTCCTCCTCAGCCTGGTCTGGCTCCCCCTCTCTTTCCCCTGCAAGCTGCAGCAGCTTACTTACAAGTCACTCACTCACTGACACTGACAGTCGCAGACTAGTACTGCTGCTGCTGGAAAAATGAGTGACGTGTCAATGCTACTGCCGGCCATCTGCCAGTATTACATTTGTCTTCCTAAGAGGAACGCTGGCTGCATGCTGATCCTCATCAGTGGCTGGCGTTGGCATAGCATAGAAGGAGAGAACTGTGTATGTGGCGGGTGGGCATGCGAGCAGCATGACGTAATCACGTCACATCACGCTGTTTTTGTACATGGATGTGGAGCTGGGAATTTGAAAGCCGGTGTCAGTGGCACCCTTGATTAACCCAGGTGTCCGGTCAGTAATACAGTCCTGACAGGGTGCAACACAGAGGGGACAGTAATCAGCCTGCTTGGCGATCACTGCATCAGGCATGTGAGATCAGGGTGCCAGACATTAGGGGGTGCCTGTGCGCACCAGGCACCCCCCCTGTGCACACCTATGCAAATGAGTGATTATCATCTGCTACCACACACTTCCAAACAGACAACTAGTTGGCTGGTTGGAACCATATCTTCCTGATGTACTGTATGACTAGCATTAGGTTCAGTAATGTCTTGGTGGACAGGATTGTGCTTGTGGTTGTCCATATATTTTATGATTGGCAACCACCAAATCTGGTTTTGCCTACTAAATTGACCATACATATTTGATTTTGTCCTGGGCAATGACCTGTGGCACCCTTGTAAATTGCCCAGCAGAACCCCTGGGCGTCATTGCACCCAGTTTAACAGAAGCTTATCTTGAGATATATATAGAGATGTGCACTTGAAATTTTTCGGGTTTTGTGTTTTGGTTTTGGGTTCGGTTCCGCGGCCGTGTTTTGGGTTCGACCGCGTTTTGGCAAAACCTCACCGAATTTTTTTTGTCGGATTCGGGTGTGTTTTGGATTCGGGTGTTTTTTTCAAAAAACACTAAAAAACAGCTTAAATCATAGAATTCGGGGGTCATTTTGACCCCAAAGTATTATTAACCTCAAAAACCATAATTTCCACTCATTTTCAGTCTATTCTGAATACCTCACACCTCACAATATTATTTTTAGTCCTAAAATTTGCACCGAGGTCGCTGGATGACTAAGCTAAGCGACCCTAGTGGCCGACACAAACACCTGGCCCATCTAGGAGTGGCACTGCAGTGTCACGCAGGATGGCCCTTCCAAAAAACACTCCCCAAACAGCACATGACGCAAAGAAAAAAAGAGGCGCAAAGAGGTAGCTGTGTGAGTAAGATAAGCGACCCTAGTGGCCGACACAAACACCTGGCCCATCTAGGAGTGGCACTGCAGTGTCACGCAGGATGGCCCTTCCAAAAAACCCTCCCCAAACAGCACATGACGCAAAGAAAAAAAGAGGCGCAATGAAGTAGCTGTGTGAGTAAGATAAGCGACCCTAGTGGCCGACACAAACACCGGGCCCATCTAGGAGTGGCACTGCAGTGTCACGCAGGATGTCCCTTCCAAAAAACCCTCCCCAATCAGCACATGACGCAAAGAAAAAAAGAGGCGCAATGAGGTAGCTGTGTGAGTAAGATAAGCGACCCTAGTGGCCGACACAAACACCGGGCCCATCTAGGAGTGGCACTGCAGTGTCACGCAGGATGTCCCTTCCAAAAAACCCTCCCCAAACAGCACATGACGCAAAGAAAAAAAGAGGCGCAATGAGGTAGCTGTGTGAGTAAGATAAGCGACCCTAGTGGCCGACACAAACACCGGGCCCATCTAGGAGTGGCACTGCAGTGTCACGCAGGATGTCCCTTCCAAAAAACCCTCCCCAAACAGCACATGACGCAAAGAAAAAAAGAGGCGCAATGAGGTAGCTGTGTGAGTAAGCTAAGCGACCCTAGTGGCCGACACAAACACCGGGCCCATCTAGGAGTGGCACTGCAGTGTCACGCAGGATGTCCCTTCCGAAAAACCCTCCCCAAACAGCACATGACGCAAAGAAAAAAAGAGGCGCAATGAGGTAGCTGTGTGAGTAAGATAAGCGACCCTAGTGGCCGACACAAACACCGGGCCCATCTAGGAGTGGCACTGCAGTGTCACGCAGGATGGCCCTTCCAAAAAACCCTCCCCAAACAGCACATGATGCAAAGAAAAAAAGAGGCGCAATGAGGTAGCTGTGTGAGTAAGATAAGCGACCCTAGTGGCCGACACAAACACCGGGCCCATCTAGGAGTGGCACTGCAGTGTCACGCAGGATGTCCCTTCCAAAAAAACCCTCCCCAAACAGCACATGACGCAAAGAAAAAAAGAGGCGCAATGAGGTAGCTGTGTGAGTAAGATAAGCGACCCTAGTGGCCGACACAAACACCGGGCCCATCTAGGAGTGGCACTGCAGTGTCACGCAGGATGGCCCTTCCAAAAAACCCTCCCCAAACAGCACATGACACAAAGAAAAAAAGAGGCGCAATGAGGTAGCTGTGTGAGTAAGATAAGCGACCCTAGTGGCCGACACAAACACCGGGCCCATCTAGGAGTGGCACTGCAGTGTCACGCAGGATGTCCCTTCCAAAAAACCCTCCCCAAACAGCACATGACGCAAAGAAAAAAAGAGGCGCAATGAGGTAGCTGTGTGAGTAAGATAAGCGACCCTAGTGGCCGACACAAACACCGGGCCCATCTAGGAGTGGCACTGCAGTGTCACGCAGGATGGCCCTTCCAAAAAATACTCCCCAAACAGCACATGACGCAAAGAAAAATGAAAGAAAAAAGAGGTGCAAGATGGAATTGTCCTTGGGCCCTCCCACCCACCCTTATGTTGTATAAACAGGACATGCACACTTTAACCAACCCATCATTTCAGTGACAGGGTCTGCCACACGACTGTGACTGAAATGACGGGTTGGTTTGGACCCCCACCTAAAAAGAAGCAATTAATCTCTCCTTGCACAAACTGGCTCTACAGAGGCAAGATGTCCACCTCATCATCATCCTCCGATATATCACCGTGTACATCCCCCTCCTCACAGATTATCAATTCGTCCCCACTGGAATCCACCATCTCAGCTCCCTGTGTACTTTGTGGAGGCAATTGCTGCTGGTCAATGTCTCCACGGAGGAATTGATTATAATTCATTTTAATGAACATCATCTTCTCCACATTTTCTGGATGTAACCTTGTACGCCGATTGCTGACAAGGTGAGCGGCGGCACTAAACACTCTTTCGGAGTACAAACTTGTGGGAGGGCAACTTAGGTAGAATAAAGCCAGTTTGTGCAAGGGCCTCCAAATTGCCTCTTTTTCCTGCCAGTATAAGTACGGACTGTGTGACGTGCCTACTTGGATGCGGTCACTCATATAATCCTCCACCATTCTTTCAATGGTGAGAGAATCATATGCAGTGACAGTAGACGACATGTCCGTAATCGTTGTCAGGTCCTTCAGTCCGGACCAGATGTCAGCATCAGCAGTCGCTCCAGACTGCCCTGCATCACCGCCAGCGGGTGGGCTCGGAATTCTGAGCCTTTTCCTCGCACCCCCAGTTGCGGGAGAATGTGAAGGAGGAGATGTTGACAGGTCGCGTTCCGCTTGACTTGACAATTTTCTCACCAGCAGGTCTTTGAACCCCAGCAGACTTGTTTCTGCCGGAAAGAGAGATCCAAGGTAGGCTTTAAATCTAGGATCGAGCATGGTGGCCAAAATGTAGTGCTCTGATTTCAACAGATTGACCACCCGTGAATCCTTGTTAAGCGAATTAAGGGCTCCATCCACAAGTCCCACATGCCTTGCGGAATCTCTCTGTGTTAGCTCCTCCTTCAATGTCTCCAGCTTCTTCTGCAAAAGCCTGATGAGGGGAATGACCTGACTCAGGCTGGCAGTGTCTGAACTGACTTCACGTGTGGCAAGTTCAAAGGGCATCAGAACCTTGCACAATGTTGAAATCATTCTCCACTGCGCTTGAGACAGGTGCATTCCACCTCCTATATCGTGCTGAATTGTATAGGCTTGAATGGCCTTTTGCTGCTCCTCCAACCTCTGAAGCATATAGTGGGTTGAATTCCACCTCGTTACCACTTCTTGCTTCAGATGATGGCAGGGCAGGTTCAGTTGTTTTTGGTGGTGCTCCAGTCTTCTGTACGTGGTGCCTGTACGCCGAAAGTGTCCCGCAATTCTTCTGGCCACCGACAGCATCTCTTGCACACCCCTGTCGTTTTTAAAAAAATTCTGCACCACCAAATTCAAGGTATGTGCAAAACATGGGACGTGCTGGAATTTGCCCATATTTAATGCACACACAATATTGCTGGCGTTGTCCGATGCCACAAATCCACAGGAGAGTCCAATTGGGGTAAGCCATTCCGCGATGATCTTCCTCAGTTGCCGTAAGAGGTTTTCAGCTGTGTGCGTATTCTGGAAAGCGGTGATACAAAGCGTAGCCTGCCTAGGAAAGAGTTGGCGTTTGCGAGATGCTGCTACTGGTGCCGCCGCTGCTGTTCTTGCGGTGGGAGTCCATACATCTACCCAGTGGGCTGTCACAGTCATATAGTCCTGACCCTGCCCTGCTCCACTTGTCCACATGTCCGTGGTTAAGTGGACATTGGGTACAACTGCATTTTTTAGGACACTGGTGAGTCTTTTTCTGACGTCCGTGTACATTCTCGGTATCGCCTGCCTAGAGAAGTGGAACCTAGATGGTATTTGGTAACGGGGGCACACTACCTCAAGAAATTGTCTAGTTCCCTGTGAACTAACGGCGGATACCGGACGCACGTCTAACACCAACATAGTTGTCAAGGCCTCAGTTATCCGCTTTGCAACAGGATGACTGCTGTGATATTTCATCTTCCTCGCAAAGGACTGTTGGACAGTCAATTGCTTACTGGAAGTAGTACAAGTGGGCTTACGACTTCCCCTCTGGGATGACCATCGACTCCCAGCAGCAACAACAGCAGCGCCAGCAGCAGTAGGCATTACACTCAAGGATGCATCGGAGGAATCCCAGGCAGGAGAGGACTCGTCAGAATTGCCAGTGACATGGCCTGCAGGACTATTGGCATTCCTGGGTAAGGAGGAAATTGACACTGAGGGAGTTGGTGGGGTGGTTTGCGTGAGCTTGGTTACAAGAGGAAGGGATTTACTGGTCAGTGGACTGCTTCCGCTGTCACCCAAAGTTTTTGAACTTGTCACTGACTTATTATGAATGCGCTGCAGGTGACGTATAAGGGAGGATGTTCCGAGGTGGTTAACGTCCTTACCCCTACTTATTACAGCTTGACAAAGGCAACACACGGCTTGACACCTGTTGTCCGCATTTCTGTTGAAATACTTCCACACCGAAGAGCTGATTTTTTTGGTATTTTCACCAGGCATGTCAATGGCCATATTCCTCCCACGGACAACAGGTGTCTCCCCAGGTGCCTGACTTAAACAAACCACCTCACCATCAGAATCCTCTTGGTCAATTTCCTCCCCAGCGCCAGCAACACCCATATCCTCCTCATCCTGGTGTACTTCAACACTGACATCTTCAATCTGACTATCAGGAACTGGACTGCGGGTGCTCCTTCCAGCACTTGCAGGGGGCGTGCAAATGGTGGAAGGCGCATGCTCTTCACGTCCAGTGTTGGGAAGGTCAGGCATCGCAACCGACACAATTGGACTCTCCTTGTGTATTTGGGATTTCGAAGAACGCACAGTTCTTTGCGGTGCTTTTGCCAGCTTGAGTCTTTTCATTTTTCTAGCGAGAGGCTGAGTGCTTCCATCCTCATGTGAAGCTGAACCACTAGCCATGAACATAGGCCAGGGCCTCAGCTGTTCCTTGCCACTCCGTGTGGTAAATGGCATATTGGCAAGTTTATGCTTCTCCTCCGACAATTTTATTTTAGGTTTTGGAGTCCTTTTTTTACTGATATTTGGTGTTTTGGATTTTACATGCTCTGTACTATGACATTGGGCATCGGCCTTGGCAGACGATGTTGCTGGCATTTCATCGTCTCGGCCATGACTAGTGGCAGCAGCTTCAGCACGAGGTGGAAGTAGATCTTGATCTTTCCCTAATTTTGGAACCTCAACATTTTTGTTCTCCATATTTTAATAGGCACAACTAAAAGGCACCTCAGGTAAACAATGGAGATGGATGGATACTAGTATACTTATGGATGGACTGCCGAGTGCCGACACAGAGGTAGCTACAGCCGTGGACTACCGTACTGTGTCTGCTGCTAATATAGACTGGATGATAATGAGATGAAATCAATATATATGTATATATAATATCACTAGTACTGCAGCCGGACAGGTATATATTATATATTTATTATGTAATGACTGATGACGGACCTGCTGGACACTGTCAGCTCAGCAGCACCGCAGACTGCTACAGTAAGCTACTATAGTAGTATGTATAAAGAAGAAAGAAAAAAAAAAACAACCACGGGTAGGTGGTATACAATTATGGATGGACTGCCGAGTGCCGACACAGAGGTAGCTACAGCCGTGGACTACCGTACTGTGTCTGCTGCTAATATAGACTGGATGATAATGAGATGAAATCAATATATATGTATATATAATATCACTAGTACTGCAGCCGGACAGGTATATATTATATATTTATTATGTAATGACTGATGACGGACCTGCTGGACACTGTCAGCTCAGCAGCACCGCAGACTGCTACAGTAAGCTACTATAGTAGTATGTATAAAGAAGAAAGAAAAAAAAACAACCACGGGTAGGTAGTATACAATTATGGATGGACTGCCGAGTGCCGACACAGAGGTAGCTACAGCCGTGGACTAACGTACTGTGTCTGCTGATAATATAGACTGGATGATAATGAGATGAAATCAATATATATGTATATATAATATCACTAGTACTGCAGCCGGACAGGTATATATTATATATTTATTATGTAATGACTGATGACGGACCTGCTGGACACTGTCAGCTCAGCAGCACCGCAGACTGCTACAGTAAGCTACTATAGTAGTATGTATAAAGAAGAAAGAAAAAAAAAACAACCACGGGTAGGTGGTATACAATTATGGATGGACTGCCGAGTGCCGACACAGAGGTAGCTACAGCCGTGGACTAACGTACTGTGTCTGCTGATAATATAGACTGGATGATAATGAGATGAAATCAATATATATGTATATATAATATCACTAGTACTGCAGCCGGACAGGTATATATTATATATTTATTATGTAATGACTGATGACGGACATGCTGGACACTGTCAGCTCAGCAGCACCGCAGACTGCTACAGTAAGCTACTATAGTAGTATGTATAAAGAAGAAAAAAAAAAAAAACACGGGTAGGTGCTAGGTGGTATACAATATTATATATATATTATATACAATTATATATATATATATATATATATTAAACTCATAAACTGGTGGTGATTATTAAACTGGTGGTCAGGTCACTGGTCACACTATCAGCAACTTGCAAGTAGTACTCCTGAGTCCTAAGCAGACAATCACAATATATATTATACTGGTGGTCAGTGTGGTCACAAACAATGGCAGTGTGGCTGGCACTCTGGCAGCAAAAGTGTGCACTGTACGTTATATGTACTCCTGAGTCCTGAGTCCTGCTCTCAGACTCTAACTGCTCCCCACTGTCAGTGTCTCCCCCACAAGTCAGATAATACAGTCACACTATCTCTCTCTATCACTTCAGCAAGTACTAGTAGTAGTAGTACTCCTCCTAATGCTCCCCAAATTACTACTGTGTCTCTCTCTGTCTCACTCTCTTCTCGAATCTCTATAAACGGAGAGGACGCCAGCCACGTCCTCTCCCTATGAATCTCAATGCACGTGTGAAAAATGGCGGCGACGCGCGGCTCCTTATATAGAATCCGAGTCTCGCGATAGAATCCGAGCCTCGCGAGAATCCGACAGCGTGATGATGACGTTCGGGCGCGCTCGGGTTAACCGAGCAAGGCGGGAAGATCCGAGTCGCTCGGACCCGTGTAAAAAAAACTGAAGTTCGGGCGGGTTCGGATTCCGAGGAACCGAACCCGCTCATCTCTAATATATATATATATATAAAATATGTTTTTCTCACATAAAAAGGCCTGTGTGTACTGGCAATATATCAATAATAGGGATCAGTTCTTTTTATTTAGAAGGCAGGTACACATATGAAATGTTTTTCATCTGCCCAGTACTCCCTCGCTGCACTTCATTCACACGCTCCTGATATCAAAAGCTAAGCAGGTGCCGATTACATTTATTTAAAAATATTTATGTAACAAATATTTAAAAGCTCTCATTATTTAATAAAATACTTATTAAAGTAATAAAATGTTTTAAATGAATTTAAACTGTTATTAATATATGAAATAGTGGTAGTACGGTGCCACAGGTTTATGTAGGTGGATTATATATAGGGTTATAACAATAGACCCAAACGTAGACACTCCTTTATAGGTAAAGGTGTCAGCTAGCCTCCAAACAGATTAGGCAGGGATAAACTGCCTAAGATTTAGAGATAAAAAAAGAGGGGGGATGGGGGCGCCAGCGACCAATGGTGTCCAGTGGTTTTTTATATAAAATATGAAGAAGTGGCTGGATACGTTCA
The DNA here is from genome assembly GCF_028390025.1 of Pseudophryne corroboree. Classification (NCBI taxonomy): domain Eukaryota; kingdom Metazoa; phylum Chordata; class Amphibia; order Anura; family Myobatrachidae; genus Pseudophryne; species Pseudophryne corroboree. The sequence continues at coordinate 309,419,664 of NC_086450.1, forward strand.
GATTAAATTATAAAATTCAATTTAATTTATAAAAGAAAAGGGTGGGATAAAAGTTTACAAGCATAAGGCATTATTTAAGAATACATCATAAAAATGTTTTTAAAAAATGGATACACAAAATATGAGAATAAAAAACATCAATATTCTAAAAAGATAAAAAACACAATGCTTATCTTTTAAAATGGAGGGTCAGTTTAGAGGTACACCCAAAACTGACCCTCCATTTTAAAAGATAAGCATTGTGTTTTTTATCTTTTTAGAATATTGATGTTTTTTATTCTCATATTTTGTGTATCCATTTTTATTTTATTTTTTTATGATGTATTATTAAATAATGCCTTATGCTTGTAAACTTTTATCCCACCCTTTTCTTTTATAAATTAAATTGAATTTTATAATTTAATCTGAACGTATCCAGCCACTTCTTCATATTTTATATAAAAAAACCACTGGACACCGTTGGTCGCTGGCGCCCCCATCCCCCCTCTTTTGTTATTAATATATATTGATATTTTGATTAACATGACAGGTATTGTGGTGGTACAAGGTCTTTTGCAAAACGTATTATATAGTTTTTAACCATTATACAAAATCTAATGAAATATACTTGATGAAAAAAAATATCAAAACATGTAATAACATTAATAAAAGCTTCTCAAATATTATTTGCCACATGGGATGGACAAAAATGTTGCGGGTATTATCTCTATATACACTGGAGAAAAAGAAGACTCTTTTCTGGGGGCACCTTTCAAAGTGTCTAAGGTCAGATGTGCTCAAAAGTGTATTTCAAATATAACCTTTAATTAGTACAGTATGCATTAAAAAATATTTCTTTATTGGCAAGATAGAAGCAGATTTGAGTTTCAACACTGGCAAAATAAAATAAAATAAAATTGAAAAACTTATTTAAATACAAACATTGGGCTTGGTGATTTTTTTCATAATATTGAGTATGCTGACCCAGAAACAAAGAGATACAGTATTTAATATCTAATTCAGTAGATAATTATATACGGTTCATAAACTTCCCAAATGTAAAACTGCTTATAAAGATACTTCTTTTCGAACAGTACAAATAATAAGGTTATGTTCTAAATTATACTTAGAATCAAACATAAAGTTTAGTTCAGGGATTTCCAAGTTTGTGATCCTTCTATCACACTTTATGGGTATAAGTAATCAAAGTATGTGTCACAAATATTTCACAGCATCAATGTATTAGATAACAAAACTTAGCAGTAGTACCCAATGTAGGAATGCAGCAAAAAAGGCAAACAAGATATTAGCATGTATAAAGCGGGGAATTGATGCAAGGGATGAGAGTGTTATACTCCCATTATATAAATCATTAGTGAGGCCACATCTCTAAAACTGCGCACCACTATGGGCACCTTACTACGAAAAGGATATCCTGTAGCTAGAAAAGGTGCAGAGACGGACAACCAAATTGATTATGGGGATTGAGACGCTAGAATACGAGGAAAGGATTGATAGGCTAGGCATGTTTACACTGGAAAAAAGGAGATTAAGAGGGGACATGATTAACATTTACAAATATATACAGTAAGGGGTCAATACACAGAGTTAGCAGGGGATATGTTTTTGGTAAGATCATCAGAAAGGACACGTGGACACCCGCTTAGGTTAGAGGAGAGGAGATTTCGCACACAGAGATGGAAAGGTATCTTTACAGTAAGGACAATGCGTATTTGGAATTCCCTGCCTAAGAGAGTACTGTAGTAATGGCAGATTCGGTTATTACTTTTAAGAATGGGCTAGATAAATTCCTAATGGATAAGGATATACAGGGATGGGATCCGGTCTGAAGATCGACAGTGTCTAGGTCGACAATGTTTAGGTCGACCACTATAGGTCGACAGTCACTAGGTCGACATGGATGGAAGGTCGACAGGGTTTCTAGGTCGACATGTGCTAGGTCGACAGGTCTAAAGGTCGACATGAGTTTTTTAATTATTTTTTTTTGTGTGGATTTTTTCATACTTAACGATCCACGTGGACTACGATTGGAACGGTAAAGTGTGCCGAGCGAAGCGGTAGCGGAGCGAAGGCACCATGCCCGAAGCATGGTGAGCGAAGCGAGCCATGCGAGGGGACGCGGTGCACTAATTTGCGATCCCGGTCACTCTACGAAGAAAACGACACAAAAAACCCACAAAAACCTCATGTCGACCTTTAGACCTGTCGACCTAGCACATGTCGACCTAGAAACCCTGTCGACCTTCCATCCATGTCGACCTAGTGACTGTCGACCTATAGTGGTCGACCTAAACATTGTCGACCTAGACACTGTCGATAAAACGAACCACACCCACAGGGATATGGTGGGTAAATCATGCACTATAGTAATAAAAGAAAATATAATAATAAAAAAATAGTACTTGACATAATGTCTAAACATTCACCATAGCTAACATTAGTCTTAAAAATATTACAGTGTAGGCGATCACTAACAGGTTGAAGTCAATGGACAATTGTCTTTTTTCAACCTCAGATACTATGTTACTATGATTATAGGGTTTATTCATTTGTTGTTGGATCCTCTCCGATGGAGAGGATCCAACACTGCATTATTGGATTTCTGGGCAGGTTTAGCAAGGTTTTTTTTAAAGCCAAATCGGCATTGTCGAAAATGGGCCAAAAACCTGTTGAAAATGTCAGCAAAACCGACAGGTTGGAAAAATGGCAACTGACTTGAATAGGTCAAATCCAGATCCGACCTAAAAAAGTCTGAAAATGCAGTTTTTATGACTTATCGAATCAATTGAATAGACCCCTATGTCTGCTATTTGCTGAGACTGTCAATCGCCTGAGTCTTGAGCCACATTATTATGACCACCAGCTAATAGCCAGAGTAACCACAGCTAGATGGGCTGAACTGTTGTTTTAGACACACATCTGGTAACCCCCAGGTTCATTTTGATGGTGAGCTTTTCCATATTAGCATGTTGGTTGGCCCTCACACACCATCAAAGCCGACGTTCACCTCTCATATCAGTGGCACGTGGGGCTCTGCAGTTTCCACGTCAGTTAAACTGCGCTGTTTCAGAAATACTGCCACCCTTGGCTTGAAATCTGATAATCATCCATTTTTGCAACTTGGATAAATCACCCCTTTGACCCATGATAGCAACGAGTGATATGTGTGCAGGCGGCCTATTGCACACCTTATATACCCACCAAGCAAGCGCCCGACACGTGACATACTTCATGGAATGGGTCAGAAATCTTATAGACCTTGCTCATTGCACAGTGGTCACCCTCGTGTGAGTCCTTTTTTCCTTTCCTTCACTATAACAGGATAGCTTCGAAGAGTGCCAGTGCTTATAAGTGCTCGGGTTGGTTATAATTACTACAGGGGACCACACATTTTTGTATGCCATCCTTTCTACTTATGCAATCAGCATAGCATTTAATAGCCCACATAATTACCCATGTAACAATGGTACAATGAAGTTCCACTCTCCTAAAATGAATTAGGCTGACACTTTTGATCATGTGGTAGTCCCAAGGTTTTGCACAAAGTCATGGTGCCAGCCTAGATTGTGTGGAATCCATGCATGTCATACAGGTTTGCTACTGAGGTAAGGCAGTTACCACCTCTTGTTATTCTTGCTTCTTTTCCTAGCTTAAAAATAACAAAATAATTCATTATCAGGTCCTAAGTTTCAATGTGTTTAAGAGGTAGTACATATGAGAACAATAATAGTTTCTGAGGAAGCTGATGTCTCAGTGAAATATATCAAGCTCAGCACAACTGTGACAACAAATGTAATTTATGCCATTGACCATCTGGACCAGTGCAGGAGTTTCTTCATCTTATACCAGTTATAGAATACCATCAGACATACTGTATATGGTAAGGACTGTTTGCTAAATGACTTATATGATCTATTTTTTCTACAAACTGGTCATTTAATATTAATTATTAACTGCATACTGGAACATCAGAATTGACTTTAACTAATTCACTATAACACACCCCTTGCCCTCCAAACCAAGGCTGGTTCTCCAGAAATAGTGATATTATCTACTTACATCCTGGGGGTATATGGAATTTGTGACTGTTAATTTGCCTGCCCAGTTGCCCATATCCATTTTCCATGAATTTTAGCATATGTAATTTTACTGGTACATGAATTTTGTTTCAGTATTAAAAATATGCATTAATTAAAATATTAAGTGCTGTTTTTTCATTTAGTTTTGTTTTCAAAACTGTACCAAATAAAATAGGTTGGTGGTGCTCCAAGGAGTTAGTGAGAATTCACATTTCTTTCTCCATATTTTCCTAGCTTACAAGCTTAAGACCCTGCCTTTTCAGGGCTTTAACTGGTTATAATTTATATAGGGGTACTCCACTTTTTCACTTCAAAAATAGAGAGAAGAAAACAGACCCAAAGAATTATGTTAAAGAATAAAATTAGTTAATAAAAAACTTTTTTTCCTATGTATAACATCAAGTCAATTGGAAAAAAAATACAATAAACATAACTGTGATGAAAAATATAGAGATGAGTGGGTTCGGTTTTACTCGGATTTACTCGGTGTTCAAAACGGCTTCTTATTGGCTCACGGATGTCACGTGTTTTGGATAGCCAATAAGAAAAATCCGGATAAAACCCGAACTGGCATTCATTTTGGCGTTACATCCGAACCCGCTCATCTCTAGAAAAATAATATATGCACGCACAATTGGAAATAAATAGCAAATGCACATGATTGATTAAGGACTTGAATGTATTCAAATTCATAATTACTACTGAAAACACATACATAATATGCCTTACTGATAAATTGTTCTGACTAAACACTATGTAATAAATGTACACTGGAAAAAAAAAATATTTTATTTTATGAAAAATTTGATTTTCAGATTACTCTCATGATCATAATTTAAACAAATTTGATGCCAATCTGTGAATGTCTAATGCTAATGATATCAATTACCATAATGTTAGATCTCAAATGCTATACATTTTCAATAGCATTGTAAAAGCTAAAGCAGAAATGTGCATAATAGATACATTGCAACAAATGAGTGAACAATTTAATAAGCATTGACTAAAAAACAATTACATTTTAATAAATAGCAATATCATAAAAAAATAATGTTTCAAATTTGTGATTTGCAAATGTTTTTGGAATCCCCCTTTCCCCCTTGTTCCATATTTTTTTTAACTTTTTCCCCCTCCTCTCATTAAGTCCATTCTTCAAAACAAATTATTCAAAAATTAGATTCAGTTTTTTTTTTAAATTACAAACATAAAACAATATTGATTCATTATATTAATGGAATTAAAACTTATTTAATTTCTAACACAAAAAGCAATTGTGGGGGTCATTCAGATCTGATTGTAGATGTGCTAAATTTAGCACATCTACGATCACTTACTCAGGGGAATGCCCGGTACAGGGTTAGTCCACCCCGCATGTCAGGCCCTACCCCACCGCACAGGTACAAAAGCATCACACAACGGCGATGCTTTTGTACCTGGTGAGTAGCTCCCTGCCAGCACAGCTCCTGTGCACTGATAGGTCACTACTCACCGCGTCCCGGGTCGCAGCGGCTGCTTATGACATCACGCAGTCGCCACGGCCCACCTCCCAATGATCTGGACACGCCTCCATTGTCCAGACCGTGCCCCGCCAACGGCGTTCTAACGCCATTGGCACGCCCCCTCCCACCCTGTGTCCTCCTCTGCCTGTCAATCAGGCAGAGGCGATCGCAGCCCAGAGATGCTTTTAGCATCTCACTGGACTCCCGGGGTGCGCATGCGCATTTCACAAAAAAATTCAAACTGCGGTCGCTGCCGCTGCAGCGATCCAGTCTGAATTAACCCCTATGTCTGATGCACTTAATGTCTTGCTAACAGCTCTTGCCGTGATAATAAACAATTTACACTGATTTTGTTGTATATGTAGACACACCTGCTATTCCCTAAAATCTACTGTTAGGTCATCTGCTTGTACTTGCAGTTCCACAAAAGTAGTGATGAGCGGGTTAGGATCCTTGGGATCCGAACCCCCCCGAACTTCACCCATTTTACATGGGTCCGAGGCAGACTCGGATCCTCCCGCCTTGCTCGGTTAACCCGAGCGCGCCCAAACGTCATCATCCCGCGGTCGGATTCTTGTGAGATTCGTATTCTATATAAGGAGCCGCGCGTCGCTGCCATTTTTCACTCGTGCATTGGAGATGATCGTGAGAGGACGTGGCTTGCGTCCTCTCAGTTTCTATGTTTAGTGGGCTGCAAATTGTGCTGCAAATATCTGTGCTCAGTGTGCTGCAAATATCTGTGATCAGTGTGCTGCAAGTGCAAATATCTACGTTCTCTGCCTGAAAAACGCTCCATATCTGACTGTGCTCAGTGTGCTGCAAATATCTGTGCTCAGTGTGCTAATTAATTTATTGTGGGGACTGGGGACCAGCAGTATTATATAGTAGGAGGACAGTGCAGAGTTTTGCTGACCAGTGACCAGTGACCACCAGTATTATACGTTCTCTGCCTGAAAAACGCTCCATATCTGTGCTGCATTGTAGTATATAGTAGGAGGACAGTGCAGAATTTTGCTGGCCACCAGTATAACTATATATATAGCAGTACGGTACAGCAGTCCACTGCTCTACCTACCTCTGTGTCGTCAAGTATACTATCCATTCGTACCTGTGGTGCATTTCAGTTTTGCACAGTTTGCTGACCACCAGTATATACTATATAGCAGTACGGTACAGAAGGCCACTGCTCTACCTACCTCTGTGTCGTCAAGTATACTATCCATCCATACCTGTGGTGCATTTCAGTTTTGCACAGTTTGCTGACCACCAGTGTATAATATATAGCAGTACGGTACAGTAGGCCACTGCTCTACCTACCTCTGTGTCGTCAAGTATACTATCCATCCATACCTGTGGTGCATTTCAGTTTTGCACAGTTTGCTGACCACCAGTATATACTATATAGCAGTATGGTACAGTAGGCCACTGCTCTACCTACCTCTGTGTCGTCAAGTATACTATCCATCCATACCTGTGGTGCATTTCAGTTTTGCACAGTTTGCTGACCACCAGTATATAATATAGAGCAGTACGGTACAGTAGGCCACTGCTCTACCTACCTCTGTGTCGTCAAGTATACTATCCATCCATACCTGTGGTGCATTTCAGTTTTCCACAGTTTGCTGACCACCAGTATATAATATATAGCAGTATGGTACAGTAGGCCACTGCTCTACCTACCTCTGTGTCGTCAAGTATACTATCCATCCATACCTGTGGTGCATTTCAGTTTTGCACAGTTTGCTGACCACCAGTATATACTATATAGCAGTACGGTACAATAGGCCACTGCTCTACCTACCTCTGTGTCGTCAAGTATACTATCCATCCATACCTGTGGTGCATTTCAGTTGTGCGCAGTATATATAGTAGTAGGCCATTGCTATTGATATATTACTGGCATATAATTCCACACATTAAAAAATGGAGAACAAAAATGGGGAGGGTAAAATAGGGAAAGATCATGATCCACTTCCACCTCGTGCTGAAGCTGCTGCGACTAGTCATGGCCGAGACGATGAAATGCCATCAACGTCGTCTGCCAAGGCCGTGGCCCAATGTCATAGTAGAGAGCATGTAAAATCCAAAAAAATAAAGCTCAGTAAAATGACCCAAAAATCTAAATCAAAATCGTCTGAGGAGTAGCGTAAACTTGCCAATGTGCCATTTACGACACGGAGTGGCAAGAAACGGCTGAGGGCCTGGCCTATGTTCAAGGCTAGTGTTTCAGCTTCACATGAGGATGGAAGCACTCATCTTCCTGCTAGAAAACTTAAAAGAGTTAAGATGGCAAAAGCACAGCAAAGAACTGTGCGTTCTTCTAAATCACAAATCCCCAAGGAGAGTCCAATTGTGTCGGTTGCGATGCCTGCACCTCTTTTTTCTTTCATTTTTCTTTGCATCATGTGCTGTTTGGGGACTATTTTTAGAAGTGCCATCCTGTCTGACACTGCAGTGCCACTCCTAGATGTGCCAGGTGTTTGTGTCGGCCACTTGTGTCGCTTAGCTTAGTCACACAGCTACCTCATTGCGCCTCTTTTTTTCTTTGCATCATGTGCTGTTTGGGGACTATTTTTTTGAAGTGCCATCCTGTCTGACACTGCAGTGCCACTCCTAGATGGGCCAGGTGTTTGTGTCGGCCACTTGTGTCGCTTAGCTTAGTCACACAGCTACCTCATTGCGCCTCTTTTTTTCTTTGCATCATGTGCTGTTTGGGGACTATTTTTAGAAGTGCCATCCTGTCTGACACTGCAGTGCCACTCCTAGATGTGCCAGGTGTTTGTGTCGGCCACTTGTGTCGCTTAGCTTAGTCACACAGCTACCTCATTGCGCCTCTTTTTTTCTTTGCATCATGTGCTGTTTGGGGACTATTTTTTTGAAGTGCCATCCTGTCTGACACTGCAGTGCCACTCCTAGATGGGCCAGGTGTTTGTGTCGGCCACTTGGGTCGCTTAGCTTAGCCATCCAGCGACTTTGGTGCACCTCTTTTTTTCTTTGCATCGTGTGCTGTTTGGGGACTATTTTTTTAATCTGCCATCCTGTCTGACACTGCAGTGCCACTCCTAGATGGGCCAGGTGTTTGTGTCGGCCACTTGGGTCGCTTAGCTTAGCCATCCAGCGACCTTGGTGCACCTCTTTTTTTCTTTGCATCGCGTGCTGTTTGGGGACAATTTTTTAAATCTGCGATCCTGTCTGACACTGCAGTGCCACTCCTAGATGGGCCAGGTGTTTGTGTCGGCCACTTGGGTCGCTTAGCTTAGCCATCCAGCGACCTTGGTGCATCTCTCTTTTTCTTTGCATCATGTGCTGTTTGGGGACTATTTTTTAATCTGCCATCCTGTCTGACACTGCAGTGCCACTCCTAGATGGGCCAGGTGTTTGTGTCGGCCACTTGGGTCGCTCAGCTTAGCCATCCAGCGACCTTGGTGCACCTCTTTTTTTTCTTTGCATCATGTGCTGTATGGGGACTATTTTTTGAAGTGCCATCCTGTCTGACACTGCAGTGCCACTCCTAGATGGGCCAGGTGTTTGTGTCGGCCACTTGTGTCGCTTAGTTTAGTCACACAGCTTCCATATTGCACCTCTTTTTTTCTTTGCATCATGTGCTGTTTGGGGACTATTTTTTTAATCTGCCATCCTGTCTGACACTGCAGTGCCACTCCTAGATGGGCCAGGTGTTTGTGTCGACCACTTGGGTCGCTTAGCTTAGCCATCCAGCGACCTTGGTGCACCTCTTTTTTACTTTGCATCATGTGCTGTTTGGGGACTATTTATTTAATCTGCCATCCTGTCTGACACTGCAGTGCCACTCCTAGATGGGCCAGGTGTTTGTGTCGGCCACTTGTGTCGCTTAGCTTAGTCACACAGCTACCTCATTGAGCCTCTTTTTTTCTTTGCATCATGTGCTGTTTGGGGACTATTTTTTTTAAGTGCCATCCTGTCTGACACTGCAGTGCCACCCCTAGATGGGCCAGGTGTTTGTGTCGGCCACTTGTGTCACTTAGTGTAGTCACACAGCTACCTCATTGCGCCTCTTTTTTTCTTTGCATCATGTGCTGTTTGGGGACTATTTTTTTTAAGTGCCATCCTGTCTGACACTGCAGTGCCACCCCTAGATGGGCCAGGTGTTTGTGTCGGCCACTTGTGTCGCTTAGTGTAGTCACACAGCTACCTCATTGCGCCTCTTTTTTTCTTTGCATCATGTGCTGTTTGGGGACTATTTTTTAAATCTGCCATCCTGTCTGACACTGCAGTGTCACTCCTAGATGGGCCAGGTGTTTGTGTCGGCCACTTGGGTCGCTTAGCTTAGCCATCCAGCGTCCTTGGTGCACCTCTTTTTTTTCTTTGCATCATGTGCTGTATGGGGACTATTTTTTAAATCTGCCATCCTGTCTGACACTGCAGTGCCACTCCTAGATGGGCCAGGTGTTTGTGTCGGCCACTTGTGTCGCTTAGCTTAGTCACACAGCTACCTCATTGCGCCTCTTTTTTTCTTTGCATCATGTGCTGTTTGGGGACTATTTTTTTGAAGTGCCATCCTGTCTGACACTGCAGTGCCACTCCTAGATGGGCCAGGTGTTTGTGTCGGCCACTTGGGTCGCATAGCTTAGTTATCCAGCGACCTCGCTGCAAATTTTAGAACTAAAAATAATATTGTGAGGTGTGAGGTGTTCAGACTAGACTGAAAATGAGTGGAAATTATGGTTATTGAGGTTAATAATACTATGGGATCAAAATGACCCCCAAATTCTATGATTTAAGCTGTTTTTGAGGGTTTTTTGTAAAAAAACACCCGAATCCAAAACACACCCGAATCCGACAAAAAATTTTCAGGGAGGTTGTGCCAAAACGCGTCCGAATCCAAAACACGGCCGTGGAACCGAATCCAAAACCAAAACACAAAACCCGAAAAATTTCCGGTGCACATCACTACACAAAAGACAAAAATAACAGCAATACTAAAACCAGCTGTACACTGAACTGCTTACGCTGTACAAAAACTCTATTACCACTATAAACCCCTCTTTTATTTGCCATCATCTCATACTCCCTCCCAAATATTATGTTGCTGTCTCCCCCAGACTCCTTCCCATCCTTTCACTCACTTCTTATCAGTTTGGCTGTGATGATGCCACATACTTATCCTTTTATAGTCTCACCATGGTCTGCCAGTGGCAGAAGCCTCCAGAGAGGAATCAAGGGCCATCGGAGGGGTGAAAAAAAGAGCTGGTGCTTGCTCCTTCTGCAGCTTTTTGCTCTCGAGCACATCAGCCACCATTAACTCACACAGTATGTGGTTAACATACCACCCATCGGTATCCCGGATGTCTCAATACCAATGCCGGGATCCTGATGGGGGTACTATACTGCCGCCGGAATACCAGTGAGGTAGGTGATTCTCCCTCTATGGGTAGTAATGGAAAAATGTGAATAGTCCCAAGGCGCAAAAATGAATTAGAAAGAAAGCAGCTGCCTGTAAAAAAAGGGCTATCTTACCCTAGTATATGAAATATATGAAAACAATATATAAGAAATAGCGCACAATCCTAGTCCAGCTCAGATAGAGAAGTACTTAAGGGGTAATTCAGAGTTGATCGCAGCAGCAAATTTGTTAGCAGTTGGGCAAAACCATGTGCACTGCTGGTGAGGCAGATATAACATGTGCAGAGATAGTTAGATTTGGGTGGGTTATTTTGTTTTTGTGCAGGGTAGATACTGGCTGCTTTTACACTGCAATTTAGATTTCAGTTTGAACACACCCCTCCCAAATCTAACTCTCTCTGCACGTTACATCTGCCCCACCTGCAGTGCACATGGGGGGTAATTCCAAGTTGATCGCAGAAGGATTTTTGATAGCAATTGGGCAAAACCATGTGCACTGCAGGGGAGGCAGATATAACATGTGCAGAAAGAGTTAGATTTGGGTGGGTTATTTTATTTCTGTGCAGGGTAAATACTGGCTGCTTTATTTTTACACTGCAAATTAGATTGCAGATTGAACACACCCCACCCAAATCTAACTCTCTCTGCACATGTTATATCTGCCTCCCCTGCAGTGCACATGGTTTTGCCCAATTGCTATCATAAGTCCTGCTGCGATCAACTTGGAATCACCCCCATGGTTTTACCCAACTGCTAACAACTTCGCTGCTGTGATCAACTCTGAATTAGGCTTTTAGGCCCTCATTCCGAGTTGTTCGCTCGGTATTTTTCATCGCATCGCAGTGAAAATCCGCTTAGTACGCATGCGCAATGTTCGCACTGCGACTGCGCCAAGTAACTTTACTATGAAGAAAGTATTTTTACTCACGGCTTTTTCTTCGCTCCGGCGATCGTAATGTGATTGACAGGAAATGGGTGTTACTGGGCGGAAACACGGCGTTTCAGGGGCGTGTGGCTGAAAACGCTACCGTTTCCGGAAAAAACGCAGGAGTGGCCGGGGAAACGGTGGGAGTGCCTGGGCGAACGCTGGGTGTGTTTGTGACGTCAACCAGGAACGACAAGCACTGAAATGATCGCACAGGCAGAGTAAGTCTGGAGCTACTCTGAAACTGCTAACTCGTTTGTAATCGCAATATTGCGCGTACGTCGGTCGCAATTTTAAGAAGCTAAGATTCACTCCCAGTAGGCGGCGGCTTAGCGTGTGTAACTCTGCTACATTCGCCTTGCGAGCGAACAACTCGGAATGAGGGCCTTAGTCCTTTAGTCCTTCAAATAAGAAAGTATGACACAATTTTTTTTATCAGTTCCTTATTCATATGTGAAATCCAGGGTCTGTCGAAGCGAAATTCGCTGTAATGAGGTCACTTAAACTCATAAAGGTGTCCTTAACATTACCACCAAGTGAGTGTAATCAGATGTTTAGACTTTGTCTTTCCCAAAACAAAAACACACCGTACTCACACAAAAATAGTGTAGTTCAAAGCATGTAGCGGTTTCTTTAGTCTATGTCACTTGCATGTGCCAGGAATTGAGATGGAAATCAGCTCAAAAGAATGGGATAAAAAGATATATGGTGTAATATGTTTAAAACAAAACAAGGATTCACTCAATAAAAATGCACTTGACCCAGAGCCGGCCTTAGCTATAGGCAGGCTAGGTAATAGCCTAGGGCATACAAGCATGTCTAGGGGCATCCAAGCATGTCCCTGCAGTATCTCATACTGGGAGGGACAGTCTGCAAACTGTTACTTTCTAAATGTATGCAATCGGTACTTGTATACACTGCTGTTTACATTTGTCAAATAGAATGCACACTGTCCCTTGAACTCCCTCCGACATGCTTGAATGCCCCTGACATGTGAGAGTTCAGAGGGCAGAAGCCCAGTAACTGCAATTCCTGGACCTGTGACATTTTCACTGACTATATAAGGTTGTTACTGGATGGCTCCTTGTGATACCACGTGTATTTTGGAAGACTGCTCCACATAAATATGACATCACCTATACTGCTTGTGCACATGGGGGAGGGGGACCCTGCTATCGTGTGTCCCTTATCCCTGTGTAAACCCCAGGTGTCTGCAGGGATATAACATGGGCAGTGTTCTACCCACACTTTATTTCTCAGTCAGTCCATGCCATAAAATTCCCCTGCCATCCAGCACTGTAACATGGTCAGTAAGTTGCATTGAGCTATTCCTATATGAAACATAAGTGCAGCGTGACTTTCAGATGCATCAGACTGGAGAGCAGAGCATAATGCTCCCGCAGTATAAAATAAAGGCCATGCAGTTTCCGGGAGTAACAAACACCAGCAAACACACTGAACAGTGAAGAGAATGGACAGTTGCTACATGTTTGTTACTGGTCTTTTTGTATAACCAGCAAGTATGGTAGTATCTGGACTTTGCTGTCATCTGTGTCCAATCAGCAAGCAAAAATAGAGGATGTTGCTTGCAAAGGACGGCATACCCTGTGAGGTCACATCCCTTGTACGGGTGCCCCTTTAACAGGTGCGAGTGCAAGCACTCACCCATCCTGCCACCCCATCTCACAAAACGCAGTCACGGATCTAGGGAGCTGCATGGGTGCACACACTGACTGCAAGCACACCAGCAAGCAAAAGTAAGTTTTCTAAAAAAAAAAAAAAGCTACTAGCATTAGTAATGTGGGGCATATGTGTAAGGTGATTTGCCGTGTGGTATAATGGGCATTACTAATGTGGGGCATATGTGTAAGGTGCATTACTGTGTGGAATTATGTGTATTATGGGCATTACTGAGGGGCATTATGAAGGGTTGACCTGGTCCACAGGGGCACAGTGCACCCCCCCCCCCCCCCCCCGGTGTGCCCCACTGCCTGAGTCTTGCTGGGTCAGATGCAGAACTAGCGGCGGTGCTAGGGGGCGCCAGCCAAAATTTTGCCTAGGGCATCAATCCACAGCGTAAACAGGTACAACTCACACTGCAATGAGGTGCTACAAGCTCATCAAGGTATCTTTAAAATGAGTCACCACGTGGATAGGCAGATTGCCTTAATCTAAAACATCATATTGCATAGACGTACCATACTCACATACAGTGTCGGACTGGGGCATGTAGGCCCATCGGTGGGATACAGTAGTAAGGGCCCATGTTAAGGGGTGTGGCCAGTCTCTAGAGGGGGTGTGCCCAGCTGCCACATTGGTTTGCCTAACCATTTTGCATGGGTTGGTCCCCTAGATAAATATATACAGTAAATACTGTAGTGCATGCATGATAATGTTCTAGATTAATAACAGTACAGTCTGGAACCTGATCCCTAGAGGAGGGGGTGGGCCCCCAGGCAGTAGGGCCCACCGGTGGTTTCCCCTGTACCCCTGTGGGCCAGTCCAACCCTGCTTACATATCGATACGCAGTTGTAGTCACATAGAAGTTACTTCTGGTAGCTCCCTGTCGTGTGGAATAACGTCCGTTTGCATACAAAACAGGGCCACAATATATTAAACCAGCAGCGGTGTCATACCATACATAAAAAGCATGGAGAATGCTCTCTACCAATGCATTTCGACTAAGTCTTTTTCAAGGTCTAGAGAGCCATTCCCCAATAGGGAATTTATTGAGTGAATCCTTTATGTAAATGAATAAATATTCTCGTATAAAGTGCTGCATAATATGTGTTCGCTCTCTACAATAAATAACAATAAATATAAGCAGTTCACATGTGCAGGTTTATAGCAGGTATTTTGAGAGGTATATAACTGACATTTTAGTAAAGAAACATATTCTCTGGAAAACACGCCATCAATTTTGCTGACAGAAATATTCTTTTGTATTTCAATGGAGCAGAATAATTATGCAGAAAGCTTTGTTTTGTAATCACAGGATGTAACACTAGACGCAATGCAATAGAGTTGCTATGGATTTTAGATTAGCTGAAGGCTGCATAAGCCTGAAGCCATATAAGAGCCCAATTTTTTGTGATTGGTTGTTTTATGACTAAGCAGTTGCCGGTTGTTTTTTCCTATAGGATCATAGGGATGTCCGTCATCGGTTTAGGGGTTGGTCTCAGGATAATATATAATCCATAGTCATGTGCCTCAGACTTCCTCTTGCCATTTTGTATGGCCCAGGAAGGCTGAGTACTGTTTAAATTACCTAATAAGTCATTGTTGGTTTGTTCATTTAGTGGTGTGTGCCTGTTTCAGCTGCCCTTCTCTCCTATTACTCCCCTTTTGTGCTGCCAGCTGCTTTCTGTTCCCCCTCCTTGGTCATGTCTCGTCCCCACGGGGCCACCCTTCCCCCTCCCGTCACCTTGTGGGGGCCGCAGGCGGGCAGCGCTCCTGTTCGCGGAGCGTGGCTTCGCTTGCCCCGGTCCCCGCGTCTGTAGGGTCGCGGCGGAGTCTGACCGCTGCGGCCCGCTCTGCCGTGGGTGAGGCTTGCCCGGCCGGCGCGTTGCCCTAGCCACGGCGGGTTGTGGCTCGGCTGGGACGCGGTCGCGGGAGGCGTCCCCGGCTGCTGGTGCTCCCCTGGCGGCTCGCTCACCCAGCGCGGCGGCGTCCGGCGCATCCCCCGTCTCCCTCCCGCTGGCGGCTCCGGCCAGCGGCGCTGGCGCCCACGTGGTGCCTGGCGCCCGGGGCCGGTATGCGGGAGGGGAGGGGGGGCGTCAGCTGCGGGGGAAATATGTGTCAGTGGGGCAGCAGGGTTTGCCCGTGCCCCCACTTTTAATGCACAACACTGCTGAGGCTGCCCCCCCCCTTGCGGGAGGGCCTGGTGTGGGGGGGCTATTTCAGCGGTGGGTGGGGTTGGTAGGGCAGGTCCCCGGGATTTAACAGGCGCTTACGTGCACAGCAGTGTTGGGATGCAGGCCCCGCTTGCTGCTCTTGTGCGGGGGTCCCCGGCTGAGGTGCTCTCGTCGGGGGCGATCAGGTACGAGCCCCTTTTCCCCGCGGGGTCATTGCGCCCGGCGTCGTCCCCTTTCATCGCCGCTTGCTGGGCCGGGTGGTACGGTGCAGGTGCTGGCGACACTGTCGTCTGTTGCTGCGGCGTTCCACCTGCCTGCCCCTCCTCTGCCGTCGGCGGCGTCCGGTGGGTTGACCGGGGATCAGTTTTTCCCCGGTGGACTCCCCTGGCCCGTTTCGCAGGCGTTTCACGCGTCCTCCTTGGCGCCTTATCAGAATCTCGCGGTTTCCTCGGCCCCGTCGTTTTCTCCGTATTTCTCTGGTTCGGGCGCTGGGGTCCAGCCCACATGGTCAGTTGGTGGCCCTCGGGTGGCGGTGCCCCCTCCAGCTTTTGCGGGCTCATACCTCGGGTCTCCTTCCACTGCTTCGGCCTCGTATGCACAGTTTTGGCATTCCTCCCCCGCTCCCGCTCGGTTCCCTCGTTTCATCGGTGGTCCCCTGGTCGGCTGGGTATCTTCCCCCGCCCGCGTGGCTGCCTGCCTCCACCATTGGCGGCGCGCCTTTAGTCAGGTCGACCCTTCCCCTCGTTGGATCATCTCCCTCCGCGGGTGGCCCTCCCCCGCCACTGCCCACTGGCCCTCCGCCATCGTGCGATGGCGCTTTGCCCCCTCTACCGCCTGTTCCCCCCGTTGTACTTGATGCGCAGGTTTCTCCTGCACCGGTTGTCCCTTCTGTTTCTTCCTCGCAGGTGCTGGCAAGTCAGGGGCCATCGGTGTCTTCAACGAGAAGGAGTCAGAGATCGAGGAGAACTGCGGCAGCAGCACCGCCAGAGGACGTTCCGCCACGGCCGGTGGTGGGTGAAGCGGTTTCCACAGTTCCGGGTCCATCGGGCGTTGGTGAGCTTGCTGTTCCTTCTCATTGTTCGTCTAGCACTTCTTCCACCTCTTCTAGTAGTGTCTCTTCAGGTTTTCCATGGCGCCCGCGTACACTGGCTAGGCTTATTGCGCGGCTAAGGAATCGCGAAAGGCAATGGTGCCGGCGATGTCGGTTCCCTCCAATCCCCTCCGTTATACGGAGATGGTGCATTGCGCCAATATGGCCGTTACGCGGGGGGGTCGCAAGCGGATGCGGGAGAAAATCAGCAAGGGGAAGTACGTTGACATTGTCACCCTTACGGATGAGATGCGGCAGGCCTTTGACGCAGCTAAGAAACCGGGGGGCATTGGGGAGAGTGTTTTCCGTAATTTTGACCAGTGGTTGCGTGGTTTCTTGGTTTTCACGGCTTGCTGCACCGAATCGCGGCCCGCAGAGTATCCCAACTTGGTTAAACATCTCTTTCTGGGGTCAAGCCCACTTTGGACGCCACGGTCAAGAAGCCCGTGGCGCCCGGTGTGTCGGGTTCCCGCTCCTCTGGGAAAGGCAAGTGTTTTGCCTACAACGAAGGAAAATGCACTAGGGGCGTAAATTGTCGTTTTCGCCACTCGTGCAAGTTGTGCGGGGCCGGTCGCCCGGCCAGGGACTGCGCCTCGAGGCCGGGGGAGTTGGTAAGTAAGGCTCCCTTCCCTATTCGGGTTCCCGAATTGCGTCGCTGGCTTAGTTTATACCCCGACAAGTCGACTGCGTTATTCCTGTTGGAGGGTGTTAGTCATGGTTTTCACCTGCCCATTTCGGATTTGGTGCACGTGGTGGCGCGCCGGAATTTGGAGTCGGCTCGCGAGTTCCCGCATGAGGTACGGCGGAAAGTGGACGCGGAGATCGGCTTGGGGCACATGTGTGGGCCCCACGCCTTTCCCCCTCTGCCCTCCTTGTGCATCTCCCCCGTGGGGGTGGTGCCCAATAAGGCCCCGGGTAAGTTCTGCCTGCTACAGCACTTGTCGCACCCTCCTGGCATTTCGGTAAATGACTCCATCCCCGAGGCCATGTGCAGGGTGCGTTATCAGTCTTTTGATGACGCTCTGCGCTTGGTGCGGGACTGTGGTCCTGGGGTCCTGTTGGCAAAATTAGACGTGGAATCGGCTTTTCGGCTCCTTCCCCTGCACCCTGACTCCCTGCGGTTTCTGGGTTTCAAATTGGGGACAGAGTTTTACGTGGATCGGTGTCTCCCCATGGGCTGTACAGTCTCCTGCGCCTATTTTGAGAGATTTAGCACTTTTTTGCATTGGTGCGTCCAGGCCGCCTCCGGTCAACCCGGGGTGGCCCACTACCTGGACGATTTTCTCTTTATGGGCCCAGGGGGAAGTTCGGTCTGTGGCGATATTCTGTCGGTTGCCAGGTCCTTGTTCGAAAGTTTGGGGGTTCCTGTCGCGCCGGGCAAGTGTGAGGGCCCCTGCAGTTGTCTTAGCTATTTGGGAATTGAAATAGCCACGGTGGCGGGTTGCTGTCATTTCCCCGATGATAAAGTGCGTAAGCTTTTGGGTTTAATTCATGAGTGTTTGGGCAAGCGCAGGGTTCGGCTTAAGCAGGTACAGTCGTTGCTGGGTTCCTTCAACTTTGCGTGCCGGATTATCCCCATGGGTAGGGTTTTCGGTCGCAAACTTGAACGGGCCACGGCGGGGACGGTCAGGCAGCATCACACCGTGTACCTCTCCCGCGAGTTCAGGGATGATTTGCGAGTTTGGGCTTCTTTCCTAGTGTCCTTCAACAGGGAGGTTTTGTGGCCTCCCCCTTGTTGTTCCAACGGTTGGCTCCAGTTGTTCACTGATGCCTCGGGCAGTCCTAGCTTTGGGGCATTTTTTTGCCGGGTCGTTGTGCGCTGCTGCTTGGCCGTCCTCTTGGGTGGCACGGGGTTTCACCAAGAACCTCCTTCTGCTGGAGTTGTTCCCAATCATAGTTGCCCTGGAGTTGTGGGCCCGCCAGTTCTCGAATCAGGACATCTCGTTCTGTTGCGACAACTTGGGAGTGGTGCACGCTATCACTAATCGGCGTTCGTTTTCTCCACAGGCTTTGCGGCTTTTGTGTCATCTGGTGCTAGTTTGCTTGCGGCGCGATATTAATTTCAGGGCCCGTCACGTTCCCGGAATCGACAACGGAATTGCGGATGCGTTGTCTCGGTTCCAGTTTGATAAATTCCGGACGTTGGTTCCGGGAGCAGCGGCGGAGGGTTTACCGTGCCCGCCTTCTGTCTGGCAAATTTGTCGAGTCGGGTTAGCTGCTCTGGCCAGGTGTGTGTTGGCTCCTTCCACTCTCAGGGCGTATGATGCGGCCTGGCGTGATTGGTCGGCCTTTCAAAGTAGGTACGGTGTGGCATGTGAGTCTCTGGCTGACGTTTTGATGGCCTTTGTTCGGGAACATTATCAAGGGGGTAGGTCAAAAGCGGCCATGTCTTCTGCCCTTGCGGGCATTTCCTTTCACTCTCGGCTCCACGGGATGACGGACCCCACCGGGTCTTTTGTCCTTTCCAGAGCGCTTAAAGGATGGGCTAGGATGCGCCCGGCGCCCGTGGACTCCCGTAGACCCGTGACTTTGCAGCTTCTAACGGAGTCGCTGCGAGTGCTGCCTCGAATTGCGACCTCGGTGTTCGAGGTGGCCCTATTTAGTTGTGCTTTTGCCCTAGCTTTCTTTGGGGCTTTCCGAGTACGCGAGTTAGTGGCGTGCAGTAAGTCATCTCGTGAGTCTGTTATGCTTTGCGGGAATGTGCGCCTGCAGGATGGCCGGTTGCTTTGTAGGATTGTGTGGTCCAAGACAGATCAAACAGGTCGGGGTCGCTGGGTGTCCTTGGAGGCCCGGGAGGATGCGAGTGTTTGCCCTCTGCGGCTGGCGCAGGAGTATCTCCAGTGGAGGCCTTCGGGTGGCGACCAGTTGCTAGTGCGCGTGTACCCGCTGACTAAGTTCCAATTTGATGCAGTGTTTAAGAAATGTTTGAAGGCGCTAGGCTTACGCGGGGCGGACTTCGGTACCCATTCCTTTCGGATTGGGGCGGCTATCCGTGCCGCTGCTATGGGCTCCTCCCCGGCGGCTATTCGGGAGCTGGGCCGTTGGAAGTCTGCCTCCTATAAGGCTTATGTTCATTTTGATAAGATTTAGGTGCGCCTGTTGCGCTAACCCAAAAACTTGTTTACTCGTCGGTTTTTGAACGCTTACCGTTCAGGAATCGAGGGTGTGAAGTGAATTTTAAAATTTTCCTCCGAGGGGGCCTAATTTCAATTGGCTGTTCTCTTAAGGTCCACGGGAGGTTTTTTGAGTTTTCTCCTTCACTTGGGTTATTTCTGTTTATTGCATTTATCTAAGTTTTGTGTTCAAATTTCTGATGTTAAGGTGTTTTTCTTTTTCAGCTGTCGTTGATTTTGGGGAGCAAGTGTGGCTGGTTGGCCATTCTTATATTTTTTGGGCAGCAAGGCATCCTATAGCACTTAGGGCGGCTGACGTTTTTGGGTCTAGAGAGTTGCGTTGGATAGGTGTCAGGGGCATGCTTTGGGGTGATTTGTTGCGTCTCCTTTTTCACCGTGAGTGCCGCTGGGGTCGCCCCAGCTGTATTGTCCTGCATTTAGGCGGCAATGATTTGGGCCGAGTTGAAGGCATCGATTTAATTTTGTCCATTAAGGCGGATTTGGTGGCGATTCGTTGTCACTGGCCGGGAGTCCGTATTGTGTGGTCTGAGATAGTTCCGCATTTTCATTGGCGAGGTGCGGTGCATTTCTCAGCTCTGGAGAAAGCTCGCTAGAAGGTGAATTCGGTGGTGTCTATGCTTGTTAGGGCCATAGGTGGCGTAGCTGTCAGGCATCCTTTACTTGTGCTGCGTAATAGGCAGTTCTACAAGGAGGATGGGGTTCATCTTTCTCCGGACAGGGTTCAGGTTTTCCTGGAGGGGTTTTTGGTCCTTTCCGTTAGGGCTCTTTAGTTGTTCTTGTTTGTTTGTTCGGATGGCGGTGGCGGTTTTGTTAAACCTTTGTGGCGGGAAGTCGCTACCAACCAGCGGTCAAACAGGCATAAGTGGTCATTGTGGGGCACCCTCTTTAGAAGGACGGCAGGTGTGTCCTTCTCTTGCGGTTGGACATTTAGACGTTCCCCTGCGGGAACCGAACGTTTGCCAGAAAAAAGAGTGGTGAGGCCAGCACAATGCGGGTTATGCAGGAAGGAGGCGGGGTTTGGGTACTCCCCTCCTTGGTTTGTTGGATTTCATCTAAGTGACTGGAGCTGGTGTCTGGTAGCGACTTTTCCTTTGCCATCCTCCAATCTAAATTTAACTTTAAAATCTAAATTAATTCCAAGTTCAATTACAATTATAGTTTAAAGAGTTGGTCAGCGATCAATAAATATCGTCTGACCTTTAACTCCAGCTACCGTGTCCGTGTCTTTATTTCAGTGTGTGTCATTTTAATTTAGTGATAAGCTAGCTTAAGAAAGGTTTATGTTAATCACAATAAAGTTATGGGCGCCTTATAGAACCCAGAGACTTCTTGTTTCAGTCAGAACTGAAAATATAGAGTGACACCTGATCACTTTCTGTATGCAATCTTGAATATTCAGGAGCAAAGTAAGCCTGTATATGGAGGGAATAAAAAGAACATTAACTGTTGTGTAAGGATGAAGAGTTCTCAGTTGCTGGACCTGGTCTCCCACTGTTAGTTAATAATTTAGGTTGTAGTGGTGAGAAACATGGACAGGATTGAGCCGATTCTGTAGCTTGATAACTGAGGGCTGGTAACACAACTTGGAAGCAGATGGCAGCACAGGCTCATAAATGCAAATGGTTTTGTAACAAAACCTTAATGCTGCTCAGTAGTTCCAGAAACACTTCCTCTGTTGTAATTCATTGTACAGCCTGGTAATCGTCTCACTGATTACATTATTTGTGAGCCTTTTACAGTCATTATTAAAGACATTTTTCCTGGCTAGAGAAAAATCTTCCTGTAACTAAACAATAAATGCACAATATAATATTTTGGCTTGTGGTATAAGGTGTGAACAGAATTGTGAAAGAAACATTTTATAAATAACTAGATGTCATTAATTTAATCCATATCTATACATATAATAAAACTATAAGGGTTGTGTCTGTCTGTATGTATATATATATATATATATATATATATATATATCTATATCTATCTATCTATCTATCTATCTATCTATCTATCTATCTATCTATCTATCTATCTATCTATACACAGTATATATATATATATATATATATATATATAAATATATATATATATAGCATTTTTTGAAATGTCTCCCCTTTCCCTCCACCCAGGGGCTATCGGTACATAAGTGCCTCCCCCCAAGCTAGAATAATATCAATAGGCCTGCTTGGGTAAGCCTATATTAAGTATATGTGTAAATACAATGTTACCTACTGTATTTAAAATGCTTGTGTATTTCCTATGATGATTCTTCTTCTTTCAGGTCCCATGGATTTGAGTACAAGTGACAACTATGGTAAGTATATGTTAGGGTCTCCTGCCCTGTGCTGCCACGTCGTCATGGCAACCGGGAGACAAGTGCTAGCGGAGTGACCTGAGCGCAGCTGATAGTCCGGTTCTGGGCCCTCATTCCGAGTTGTTCGCTCGGTATATTTCATCGCATCGCAGTGAAAATCCGCTTAGTACGCATGCGCAATGTTCGCACTGCGACTGCGCCAAGTAACTTTACTATGAAGAAAGTATTTTTACTCACGGCTTTTTCTTCGCTCCGGCGATCGTAATGTGATTGACAGGAAATGGGTGTTACTGGGCGGAAACACGGCGTTTCAGGGGCGTGTGGCTGAAAACGCTACCGTTTCCGGAAAAAACGCAGGAGTGGCCGGAGAAACGGTGGGAGTGCCTGGGCGAACGCTGGGTGTGTTTGTGACGTCAACCAGGAACGACAAGCACTGAAATGATCGCACAGGCAGAGTAAGTCTGGAGCTACTCTGAAACTGCTAAGTAGTTAGTAATCGCATTATTGCGAATACATCGGTCGCAATTTTAAGAAGCTAAGATTCATTCCCAGTAGGCGGCGGCTTAGCGTGTGTAACTCTGCTAAATTCGCCTTGCGACTGATCAACTCGGAATGAGGGCCCTGGTCTTTTGCTGTGCAGTGGTTATAGGCTCTGTGCATGGCAGGGGATCCGGTGCTGGTTTTTGTGCTCACAGTCTGTGAGGTCTGAGTGGGGCGTGGACAGCACCTGCTTTATAAGGCCTCTTCTCAGGGTAAGCAGATGCTGCTGAATCTTTGTTGGTTAGTCAGTTTCTGAAAGTTAGCCAGTACTGTGTAGCTTTGTATTTGTTTGTTGCTTACCGCAAATAGGCCTGGGGATTTGGTATTACACTCTGCCAATCCAGACCTAGCAGTAAGACTGGAGTCAGTCGTTTAGCTTGCTGGGGTTCTGTTACTACTCTGTGAACTTAGCAAGTTTGCGGCTGTATTCTAAGACTTGCCTGTCTAATCCTGTCTCACTGTGCTAGGTGTCAGGGGTCAGTTTAGTGGCAGTAAGCTGAACCTGTGCACTGCAAGTGAGAATTAGGATTGTGGAGACTCTCCTTGTGTCTATCATTCCATCTCTGACCAAGGAGTTTACTGCCACACCCGTTGGTAACCCTTTAGGGTTTTGCTGTTGCCCTTAGCAACAGCATTTCGGGTTCTCTACGTATTAAAACACAACATCTTGCTTTTCCCATCTGAGCAGTTCTAATACAAGGGAGATACCCAGTTCCTTAGCCTCTGGGCTTCTCTGTTCACTTTGTGTGTATTTTGTTAACCTATCACCTTCTGTGTACGTTATGTCATATTCCCCAGTCTGTCTGTAAGTCCATTTGTTTTGCATAACAGTTCAAACACCAGTACATTCCTGCAGGCACTGGAGTGCATAACAGTCCTGACACCAGTACTTTCCTGCAGGCACTGGTGTGCATAACATATTCAGCAGCCTAATACTCCTGTTGAAATTTTGTGGGAATATGGAGCATACCCCTCAAAATACGTTGCAACAGGTGGTCGATCAGGTGCAGGTCCTGACTCGACAATTTAATGATTTGTCCATTAAAATGCACACCTCCCAGGCTGCTGGCGGAGCTCCCGCAGCAGCAGCACCTGCAGGGGTTAAGGAGCCGAAAGTAAATCTCCCGGATCATTTTTCTGGAGATCGCTCGCAGTTCTTTTGTTTCAAGGAGAGCTGCAAGCTATACTTCCGGCTTAGGCCTCAGTCTTCTGGGTCGGAGATTCAGCGGGTGGGCATAGTGATTTCCTTGCTACAAGGAGACCCACAGGTCTGGGCATATGGGTTGCAGCCTGACTGTCCGTCGCTTAAAAGTGTTGATGCTTTTTTTACGGCACTGGGCATGTTGTATGATGACCCTGACAAGACGGCCTCAGCCGAGGCTCAGATTTCGATCCTTAAGCAAGGGCGAAGGCCAGTTGAGGTTTACTGTACGGAGTTTCGGAGGTTGGCCCATGATACCCAGTGGAATGACCCAGCCCTGAGACACCAGTACCGAAGAGGTCTTTCTAACCAGATAAAGGACCAACTGGTACAATATCCCTTGCCTGATAGCTTGGATCAGCTCATGCAGTTATCCATCCGGGTGGATAGACGGCTGAGAGAGCGTAGGCTTGAAAGGGAGACTGAGATTTCCTTCCTTCCCAAGGGAACCTCAGACTCTGAGGAATTTTCAGAGGAGTCTATGCAGATTGGGGCTACCCGCCTCTCCTCGCGTGAGAAGACGCGGAGGAGACAGCAGGGGTTGTGTTTGTACTGTGGGAATAAAGTTCATGTGGTAGTATCATGCCCAGAAAAGCCGGAAAACTTCAGGGCCTGAGGGTGATGGGAAATATCCTGTCAGGCCAGAAGTCAGAATTTCCCAAGAAGACTTTTATCATTCCGGTGACCTTGAAGATCCTCGGTCAAACTGTCAAGACTGAGGCCTTTGTGGACAGTGGGGCCGACGGGGTTTTTATGGACCGCCAATTCGCCCTGAAACACTCTGTTCCCTTAGTACCCTTGGCATCGGAAATTGAGATTTGTGGGTTAAACGGGGAACCATTATCCCAAGGTAAAATTACCTCTTGCACTAGCCAGATTTCTTTGTTTATTGGAGCCACACACTCTGAAAAATTGTCCTTTTATGTGACTGTCTGTACTTTTGCCCCATTGGTGTTGGGGTTACCCTGATTAAGGGCCCACAATCCTCAATTTGACTGGGTCTCTGGAGAGATTCTTAGTTGGGGTACTGATTGTTTCAGGAGTTGCATGAGCCTTTCAGTCAGGCTCTCGCAGCTAAGTTTGCCAGGATTGCCAGGGTGTTATGCAGATTTTGCGGACGTGTTCTCCAAAAAAGTTGCAGAGGTACTACCTCCCCATCGCCCCTATGACTGTGCCATTGATTTGTTGCCAAATGCTAAGCTTCCCAAGAGCAGGTTGTACTCCCTGTCACGTCCTGAGACTCAGGCTATGGCAGAGTACATTCAGGAGAACTTGGCTAAGGGATTTATCAGACCTTCACAGTCTCCAGTTGGGTCGGGGTTCTTCTTCGTGGGTAAAAAGGACGGTTCGTTGCGACCCTGCATCGACTTCAGGGAATTGAACCGTATCACGATTAAAAACTCATACCCACTGCCTCTCATTTCGGTCTTGTTTGACCAGCTTCGTACTGCCACCATTTTTTCTAAGATTGACCTACGCTGTGCGTACAATCTAATCCGAATAAGAGAGGGGAATGAATGGAAGACTGCCTTTAATACCCACTCAGGGCATTATGAATATTTGGTGATGCCTTTTGGGCTCTGTAATGCCCCGGCAGTCTTCCAGGATTTCATGAATGATGTGCTCAGGGAATATTTGGATAGATTCTTAGTTGTATACTTAGATGACATCCTAATCTTCTCCCATTCCCTGGAGGAACATCGGAAGCATGTACGCTTAGTCCTCCAGAAACTCAGAGACCACCGGCTTGGGGCGAAGCTGGAGAAGTGCGAATTTGAAGTTCAGCAAATCGCATTTCTAGGATATATTATCTCCCCAGAAGGTTTCCAAATGGAGGGTTCCAAGGTACAGGCAGTCCTGGATTGGGTGCAGCCCACTAGTTTGAAGGTGCTTCAGCGTTTCCTGGGCTTTGCGAATTTTTATAGACGATTTATCGCTGGATTTTCGTCTATAGTGGCGCCCTTGGTGGCACTCACTAAGAAAGGGGCGGATGTTGCTCACTGGTCTTGTGAGGCTAAAGCGGCTTTTGCCCGTCTCAAAAGGGCATTTGTTTCGGCCAAGGTGCTGCGACACCCAGATCCAGAGCGTCCTTTTGTGGTGGAGGTGGATGCCTCTGAGATGGGTATGGGGGCAGTGCTTTCTCAGATGGGAGTGTCTGATAATCGCCTTCATCCCTGTGCTTACTTTTCCCGTAAATTTTCGCCTGCCGAGATGAATTATGATGTGGGTAACCGGGAATTGTTGGCTATTAAGGATGCACTCGAGGAGTGGAGACACTGGCTTGAGGGGGCTAAGTTTGTGGTCTCAATTCTCACTGACCATAAGAATCTGGCATATTTAGAGTCAGCGAAGCGTCTCAATGCCAGGCAGGCACGATGGGCTTTGTTTTTTGCTCGCTTTAATTTTTTGATAACATATCGCCCTGGGTCAAAAAACATCAAGGCTGATGCGCTCTCGCGGAGTTTTGCTATCGAGGATCTTCAAGGTCACCGGAATGATAAAAGTCTTCTTGGGAAATTCTGACTTCTGGCCTGACAGGAGACCACCGAGGAGCCGTTGCCCATTGTTTCCCCATCATGTATTAAAGTGGGCATTACCCAGGACCTCTTATCATTAGTCCTTAGAGCACAGGAGCAGGCTCCTCCAGACCTTCCGGTAGGTCTTTTGTTTGTGCCTCCTAGGTTAAGACAGCGAGTGTTCCTGGAATTCCATGCCAAGAAGTCTGCAGGTCACCCGGGTATTGCCAGAACTCGGGAGTTGCTATCTAGGGCGGTGTGGTGGCCCTCGGTGGCTAAGGATGTGGATCAGTGGGTTCGGGCATGTGACATCTGTGCCCGAAATAAGACTCCTAGAGGGGTTCCGGTTGGCCCATTACATCCACTCTCTATCCCATCTAAGCCATGGACCCACATTTCAATGGATTTTGTGGTGGACTTGCCCAAATCCTCGGGGATGACAGCCATCTGGGTTGTCGTTGACAGGTTTTCGAAGATGGCGCACTTCGTTCCACTGGTTGGGCTGCCATCGGCCAGACGCCTGTCTGAATTATTTATGCTGCATGTTGTGCGTCTCCACGGGTTGCCACTTGATGTGGTCTCTGACCGCGGATCCCAGTTTGTGGCCAAATTCTGGAGGGCATTTTGTTCCGATCTCCAGATTTCTGTCAGCTTGTCGTCGGGCCACCATCCGCAGTCTAATGGGCAGACTGAAAGGGTGAACCAGTCCTTGGAGCAGTTCCTCAGGTGTTATGTCTCCAAGTGTCAGACTGACTGGGTGGCTCATCTGTCCATGGCGGAGTTTGCCTATAACAACGCGGCTCACTCTGCTACAGGGATCTCTCCATTCCTTTGTGTGTATGGGCATCATCCTAAGGCCAATTCTTTTGACCCCCTGGACTCCACGCCTGGTGGTTCCTCTGTGGTTTCGGTCCTTAGAGGTATTTGGAGGAAAGTGAAGAAAGCCCTTGTGTCTGTGTCATTAGTGACCAAAAGGGTTTTTGATAAGCGGAAAAGACCCTGCAGCTTCAAATTAGGAGACTTCGTCTGGTTGTCTACCAAGAATTTGAAGTTGAGACAGCCATCTCATAAGTTAGGCCCCCGGTTCATCGGCCCTTATAAGATCACCAGGGTTATCAATCCGGTGGCATTTCAGTTAGATCTGCCCCGTTCTTTGGGTATCAATAAAACCTTTCATTGTTCCCTTTTAAAACGGGCGATTAGTAATCCTTCTTCCAGTGGAAGACCTTCCCCTCTTCTGATACGTGGCCAGAGGGAGTTTGTTGTTGAAAGGATTCTTGACTCCAAGGTGGTTCGGGGTCGGCTGTCATTTTTGGTGCACTGGAAGGGGTATGGCCCGGAGGAGCGGTCGTGGGTGCGCAGTTGTGATCTTCATGCCCCCAGACTGATACGCTCTTTCTTCTCCCAGTTCCCCGATAAACCCGGTGGTAGGGGTTCTTTGACCCCTCGTCAGAGGGGGGGTACTGTTAGGGTCTCCTGCCCTGTGCTGCCACGTCGTCATGGCAACCGGGAGACAAGTGCTAGCGGAGTGACCTGAGCGCAGCTGATAGTCCGGTTCTGGTCTTTTGCTGTGCAGTGGTTATAGGCTCTGTGCATGGCAGGGGATCCGGTGCTGGTTTTTGTGCTCACAGTCTGTGAGGTCTGAGTGGGGCGTGGACAGCACCTGCTTTATAAGGCCTCTTCTCAGGGTAAGCAGATGCTGCTGAATCTTTGTTGGTTAGTCAGTTTCTGAAAGTTAGCCAGTACTGTGTAGCTTTGTATTTGTTTGTTGCTTACCGCAAATAGGCCTGGGGATTTGGTATTACACTCTGCCAATCCAGACCTAGCAGTAAGACTGGAGTCAGTCGTTTAGCTTGCTGGGGTTCTGTTACTACTCTGTGAACTTAGCAAGTTTGCGGCTGTATTCTAAGACTTGCCTGTCTAATCCTGTCTCACTGTGCTAGGTGTCAGGGGTCAGTTTAGTGGCAGTAAGCTGAACCTGTGCACTGCAAGTGAGAATTAGGATTGTGGAGACTCTCCTTGTGTCTATCATTCCATCTCTGACCAAGGAGTTTACTGCCACACCCGTTGGTAACCCTTTAGGGTTTTGCTGTTGCCCTTAGCAACAGCATTTCGGGTTCTCTACGTATTAAAACACAACATCTTGCTTTTCCCATCTGAGCAGTTCTAATACAAGGGAGATACCCAGTTCCTTAGCCTCTGGGCTTCTCTGTTCACTTTGTGTGTATTTTGTTAACCTATCACCTTCTGTGTACGTTATGTCATATTCCCCAGTCTGTTTGTAAGTCCATTTGTTTTGCATAACAGTTCAAACACCAGTACATTCCTGCAGGCACTGGAGTGCATAACAGTCCTGACACCAGTACTTTCCTGCAGGCACTGGTGTGCATAACAGTATAACAACTATCTGGGTTTTAACACATCAATATCACAGTTGCAGTTAACATACGACAAACTTTGCAAACATATAGAATATAGAATTTCAAGAAATCCCTCCCCCTTATCTAAGGTGCCTATACAATAAAAATCTATGCATGCAATACAAAATAAAAACCCTTTATATTAGTTAATGAGTGACCCGGGTACTCTCAGGAAAAATAATTGCGCAATTGAGGCCCTTGAGCAATGTATGTTAGTAGTGCTTTGATGGAGTTCAATTAATCCCATATAACAATTCCGATATCACTGAGATTCCTCTTAAATTTTATGAAATATTTATAATCCTCAGGTTCTAGATACTGATCCTTTTCCTCTCCCTTCCTGTTAGGTCACTTTTTATACAACCACAGTTTCTGTATTCTTTGTACTATAGATATATAATAGTCCTACAAATTTACATTCCGGACTCACTAAATCTTTCCTCTTGAATTAGCGCCGGCAGCTTCCTAGCATAAGCAGTTCATAGATAGTTGTAATTATAGCCAGATACTATCTCTAATTTTGCTATTCTTGGTGGTCAACTTAATACATTCTACATTTGTGTTGCATTAACGGTCTCTGGGTGTACCCTTAAATTTGATACAATGTAATTGCTCTCTGGCTAGGTTTCCTTTATATGCCCATTACCGACTAACAGTGTATGGATCTCTTCCTTGTAAAAGTACAACTCCCTGAATATATTTCGATCTTGGGGGTGGCACTACCTTGCCATTCCTTTGGGAACGTTTCTCATTAACGTTCACTCATTCCATTAACTGACTGGATTTATCACTCTTATAAATTGAGCAGTGTGTCCATTCTACGTTTTACAAACAATTCCTTGCTTTTATGTTACTGCTTCACATAGATATATACATATACAGTCACTATTGCCTGCAGCTGTCCACACCTCTATGCTCTCTTGTACACAATCGCATTAATGTATGTAAAATTCTTCCACTATCCTTCTCCTGGGCTGCTAGCTGTTTCCCCTTAATGATAGCAGTTCAGTCTCATTGCAACAGTTATTTCATGCTACCTCGGTTATGTCTTATAGCTATATATATGCTTTGCCAGGCAAGCATTGGTGCTCTGTTTTTTAACTGAATGCTGCCCAGTGATGGGTTATCAATTTATGCCTGTGTGGCTGTGTGGCTGTACGTCCTAATGCATATAGATTAATGGGCTAAGTGTGCTGGTGGGGAATGATTCTTTGCACTTACACCTCCTCTCCAGTTTCACTGCACACGCATCTGTCACTCCCTCGACTCCTCCTTGGAGGGCGCAGCTGTCTGTCTGTCTAGCGCTGCAGCTCCACCCCTCACCAGGAAGCACTGGGTATGCTAACCTGAACCACCATCACTTCCTTTGTCTCTACAGCTGGAAGGGCTTCCGGTCTGTTGCGTTGCTAGGGACCTCGGCTACCCTGCAGTCAGAGGAGGTACAATAACCGCTCTGCCGCACCATTCATCGCTGCTTGTCTCAAAAGCTCCGCTCTCTGGTCCTTCAGCACTGTACAGCCACCCGCTGCCGGGTAAGTTAGCGGGCACCTCTGCTCCCGCTGTCTCTCAGTCCCTCCGATAGTAACTGCGCCTGGGGACCCTCGGTCTCTCCTCAGCTGCTCTCCCACCGGGCTCTCGCTGGGGGAATCACTCTGACACTGTCCACCAGTCCAACCGCTTCCCCCAACTGTCCCCACCGGTCTCTCCTTCTCCCCACATGCAGCCACTAGAAACTTCCTTACTACTACCATGCACCCTGACACCTCCACCCTAAGGGGGCTTCCCAGAAAATTATACAGCATTTAACAGTCCCACATACATTTATAATGTGTATATATATTGTGAACATTGCTAGCATCATTAGCCCATTTATAACCACAGGGCTACATAGCATTTTTTGGGGGTAGAAATATACTTCAAGGGACTGTTTATGGAACTATGGAAACATTTTATTTTTTTTGGCCCCGAATGTTTGTCTGTTCGTTCCGGCATCACACAAAAACTACTGGATGAATTTGGATTGCATTTTCACTATTGAATAGCTTAATGACCTAGAATGAAACTGAGCTATAGTATGTATGATCATGACATCAGGGAGAAGAGCAATAAAGGAAAAACCAGATGCTTGAACTCGGCACACTGAAAGTTGGTATTCCGATCATGCTTCTGCAGATCTTGACTCCACCCAAGTAATACAACGAAACCCCACTTATAGTGACTGCAGAGGAACCTAATTGAGGCAGAGATTGTAACAGGTGAGACTGTGTTTATACCACATGTGCCCCGTATTCCCAACAATTTTGCATTTCAATTCAAGCGCCTGCCCTTTCCTTGAAGTATGTGTGCTTCTATCTGACAATCAATAAGTTGATGGGGCAAACACTCATGGCTGCAAGCACAGATCTTAAGACCAGCTGCTTCTCCCATGGACAGATCTATGTAGCTTGCTCAAGAGTTAATAGCCTCCAGCATCTTTTTGTGTTAATTCCTCAAGGAAAAACTATAAATGTCGTTTACAAAGAAATTATGTGATCCATGTGTACAATATACAATATACAATATACAAAATACAATATACTTCACAATATTAGATTGCACTACTGCTAGTGTAAAAATCTGAACACAACTGGTAATTACAATGTTCTGTGTATTCCATTTCATATTAATATATACCTCTTTTTACAAAGTTTTCCAACATGACAACTAATTTAGTTATATAGAAATGTATTCCTCTAAATATTTAGTGCAAACAGGATTTCAGTACAATCAGTGACAATACGTGCTACAGACAACAGTTTTAGGGCTTCTTTGAAACAACCTGAGCTGGGTATACACTATACAGGGGCAGATTGGCCCACCAGGACACCATTACAGATTCCGATGGGCCGGTCCCATACCCCACTCATCCAGGCTGAATCACACTCAGGCTGGGCTGGCCCACACTGCTTCCAGTACTTGTGGTTCATTGGAACGCAATCTGGAAGTTAGGCTAGCAAGCACTTCCAGGTGCCGCTAGCCGTGAAAAGGGGGGATGCTGTTCTACCAATGGGGGACCTTGAGAAAGTTAACCAGCCCAGCAGCATCCTCTCCCTGGCCCCGGCCAAAGGTCTCTTCAACGAGCCTGGCCTAGGAGCAGCAGCAAAGCGATGGTCGGAGCCGGGTTCACTACACCCGCCGCCCCCCTAAATCCCGCACTCTCACTGAACTGGCCAGAGCGGCGAAGGAGCACTGAAGGGGACCCGGCAGAGAGGTTATTTTTAATTACATTATTTTCATGTTAGTGTAAGGGTTAGGGTGTCCCTGATCACAGTGTATGGTTTGGGGACTGGACAGGAGCAGGATGTACCTTGTTCTCAGGATGCCAGCTGACCAGGCAGCACTCACAGCCAGCCCTGGGACAATCTTTAATGCAGCGTCCTTCATATAATCATACCTTCGTCATATAATGCGGTGCTATACGTGTATTACAGTGCTATACCTGTAATGTTGTGCTATTCGTATTAAGTGGCGCTATTTGTGCAATGCAGTGCTATACGTGTAGTGCTAAACATGTAATGCGGTGCTATACGTGTAATGTGGTGCTATACGTGTAATGCAGTGCTATTTGTATAATGTGGTGCTATTCATGTAATAATGTGGTGGCTATGTATGTAATATGGTGGCTATGTATGTAATCAGGGGCGGATTCAGTGGCGTAACTACTGCCCCCGCAGTCCTCGCGGTGGCTTGGGGGCGAGGGGCTGCGGGGGCGCCACTGATTTAGAACAGATTGACATGCGGACGAGCGTCCGCATGTCATTCTGCGATCTCCTCTCCCTCCTTGCTGCGGTGCCTGCTCCCCCGGCTCCCCCCCCCCCCCCATGTGTTGGAGGGACACGAGCGCATCGCGCGTCTCTCCTGTGTCCCTCCTGGCTCTCCCCCGGCCGGTCTAAGGAAGCAAGTGCCGTTCGTGAGCTCTGATTGGCTCACGAACGGCACTTCCTTTATTAGACAGCTGGGGGAGAGCCAGGAGGGACACAGGAGAGACACGCGATGCGCTCGTATCCCTCCAACACATAGGGGGGGGCCGGAGGAGCAGGCACTGGGGCATATACCCGGCACTGGGGACATATACCTGGCACTGGGGGGGCATATACCTGGCACTGAGGGCATGTACCTGGCACTGGGGGAATATACCTGGCACTGGGGGCATATACCTGGCACTGGGGGGGCATACACCCGGCACTGGGGGCATGTACCTGGCACTGGGGGGCATATACCTGGCACTGGGGGGCATATACCTGGCACTGGGGGGGCATATACCCGGCACTGGAGGCATATACCTGGCACTGGGGGGGAAGCAGGCACTAGGGGGGAATATCTGGCACTGGGGGCATGTACCTGGCACTGGGGGCATATACCCGGCACTGGGGGGGCATATACCCGGCACTGGGGGCATATACCTGGCACTGGGGGGGCATATACCCGGCACTGGGGGCATATACCTGGCACTGGGGGGGAAGCAGGCACTGGGGGGGAATATCTGGCACTGGGGGCATATACCTGGCACTGGGGGCATATAACTGGCACTGGGGGGGCATGTACCTGGCACTGGGGGCATATACCTGGCACTGGGGGCATATACCTGGCACTGGGGGGGAATATCTGGCACTGGGAGAATATCTGGCACTGGGGGGGCATATACCTGGCACTGGGGGCATATACCTGGCACTGGGGGGGCATATACCTGGCACTGGGGGAATATACCTGGCACTGGGGGGGCATATACCCGGCACTGGGGGCATATACCCGTGACTGGGGGGGGGGGGCATATACCTGGCACTGGGGGGGAAGCAGGCACTGGGAGGGAATATCTGGCACTGGGGGCATATGCCTGGCACTGTGGGGGAATATCTGGCACTGGGGGGGGGGGAATATCTGGCACTGGGGGGTCATACCTGGCACTGGGGGCATATACCTGGCACTGGAGGGGGGGATATCTGGCACTGGGGGCATATACCTGGCACTGGGGGGGAATATCTGGCACTGGGGTGGAAGCAGGCACTGTGGGGGAATATCTGGCACTGGGGGGGGGGCATATACCTGGCACTGTGGGGGAATATCTGGCACTGGGTGCATATACCTGGCACTGTGGGGGAATATCTGGCACTGGGTGCATATACCTGGCACTGTGGGGGAATATCTGGCACTGGGAGCATATGTGGCACTGGGAGCACGGCCCTAGCAACAAGCACTACCCCCTAGCAACGAGCAGGACACCCAGTGCATGAAACCCCTGGCAACGAGCATGACACCCTGAGCATGAAAACCCCTGGCACCGTGCATGGAACCAAGAGCATGAAACCCCTGGCAACGAGGAGGTAATTTAAAAGTAATTGGAAGCCTTACTGTAGAACTTAATGTGTAATGGGCATTACGGTGTGTGGCATAATGTATCACGGACATTGCGGTGTGTGTCATAATGTATCAGGCATTACGGTGTGTTGTATACTATATCACGGGCATTGTGGTATGTGGTATAATGTCTCAGGATCATTGTGGTGTGTGTCATACTGTGTCACAGACATTGTGTGTGCTATAATGTATCAGGGGCATTGCAGTGTGTAGCATAATGTATAACTGGCATTGCGATTCCTGTCATAATGTGTCACAGGCATTACGGTGTGTGGCATAATGTGTCGGGGCATTACGGTGTGTGGCATAATGTGTCGGGGGCATTACGGTGTGTGGCATAATGTGTAGGGGGCATTACGGTGTGTGCATATTGCGTCATGTGCATTATTGTCAGTGATCGCAAAAACGCGCCATGGCGCGTATTTTACCCAGAAACAGCCGCCCGGGACTCACATTTAGAAGATGAGCGGGTCCCACAGGACGCGCTCATCTGAATATGTGTTTGCATGTGTTAAGCCTGTCAGCGGAATGCAGGAGGTGACTGGCTGTTTCCTCGGCCAATCACCTCCTGTAGTCTCCATCCAATCACAGCCTGCAGCATCTCCCGCTTTGAATCCTGCTCCCCGCCAGCACATGAATCTGTGCTGCAGGGCTGACAGACTGGCCCCGCTCATCCGGCTCCACTGCCGCTCTGCCGCCAGCACCCTCCTCTGCGACTGGGAGTACAGCTCCGGATCTGCCCGCCGCCACCCCCCTACCCGGGACCCGCTCAACGCCCCACGAGACCCGACAACTACCTTCCAGCAGGAGCCGTCCGGGCTGCGCAGCTCCCGCTGTAAGTAAGCAGTAGACAGTGCTGCATCGCCCCGCTTCACCTGGAGTAGCTGGTGCAGATGCGGGATGTCCGGGGGCTGCAAGCTCCGTGTGTGCAATGTGAGGCCGCTCAGAGTGTCAGGGCCTCACTGACACCATTTTTCTGACAGCACAGTGCAGTGAGTGCACTGGCACAAGTAGCCAGCCGGCGCCGCAGCATGAAGGAGCTATCTGTGAAATCGCAAGCAGAGGCTGGCAAGAAGGAGCTCCTCCGATCGCTTCCCCTGACGGGCTGGCCACTGCTAAATATACCAGTATATCAGTACAACTGTGCAGTGACACTGACTTTCCCATTGCACCTGGGGCTCCACTACTTTGACACAGTTGGAACTGATTATCGGTATATTTAGCAGTGGCCAGCCCGTCAGGGGAAGCGATTGGACGAGCTCCTTCTTGCCAGAGAACAGCCTCTGCTTGCGATTTCACATAGAGCTCCTCCAGGCTGCGGCTACTACAGGCGCAGGCTGGCTACTTGTGCCAGTGCACTCACTGCACTGTGCTGTCAGAAAAAATGGTGAGTGTCAGTGAGTTGCTGCTGGGGGCGGAACCACTTGTGTCAAACGGCCCCTTCGTGCAACTGGAGGTGATAAGTGAGTGGTTACTGCAATGTGCCTCAGTGCTCTACCAGGCACATTGTGTATAATAACGTGTTCTACCTGGCGCAATGTGTATAATAACGTGTTCTACCTGGCGCAATGTGTATAATAACGTGTTCTACCTGGCGCAATGTGTATGATAACGTGCTCTACCTGGCGCAATGTGTATGATAACGTATTCTACCTGGCGCAATGTGTATGATAACGTGTTCTACCTGGCGCAATGTGTATGATAACGTGTTCTACCTGGCGCAATGTGTATGATAACGTGCTCTACCTGGTGCAATGTGTATAATAACGTGCTCTACCAGGCGCAATGTGTATGATAACGTGCTCTACCTAGTGTAATGTGTATGATAACGTGCTCTACCTAGTGTAATGTGTATAATAACGTGCTCTACCTGGCGCATTGTGTATAATAACGTGTTCTACCTAGTGCAATGTGTATTATAACGTGCTCTACCAGGCGCATTGTGTATAATAACGTGTTCTACCTGGCGCAATGTGTATGAAAACGTGCTCTACCTGGCGCAATGTGTATGATAACGTGTTCTACCTGGCGCAATGTGTATGATAACGTGTTCTACCTGGCGCAATGTGTATGATAACGTGCTCTACCTAGTGCAATGTGTATTATAACGTGCTCTACCAGGCGCATTGTGTATAATAACGTGTTCTACCTGGCGCAATGTGTATGATAATGTGCTCTACCAGGCGCATTGTGTATAATAACGTGTTCTACCTGGCGCAATGTGGCTGATAACGTGCTCTACCAGGCGCATTGTGTATAATAACGTGCTCTACCTGGCGCAATGTGTATAATAACGTGTTCTACCTGACGCAATGTGTATGATAACTTGCTCTACCTAGCGGCAATGTGTATGATAACATGCTCTACCTGATGCAATGTGTATGATAACTTGCTCTACCTAGCGGCAATGTGTATGATAACATGCTCTACCTGGCGCAATGTGTATGATAACGTGCTCTACCTGGCGCAGTGTGTATAACGTGTTCTACCTGGCGCACTGTGTATGATAACGTGCTCTACCTAGCGGCAATGTGTATGATAACGTGCTCTACCTGGTGCAAAGTGTATGACGTGCTGTACCTGGTGCAAAGTGTATGACGTGCTGTACCTGGTGCAAAGTGTATGACGTGATCTACCTGGATCAGTGTGCATAGGAGGTTCTACCTGGTGCAATGTGTATAAGCGCCACTACTGTGTGGTGTAATGTGAATTGACACTATTATGTGGCCACGCCCCTTCCCTATGAAGCCA
This sequence comes from Pseudophryne corroboree, assembly GCF_028390025.1. Lineage (NCBI taxonomy): Eukaryota > Metazoa > Chordata > Amphibia > Anura > Myobatrachidae > Pseudophryne > Pseudophryne corroboree. The sequence goes on from NC_086450.1 coordinate 309,456,761, forward strand.
CGTCCCTAAAATTTTGCAGCGCGCCTACGGCGCGCACTACCTGTTCTTTATGGTCTAAGTGGTCTAACACCAATTCACTTTCTGCCTAAGGGCACCAAAATGTCTAGTTACAGCTCTGGTGCAGGGTGTCCTGCATGCTACACAGCCCAGCAGCATTGTCACCCCATCCCCCCCATCTTGCAACACTTTTGTAGTGTCCAAACAAGATTAAAATTAATAAGAACCTTCATTCCGATGGGACCCAGAAAAAGACAGGTAGGACCCCAATTTTTAAAAGTGAAGGGTCCCTGGGACCCACTTTTTTTTTGGCTCAGCGCGATCACTGATTGTGTGTGGAATAATGTCTAAGGGCCATTGCAGTATGTGGAATAATGTATACTGGGCATTACTATAAGGAGGAAAAATTACAAATAATGTAAGGGGCATGAATCAGGATTATTTTTCTTTCCTGTGGTGGCCAACGTCTGGGCGTGCAGGTTGCAAAACTGGGGTATAAGGTAGTCTTTTCCTGCAATGCCACGCCCTCCACGCAAAGCCACGCCCATTTCGACAAAGCCACACACCCTTTTTGCCAGCGCGCGCCGCAGGCAATTACGGGGTGTATGGGGGGGGGGGGGGGGGGGGGGCGCCGAAGGATTTTTTGGCTTGGGGGAGAAAAATTTCTAGTTACGCCACTGGGCGGATTGGCTACTGGGACAGATTCTGCTGCGCTGGTCCTCTGTGTCTGTGTTTCACTACTTGTGTGTGCTCCCTCCCTGTACTGTGCTGTATGTAGTGTGTGCTCCCTCCCTGTACTGTGCTGTATGTAGTGTGTGCTCCCTCCCTGTACTGTGCTGTATGTAGTGTGTGCTCCCTCCCTGTACTGTGCTGTATGTAGTGTCTGCTCCTCCTCAGAATCAGAATTAGATTAAAGGCATGACTGCAATGTCAGTAGACACTGAAAGTGGCCATATCAGTCCTTGTATATTCAGACGTACAGATGTACATCAGGGAAGGGTATTGTAGCAGCATATGCATAAAGGGGGTCATTCTGAGTTGATCGCTCACTGCCAATTTTTGCAGCGCTGCGATTAGGTAAAAAAATGGCAAAACTGCTCATGCGTATGCGCCGCAATGTGCACGTGCATCGTACGTGTACAAAGAGCATCGTTGTTGTGCAATGCTTTTAGCGACGAATCCATTTGCACAGCCGATCGCAAGGAGATTGACAGGAAGAGGGCATTTGTGGGTGGCAACTGACCGTTTTCTGGGAGTGTTTGGGAAAACGCAGGCGTGTCCAGGCGTTTGCAGGGTGGGTATCTGTTAGGGTCTCCTGCCCTGTGCTGCCACGTCGTCATGGCAACCGGGAGACAAGTGCTAGCGGAGTAACCTGAGCGCAGCTGATACTCCGGTTCGGGTCTTTTGCTGTGCAGTGGTTACAGGCTCTGTGCACGGCAGGGGATCCGGTGCTGGTTTTTGTGCTCACAGTCTGTGAGGTCTGAGTGGGGCGTGGACAGCACCTGCTATATAAGGCCTCTTCTCAGGTTAAGCAGATGCTGCTGAATCTTTGTTGGTTAGTCAGTTCCTGAAAGTTAGCCAGTACTGTGTAGCTTTGTATTTGTTGTTGCTTACTGCAAATAGGCCTGGGGATTTGGTACTACACTCTGCCAATCCAGAGCTAGCAGTAAGACTGGAGTCAGTCGTTTAACTTGCTGGGGTTCTTTTGCTACTCTGTGAACTTAGCAAGTTTGCGGCTGTATTCTCAGATTTGCCTGCCTAAATCCTGTCTCACTGTGCAAGGAGTTCAGGTGTCAGTTTAGTGGCAGTAAGCTGAACCTGTGCACTGCAAGTGAGGATTAGGATTGTGGAGACTCTCCTTGTGTCTATCATTCCATCTCTGACCAAGGAGTTTACTGCCACACCCGTTGGTAACCCTTTAGGGTTTTGCTGTTGCCCTTAGCAACAGCATTTCGGGTTCTCTACGTATTAAAACACAACATCTTGCTTTTTCCATCTGAGCATTACTAATACTAGGGAGACACCCAGTTTCTTAGCCTCTGGGCTTCTCTGTTCACTTTGTGTTTATTTTGTTACCCTATCACCTTCTGTGTACGTAATGTCATATTCCCCAGTCTGTCTGTAAGTTCATTTGTTTTGCATCCCTATCCGTTCAGACACCAGTACATTCCTGCAGGCACTGGTGTGCATAACAGTTCAAACACCAGTACATTCCTGCAGGCACTGGTGTGCATAACAGTTCAGACACCAGTACATTCCTGCAGGCACTGGTGTGCATAACATATTCAGCAGCCTAATACTCCTGTTGAAATTTTGTGGGAATATGGAGCATACCCCTCAAAATACGTTGCAACAGGTGGTCGATCAGGTGCAGGTCCTGACTCGACAATTTAATGATTTGTCCATTAAAATGCACACCTCCCAGGCCGCTGGCGGAGCTCCCGCAGCAGCAGCACCTTCAGAGGTTAAGGAGCCGAAAGTAAATCTCCCGGATCGTTTTTCTGGAGATCGCTCGCAGTTCTTTTGTTTCAAGGAGAGCTGCAAGCTATACTTCCGGCTTAGGCCTCAGTCTTCTGGGTCGGAGATTCAGCGGGTGGGCATAGTGATTTCCTTGCTACAAGGAGACCCACAGGTCTGGGCATATGGGTTGCAGCCTGACTGTCCGTCGCTTAAAAGTGTTGATGCTTTTTTTACAGCACTGGGCATGTTGTATGATGACCCTGACAAGACGGCCTCAGCCGAGGCTCAGATTTCGATCCTTAAGCAAGGGCGAAGGCCAGTTGAGGTTTACTGTACGGAGTTTCGGAGGTTGGCCCATGATACCCAGTGGAATGACCCAGCCCTGAGACACCAGTACCGAAGAGTTCTTTCTAACCAGATAAAAGACCAACTGGTACAATATCCCTTGCCTGATAGCTTGGATCAGCTCATGCAGTTATCCATCCGGGTGGATAGACGACTGAGAGAGCGTAGGCTTGAAAGGGAGACCGAGGTTTCCTTCTTTCCCAAGGGAACCTCAGACTCTGAGGAATTTTCCGAGGAGCCTATGCAGATTGGGGCTACCCGCCTCTCCTCGCGTGAGAAGATGCGGAGGAGACAGCAGGGGTTGTGTTTGTACTGTGGGAATAAAGGACATGTGGTAGTATCATGCCCAGAAAAGCCGGAAAACTTCAGGGCCTGAGGGTGATGGGAAATATCCTGTCAGGCCAGAAGTCAGAATTTCCCAAGAAGACTTTTATCATTCCGGTGACCTTGAAGATCCTCGGTCAAACTGTCAAGACTGAGGCCTTTGTGGACAGTGGGGCCGACGGGGTTTTTATGGACCGCCAATTCGCCCTGAAACACTCTGTTCCCTTAGTACCCTTGGCATCGGAAATTGAGATTTGTGGGTTAAACGGGGAACCATTTTCCCAAGGTAAAATTACCTCTTGCACTAGCCAGATTTCTTTGTTTATTGGAGCCACACACTCTGAAAAATTGTCCTTTTATGTGACTGTCTGTACTTTTGCCCCATTGGTGTTGGGGTTACCCTGGTTAAGGGCCCACAGTCCTCAATTTGACTGGGTCTCTGGGGAGATTCTTAGTTGGGGTACTGATTGTTTCAGGAGTTGCTTGAGCCTTCCAGTCAGGCTCTCGCAGCTAAGTTTGCCAGGATTGCCAGGGTGTTATGCAGATTTTGCGGATGTGTTCTCCAAAAAAGTTGCAGAGGTACTACCTCCCCATCGCCCCTATGACTGTGCCATTGATTTGTTGCCAAATGCTAAGCTTCCCAAGAGCAGGTTGTTCTCCCTGTCACGTCCTGAGACTCAGGCTATGGCAGAGTACATTCAGGAGAACTTGGCTAAGGGATTTATCAGACCTTCACAGTCTCCAGTTGGGTAGGGGTTCTTCTTCGTGGGTAAAAAGGACGGTTCGTTGCGACCCTGCATCGACTTCAGGGAATTGAACCGTATCACGATTAAAAACTCATACCCACTGCCTCTCATTTCGGTCTTGTTTGACCAGCTTCGTACTGCCACCATTTTTTCTAAGATTGACCTACGCGGTGTGTACAATCTAATCCGAATAAGAGAGGGGGATGAATGGAAGACTGCCTTTAATACCCACTCAGGGCATTATGAATATTTGGTGATGCCTTTTGGGCTCTGTAATGCCCCGGCAGTCTTCCAGGATTTCATGAATGATGTACTCAGGGAATATTTGGATAGATTCTTAGTTGTATACTTAGATGACATCCTAATCTTCTCCCATTCCCTGGAGGAACATCGGAAGCATGTACGCTTAGTCCTCCAGAAACTCAGAGACCACCGGCTTGGGGCGAAGCTGGAGAAGTGCGAATTTGAAGTTCAGCAAATCGCATTTCTAGGATATATTATCTCCCCAGAAGGTTTCCAAATGGAGGGTTCCAAGGTACAGGCAGTCCTGGATTGGGTGCAGCCCACTAGTTTGAAGGCGCTTCAGCGTTTCCTGGGCTTTGCGAATTTTTATAGACGATTTATCGCTGAATTTTCGTCTATAGTGGCGCCCTTGGTGGCACTCACTAAGAAAGGGGCGGATGTTGCTCACTGGTCTTGTGAGGCCAAAGCGGCTTTTGCCCGTCTCAAAAGGGCATTTGTCTCGGCCAAGGTGCTGCGACACCCAGATCCAGAGCGTCCTTTTGTGGTGGAGGTGGATGCCTCTGAGATGGGTATTGGGGCAGTGCTCTCTCAGATGGGAGTGTCTGATAATCGCCTTCATCCCTGTGCTTACTTTTCCCGTAAATTTTCGCCTGCCGAGATGAATTATGACGTGGGTAACCGGGAATTGTTGGCTATTAAGGATGCACTCGAGGAGTGGAGACACTGGCTTGAGGGGGCTATGTTTGTGGTCTCAATTCTCACCGACCATAAGAATCTGGCATATTTAGAGTCAGCGAAGCGTCTCAATGCCAGGCAGGCACGATGGGCTTTGTTTTTTGCTCGCTTTAATTTTTTGATAACATATCGCCCTGGGTCAAAAAACATCAAGGCTGATGCGCTCTCGCAGAGTTTTGCTCCAATCCAGGAGACCACCGAGGAGCCGTTGCCCATTGTGTCCCCATCATGTATTAAAGTGGGCATTACCCAGGACCTCTTATCATTAGTCCTTAGAGCACAGGAGCAGGCTCCTCCAGACCTTCCGGTAGGTCTTTTGTTTGTGCCTCCTAGGTTAAGACAGCGAGTGTTCCTGGAATTCCATGCTAAGAAGTCGGCAGGTCACCCGGGTATTGCCAGAACTCGGGAGTTGCTATCTAGGGCGGTGTGGTGGCCCTCGGTGGCTAAGGATGTGGATTAGTGGGTTCGGGCATGTGACATCTGTGCCCGAAATAAGACTCCTAGAGGGGTTCCTGTTTGCCCATTACATCCACTCTCTATCCCATCTAAGCCATGGACCCACATTTCAATGGATTTTGTGGTGGACTTGCCCAAATCCTCGGGGATGACAGCCATCTGGGTTGTCGTTGACAGGTTTTCGAAGATGGCGCACTTCGTTCCACTGGTTGGGCTGCCATCGGCCAGACGCCTGTCTGAATTATTTATGCTGCATGTTGTGCGTCTCCACGGGTTGCCACTTGATGTGGTCTCTGACCGCGGATCCCAGTTTGTGGCCAAATTCTGGAGGGCATTTTGTTCCGATCTCCAGATTTCTGTCAGCTTGTCGTCAGGCTACCATCCGCAGTCTAATGGGCAGACTGAAAGGGTGAACCAGTCCTTGGAGCAGTTCCTCAGGTGTTATGTCTCCAAGTGTCAGACTGACTGGGTTGCTCATCTGTCCATGGCGGAGTTTGCCTATAACAACGCGGCTCACTCTGCTACAGGGATCTCTCCCTTCCTTTGTGTGTATGGGTATCATCCTAAGGCCAATTCTTTTGACCCCCTGGACTCCACGCCTGGTGGTTCCTCTGTGGTTTTGGTCCTTAGAGGTATTTGGAGGAAAGTGAAGAAAGCCCTTGTGTCTGTGTCATTAGTGACCAAAAGGGTTTTTGATAAGCGGAAAAGACCCTGCAGCTTCAAATTAGGAGACTTCGTCTGGTTGTCTACCAAGAATTTGAAGTTGAGACAGCCATCTCATAAGTTAGGTCCCCGGTTCATCGGCCCTTATAAGATCACCAGGGTTATCAATCCGGTGGCATTTCAGTTAGATCTGCCCCGTTCTTTGGGTATCAATAAAACATTTCATTGTTCCCTTTTAAAACGGGCGATTAGTAATCCTTCTTCCAGTGGAAGACCTTCCCCTCTTCTGATACGTGGCCAGAGGGAGTTTGTTGTTGAAAGGATTCTTGACTCCAAGATTGTTCGGGGTCGGCTGTCATTTTTGGTGCACTGGAAGGGGTATGGCCCGGAGGAGCGGTCATGGGTGCGCAGTTGTGATCTTCATGCCCCCAGACTGATACGCTCTTTCTTCTCGCAGTTCCCCGATAAACCCGGTGGTAGGGGTTCTTTGACCCCTCATCAGAGGGGGGGTACTGTTAGGGTCTCCTGCCCTGTGCTGCCATGTCGTCATGGCAACCGGGAGACAAGTGCTAGCGGAGTAACCTGAGCGCAGCTGATACTCCGGTTCGGGTCTTTTGCTGTGCAGTGGTTACAGGCTCTGTGCACGGCAGGGGATCCGGTGCTGGTTTTTGTGCTCACAGTCTGTGAGGTCTGAGTGGGGCGTGGACAGCACCTGCTATATAAAGCCTCTTCTCAGGTTAAGCAGATGCTGCTGAATCTTTGTTGGTTAGTCAGTTCCTGAAAGTTAGCCAGTACTGTGTAGCTTTGTATTTGTTGTTGCTTACTGCAAATAGGCCTGGGGATTTGGTACTACACTCTGCCAATCCAGAGCTAGCAGTAAGACTGGAGTCAGTCGTTTAACTTGCTGGGGTTCTTTTGCTACTCTGTGAACTTAGCAAGTTTGCGGCTGTATTCTCAGATTTGCCTGCCTAAATCCTGTCTCACTGTGCAAGGAGTTCAGGTGTCAGTTTAGTGGCAGTAAGCTGAACCTGTGCACTGCAAGTGAGGATTAGGATTGTGGAGACTCTCCTTGTGTCTATCATTCCATCTCTGACCAAGGAGTTTACTGCCACACCCGTTGGTAACCCTTTAGGGTTTTGCTGTTGCCCTTAGCAACAGCATTTCGGGTTCTCTACGTATTAAAACACAACATCTTGCTTTTTCCATCTGAGCATTACTAATACTAGGGAGACACCCAGTTTCTTAGCCTCTGGGCTTCTCTGTTCACTTTGTGTTTATTTTGTTACCCTATCACCTTCTGTGTACGTAATGTCATATTCCCCAGTCTGTCTGTAAGTTCATTTGTTTTGCATCCCTATCCGTTCAGACACCAGTACATTCCTGCAGGCACTGGTGTGCATAACAGTTCAAACACCAGTACATTCCTGCAGGCACTGGTGTGCATAACAGTTCAGACACCAGTACATTCCTGCAGGCACTGGTGTGCATAACAGTATCTGACGTCAATTCCGGGACCTCTGTCGATAGAATCATCGCACAGGATAAGTAACTACAGGGCTGGTCTTGTTTTGCAAAAAATGTGTTCGTGTCGCTCGGCTGCACATGCGATCGAACAACTTGCAAAGCGAAAATACACTCCCCCGTGGGTGGCAACAATGCGTTTGCACGGCTGCTAAAAGTAGCTATCGAGTGATCAACTCGGAATGAGGGCCACAGTCACAGATCAACATTAGCATAACATAAAGCAAAGGTGGCCCCAACTGTGTCTATCTCAGAATCAGGACCTCTGAGGAGTGACCCCGCCCTCTTGACAGCCCCTCCCCCTCAACAGACTCCGCCCCCATTAAGGCTGCTTCCATAAATTTTCCGGGCTGGTGTTTGATCCCAATCCGCCCGTGGCAGCTACTATGGGGCCCAGAGCTGAGAGAGGCCACCTTCCCTGTCACAGTTACATGTGTTTGTTATGAACCACGGCTGTGGCTCATTCCTGTTTTGCATTTTGGTTATGTATTTTATGTTATACTTCTGTTTCTGTTCCCCGTAGGTGTCATGGGGTGTTCGGAGCCCACCCTTAAGGAGAGGGTACTGTTATGAACCACAGGTAGTGGTTCATTCCTATTTTATGTTTATAGTTCTCTTGCAGGCCAAGGATTTCCCTTTGCTCTGGTTTAGAAGATTCTTGTTTGCTGCCGGTGGTGAGTCTGTGTAATTGCAGCCTGTTTCCATGTGTTTGGCCTCACCTGTCTGCTAATTGCATCTTGTCAGTTTGGAGTCGTGCAACAGGGCAGCTGCACGACATAATTAATTAGGGCTCTCTGTTATATTCTGGCTCAGTGCAATACACAGACGCCGGTGATAGTTCTTGAGTTCTGAGCTAGTTCCTGCCAGTTCCTGAGTTTCTGAGCTTCTGTCTAGCAGCTTCTGTCTAGCTGCTTCCAGCCTTGTTCCAGTGTCTGATCCAGTGTCTGATCCAGTGTCTGATCCAGTGTCTGATCCAGTGTACTGCCGTGAAGCGTTCCTGTCCAGAAGTCCTGTGGCTTTGTCTGTGCCTGATCGAGTATCTGGCTTCTTGGTGTCCACCGGTCAGTCGTTTGGGATTCTGTCTTTCCTCTGGTTCTGTGAGCCTGTGTCTGCTACATTGGGGGTTCCTGTCCGTTTGCCAGTATTTGTACCAGTTTTGTGAGTAGCGGCTTTGCCACGTCCGTCGGCCTAGGCCGCTGTATTCTTTGGTTATATCTGAACTGGTGTTCTGCAGAGGGTTCTGCATATGCTGTCACCGCCGGTACACAACAGTATAGTGTCGGCGTGTGGACAGCATTTGCTTTGTTGTTCCTTTCCTTTGGCGGCGTGCCGCACATGTATTTAGTTTTAGGGTTGTTAGTAGCCCCTAGCCTTCTGTTTGCTTTAGTTAGAGGTCCCCTTGTTATTATCCTGTCTCGGTTCACGCCTTGTCTCACTCTAAGACCTGGAGGCATCGGAGTTGGGCAGACCTAATCCGCCCTTCAAACGCGGCTGCCGTGGGCCCAAGAAACCATAGTCACGCAGGCGTGAACTGACCACACGGGTGAAACAATTGAGGTAGGCTGCTAGGGGCTATTTCCATACCACACCTTATTTCAGCGTCACGTTCTGGTGCTCTGGACTCACTACGCAACATCTCTCTTGTTCTGAGCACCAGCTACGTAACATTATCACTGGCCATACAACAAAAAAGAAACAAAGCTAAATGGTAGTTTTTTCTTTTTTTGCCCAGTCCAGTGTCTTGTCTAGAATCCAGTCCTGTCTAGAATCCAGTCCTGTCTAGAATTCAGTCCTGTCTAGAACTCAGTGTGCAGAATCCAGTCCGGTGTTTATAATCCAGTCCTGTCTAGAATCCAGTCCTGTCTAGAATTCAGTGTGCAGAATCCAGTCCTGTCTAGAATTCAGTGTGCAGAATCCAGTCCGGTGTTTAAAATCCAGTCCTGTATAGAATCCAGTCCTGTCTAGAATTCAGTGTGCAGAATCCAGTCCGGTGTTTAGAATCCAGTCATGTCTAGAATCTTGTCTAAGAATCTTGTCTGGAATCGTGTCTGGAATCGTGTCTAGAATCTTGTCTAAGAATCTTGTCTAGAATCTTGTCTTAGAATGGTGTCTAGAATCGTGTTTAGTCTTGTCTTGTCTAGTTTGAAATCCTCCTATGCCTACTATGCAAGCCCTGCAGGCATCTCTCTCAGCCCTGAACTCTGCTTTCAGTGCTTTGAAACCTGAGCAGCTGGAAGTTTTGCAGCAATCCTTAAAGCAACTGCAAAATCTTCTGACCAAAATTTTGCTTATCTTGCCAGAAGTTGTTGAGAGTTCATCCTCTAAAGAGACTCTTGCTCACAGTATGGTGACAAGAGAATCCTCGGGTTCAGTTGGAGAGAAAAAGTTGAAAAGTTTTCTGCGGCCTGGGCTCTCTGAAGAGGAGCGTCTGCGTCGCATAAACTTAAATTTATGCCTATATTGTGGGGGTTTAGGCCACTATCTGCAGACCTGTGAGTTGCGCAAGCCAAAGTGTGGCGACAAGTCCTGCCCTCTGGCCAAGTGGAGTCAGGATTCAAGATCTACTCCTGTCTCTACTGTGGCAGAGGTACTTGTCACACAACCCACACTAAAAAGCACTCTGTCCTATAATTGGGTCCTTGGGCTAGGGAGCCCCATTATAGATTCAGGAACCAAAGGAGAATGTTTCTCTCCTCTCTTGATTTTCCTGTTGAAGCAGAGTTGCAAACCCCTGGAGCGGTGCCCGATGCCCGGGGTCCTGGAGCGGTGCCCAATGCCCAGGGTCCTGTAGTGGTGCCTGATGCTCAGGGTCCTGGAGTGGTGCCTGATGCTCAGGGTCCTGGAGTGGTGCTTGATGCTCAGGGTCCTGGAGTGGTGCCTGATGCTCAGGGTCCTGGAGTGGTGCCTGATGCTCAGGGTCCTGGAGTGGTGCCTGATGCTCAGGGTCCTGGAGTGGTGCCTGATGCTCAGAGTCCTGGAGTGGTACCCGATGCCCAGAGTCCTGGAGCGGTACCCGATGCTCTGGGTCATAGAGGGACATTGAATATAATAGCTCAGGTGTCAATACCAGAAGGGGTCTCAGAAGCTGTTACCCCAGGTAGGGACTTGAAAAGCGCAACCCCAGAGAAGGTGTCTAAAACCATGGTTCTAGAAGGGAAATCGAGAAGCAAAACCCCAGAAGGGATCTTTGAAGTAATATCCCCAAGTGATGTCTTGAGAGACACAGCCCCAGAGAAGGGTCTAGAAGTCGCTTCCCCAGGAAAGGACTCAAGAGGCATAGCGTTAGTGGAGGTTCTGAAGGTTATAGCTTCAGCAAAAGTCCCGGAAGTCATAGTCCCGGGAGAAGTTTCGATAATTATCGACTCAGAGAGGGAGGCTGACGGCCCGGTCCCAGAGAGGGAGGCTGACGGCTCGGTCCCAGAGAGGGAGGCTGACGGCCCGATCCCAGAGAGGGAGGCTGACGGCCCGGTCCCAGAGAGGGAGGCTGACGGCCCGGACCCAGAGAGGGAGGCTGATGGCCCGGTCCCAGTAAAAGAATCCGAGGTGCCGCCCCCAGCGGGGTGCCCAAAGGCCACTGCCCCAGCGGGGTTCCCGAAGGCTACTGCCCCAGAGGGGGTTCTGAGGGCCACTGCCCCGGGTGGGGTTCAGAAAGTCACTACCCCGGGTGGGATTCCGAGGGCCACTGCCCCGGATGGGGTTCAGAAAGTCACTGCCCCAGGTGGGGTTCAGAAAGTCTCAGCCTCGAGTAAGGTCAGTAGTGACCAGGTCCTAGCAAAGCACTCTAGTCAGTCAGATGGGAAGGAAGCAGATCCTGACTCTGTTGATATCTCAACATCTATAATCTTTGATGGGGACTTAGTCCAATTTCTGGCGCTTTACAAACACTATTACATCATTATGTTGTCTAGACCATTTCTGGGCATCACTTCAGAGAACCTTGTCTGATATATTCCTTTAGAGGGGAGCCTTTTGAGTGGGCATCCAATTTAATGAAAACTGAAGATCCCATTCTTCAGGATCCCCCAGCATTCAGTGATGCAGTTATTAAGAGATATGGTTCCAAAGAAATTGGTTCAGGTTCCTCTAGGTCACCCGTCTTATCTGCTGAGAGTCCACCGTATACTGTAAACTCGGCACAAGAGTCTCAGCCCGTTGTTTTGACTGCAGGATGTGCTTTTCTGTCTTCTTCTAATAGTAGTACTTTGCCTGAAAGTTCAGCTCCCAAGGTTAAGAAACCAATCTCTGATTTGAACCCAGCCTTGCTGGGAGGTACCATCAGTTCAGACAATGTTTGGGGAATTACCTTGGTCAGACCTCAAGAACTTTGTAAAAATAATAAGAAGAAAAAGAAATAATTATTGACTCTTGCCTTGTTATAAAAAAAAAATATATATATATATTTTTCCCCCCTTGTCTTGTGTCCAGTGGCCACCGTCAAGGGGGGAAGGGCACTGTTACAAGCTGTTGCCACAGCTTGTTTCTGTTTTCTTGCCTGTTAGACCAGTGTGTCAGGTTTTTTTTTGTATCCCTTGTTTTGGAAAGCCTGAATTTTGGGGTCCGTTGACCCCTCCTCATGGGGGGGGGGGGGGGTACTGTTATGAGCCACGGCTGTGGCTCATTCCTGTTTTGCATTTTGGTTATGTATTTTATGTTATACTTCTGTTTCTGTTCCCCGTGGGTGTCATGGGGTGTTTGGAGCCCACCCTTAAGGAGAGGGTACTGTTATGAACCACAGGTAGTGGTTCATTCCTATTTTATGTTTATAGTTCTCTTGCAGGCCAGGATTTCCCGTTGCTCTGGTTTAGAAGATTCTTGTTTGCTGCCGGTGGTGAGTCTGTGTAATTGCAGCCTGTTTCCATGTGTTTGGCCTCACCTGTCTGCTAATTGCATCTTGTCAGTTTGGAGTCGTGCAACAGGGCAGCTGCACGACATAATTAATTAGGGCTCTCTGTTATATTCTGGCTCAGTGCAATACACAGACGCTGGTGATAGTTCTTGAGATCTGAGCTAGTTCCTGCCAGTTCCTGAGTTTCTGAGCTTCTGTCTAGCAGCTTCTGTCTAGCTGCTTCCAGCCTTGTTCCAGTGTCTGATCCAGTGTCTGATCCAGTGTCCTGCCGTGAAGCGTTCCTGTCCAGAAGTCCTGTGGCTTTGTCTATGCCTGATCGAGTACCTGGCTTCTTGGTGTCCACCGGTCTGTCGTTTGGATTCTGCCTGTCCTCCGGTTCTGTGAGCCTGTGTCTGCTACATTGGGGGTTCCTGTCCGTTTGCCAGTATTTGTACCAGTTTTGTGAGTAGCGGCTTTGCCGCGTCCGTCGGGCTAGGCCGCTGTATTCTTTGGTTATATCTGTTACTGGTGTTTTGCAGAGGGTTCTGCATATGCTGTCACCGCCGGTACACAACAGTATAGTGTCGGCTTGTGGACAGCATTTCCTATGTTGTTCTTTTCCTTTGGCGGCGTGCCGCACATATATTTAGTTTTAGGGTTGTTAGTAGCCCCTAGCCTTCTGTTTGCTTTAATTAGAGGTCCCCTTGTTATTATCCTGTCTCGGTTCACGCCTTGTCTCACTCTAAGACCTGGGGGCATCGGAGTTGGGCAGACCTAATTCACCCTTCAAACGCGGCTGCCGTGGGCCCAAGAAACCATAGTCACGCAGGCGTGAACTGACCATACGGGTGAAACAATGGAGGTAGGCTGCTAGGGGCTATTTCCATACCACACCTTATTTCAGCATCACGTTCTGGTGCTCTGGACTCACTACGCAACATCTCTCTTGTTCTGAGCACCAGGAACGTAACAGTGTTAGATATAGGGGTATAGCTACCATAGGTACTGTGACTGCATACCAGTGTAATGCCTCACCTACTGGTGTGATCTCCACCTCCTGTGACACGTTCCTCCTGCTGTGACTGCATACCAGTGTAATGCCTCACCTACTGGTGTGATCTCCACCTCCTTTGACACGATCCACCTGTTGGTTCTGTGACTGACTACCAACTACCAGTACAATGCCTCACCTACTGGTGTGATCTCCACCTCCTGTGACATGATCCTCCTGTTAGTGCTGTGATTGCCTACCAGTGCAATGCCTCACCTACTGTTGTGATCTCCACCTCCTGTGACACGATCCTCCTGCTGGTGCTGTGACTGCCTATCAGTGCAATGCCTTACCTACTGGTGTGATCTCCACCTCCTGTGACATGATCCTCCTGCTGGTGCTGTGACTGCCTACCAGTGCAATGCCTCACCTACTGGTGTGATCTCCACCTCCTGTGACACGATCCTCCTGTTGGTGCTGTGACTGCCTTCCAGCACAATGCCTCATCTACTGGTGTGATCTCCACCTCCTGTGACATGATTCTCCTGCAGGTGATGTGACTGCCTACCAGTACAATGCTTCATCTACTGGTGTGATATCCACCTCCTGTGACACGTTCCTCCTGCTGGTGCTGTGACTGCCTACCAGTACAATGCATCAGCTACTATTGTGATCTCCACCTCCTGTGACATGATTCTCCTGCAGGTGATGTGACTGCCTACCAGTGCAATGCCTCACCCACCGATGTGATCTCTACCTCCTGTGACACAATCCTACTGCTGTTGCTGGGACTTCCTCCCATGCTGCATTAGCCTTGCTTACTACCACTGTGGGTAATGCTAACAATTTGTTAAGCCCAATTTGTGTTGGGCCCCGCTTATAGCTGACTTAACTAGACGCCGCCTATGGAGGAGTGTATTTTAGCATAGCAGGGCTGTGAACACTTGTGCAGCCCTGCTCTGCTAAAAAAGTTTCACTCAAAGCAAGAGTAGCCATGCAGCTACTTACCCTGTGCGACAGATCCAGCAATAAAGGTCCCGGTCCTGACATCAGACATCTGCCCTCCGCTAGCCTGGACACACCTGCGTTCTTCTTACCACTCCCCGAAAATGGCTGGAAAAGGTGAGTATCTGCCCCGGAACGCCTCCCACCTGTCCATCTTCTTGCGATCACCACTGCGATCACATTTGTCGCTGGCAGCATCGTTGCCAAGCAATGACGCGTGTGTGCAATGCGCCTACCGCGCATGTGCATTTCTGACCCGTTCGCACCGCAGCGTGCGAACGGGTCAGAATGACCCCCCATTATCTTATACTGTGAATTTCTTACCCTGTTTCCAAGACAAATAATTAATTTAACTTGTTAATTAAGTGAAAGGAAGACATGATATTTTCCGGGAGATGTATCAAGCCGTGGAGAGAGATAAAGTTGAGTATTTGCCCAAATCAAATGAAGCTTCTAACTACAGGTATTATTTCATGTACTGTGCTAGATAAGTGACAGATGATGATTGGGTAGTTTGGACATCTGCACTTTATCTCTCTCCAAGGCTTGATACATCTCCCCAAGAGTGTTGTATATAATATATGTCTCGCTGCTATAGAGCAGGCCAGGAGCACCAGCAGGACAGTAGAGTAACAGTCATATCAGTAATAATTTGCGGACCCTGTGAAATTAGCATTCAGTAAAGACAGGAGACTTAGTCAATGAATACATAAAACATCTTTTAGTTTATGTTAAAATATTAAAAGTTTAACAAGTGGAATATTTAATAAATAATATTTGCGAGACATCTATAAAAACAGTCGGTTTTGGGGGCTGCCCACAAATATTAACCAGCCCCTGAATGTATGTATTGGGGACGGCAATGGATATTTGAGATATCTATTGCGTTCCTTCTATTTTGAACACAAAAGCAGCCACCAAAAGTTTCTACGGCAGATGGTAAACTGTGAAACTCACCAAGCTCCAGAATGCAAAGCATTTCTGAGCTTGGCCCGGCAGCTAATGCCATTTCTAAATGACTTTTGTAGCCTGTGGGCTACATTATGCAATAATTCCCAGGAGAAGGATCCTTGGGATCCCTCTACATTACTGTCTGCTCTCACATACGCAGTCTGATTATTGCATATGTGCACTAGCGCAGCCGGGGTCTAAACCCAGAAGTAAAGTGATCGCATTAGCAATTATTTTACTTCTTATACATTGCTGGGACAGGCATGAGATTGGTACTCATTATGGCATAAAAGCTACACCTTTGGACATACAAAGAGTCATCCTTCAACACTCAGGAGAGGAAAAACCCCCTTGGGGGAAACCTCTGGGAAACCATGGCCTCAGGATCGCCCTTCCCTCTGGGCATTAAGAGGTGTACTAATAGAGGGGTCAGTATGCTATCCCAGTGGTTGTCATACCGATGCTGGGTTCAGAAAAGGCCGACAGGCGTAAGGGGTGTTCTCCCCTCTCCCCACCCCCTACCCCTGCCTGTCCGCAATCTAACCCTAACCTCCCCCTTTGTGCCTAACCTAACCTCCGGCCCTGCTGCCTAAACCTAACCCTCCCTTCCCTGCAGCCTAACCACTCCTGGGGGTGACTAACCCACCCTACCCACAGCCTAACCCTAACTTCCCCCCACCCACAGTCTAACCTTATCCTCCCCCCATCCGCAGCCTAATCCTAACCCCCCGCCTGATGCCTAAACCTAACCCCCTGCCTGATGCCTAAACCTAACTCTCCCTTCCCCGCAGCTTAACCACCCCCGGGGGTGCCTAACCCTAACCAACCCTACCCGCTGCCTAACCTCCCCCCACCCACAGCCTAAACCTAACCCCCCGCCTGATGCCTAAACCTAATCTCCCCACCTGATGCCTAAACTTAACCCTCCCTCCCCCACAGCCTAACCACCCCCGGGGGTCCTTAACCCTAACCCACCCTACCCGCAGCCTAACCATATCCTCCCCACACCTGCTGCCTGTCCGCAATCTAACCCTAACCTCCCCCGTTGTGCCTAACCCTCCCGCGGAGGTGCCTATTCCTAACCTCCGTCCCTGCTGCCTAAACCTAACCCTCCCTTCCCCGCAGCCTAACCACTCCTGGGGGTGACTAACCCACCCTACCCACAGCCTAACGCTAACTTCCCCCCACCCACAGCCTAACCCTATCCTCCCCCCATCCGCAGCCTAATCCTAACCCCCCCGCCTGATGCCTTAACCTAATCTCCCCACCTGATGCCTAAACCTAACCCTCCCTCCCCCGCAGCCTAACCACCCACAGGGGTCCTTAACCCTAACCCACCCTACCAGCAGCCTAACCCTATCCTCCCCCCACCTGCTGCCTAACCCCTCTGCCTGATGCCTAACCCTCTCCCCACCACCCTAACCCTGCCTGTCTGCAGTCTAACCCTAACCTCCCCCCCTTTGTGCCTAACCCTCCCACGGAGGTGCCTAATCCTAACCTCTGTCTCTGCTGCCTAAACCTAACCCTTTCTCTCCCGCAGCGTAACCACTCCCGGGGTCGCCTAACCCTAACCCACCCTAACTGCAGCCTAACCCTAACCTCCCCCCACCCACAGCCTAAACTTAACCTCCCTGCCTAATGCCTAAATATAACCCTCCCGCCTGATGACTAAACCCAACCCTCCCTCCCCCGCAGCTTAAACACCCCCGGGGGTGCCTAACCCTATGCCCTCCTCCCAACTGCACCCTAAACTTAAACCCCTGCCTAATGTCTAATCCTAACCCTCCTGCCTGATGACTAAACCTAACCACCCCTGAGGATGCCTAACCCACCCTATCCACAGCCTAACCCTAACCTCCCCCCACCTGCAGCCTAACCCTAACCGCCCGCCTGACGCTTAAACCTAACCCTCCCTCCCCAGCAGCCTAAACACCCCCCACCCCCCGCATCTGATGGCTAAACCTAACCCCCCTTGCCCAGCCCTAAACCTATGATCGTAGGGATACGGGCATTGGTATGCTTGCCCATTCAGAGTTCCAATGTCGGGATTGTGAAGAGTGTCAGGATCCCAGTGTCAGTATTCTGACTGCCGTAAACCCAACAGCCGGCATCTTTACCGCATCTCCTAATAGGTAATGCATATGTCCCAACATTTGGAGCATGTGTCCGCAGCTCTCCTCCCAGGGCAGCTATTCAGGGATCACCCACTGCATGTAGACGAAGAGGAAGAGATGAAAAATCATTGTTAGTGGATGAACAAGCAGAGAGACAAACTGCAAACAGTCGTGTGGTTGTGTAGAAAGAAAAATATCTCTATGTAAATATGTTACTCTAACTACTGAGGACATGGAAAATACCTTAAATAAGGACAATTATCCCAAAGGGCTCATTGTTTTAATACAATACACACATTGGGGGTAAAGGTTCTCTCTTATAGTAATTAGTGGGTACCTTCAGAAAAGAAATTTGACCAGTAAATAATAAAAGCTATAAATTGCTAACATTTAAGGGTCAATCCAATTAGGTACGAGTTACCATTGCTGCGACATTTCAACAGCATCCAAACTCACACCCTGCATGGCCAGATTCAGCCTATGGGGCTACCGGAAAGTGTGGCTGTTGTAAGACAAACTCGCACCTGATTAAACTGACCCCTTAGTTGTTAAATGTGATAAAATAGTAAAATATAATGGTGTAATTGTGGGCCTGATTCAGTTGTGGCTGTTGAAGCGATCGCTGCTGCAATCTTGCCATTCACAATTGCATCGTGAGTCTGAGCAGTCGTAGGCTGAGCAAATCTCCTAGACACAGGGGGCTCTCCAGCAGTAATACAGGTCGCAATGGGTAATTTATGCACGCACATGAAATGGCGTTTGAATGGACCTGACACGCCTGTATACAGTTAGCCAACCCTGTTACCACCTCAAACGCTGACTTCCTGTCAATCACTTTGCGATGGGAAACTCTATGTGAGCTTGATTTCATTTTGTGCGCAGTGCAGCTTACACGCATGCACAGTGAAAAAGCATTGAGCCACGTGGTGCAACAGCAGCTCTGCGTCCGCATCTGAATCAGGTCCCCTGAGCGGTAAGGAGAAGGACTCTAGGGAAAGGCCTATGTCACCTTTATTATATGTAAAGATAGGGAAACAGTCACTTGTTACAGCTCCAATTCACATCATTTATACCATTCTGTACCATTTCATCATGTGGTTATTCTATAGGGGAGATTTATTAAGCCCTGCAGAGTGATAAAGTGGAGAGAGATAAAGTACCAGCCAATCAGCCTAACTGCCATGTTACAGGCTGTGTCTGAAAAATGACAACTAGGAGCTGATTGGTTGTTAGTTTATCTCTCTTGACTTTATCACTCTCCCAGGCTTTGTACACTTGCCCCCAGTATATTGATATACTGTAAATGTCAGCCATTTCACTATCTCACCCGATCTGTGTTCTTCTTCCCCCAATCTGTATGTTCTGTATCATGCTCTCCCCACCCTTCCTGTTTTTCTGTATTACAGTATGTTCTACATCTCGCAACCCCCAAAAGTGTATGTCCTTCCTCCATATGTCCTATAGCGTACGCCACAATTTCTATGTTTTTGTATTGTGCCCCTACACTATCTGTATGTGCTATACCAAGTTGCCCCCTTCTGCATGTTTTGTATTGTCCGCTCTCCCCCACCATAGACCCTATGTTTTGTACTGTGCTCTCAATACCCCCTACCACACACACAATTACACAAGTATGGTAAATGACCTCCTGCATGCTATTCTCCAGTCACTAATTCCTCTGCGACCCCTCCATTCGTCTTCAACTGACACTTTGCAGATCTCTTTGCCGGTCACCCGACACTCTGCAAATCTCTTTGCCAGAACTTTGTCAAATGATGATCTAAATAACCAGAATTTCCTGGTCAGACATACTATGTGTATAATTATACTACTACATTTTGTTACGTACTTACATTTTTATTAATTTGCAATTTATCTATTTTATTGACTTTTTATCCAGAACCCAAGATCCTTTCTCATAGAGACCCAAGTTATCTGCTCCAGGTCTTCACTAGTGCTAGGACCATGTTAGTATCATACACTGGGCCTAATTCAGACCTGATCACAGCAGCAAATTTGTTCTCTAATGGACAAAACCATGTGCACTGCAGGTGGGGCAGATGTAACATGTGCAGGTAACTTACCTCCTTCATGTTATACAGTCATTGCTACCTCTGCGACCCCTCCCGTCATCTTCAACTGACACTTTGCAGTTCTCTTTGCCAGTCACCGGACACTCTGCAAATCACTTTGCCAGATGATCTAAAAAACACAAAAGACTATCATTAAGCATAGTACTAGTTTAAGTACAATAAAATGTCCATGAGTCAACCAGTTTTCCAATTTTCCTTAAACCAAACAAGATACTTTCAAAGTTATTAATATCCCATTTATCTATTTTATTAACTTTTTCATCCCAAAGCCATGATCCTGCCTCATAGAGACCTAGGTTATCTGCATCCCCTGTATGTGTGCTTATCCTCCATACTGCCCTCTTTATTCCTGTAATGCTACATTTTTATTCCTAAATATGTCGTACCTTCCTGCACTTCTCCTATTTATGTGTCCTTGTACCTGTATTCCCTGTTCTGTCTATCTTGTCTTGCCTTTCAGCTGACTATACTGCACTATGGGGTATATGCAATTGCGGTCGAATTCCCGAAATTGTCGAATTTCGGGTCATTTTCGCCCCCCAAAAAAATTTGTCAATGCAATTCAGTGCTTTCCGTCAAAAAAACGGACTTTCAAAATTCGACTTTTTGAAATTCGACTTTTTGCAAATTCGACTTTTCTGCAATGATACAAGTGCTGCAATTCGACAAAAGCATATTCAATTCAAGTTTGGAAATTCGACAGCAGTGCTTTTAGACAGTAAATTCGTCATTTTCAATCCGCCACACTTTTGAGGGTGAAAACAATAAAAAAAAATTTAAACATGTTTTTTTTTTTTTTTGGGAATAGCATATCTATTTATATTAGAAGGGATTAGGTACTTTTTTTTTTCCGGAGGCACAAGTATTATTTTTAACAATATCATTTTTTTTAATTTTTTTTTTATTGCTGGAACGGGAAAATAAAAAATAAAAAATGGCGTGGGGTCCCCCCTCCAAAGCATAACCAGCCTCGGGCTCTTCGAGCTGGTCCTGGTTCTAAAAATGCGGGGAAAAATTGGGCAGGGATCCCCCGTATTTTTAAAACCAGCACCGGGCTCTGCGCCTGGTGCTGGTGCAAAAAATACGGGGGACAAAACGAGCAGGGGTCCCCCGTATTTTTCACACCAGCATCGGGCTCCACTAGCTGGACAGATAATGCCACAGCCGGGGGTCACTTTTATACAGTGCCCTGTGGCCGTGGCATTAAATATCCAACTAGTCACCCCTGGCCGGGGTACCCTGGGGGAGTGGGGACCCCTTCAATCAAGGGGTGTCCCCCCCAGCCACCCAAGGGCCAGGGGTGAAGCCCGAGGCTGTCCCCCCCATCCAAGGGCTGCGGATGGGAGGCTGATAGCCTTGAGTAAAATGACAGAATATTGTTTTTTCCAGAAGAACTACAAGTCCCAGCAAGCCTCCCCCGCAAGCTGGTACTTGGAGAACCACAAGTACCAGCATGCGGGAGAAAAACGGGCCCGCTGGTACCTGTAGTTCTACTGAAAAAAAATACCCAAATAAAAACAGTACACAGACACCGTGACAGTAAAACTTTTTTACACACTGCCGACACACACATACTTACCTATGTTCACACGCCGACATCGGTCCTCTTCTCCATGTAGAATCCACGGATACCTGAAAAGAAAAGATCAATATACTCACCTCAGCCAGGGTCCAGAGATAAATCCACGGACTTGGCAAAAAAATAAAACGGACACACGGACCACCGGACTGAAAGGGGTCCCATGCTGACACATGAGACCCCTTTCCACGAATGAGACCTGTCAGTGACAGCTGTCACACAAAGGTCTCTAAAGCCAATCAGGAAGCGCAACTTTGTTGCGCTCACCTGATTGGCTGTGCGCTGTCTGAACTCAGACAGCGCATCGCACAGCTCCGTCCATTATATTCAATGGTGGGAACTTAGCGGCTAGCGGTGAGGTCACCCGCCGGTCAGCGGCTGACCGCGGGTAACCCCACCGTTGACGGCAAAGTTCCCACCATTGAAACTAATGGAGCGGCTTTGCGATGCGCTGTCTGACAGCTCAGACAGCGCACAGCCAATCAGGTGAGCGCCACGGAAGTAGCGCTTCCTGATTGGCTGAAGGGACTTCAGTGACAGGAGTCACGTGATGTCCCGGCATTCGTGGAAAGTGGTCTCATGTGAAAGCATGGGACCCCTTTCAGTCCGGCATGGAACGGGTGTTCGTTTTTTTTTTTTAACAAGTTCGTGGATTATCTCTGGACGTGGATGTACCTCTGGACGCTGGAAGGTGAGTATAATTGTTTTCACTGGTACCCTCGGATCGTCGGAGACCGTGGCAGTCGGCGTGTCAACATAGGTAAGTATGTGTGTGTCGGCAGTGTGTAATAAAGTTTTACTTGTCACGGTGTGTGTGTCCTGTTTTTATTTGGGTATTTTTTTCCCAGTAGAACTACAGGTACCAGCGGGCCCGGTTTTCTCCCGCATGCTGGTACTTGTGGTTTGCCAAGTACCAGCTTGCGGGGGAGGCTTGCTGGGACTTGTAGTACTGCTGGAAAAAACAATATTCTTGTCATTTTACTCAAGGCTATCAGCCTCCCATCCGCAGCCTTTGGATGGGGGGGACAGCCTCGGGCTTCACCCCTGGCCCTTGGGTGGCTGGGGGGGGAACCCCTTGATTGAAGGGGTCCCCACTCCCCCAGGGTACCCCGGCCAGGGGTGACTAGTTGGATATTTAATGCCACGGCCGCAGGGCACTGTATAAAAGTGACCCCCGGCTGTGGCATTATCTGTCCAGCTAGTGGAGCCCGATGCTGGTGTGAAAAATTTGGGGGACCCCTACTCGTTTTGTCCCCCGTATTTTTTGCACCAGCACCAGGCGCAGAGCCCGGTGCTGGTTTCAAAAATACAGGGTATCCCTGCCCAATTTTTTCCCGCATTTTTAGAACCAGGACCAGCTCGAAGAGCCCGAGGCTGGTTATGCTTTGGAGGGGGGACCCCACGCCATTTTTTTTCCGGGTTTTTCCCGTTTTTTCCCGTTTTTTTAAATCGCGGCAAAATCCGGCAAATCGGCCGATTTTCGCCCGCGGGACTGTCGAATCCGTTTTTCATTGAATATGGTGAATTCCGGCAGCCACCTGCCAGAATTCACCTGTCGAATTGTGTCGAATTAAAAAACGGCGATAATTTGCCGCGATTCGCCGTGAATTGCATATACCCCAATGTCTTCCTTACCCCTCTCCATCATACCCTGCTATGTAGGACTCACCTCTTCCTACCTGTCTTCCTGCATGGAAACTGGAAACGTCAGCAGCTGTAGATAGAATGTTACAGGAAGAAGCATTGTGATGTCACGGGCTAGTGATGTCACAGGCTAGGTGTGATGTCACAGTAACCAGCAGCAAAAGCTACAGAGTTACAGCTATCTTACATATACATTTTCTACATCAATTACAACTGGATATACATGAGTTTCTAGTTTAAAAAAAAAGTAGAAAATAAGGCAATGTTGTACAGAGTGCCTCAATGTATAGGTAAAGAGAAAATATAAGTGACAGGAATTTCTAGACTAAATCACCACTTATATTTTATAAGGAAATAAAGCTCTTTATCTAAGAGGCTGAATTAATTATTTTCCATTGTGTGTGTGTGTGTGTGTGTGTGTGTGTGTGTGTATGTATATATATATATATATATATATATATATAGAGAGAGAGAGAGAGAGATAGCTATACTAACTATACTATCCCATTAAACCAGGAAACTCATGAATTATACAGTTTCTGTGGCTGGCTGACCTCAAGTCTGCATTTCACCTGGTTTAATCAGCCACGGAACCTGTGTAACCCATGAGAGTATAAAGAGGAGAAGAAATAAGAGTTGTCTTTTTTGTGGCGCACTAGAAATTTATTATTCAATACCAGCATATAGAAAACTGTAAGGCGGGCCCGCAAGATGACATTCACAGGGAATAGGTAATGACATCCACTCGACTTGTTCACACCCACTGGATGTGTTGGAAAGAGGTTGAGTGGACAGTGAGCGTGGCTGTGCCCTGTGGCACCACGTGGCACCATTGTACCGACAGCCGGACTGCTGAGAAAGGAACCTGGAGGGTACATAACTTTTTGGTTTTCATTTCATCTCATGACACTCCACCCAAAGCTACTCTTCTGGTTATCCTATCAACTAGGACAACAATGAAGGTGACTTCCTAACATATCTTCCATTGTTTTTCCATGTCACAGAAACATTGCATGTGTGTTACAGGTGACCATCCTAATCATCTCTCCTTCACTTTATAGTAATGTCATTGTTAGTGATACATTATTTGGATCGAGCATCAAAAGGAAACTTAGGTATAAGAGTCTGGCCGGCATATCACTTATTGCATGATGACCTTGTGCCTGCGCTGTACTGTATGTAGACGGAGCATTTGGTTTTGCTAATGACTTACATAGATTTCATAAGAGGGCATGCCGATATAGCATATTGTTGAATGTTAACATGCATGATCTTAAACCCCATCTATAAATGTTCTGTTGCGAGACTTCCAATATGCTCAGAATATTGCTACTGTGACAGATGATTTAGTATGTACTAGCTGGAGTACCCGGCGTTGCCCCGGATTTTAAGAATGTCTGTTTACAAAAATAAATGGAAATATTAAACACACAGTATAAATAACATTCAAACTTCTCACACTCACTTACAAAGCACTCACCCACTCCTCTCCCATTCACATCTCTGACCTTATCTCCCTTTACTCTCCCACCCGTCCTCTTTGCTCTGCTAATGCACGCCGACTCTCCTGTCTTCTGATTACTTCCTCCCACTCCTATCTCCAAGATTTTTCACATGCTGCTCCCTTCCTCTGGAATTCTTTACCTCTCCCCCTCAGACTCTCCACCTCTCTACAAAACTTCAAACGGGCTCTTAAGACCCATTTCTTTACCAAACCTAGCCAAATCTAATCCTAACCCTCTGTTCCACGCTCTCTATGTACCCCATCTGTGTCACCCCTGTCTGTCTACCCCTCCCCTTAGAATGTAAGCTCTCATGAGTAGGGCCCTCTTCCCTCATGTGCTTATCCTATTCTTACGTTAATAATCCTCAACTGCCCAAATCACGCAGTTTTTTGGCCACCTGGAACTTATCTCTGTCATTTACTGGTGTAGTTATGCTTAGTTACCCTGTACTTGTCCTATATTGTCTTCAACTGTAATTCACTGTTTTCCTGTTTTGATTATGTGCATATGTACTCTGTAATTGGGCGCTGTGGAACCCTTGTGGTGCCATATAAATAAAGGATAATAATAATAATAATAATAATAATAATAATTGTAGATAGCTGAATACCCGTGCTTTGGTACGGGATGAGGATGGCAAATGAGAATGCTAGTTTGTTAATTTGCGTTGATTGGAGATCTAGTACATACCCTCCAACATTTTACACATAAAAATCGGTACAAAGTAGGAAAAGGGGTGTGGCCACATGTAAAGGGGGCGTGGTTACACCCCCTATTCCTATACTTTCGATGGAAATTTGGGGGGACATTTACTAAGCAGTGATAAGAGTGAAGAAGTGAGCCAGTGGAGAAGTTGCCCCATCAACCAATTAACAGCTCTGTATAATTTTATAGTATACAAATTAGAGATGTTACTTCAGTGCTGATTGGTTGCCATGGGCAAGTTCTCCACTGGCTCACTTCTCCGCTCTTATCACTGCTTATTAAATGTCCCCCTTGGAGAGCCAAAAATCGGTACAGACCATAAAAAAAGTTACTGTGCCTGCCAAAAAGGTACAGTTAGAAGGTATGCTAGTATATAGGCATATCTTGCTTCCCTGATGCACTTTGTGTAGTGGCCGCACCCCTTTTTGGTCCCCCAAGGGACCTTGCTCTTCCCACTATAGACCTCTCAGTCTGTGGCTTCCTGCTTCCTCCATTCCCCTCCTCACATCATGTCACTGGCCCTGTCACATGCAGCCCTGTCATCACTGAGATGTCATGCATGTCTTGATATAGTGTGTGCTGCTGGCCCACCCCTAGGGGTGCTAGTGGTGTTACCCTCACAGGGGTAAATTTACTAAGCTCCCGATTTTGACCGAGATGCCGTTTTTTCATCAAAGTGTCATCTCGGTAATTTACTAAACTCAAATCACGGCAGTGATGTGGTCATTCGTAATATTTTGGAAGTTCAAGTTAAAAATCACAAATGAATACACCATCGGTCAAATTACGCCTGTTTAGATATGAATCTCGGTCATTTACTAACCATTCGTAATTGTAATTGCTGCCGTGAAAATGCATTTGCGGCCGCGAAAAATTACAAATCGTAAAAAATTCCTAAAAAAAAATGCGCCAGCATTTGAAAAGCGTGTTTACATGTGTACTCAATTATCCATTACTCACACCTGAATGTTTGGCCCTATAAAAGTGTTCCAGGCACATTTTGAATTTCTCTCACTCTGAAATGGCGGCTGTGGTGTGTGCCAATGAATTTATGTTTGCTGTGGGATACCTTAGACTGCTCCATGAGGCTTCCAGGAATCAGGCCCAGGTAAGTGAACATGGTCAACAGGTTGTCCAGGTGCCGCGGAGGCTGCGCCAGCCTCGTTTTTTTAGAGGGCGTTTAAACTTAAACGCATTGTCCGATGATAGGGTCATACAGATGTTCCGCCTAAATAGAACCAACATTTTCCACCTGTATGACCTTGTCAAACTGGGCCTAGACCCTGAGACAGCACGCTCTCGCTCTGTCTCAGGCCTACACAAACTCCTGGCTGTGTTACACTTTATGGCTACTGGGAGCTTCCAGGCTGTGGCAGGCGACGTCATTGGTATCTCACAGCCCACCTTTTCAAGATATTTGAATCAGGTGAGTCTAAAAATACATATGCGGTTATGTGTAAGTGTTGCTTCTGTAAGTACAAACAACACAGTATTGTATAGAATACCTAACATGACACTCACCTTAGCTTCTTTAATGTCCACTCAGGTTTTGGATGTGTTGGATCCACACATTAATGCCTCAATCTGCTTCCCTACCGAGGAGTCGGAGTGGCGTGCTGTCAGGGTAGCTTTCTATGAGCTTGCTGGCATGCCCAATGTGCTGGGGGCCATAGATTGCACACACGTTCAGCTGAGATCACCTAGGGGCCGGCAATACATATATACAAATAGACATCTGGCACAATCAACTAATGTCCAGGTGGTCTGTGATGCAAACTTTAAAATTATGAGTGTTGTTGCAGGTTACCCTGGTGGCTGCCATGACTCCTTCATCCTCAGTCAGTCATCGCTCTTCGATAAATTTGAGGCCGGACAAATGCCTGATGGCTGGCTGTTGGGTATGTTAAAAATGTTTTGTGTGTATGTCTTTTAACCACAAACTCTAGTTTTGAGTAGGGGAAAGAATAATCTAACACATGTACTAATGTTGACTATATCTGTTTTTCAGGTGATGGGGGTTACGGCTGCTACTCTTGGCTCCTTACTCCATTGTCCCAACCTGATTCTCCTGCTGAACACAGTTACAATCATGCACATAAGGCTACGCGGAATGTGATAGAAAGATGTTTTGGTGTGCTGAAGTCACGGTTTCGGTGTCTGGATAAATCTGCAGGCCTTTTGTTGTATAGTCCCTCAAAGGTGACTAGAATTGTGTTCTGCTGCTGTTTTCTCCATAATCTGTGTTTAAGTCAACATCTGGCACATGATGAGGGAGAAAGCAGTCAGCAAGCAGAGGAGTTAGAACCATCTGGTGACAGTGAGAGTACATATGTAGGGAGGCAGGTACGGCAAGAAGTGATCCTGCGGTATTTTTCAGGTAAGTTTTTGTAGGATGTAATTATCCTTGACTAAACACTTTGCAATACTTTCTATTGTGTGTTTTGTTACTTACTGTTTGTTGTTTATAGTGGTGTGTACATTGTACTTAGTTTATGTTATAAATACCTTTTCAGTCATTACCCATGAAAAACATACATACATACATAGCAGCTTCAACAATGTTTGAGACGGACACAGGAAGTTGTGTGTTTGTCAAATCCAAATTTTTATTGTGAAAATCACATTTGTCAAAATTGTTATTTTTTTCGCTTGTGTGTGCTGGGTGCTGTGCTTTGTGCTGGCTCACTGGCACGTGCTCTGAAGGAACGCCGAACAGGGGAGGTTACTGGCGTTTGGATAGGGGTCGTGGTCCCAGAGCTGGAGGTCACTTGTTGAGCTGCCATCAATGTTATGTTGTTGCTCAAATTATTAATGCTAGCATTCAGTTGTGTGTTGGTTGCAGTGTGGCTGGCTACAATCCGGGATAACGACTCATTCACAACCTGGTTGTGCTGAATGAGTTGAACGAGTGCCTGCTGATGGCGCTGTTGCTCATCAATGATGCGCGTTAAATGAGCCAGCATTTGGTTGTTGTCAGCCCTTATTTGCTCCATCGATGTTGCGATTCGGCCTACTTGTACAATCAGTCTGCCCGAGTTGCGACTAATGCGCGGTAGATGATGGGGCAGACTGGCAAGGTGTTGGGTATGTGCGGTCAGGCTGGCATTGCTTTGGGCCTCTTGGCTTGTCCAACTGGCCCAAAAGTCATCTGGTATTTGTGTTTGGGGTGGAGCTTGTGCCAGTTGTGGACTCATGGAGGCTTGGGGGATATCCTGCAGCTGTATTGGCTGGCTCGGGTCAACAGGTGTAAGTTGCAGTGTGATGGTTGCCTGTTGGTCTTGTCCCTGCTGGTCCACGTCGGCCATCAAGCTGGGCTCTGTATGGGGTGGCCAACATGCAATGTTTATTTTTCTATTAATTTATTTGCTAGTTCTACACATTACTACATTCATAATACTCCATTTTTCAAGTTTTTAGACTTGTTTTTGTAAACTTATAATGTGTTTTTTCGCCAAAAACATATATACCATCACAGGCGTGCACATAGACAGACTTGAGTAATCCTCACCTAACTACCTCCCCTCCACAGCATTACAGTGTTATGTCACCTCCCCTGGCCACGATATAGACTGCTTACCTGGATAGTCCAGAGGAGCGGAGCAAGTAAGCAGTCTACATACCGGACAGGGGAGATGTGTGAACACTATAATGTTGTGGAGGATTTTTTTTTTTTTAATTTTGGTTTTTATATTTATTTTAATGTGCACGTGTGTGGCCTAAATTTGTACAAATGTATGTTCTTTTTTAATAATGATGTTGGCGATATCAACCACTAAGACCTTGAAAAATTAAACATTTTCAACTTTAGCAATTGAAGACGTAACATCACATTGCTTGTTATGTCAAACATGTAATCTCAACTCCAACTCACAACATAGTAACTGTACTGTGTAGATTATTTGCTATGTGTTTAGTTTCTGTTTTGACTCACCAGATAACTGAGGTGATCGGGGCTCATCACTCTGTGGACTCGCCAATAGTGCCAGTGGTGGCTGGGGTGACACTGCAGAAATGCGCCGCCTGGGTGGGGAAGATGGAGCCGCAGATTCCGTGCCAAGACGCCGTGTCTTACTTGGCCTCCTGGGTAAGTGGCCCGAGCCCTGTGATGGGCGCCTTACAGGAGGTCGGCTTACAGAAGCAGAACCTATGAGAATATATAAACATTAATATTTTGTACTTCTATGTGTTTGCAGAATATGTGACTACAGTGAAGTCTTACCTGCAATCCCAGCATCATCCTGAGTTGTCTGAGGCCTGTCTGGCCGGCTGGTCTGTCGGACTGTTGAAAAAGTGGAGCAAACATTATTACCATGCTTTGTGTAAAAATTACAACTGCAAAGCCTTAGTGTACTGTAACCATCTATTAGGTATTCGAAAATAAACTAATTTCTGCTTAAGATCTTCGTGCTTCCTTAATTTGTGGTGTATATCAAAATGTACATGGTGTTGCACAAAATAAATCTGTTACATTTGAGAATTATGCGTCAGATATTGCATAGATTGACTACTTGCAAATGTTACCAAAATGTAATTTTGAATTAATAGAACCTTTTTTAGGAAGTAAATAAATCAAATATTTAAAAATACAATTAGATACAACACCGATGTCCAAGCAATATCGCAAAATTATTATGGCAAATACACATACCAGCAGGCATTGCACCTGTTTTAGCGCAAAATTTAAAAAAAAATACAGCCAAGGCAAGATGGAAAATGCCATTTCTAAACACAAACACACCTTAAGGGTGCATAGGCCTGCAATAACTGACCAACAATTTTTGCATCCTTTACCCTTAAAAAATGATTTAAAAAACATTTAGAGGACATTTAAATAAAAATATAACAAATCAAACTCACCATCCTGCGTGGGTCGGTCCGAATCCCGGACATGAGTAGCAGACACCACTTCTGCAGGAATCAATGCCCGCACAGGCTCCTCCCACTCCCGATAGGTTGCCCGGAAAGGGGGGCCACCTCCGGTTTTTCGGGCTGATTTTGCCTCTTTGGCCATCTTGGCCTTGACACGCCGCTTTATGTCATAGAACCTCTTGCGACACGTGTCCTCAGTCCGCCTCCCCACACCCTCACTATTGACGGTAACTATTACTTGCCCCCACAGGACAGACTTCCTGCGGGAGGACACCTTGCCAGCATCCTGACCAAACAATTGGCGATGGTGCTTCATCAGCTCACGCACCAACGCCATGTTTTCAGCATAGCTGAACTTAATATTCCTGCCAGTCTTGGTAGTGGTGCGTGGCTGCGGAGCCACAACACCATCACTATCACTGGAGAATACAGCAACAGGCACCCCCTCCTCCTCCTCCTCACTACCCCCCTCCACCTCACTAACAGCCTCCACCTCACTAACAGCCTCCACCTCACTACCAGCCTCCACCTCACTACCAGCCTCCACCTCACTAACCTCCGCCACCACACTGACCTCTGAGTCTGACATGATGACAAACGTCAAAAAACACTGAAAAATCAAAACACAAAACACACTCCTCCACTACTACTACTACTACACACCACACAGCCAACACACACGCTCACTCACTCACAAACAATGACAAAAGACTTTAAAAAAAAAACAAGGACAAAAAAGTTGACAAACTGAGAAAAAACAATACTACAAATATGACAAGACTACTTACACACACAGTACAGCACTCAACAATCACAAAACTCCTCTCCAAATCCTCCAAAAACTCCACCAAACTCACCAACTCCAAATACACCTTCCTCTCTCCTCTCCACTAGCTAAACCCACGAGGTGCGGTGTGTTTGGGGCGGTTTTATAGTAATATGCACAGACACTCCTCCTTCACGAATACAACCAATCACGGACGCGTGACAAAAACGAAACTTAGGACTAAAAACGCGGCAGCAATTTCTAAATCACTGCCGTAACAGACATGTGACGCAGTCGTAAAAATAACCAAAAACGCGGCCGCGAAACAACAAACGCGGCCGCATTATACAGCAGAAAACCACGAATGACATCGACATCGGAACAAAAGAAAAACACGAATACGACAGCTTAGTAAATGAGTCGTAATCAATTCAAAAAGTTGCAATTTTACACTGTCGATGTCATTCGTGATTGAACTTTGACCTGAATCTGGAAAATACGAATCTTAGTAAATTTCCCCCACAGTGTTTGTTCCCAGAGTGTAAGCATATGTGTAGCAAGTTTGGTGTATATTGCTCCAGGCATTCCAGAGTTATGCTGACTGCTAAAAAAACCTCTGTGCTGCTGCCTAGGGGTGTCTTATCCCCACAGTGTTTGTTCCCAGCTTGCAAGTCATATGCAGTGGCGCACCCAGGGGGGGGTTTCCGAGTACCCAGAAACCCCCCTCCACTAAAAAAAAAAAAATTTTTTTTTTTTTTTTTTTTTAAGCTGCATGAGTATTATTAATGACTGTCTAGCGTCCTCTGCAGCCTGCTGTCTTCCTGGTGGCACTTGCAAGTGCAATAAAATTTTTACTTTACTTTAATTATAGTACATATATATCGATGTGCCTACATATATACACATGTATATACATACATACATACATATAAACACACACACACACACACACACACACACACACACACACACACACACACACATATGATATATATATATATATATACATGTGTATATATATGTGTACTGTATGTGTGTGTATATATATATATATATGTATGCATGTTTAATATGCTATGTATATGTGTATATGGGTTCACTACGATCTCCCGGCGGCCGGCCTCCCGGCGACCAGCATACAGGCGCCGGGAGGCCGGCCGCCGGCTTACCAACAGTGTGGCGAGCGCAAATGAGCCCCTTGCGGGCTCGCTGCGCTCGCCACGCTACGCGCGCCACACTATTCTATTCTCCCTCCAGGGGGGTCGTGGACCCCCACGAGGTAGAATAAGTGTCGGTATGCCGGCGGTCAGGCTTCCGGCGCCGGTATGCTGGTCGCCGGGAGCCCGACCGCCGGCATACACAAGACCACCCGTGTATATGTATGTGCTGTGTATGTGTATATATATATATATATATATGTGTGTGTGTGTAGATATATGTATATGTATATGTGTGGGTATATATATATATATATATATATATATATACACGCAGACACACTAGTTTTCCGGACCCAGCATATACTGGGTCACCTCAGTCCCCACCCCCGTGATCGGCTCCGCCCAGTTCTGGAAACCCCCCCATGCAAATCCTGCGTTTGCCACTGATATGTGAACCAAGTTTGTTGTAAATTGGTCCAGGCATTCGGGAGTTATGCTGTCTCATGACATACTCTGTGCTGCTGTCCCACCCCTAGGGGTGTCTAACCCCCACAGAGTTTGTTTGCAGATTGTAAGTCAGATGTGTACCAAGTTTGGTGTAAATTGCTCTAGGCCTTCCACAGTTATGCTGTCTGCTGACATACTCTGTGCTGCTGTCCAATCCCTAGGGGTGCTAGGGGTGTCTGACCCCCACAGTGTTTGTTTCCACAGTGAAAGTCATATGTGTACCAAGTTTGTTGTAAATTGCTGCAGGCATTCCAGAGTTATGCTGTCTGCTGAAATACTCAGTGCTGCTGCCTCACCCCTAGGGGTGCTAGGGGTGGGTTACTCCCACAGTGTTTGTTCCCAGATTGTAAGGCATATGTGTACCAAGTTTTGAGTACATTGTTCCAGCAATTCTGGAGTTATGCTGTCTCCTGATATACTCTGTGCTGCTGTTTGCCCCCCCAGGGGTGCTAGGGATTTCTAATTGTTTTAGTTGCCTCCGCCGTGTTTTGATATGCTCGTATGTAAAATTTCACGATCGTCACTTGTAAACTGTGGATTTGTATAGATAGATAGAAGGACGGATTTTCGCTTTTATATAGCAGATACAATTAGTTTACTTTGATATGTGACTGTCATACTTGGCAACATTTTATAACAAGTTCCAGGGATGCTTGGTGGCTGAGCCCAGTGCATGGTGGAATGTCATGTGCGGATCTGTCTAGGAGGTCCTTGGTGCGCTACAACTCCCATCGTTTCATGTTTACTGTACTTCATTATAATGTGATGATTTGTTTTTAATTCATGTTAATTACTCATGTTCCATACATTTTCATTTATACCACTTAATGTGCACATAACACAGTGTTTATAGGGCCTAATTCAGACCTGATCGCTCGCTAGCATTTTTTTGCAGCACTGCCATCAGGTCAGAACTGCGCATCCGTATGCACCGCAATGTGCAGGCATGTCGCACAGGTACAAAACGGTTTGTTGCTCTGCGATGGGTTTGTGAAAAGAATCCATTCGCATGGGCGATCGCAAGGAGATTGACAGGAAGAAGGCATTTGTGGGTGTCAATTGACCGTTTTCTGGGAGTGGTTGGAAAAATGCAGGTGTTCCCAAGCGTTTTCAGGGCGGGTGTCTGACTTGAATTCTGGTCCCGGACAGGATGAAGTGATCGCAGCGGCTGAGTAAGTCCTGGGCTACTCAGACACTGCACAAAATCTTTTGTACCGCTCGGCTGCACATACGATCGCACACTTGCACAGTTAAAATACACTCCCCGGTGGGCGGCGACTATGTGAACGCAGGACTGCAAAAAACAGCTAGCGAGCGATCAGGTCTGAATTGGCCCCATAGATCCTCCAGACACCCCATGGGGCTGTTTTACTGGTCCATGTCAGGTTTGGCCATCTAAGTGTGAGGTCAAATTGATGAATATTCCTGGTCCACATCTCCAGAGGCGGGATGGCCCTGCGTGTGGCCAGATGTACAGTGGAGACATCGGATAACAGCCCATGTCCTCTCATGCTTTACAGTGTTTAGTTGCAAAATTGGTGGTGGTGGTGGGTGTTTGGTAGTCTAAAGCACTGGGGCTCGTTACAAATACTGGAGTCTATTTACTAAGCCATGGAGAGAGATAAAGTGGACGGAGATAAGTACCAGCCAATCAGCTGCTAACTGTCAGGTTTGAAACATTACAGGAGCTAATTGGCTGGTACTTTATCTCCATCCACTTTATCTCTCTCCAAGGCTTAGTACATAGACCCCATTGTATGCAGTGGCTGTGGCGGGGATGAAATGGTTAAAAAGTAGATACTTTTTTGCTGGTGAGCTACAGGGCCCAGATATCACACACTTTCAAAGTTCTTGGCTGCCAGTTGGGAGGGATATGGCGCAACCATGTGGGCAGTGCAGGGGCATGACAGCAGAATCGCATCATCAAGGCACAGTATATAAAGCCACGATTACATCATTGTAAAGCGGGGGAAGGGGCCATGATGATGGGATTCAGCAGGAATAGCGTCATCAGCTCGCCTGGACTGGTCACTTCACATGGGAAGTGGGCATCAGCGTGTGGAACTGAGGCGTTACTGAAGATATGCCTACACCTTGGTGCCTGCTATCCTGGAGTCTCCAAGACATTGTGGGATAATAGGCAAGTACCATATGCTCTATCATGCGTTGGGATCGTGTAACCGACGGTTGGGATCCCAGCGGTCAGCATCCTGATACCATAGGTGCAGGGAGTGCAGCTGCTATGGGGCCCAGAGCTGAGAATGGCCACCTGCCCTTCACAGTTACATGTGTTATATACAGGGTGTAGCTACCATAGGTGCAGGGAGTGCAGCTGCTATGGGGCCCAGAGCTGAGAGGGGCCACCTTCCCTGTCACAGTTACATGTGTTATATACAGGGTGTAGCTACCATAGGTGCAGGGAGTGCAGCTGCTATGGGGCCCAGAGCTAAGAATGGCCACCTGCCCTGTCACAGTTACATTTGTTATATAGAAGGGTGTAGCTACCATAGGTGCAGGGAGTGCAGCTGCTATGAGGCCCAGAGCTGAGAGGGGCCACCTTCCCTGTCACAGTTACATGTGTTATATACAGGGTGTAGCTACCATAGATGCAGGGAGTGCAGCTGCTATGGGGCCCAGTGCTGAGAGGGGCCACCTTCCCTGTCACAGTTACACGTGTTATATACAAGGGTGTAGCTACCATAGGTGCGAGGAGTGCAGCTGCTATGGGGCCCAGTGCTGAGAGGGGCCACCTTCCCTGTCACATTTACATGTGTTATATACAAGGACGTAGCTACCATAATTTCAGGAAGTGCAGCTGCTATGGGGCCCAGTGCTGAGAGGGGCCACCTTCCCTGTCACAGTTACATGTGTTATATACAAGTACGTAGCTACCATAAGTGCAGGGAGTGCAGCTGCTTTGGGACACACAGCTGAGAGGGGCCACCTTCCCTGTCACAGTTACATGTGTTATATACAAGGGTGTAGCTACCATAGGTGCAGGGAGTGCAGCTACCAGAGGCGGATTGGCCCACCAGGACACCATGACAGATTTCAATGGGCCGTTCCCATATTCCCCTCAGCCAGGCCAATTCACACTCAGGCTGGGCTGGCTCACACTGCTTCCAGTACTTGTGGTTCATTGGAATGCAATCCGGAAGTTAGGCCAGCGGGCACTTTCAGGTGCCGCTAGCCGTGAAAAGTGGTGATGCTGTTCTACCAATGGGGGACCTTGAGAAAGTTAACTAGCCCAGCAGCATCCTCTCCCTGGCCCCGGCCAAAGGTCTCTTCAATGAGCCCGGCCCAGGAGCAGCAACAAAGCGATGGTCGGAGCCGAGTTCACTACACCCGCTGCCACCCCAGCTCCCGCACTCTCACTGAACTGGCCAGAGTGGCGACTGAGCACTGAAGGGAACCCAGCAGAGAGGTTATTTTTAATTACATTATTTGCATTATCATGTTAGGCATCCCTGGTCACAGTGTATGGTTTGGGGACTGAAAAGGAGCAGGATGTACCTTGTTTTCAGGATGCCAGCTGACCAGGCAGCACTCACAGCCCGCCCTGGGACAATCTCTAATGCAACGTCCTTCAGCCCTATAGCTGCCCAATGTCTGTCCATGATGATGGGCCTATTTATGTGGTGTCTACGTATGCAATGCGGTGGCTACGTATGTAATGTGGTGGCTATTTATGTAATGTGGTGCTAGTCATATAATGCAGTGCTACACGTGTATTACAGTGCTATACCTGTAATGTTGTGCTATTCGTGTTATGTTGCGCTATTTGTGTAATGCAGTGCTATACGTGTAGTGCTATACATGTAATGCGGTGCTATACGTGGTAATGTAGTGCTATACGTGTAATGCAGTGCTATTTGTAGTGTGTGCTCCCTCCCTGTACTGTGCTGTATGTAATGTGTGCTGCCTACCTGTACTGTGCTGTATGTAGTGTGTGCTCCTCCTCCCTGTACTGTGCTGTATGTAGTGTGTGCTCCTCCTCCCTGTACTGTGCTGTATGTAGTGTGTGCTCCCTCCCTGTTCTGTGCTGTATGTAGTGTGTGCTCCCCCTCCCTGTACTGTGCTGTATGTAGTGTGTGCTCCCTCTCTGTACTGTGCTGTATGTAGTGTATGCTCCCCCTCCCTGTACTGTGCTGTATGTAGTGTGTGCTCCCCCTCCCTGTACTGTGCTGTATGTAGTGTGTGCTCCCCCTCCCAGTACTGTGCTGTATGTAGTGTGTGCTCCCCCTCCCTGTACTGTGCTGTATGTAGTGTGTGCTCCTCCTCCCTGTACTGTGCTGTATGTAGTGTGTGCTCCCTCCCTGTACTGTGCTGTATGTAGTGTGTGCTCCCTCCCTGTACTGTGCTGTATGCAGTGTGTGCTCCCTCCCTGTACTGTGCTGTATGTAGTGTGTGCTCCCCCTCCCTGTACTGTGCTGTATGTAGTGTGTGCTCCCCCTCCCAGTACTGTGCTATATGTAGTGTGTGCTCCTCCTCCCTGTACTGTGCTGTATGTAGTGTGTGCTCCCTCCCTGTACTGTGCTGTATGTAGTGTGTGCTCCCTCCCTGTACTGTGCTGTATGTAGTGTGTGCACCTCCTCCCTGTACTGTGCTGTATGTAGTGTGTGCTCCCCCTCCCTGTACTGTGCTGTATGTAGTGTGTGCTCCCCCTCCCTGTACTGTGCTGTATGTAGTGTGTGCACCTCCTCCCTGTACTGTGCTGTATGTAGTGTGTGCTCCCTCCCTGTACTGTGTTGTATGTAGTGTGTGCTCCCTCCCTGTACTGTGCTGTATGTAGTGTGTGCTCCTCCTCAGAATCAGAAGTAGATTAAAGGCATGACTGCAGTGTCAGTAGACACTGAAAGTGGCCATATCAGTCCTTGTATATTCAGACGTACAGATGTGCATCAGGGAAGGGTATTGTAGCAGCATATGCATAAAGCGGGTCATTCTGAGTTGATCGCTCGCTGCCGATTTTCGCAGCGCTGCGATCAGGTAAAAAAATGGCAAAACTGCTCGTGCGTATGCGCTGCAATGCGCACGTGCCTCGTACGTGTACAAAGAGCATCGTTGTTGTGCAATGCTTTTAGCGACGAATCCATTTGCACAGCCGATCGCAAGGAGATTGACAGGAAGAGGGCGTTTGTGGGTGGCAACTGACCGTTTTCTGGGAGAGTTTGGGAAAACGCAGGCATGTCCAGGCATTTGCAGGGTGGGTATCTGACGTCAAATCCAGGACCTCCGTCACTAGAATCATCGCACAGGATAAGTAACTACAGGCTGGTCTTGTTTTGCACAAAATATGTTCGTGTCGCTCGGCTGCACATGCGATAGAATAACTTGCAAAGCGAAAATACACTCCTCCGTGGGTGGCAACAATGCGTTTGTACGGCTGCTAAAAGTAGCTAGCGAGCGATCAACTCGGAATGAGGGCCACAGTCACAGGTAAACATTAGCATAACGTAAAGCAAAGGAGGCTTCAACTGTGTCTATCTCAGAATCAGGACCTCTGAGAAGTGACTACGCCCTCTTGACAGGCTCCTCCCCCTCAACAGACTTCGCCCCCATTAGGGCTGCTTCCATAAATTTCCCGGGCTGGTGTTTGATCCCAATCCGCCCCTGACACTATATGACATGTCAAACAAATTTACCAATAACGTCCATTCGTTCCAACAAATTCACTATATCATCCAGTGTGTACCTACTAGATTGTTAGCAATGCACGCTTCTGCATGAGTCTTGAGGATCTGACAGAGGAAAAGGCTACTGAGGAGGAATATCCATAGAGATACCTTTACAAGCTGATCATCTTCATCTGTTTGGTACGAGAATTTGATTGTCGCTAGAGCAGTGTTTCCCAACCGCGGTCCTCAAGGCACACTAACAGTCCTGGTTTTAGTGATATCCAGGCTTGAACACAGGTGACTTAATTAGTACCTCAGTTATTTTGATTTAACCATCTGTGCTGAAGCCTGGATATCACTAAAACCTGCACTGTTGGTGTGCCTTGAGGACCGTGGTTGGGAATGCCTGCGCTAGAGGATAAGAATTACTGTCACGGTTGATTTCTGTTGATTCTTGAACACTGAAGACGCAGCCGATTTATCACTATAGAACATTTTGCACTTGTCTTATCGGGGATTGGACAAAATTGAAATTTGGCTGCTGCCACTGTTTATGATTTGGAGTGTTCTATTTTATTGGATACCACAAAGAAGTGGCCACTATCAAGTTCACTTTTATTGCATATTATTGTATAAGTTGTTATAATATATAAGGTAGTAGCGCAAATTGCAACCCACAAGCAATATATATATATTATTATATATATATTTATATTTATATATATATACTGTATATCCAAAACGGCAGCACTCTGGATGTGAATAAACAGCTTTAAACCTGTCTGTCCAAAGAGTTTAACGGATTAGAAAGAGATGTTAGAATTATCATTGCAAAAGGGAACCCATGTGAATACAAGAGACGTATGAAACAGTGGTTAAAGATGTCTTTGTGAACTAGATAGAGTCCAGTCAGCAATATCAAAGTTTTGGTTTATTGTTTCAGAGATTAAGATCCAAATAGTTTGCTTCATTTTTGGACACTTATTTTTTAGTTTGGTTTCTCTCCCATAAATTTTGACTGACTTTTGAGGATACTGCGCAGTACAAGTAATGGTTGCGGCCCCGAAGGATATCACAAGGTGACCTGATCAATCACGCAATGGGTTTGCACAATAGTAATCCTAGGGAAATGAGTCCCCTAGACGTTGTCCGGTCTAAAGGGAGTGAAAAAAGCACTTTGAGGGGCAAGTGAAATTTTTAAAAGGGGGTTTCAAATAAATGACAAACATTGGATTGGCAGCAAGGGTTTTTCTGACACTGTTAGAATCTGGCAGACTGTCTCACAAGAGGTTGAGAATGAAATAAGACAGAGAAAAAGTGAACTATGTGGTATTAATGATATTGATTTACCCCCGCCATGTGTAACTGCACCCTTAGTGTAACCCCAACCTGGGGTACTGCCCACAGCACGTAGTACTAGAAACGGTAATAAGGAAAAGTTAAGGGTTACTCCCTATAAGCAAGGTTCCTGGAAATGTGAATGTTCTCAGACCAAGTTATGCGTAACAATACGTTGTCTAGATTGCGATAGCAAAGAAAAAGGAACTGACAGGCAAAGTAATCATACAGAACCACAGCTACAACCCGTTTATGTTGTAAATCCCACAGGGAAGCCACAAAAGCTGGTTCCGTATGGGCAAAGTACCAGTATGTAAATCTAGAATATTACAAAATTGGAAAATTAGATAATTGATATATCAAAGTTTATCGTAATAGTAATATTGTCAATTATAATCTATTATTCTATGTGCTTTGTAAATATACAAGTTGGGGATGGCAAGTAAGGTAACAATTCACCTGTGAGTTCTATGTGTCTGATGACATACGGATGTAAAATGTTTTTGACTGCAAAATATGGATAATATGATAGTAAGTAAAAGTTGCATGAGGGAAAATAACTCACCTTATTCCTGAATGCCATATAAGGTTTTAAAGATAATTAAGAAGCAGTAAGTTTAACTACATAGAACATGCTACTGCAAATTATACTAATGGGTGGTCATGCATAATTATGTAGATTTATATATATTTCCATAAGTCATTTTGC
The DNA here is from genome assembly GCF_028390025.1 of Pseudophryne corroboree. NCBI lineage: Eukaryota > Metazoa > Chordata > Amphibia > Anura > Myobatrachidae > Pseudophryne > Pseudophryne corroboree. The sequence goes on from NC_086450.1 coordinate 309,496,630, forward strand.
ATATATGCAGTGTGTATTTTAGCTTTGGTTTAAAAAAGAATTCTCAGCTGTTAGGTAGCTAAAGACAGTAGCATAGTGCTCATTATTACAGTACGTTACTATTATTTAAAATACTAAAAGTTTTGGTAATGCAGTTTTGATAAAGTGGAAAATGAATCAGACATTCCAACCCCAGACATTGGTTTTAAACTTTTATGGCCTTTATTTTATGATCCTGTAGTTGCCCAACGGTTATTTGCTCATATAACAAACAATTTTTGTTTTGTGACAAGGTTATCACAAAGGGAGAGGAGTAGAATGTATTTGTTATAGGCAAAGATATCGTTACTATCAATAGCTGCATGGCGCATATACCAGTGCGTTTTTTTCTTAAAGATATGCAAGTGAAGAAAGGAAAAGTATGTAGGGCAAGTGAAGAAAGGAAAAAGTATGTAGGATAATAGATGGATCATAAAGAGAGGTGATTGGAAAAATAAAAGTTGAGAAGCAATATGGAGGTCGCATGAAAGGTTGAAGACTAAAAGAAAGTCTGTTTTAAGAAAGACTAAGAAAGACATCTGACAGTGGTCAGTATTAATGGCAAGGTTACAGAGGTGATGCCATGATCAAAAGATTTGGAGCACCAGCAGCTCCAGAGTTAAAGCAAGAACTAAGGAACAAGACAGAAGAAGTACCAGAAGACAAATGAATGATGCTTCTTCTGCCAATATGAAGTACAGGCTTCTTCAGGTGCCTCCCAGTGAACATAATGTCTCCAGAAGAAACAACAGAAGGTATGGTCCAGTCACCTTGCCCACTGGAGAAGAATGTTTGTGTCTAATCATATTGGAGCCAGCAGAAGACAGCAGAGGGAGGTACCACAGGAACTGATGATATCAGAGACACTTAAAGGGACAGGAGATACAAGAACTACAGTCACCAATACCAGTCCAGTTCTTGACCTCAAGTATATGTCCAGTGACTTTGCTGTACTGAAGCTTATCCAAGCGAGAATACAGTACACCCCAGTAGAAGTTGAGTTTTCCAGCAACTTATCAAAGGAGGTACAGAACCATTTAGAAGCAAGTTGGAACAGAAGTTCAGTATTGGTTCATTCTCGCAGTACCAATTGTGGAAGAAAGTAAGCAATACTGCTAGACCAGATTACCCCAGGGAGGGGCTACATCACCAAGTGATTTATCCAGAAAACACACAGCTAATTCAGTATGTGAATGACCTGCTGATTGCCACCGCCACTGAAAAAGGTGCCAAGGACAGACAGTGTCCTTACTGATGTTTCTGGAAGAACAAGACTGCAGAGCCTCAAAAGGAGAACTTGCAGCTAGCAAAGCAAAAGGTAATCTTCCTAGGACACTCAAGGTACCAGACATCTAACAGAATAGAGAAACTCATACTGCAAGCTAAGATGCCAACTAGTGTCAAGCAAGTCAGAAGATCATTCCTGGGCCTAGTAGGATACTGCAGAGAATGGATACCTCTAGCATCAGTCTACATGCAAGCATTGTATGACAACACTAAAAGGGGGGGAGGGTCCACATCCTACACAGCAACAGATGAATAAAGCAATTGAACAATTGAAAGCAGCAGTTGCGTCATCTTCGGCCCTAGGACTACCTGACTATAGAAGGAGGAGGCCACGCATGGGAGTCCTCACACAAAAATATGGACTAAGGCAAAGACCAGTGGCCTACTACTCAAGCAAGCTTGACAACATTACTCAAGGAGCACCTACCGACGTCAGAGCAGTGGCAGCAGCAGTCCTAGAAGAGGATAAGAGCACAGGCATAGTGCTGAATCATGAGCTTATCATCCAGGTACCACATGCAGGTACATAAAAGCTTCAACAAGCAAGAACCAAACACCTGTCAGCAGCAAGGCTGACCAAGTATGAAGTAGCACTGCTAAGTGCAAACAACATGACCATCAGAAGATGTACTACCCTCAACCCAGCAACCCTTTTACCAGCGTTAATAAATAAAGGTGTTGAATTTCCAGATTCAAAAGGAGGGAGAAACAGATTATCTACTCTATTGATGGATCAGCAAAAAGAGCATGAGGACCAGGAGGATGGTCCAGAAATGGAAGAAGAAGAAAATAATTATAATAATCAAAATTTTTCTTTTTCCCACGATTGAGTGGCTTTAATGGAACAAGACATTCAACCCTTGCCATATGTTACAGACACAGCCCTACCTAATGCTCAGCATGAGCTATATGTGGATGGATCAAGGTACTATGAGGATGGGATTCCTTATACAGGATATGTAGTAACCACTGAACATGACGTTGTGGATTCAGGTTCCTTACCATCTCAGCACAGGATTGTGGGCCAGATATGGAAAAGCAGAGGCTTCAAGATGGCAAGTGGCGAAGACATACAACATGCTTCACTTATCAGACACCAGTTCAGAGCTCTGTAAGGGCCACAAAAAGGTTGCAGTAATAAAGATCCAAGCACATGCAAGAAAAGATACTCCTGAAACAAGAGGCAACAATCTGGCAAGATGCTGAAGCTAAGAGGGCAGCAAGGTGTCCCTAGTAGAAAAGGCAAGCCTATACAGTAACCATTCCAGTGCCAGACCAAATGCCTGATTATGCTACACTGATTGAACTTCGGAACCAAGCAGGAGAGAATGAGAAAGTAGCCTGGGGAAGAAAGCAACCAAACAACCAACCAACCAACCAACCAACCAACCAACCAGTGAAGGTAGCAATCTACACTACACAGACAGAAGAAACAGAAGAAGTAAAGCCTCAAATGCCTAATCTACAGGATTTGAAGAAATTTCAGGAACAAGCAGGTCCTGAAGAAAAAGCAGCTTGGCAGAGAAGAGGAGTCAGAAAAGAAGAAGAAACTGGATTATGGAAATTAGAAGAGAAGTTATGCTTACCCAGAAGCTTATATCCACTTATGTGTCAAGTCAGCCTTGGACTCACACACCTGGGAAAGGATCAAATGGGAAATTTAGTTAATGAAAGATGGATAGCTCCAGAATTTTATCCAGATGCAACCAAGTTTGTACAAGCCTTCTGGATATGTGGAAATGTCCAATCCAGGACAGAAGGTCAAGACAACCCTTGGAGCAATCCCCCAAAAGTTATTTTCCATTTCAAAGACTGCAAATTGACTATATTTAGCTGCCAAAGAGGTATTGGTAGCCACAGACATTTTCAGTTATTGGCCAATGGCAAAAGCTACAGCAAAATCAACAGTTAGAAAATTAATTTCAAAAGTCATTTGCAGATATAGAATACAAGAAGTTATAGTATTGGATAGCAGCATTCATTTCATTGAAGAAATAATGTAGTACATAATGTATGATTTGTGAATTCAACAGGCATTTCATGGTGTTGTATCACCCACAGGTTAGTGAGTGTGTCACAGAAACCAGAAAGGGATGCTAAAGTGTTTATTTTTAGTACTGGTTAATAGTAGAACCATACTCAGTAAAACCACAGGTTATTCACCTTATGAAATATTGTTTGATAGCATACCTAAGATAGGATGTTATTATCCACAAGAGTTACAGCGTAAATATGGTAATTTGACTGCATATGTAAAAAAAAGGTCTTACTGAGGAAACTGGCACCTCTGTATTCTCTAGTCTTTGCCTCTCTCACAGACTCAGGAGCAGATCTGAATCCCCACAAGCTTTAACCAGGAGATTGGGTGTATCTGGAAAGACACGTGAAAAAGTCACTTGAGCCCAGATTTGATGGTCCAGATGTTGCTGACCACGCCCACTTCTGTGAAAATTAAGGAGAGAGAGACTTGGGTCCCACTGCAAATTTGCCCAAGTTAAGTTTGAACAATGAAATACACAAACATGCAGAGGCTAATTGGGCCTAAACTAGACAGCCCACTATGGGTCATTATATTGGGAACTTCAGTACTCATTGTAGTCATAATATACTCTATATCCCTTATAGGAGAGGGCAGGGACTGGCATGTCCGCCAATCCAAAGTTACATACCAGTGTTTAGTATGCAAGAAGTGTGGTATCAAAGCCACTAGATCTTGTGTTAAGCAAATTAAAGTAACGACCATGAAATCTCTAGGATTTCAAAGATACCAGTTAGTTAAGAGATGCAGCGCTCACATGGGCCCACATCTGGAAAAGGAGGGGAGTGGATATTTGTCCCCCTTACATATGAGCGTATGGGGGTTTCTAGATTTCTTTGAAGCAAATACATACTATAAAATAGAGTATGACACTTTTAGATATGTATGAAGAGAACTCCAAGAATGTGTTGATCATTTATTACTAATGAAACAGATAGTGCGCAAGAAGTGGTTCAGAAATATGTCCAAGAAATAGAAAATAAAAAAAAACAAGCATATGCCAACAATCCTAATACCCATGACACTCTAGAGGGTGACTGGGGATGGTTATCGTGGCTAAGTCCTACTAAGTGGTTTAGTGAAATCAAAGGATGGCTTGCTGGAAATGTTTATGTTTTTTTTTAAATTGTTGGCTTAGCAATTTACATATATATGTGTTTTAAGATACTATTTTGTCTCCTTTCAGCATAAAAAAGTCTATAAACTTAAGATGTGAAACCTCAAAGTTTAAGAAGCTACAGAAGAGCTTGGCAAGAAAGAGCCATGAGCAGTCTACCTTGATGGATATTAGGGATGAGCGGGTTCGGTTCCTCGGAATCCGAACCCGCCCGAACTTCAGTTTTTTTCACACGGGGCCGAGCGACTCGGATCTTCCCGCCTTGCTCGGTTAACCCGAGCGCGCCCGAACGTCATCATCCCGCTGTCGGATTCTCGCGAGGCTCGGATTCTATCGCGAGACTCGGATTCTATATAAGGAGCCGCGCGTCGCCGCCATTTTCACACGTGCATTGAGATTCATAGGGAGAGGACGTGGCTGGCGTCCTCTCCGTTTATAGAGAAGAGAGTGAGACAGTAGAGAGAGACACAGTAGTAATTTTGGGGAGCATTAGGAGGAGTACTAGTAGTTACATGCTGAAGTGATAGATAGTGTGACTGTATTATCTGACTTGTGGGGGAGACACTGACAGTGGGGAGCAGATAGAGTCAGAGAGCAGGACTCAGGAGTACATATAACGTACAGTGCACACTTTTGCTGCCAGAGTGCCACACTGCCATTGTGACCACACTGACCACCAGTATAATATATATTGTGATTGTCTGCTTAGGAGTACTACTTGCAAGTTGCTGATAGTGTGACCACTGACCAGTGACCTGACCACCAGTTTAATAATCACCACCAGTGAGTTTAATATATATATATAATTGTATATAATATATATATAATATTGTATACCACCTACCCGTGGTTTTTTTTTTACTTTCTTCTTTATATATACTACTATAGTAGCTTACTGTAGCAGTCTGCGGTCCTGCTGAGCTGACAGTGTCCAGCAGGTCCGTCATCAGTCATTACATAATAAATATATATACCTGTCCGGCTGCAGTACTAGTGATATTATATATATATATATTGATTTCATCTCATTATCATCCAGTCTATATTAGCAGCAGACACAGTACGGTAGTCCACGGCTGTAGCTACCTCTGTGTCGGCAGTCGCTCGTCCATCCATAATTGTATACTACCTAACCGTGGTTTTTTTTTTTTCTTTCTTCTTTATACATACTACTATAGTAGCTTACTGTAGCAGTCTGCGGTGCTGCTGAGCTGACAGTGTCCAGCAGGTCCGTCATCAGTCATTACATAATAAATATATATACCTGTCCGGCTGCAGTACTAGTGATATTATATATATATATATTGATTTCATCTCATTATCATCCAGTCTATATTAGCAGCAGACACAGTACGGTAGTCCACGGCTGTAGCTACCTCTGTGTCGGCAGTCGCTCGTCCATCCATAATTGTATACCACCTACCCGTGGTTTTTTTTTCTTTCTTCTTTATACATACTACTATAGTAGCTTACTGTAGCAGTCTGCGGTGCTGCTGAGCTGACAGTGTCCAGCAGGTCCGTCATCAGTCATTACATAATAAATATATATACCTGTCCGGCTGCAGTACTAGTGATATTATATATATATATATATATATATATATATTGATTTCATCTCATTATCATCCAGTCTATATTAGCAGCAGACACAGTACGGTAGTCCACGGCTGTAGCTACCTCTGTGTCGGCAGTCGCTCGTCCATCCATAATTGTATACCACCTAACCGTGGTTTTTTTTTTTCTTTCTTCTTTATACATACTACTATAGTAGCTTACTGTAGCAGTCTGCGGTGCTGCTGAGCTGACAGTGTCCAGCAGGTCCGTCATCAGTCATTACATAATAAATATATCTACCTGTCCGGCTGCAGTACTAGTGTGATATTATATATATATATATTGATTTCATCTCATTATCATCCAGTCTATATTAGCAGCAGACACAGTACGGTAGTCCACGGCTGTAGCTACCTCTGTGTCGACAGTCGCTCGTCCATCCATAATTGTATACCACCTACCCGTGGTTTTTTTTTTCTTTCTTCTTTATACATACTACTATAGTAGCTTACTGTAGCAGTCTGCGGTGCTGCTGAGCTGACAGTGTCCAGCAGGTCCGTCATCAGTCATTACATAATAAATATATCTACCTGTCCGGCTGCAGTACTAGTGTGATATTATATATATTGATTTCATCTCATTATCATCCAGTCTATATTAGCAGCAGACACAGTACGGTAGTCCACGGCTGTAGCTACCTCTGTGTCGGCAGTCGCTCGTCCATCCATAATTGTATACCACCTACCCGTGGTTTTTTTCTTTTCTTTCTTCTTTATACATACTACTATAGTAGCTTACTGTAGCAGTCTGCGGTGCTGCTGAGCTGACAGTGTCCAGCAGGTCCGTCATCAGTCATTACATAATAAATATATATACTTGTCCGGCTGCAGTACTAGTGATATTATATATATATATATATATATTGATTTCATCTCATTATCATCCAGTCTATATTAGCAGCAGACACAGTACGGTAGTCCACGGCTGTAGCTACCTCTGTGTCTTTTAGTTGTGCCTATTAAAATATGGAGAACAAAAATGTTGAGGTTCCAAAATTAGGGAAAGATCAAGATCCACTTCCACCTCGTGCTGAAGCTGCTGCCACTAGTCATGGCCGAGACGATGAAATGCCAGCAACGTCGTCTGCCAAGGCCGATGTCCAATGTCATAGTACAGAGCATGTAAAATCCAAAACACCAAATATCAGTAAAAAAAGGACTCCAAAATCTAAAATAAAATTGTCGGAGGAGAAGCATAAACTTGCCAATATGCCATTTACCACACGGAGTGGCAAGGAACGGCTGAGGCCCTGGCCTATGTTCATGGCTAGTGGTTCAGCTTCACATGAGGATGGAAGCACTCAGCCTCTCGCTAGAAAACTGAAAAGACTCAAGCTGGCAAAAGCACCGCAAAGAACTGTGCGTTCTTCGAAATCCCAAATCCACAAGGAGAGTCCAATTGTGTCGGTTGCGATGCCTGACCTTCCCAACACTGGACGTGAAGAGCATGCGCCTTCCACCATTTGCACGCCCCCTGCAAGTGCTGGAAGGAGCACCCGCAGTCCAGTTCCTGATAGTCAGATTGAAGATGTCAGTGTTGAAGTACACCAGGATGAGGAGGATATGGGTGTTGCTGGCGCTGGGGAGGAAATTGACAAGGAGGATTCTGATGGTGAGGTGGTTTGTTTAAGTCAGGCACCCGGGGAGACACCTGTTGTCCGTGGGAGGAATAGGGCCGTTGACATGCCTGGTGAAAATACCAAAAAAATCAGCTCTTCGGTGTGGAAGTATTTCACCAGAAATGCGGACAACATTTGTCAAGCCGTGTGTTGCCTTTGTCAAGCTGTAATAAGTAGGGGTAAGGACGTTAACCACCTCGGAACATCCTCCCTTATACGTCACCTGCAGCGCATTCATAATAAGTCAGTGACAAGTTCAAAAACTTTGGGCGACAGCGGAAGCAGTCCACTGACCAGTAACTCCCTTCCTCTTGTAACCAAGCTCACGCAAACCACCCCACCAACTCCCTCAGTGTCAATTTCCTCCTTCCCCAGGAATGCCAATAGTCCTGCAGGCCATGTCACTGGCAATTCTGACGAGTCCTCTCCTGCCTGGGATTCCTCCGATGCATCCTTGCGTGTAACGCCTACTGCTGCTGGCGCTGCTGTTGTTGCTGCTGGGAGTCGATGGTCATCCCAGAGGGGAATTCGTAAGCCCACTTTTACTACTTCCACCAAGCAATTGACTGTCCAACAGTCCTTTGCGAGGAAGATGAAATATCACAGCAGTCATCCTGTTGCAAAGCGGATAACTGAGGCCTTGACAACTATGTTGGTGTTAGACGTGCGTCCGGTATCCGCCGTTAGTTCACAGGGAACTAGACAATTTCTTGAGGTAGTGTGCCCCCGTTACCAAATACCATCTAGGTTCCACTTCTCTAGGCAGGCGATACCGAGAATGTACACGGACGTCAGAAAAAGACTCACCAGTGTCCTAAAAAATGCAGTTGTACCCAATGTCCACTTAACCACGGACATGTGGACAAGTGGAGCAGGGCAGGGTCAGGACTATATGACTGTGACAGCCCACTGGGTAGATGTATGGACTCCCGCCGCAAGAACAGCAGCGGCGGCACCAGTAGCAGCATCTCGCAAACGCCAACTCTTTCCTAGGCAGGCTACGCTTTGTATCACCGGTTTCCAGAATACGCACACAGCTGAAAACCTCTTACGGCAACTGAGGAAGATCATCGCGGAATGGCTTACCCCAATTGGACTCTCCTGTGGATTTGTGGCATCGGACAACGCTAGCAATATTGTGTGTGCATTAAATATGGGCAAATTCCAGCACGTCCCATGTTTTGCACATACCTTGAATTTGGTGGTGCAGAATTTTTTAAAAAACGACAGGGGCGTGCAAGAGATGCTGTCGGTGGCCAGAAGAATTGCGGGACACTTTCGGCGTACAGGCACCACGTACAGAAGACAGGAGCACCACCAAAAACGCCTGAACCTGCCCTGCCATCATCTGAAGCAAGAAGTGGTAACGAGGTGGAATTCAACCCTCTATATGCTTCAGAGGTTGGAGGAGCAGCAAAAGGCCATTCAAGCCTATACAATTGAGCACGATATAGGAGGTGGAATGTACCTGTCTCAAGCGCAGTGGAGAATGATTTCAACATTGTGCAAGGTTCTGCAACCTTTTGAACTTGCCACACGTGAAGTCAGTTCAGACACTGCCAGCCTGAGTCAGGTCATTCCCCTCATCAGGCTTTTGCAGAAGAAGCTGGAGGCATTGAAGGAGGAGCTAAAAGGGAGCGATTCCGCTAGGCATGTGGGACTTGTGGATGGAGCCCTTAATTCGCTTAACAAGGATTCACGGGTGGTCAATCTGTTGAAATCAGAGCACTACATTTTGGCCACCGTGCTCGATCCTAGATTTAAAACCTACCTTGGATCTCTCTTTCCGGCAGACACAAGTCTGCTGGGGTTGAAAGACCTGCTGGTGAGAAAATTGTCAAGTCAAGCGGAACGCGACCTGTCAACATCTCCTCCTTCACATTCTCCCGCAACTGGGGGTGCGAGGAAAAGGCTCAGAATTCCGAGCCCACCCGCTGGCGGTGATGCAGGGCAGTCTGGAGTGACTGCTGATGCTGACATCTGGTCCGGACTGAAGGACCTGACAACGATTACGGACATGTCGTCTACTGTCACTGCATATGATTCTCTCACCATTGAAAGAATGGTGGAGGATTATATGAGTGACCGCATCCAAGTAGGCACGTCAGACAGTCCGTACTTATACTGGCAGGAAAAAGAGGCAATTTGGAGGCCCTTGCACAAACTGGCTTTATTCTACCTAAGTTGCCCTCCCACAAGTGTGTACTCCGAAAGAGTGTTTAGTGCCGCCGCTCACCTTGTCAGCAATCTGCGTACGAGGTTACTTCCAGAAAATGTGGAGAAGATGATGTTCATTAAAATGAATTATAATCAATTCCTCCGTGGAGACATTGACCAGCAGCAATTGCCTCCACAAAGTACACAGGGAGCTGAGATGGTGGATTCCAGTGGGGACGAATTGATAATCTGTGAGGAGCGGGATGTACACGGTGATATATCGGAGGATGATGATGAGGTGGACATCTTGCCTCTGTAGAGCCAGTTTGTGCAAGGAGAGATTAATTGCTTCTTTTTCGGTGGGGGTCCAAACCAACCCGTCATTTCAGTCACAGTCGTGTGGCAGACCCTGTCACTGAAATGATGGGTTGGTTAAAGTGTGCATGTCCTGTTTATACAACATAAGGGTGGGTGGGAGGGCCCAAGGACAATTCCATCTTGCACCTCTTTTTTCTTTCATTTTTATTTGCGTCATGTGCTGTTTGGGGAGTGTTTTTTGGAAGGGCCATCCTGCGTGACACTGCAGTGCCACTCCTAGATGGGCCAGGTGTTTGTGTCGGCCACTAGGGTCGCTTAGCTTACTCACACAGCTACCTCATTGCGCCTCTTTTTTTCTTCTTTGCGTCATGTGCTGTTTGGGGAGTGTTTTTTGGAAGGGCCATCCTGCGTGACACTGCAGTGCCACTCCTAGATGGGCCAGGTGTTTGTGTCGGCCACTAGGGTCGCTTATCTTACTCACACAGCTACCTCATTGCGCCTCTTTTTTTCTACTTTGCGTCATGTGCTGTTTGGGGAGTGTTTTTTGGAAGGGCCATCCTGCGTGACACTGCAGTGCCACTCCTAGATGGGCCAGGTGTTTGTGTCGGCCACTAGGGTCGCTTAGCTTACTCACACAGCTACCTCATTGCGCCTCTTTTTTTCTTCTTTGCGTCATGTGCTGTTTGGGGAGTGTTTTTTGGAAGGGCCATCCTGCGTGACACTGCAGTGCCACTCCTAGATGGGCCAGGTGTTTGTGTCGGCCACTAGGGTTGCTTAGCTTACTCACACAGCTACCTCATTGCGCCTCTTTTTTTCTTTGCGTCATGTGCTGTTTGGGGAGTGTTTTTTGGAAGGGCCATCCTGCGTGACACTGCAGTGCCAGGTGTTTGTGTCGGCCACTAGGGTCGCTTATCTTACTCACACAGCTACCTCATTGCGCCTGTTTTTTTCTTCTTTGCGTCATGTGCTGTTTGGGTAGTGTTTTTTGGAAGGGCCATCCTGCGTGACACTGCAGTGCCACTCCTAGATGGGCCCGGTGTTTGTGTCGGCCACTAGGGTCGCTTAGCTTACTCACACAGCTACCTCATTGCGCCTCTTTTTTTCTTTGCGTCATGTGCTGTTTGGGGAGTGTTTTTTGGAAGGGCCATCCTGCGTGACACTGCAGTGCCACTCCTAGATGGGCCAGGTGTTTGTGTCGGCCACTAGGGTCGCTTAGCTTACTCACACAGCTACCTCATTGCGCCTCTTTTTTTCTTTGCGTCATGTGCTGTTTGGGGAGTGTTTTTTGGAAGGGCCATCCTGCGTGACACTGCAGTGCCACTCCTAGATGGGCTAGGTGTTTGTGTCGGCCACTAGGGTCGCTTAGCTTACTCACACAGCTACCTCATTGCGCCTCTTTTTTTCTTTGCGTCATGTGCTGTTTGCGGAGTGTTTTTTGGAAGGGCCATCCTGCGTGACACTGCAGTGCCACTCCTAGATGGGCCAGGTGTTTGTGTCGGCCACTAGGGTCGCTTATCTTACTCACACAGCTACCTCATTGCGCCTCTTTTTTTCTTTGCGTCATGTGCTGTTTGGGGAGTGTTTTTTGGAAGGGCCATCCTGCGTGACACTGCAGTGCCACTCCTAGATGGGCCAGGTGTTTGTGTCGGCCACTAGGGTCGCTTAGCTTACTCACACAGCTACCTCATTGCGCCTCTTTTTTTCTTTGCGTCATGTGCTGTTTGGGGAGTGTTTTTTGGAAGGGCCATCCTGCGTGACACTGCAGTGCCACTCCTAGATGGGCCAGGTGTTTGTGTCGGCCACTAGGGTCGCTTAGCTTACTCACACAGCTACCTCATTGCGCCTCTTTTTTTCTTTGCGTCATGTGCTGTTTGGGGAGTGTTTTTTGGAAGGGCCATCCTGCGTGACACTGCAGTGCCACTCCTAGATGGGCCAGGTGTTTGTGTCGGCCACTAGGGTCGCTTATCTTACTCACACAGCTACCTCATTGCGCCTCTTTTTTTCTTCTTTGCGTCATGTGCTGTTTGGGGAGTGTTTTTTGGAAGGGCCATCCTGCGTGACACTGCAGTGCCACTCCTAGATGGGCCAGGTGTTTGTGTCGGCCACTAGGGTCGCTTAGCTTACTCACACAGCTACCTCATTGCGCCTCTTTTTTTCTTTGCGTCATGTGCTGTTTGGGGAGAGTTTTTTGGAAGGGCCATCCTGCGTGACACTGCAGTGCCACTCCTAGATGGGCCAGGTGTTTGTGTCGGCCACTAGGGTCGCTTAGCTTAGTCATTCAGCGACCTCGGTGCAAATTTTAGGACTAAAAATAATATTGTGAGGTGTGAGGTATTTAGAATAGACTGAAAATGAGTGGAAATTATGGTTTTTGAGGTTAATAATACTTTGGGATCAAAATGACCCCCACATTCTATGATTTAAGCTGTTTTTTAGGGTTTTTTGAAAAAAACACCCGAATCCAAAACACACCCGAATCCGACAAAAAAAAATTCGGTGAGGTTTTGCCAAAACGCGGTCGAACCCAAAACACGGTCGCGGAACCGAACCCAAAACAAAAACACAAAACCCGAAAAATTTCAAGTGCACATCCCTAATGGATATGAGTGAACGGCCATCAAATGGATAAAGTGAAAAGCACCATCTCTCGGGGATATAGCCATTAGCACCATCATAGCTAGACTGTTTACCTAGACTCGTTAGGTAGAAATTTTGTGATGCCTTGTAGCTCAATGGTAATGGCAGATTATTATAAATAGGAGGGACTGAGAAAGACAGCATTATGCTAGAATAGTTTTCAGCCATTTTGTATAACAGTAGCCAGTTGTTTGAATATAAAGAAACCCTTTTGCCTTAAGGTTATAAGTAATGCTGACATTTTATTAGTTAGACAGAATTTCCTCTGAGAACCAAGGTTAAGCTAATCGCTTATCTCCTGGAACATGTTTTGAGAACAGTGATGTTTTGGGAATAGTAGGGGTAATTCCAAGTTGATCACAGGAGGAATTTTGTTAGCAGTTGGGCAAAACCATGTGCACTGCAGGGGAGGCAGATTTAACATGTGCAGAGAGAGTTAGATTTGGGTGTGGTGTGTTCAATCTGCAATCTAATTTGCAGTGTAAAAATAAAGCAGCCAGTATTTACCCTGCACAGAAACAAAATAACCCAACCAAATCTAACTCTTTCTGCACATGTTATATCTGCCTCCCCTGCAGTGCACATGGTTTTGCCCAACTGCTAACAAAAATCCTGCTGCGATCAACTTGGAATTACCCCCAGTGTCTACAGACTGACTCTCAAGGATTGTAATGTCTCATAACTTCTATGTGTGAGAAATGACGCTTATACTTATGTTTTGTGACGTGTAACAAATTCCTGTATATGCCTATAAGAACCCCCAGACAATAAACTGTTTCAGACTCATCTTGTGGAACATACCTTGTGTCATGTCTACTTTTTAGTGATGAGCGCCTGAAATTTTTCGGGTTTTGTGTTTTGGTTTTGGGTTCGGTTCCGCGGCCGTGTTTTGGGTTCGACCGCGTTTTGGCAAAACCTCACCGAATTTTTTTTGTCGGATTCGGGTGTGTTTTGGATTCGGGTGTTTTTTTCAAAAAACCCTAAAAAACAGCTTAAATCATAGAATTTGGGGGTCATTTTGATCCCATATTATTATTAACCTCAAAAACCATAATTTCCACTCATTTTCAGTCTATTCTGAATACCTCACACCTCACAATATTATTTTTAGTCCTAAAATTTGCACCGAGGTCGCTGGATGACTAAGCTAAGCGACCCTAGTGGCCGACACAAACACCTGGCCCATCTAGGAGTGGCACTGCAGTGTCACGCAGGATGTCCCTTCCAAAAAACCCTCCCCAAACAGCACATGACGCAAAGAAAAAAAGAGGCGCAATGAGGTAGCTGTGTGAGTAAGATTAGCGACCCTAGTGGCCGACACAAACTCCGGGCCCATTTAGGAGTGGCACTGCAGTGTCACGCAGGATGTCCCTTCCAAAAAACCCTCCCCAAACAGCACATGACGCAAAGAAAAAAAGAGGCGCAATGAGGTAGCTGTGTGAGTAAGATTAGCGACCCTAGTGGCCGACACAAACACCGGGCCCATCTAGGAGTAGCACTGCAGTGTCACGTAGGATGTCCCTTCCAAAAAACCCTCCCCAAACAGCACATGACGCAAAGAAAAAAAGAGGCGCAATGAGGTAGCTGTGTGAGTAAGATTAGCGACCGTAGTGGCCGACACAAACACCGGGCCCATTTAGGAGTGGCACTGCAGTGTCACGCAGGATGTCCCTTCCAAAAAACCCTCCCCAAACAGCACATGACGCAAAGAAAAAAAGAGGCGCAATGAGGTAGCTGTGTGAGTAAGATTAGCGAACCTAGTGGCCGACACAAACACCGGGCCCATCTAGGAGTGGCACTGCAGTGTCACGCAGGATGTCCCTTCCAAAAAACCCTCCCCAAACAGCACATGACGCAAAGAAAAAAAGAGGCGCAATGAGGTAGCTGTGTGAGTAAGATTAGCGACCGTAGTGGCCGACACAAACACCGGGCCCATTTAGGAGTGGCACTGCAGTGTCACGCAGGATGTCCCTTCCAAAAAACCCTCCCCAAACAGCACATGACGCAAAGAAAAAAAGAGGCGCAATGAGGTAGCTGTGTGAGTAAGATTAGCGACCCTAGTGGCCGACACAAACACCGGGCCCATCTAGGAGTGGCACTGCAGTGTCACGCAGGATGGCCCTTCCAAAAAACCCTCCCCAAACAGCACATGACGCAAAGAAAAAAAGAGGCGCAATGAGGTAGCTGACTGTGTGAGTAAGATAAGCGACCCTAGTGGCCGACACAAACACCGGGCCCATTTAGGAGTGGCACTGCAGTGTCACGCAGGATGTCCCTTCCAAAAAACCCTCCCCAAACAGCACATGACGCAAAGAAAAATAAAAGAAAAAAGAGGTGCAAGATGGAATTGTCCTTGGGCCCTCCCACCCACCCTTATGTTGTATAAACAAAACAGGACATGCACACTTTAACCAACCCATCATTTCAGTGACAGGGTCTGCCACACGACTGTGACTGATATGACGGGTTGGTTTGGACCCCCCCCAAAAAAGAAGCAATTAATCTCTCCTTGCACAAACTGGCTCTACAGAGGCAAGATGTCCACCTCATCATCATCCTCCGATATATCACCGTGTACATCCCCCTCCTCACAGATTATCAATTCGTCCCCACTGGAATCCACCATCTCAGCTCCCTGTGTACTTTGTGGAGGCAATTGCTGCTGGTCAATGTCTCCGCGGAGGAATTGATTATAATTCATTTTAATGAACATCATCTTCTCCACATTTTCTGGATGTAACCTCGTACGCCGATTGCTGACAAGGTGAGCGGCGGCACTAAACACTCTTTCGGAGTACACACTTGTGGGAGGGCAACTTAGGTAGAATAAAGCCAGTTTGTGCAAGGGCCTCCAAATTGCCTCTTTTTCCTGCCAGTATAAGTATGGACTGTGTGACGTGCCTACTTGGATGCGGTCACTCATATAATCCTCCACCATTCTTTCAATGGTGAGAGAATCATATGCAGTGACAGTAGACGACATGTCCGTAATCGTTGTCAGGTCCTTCAGTCCGGACCAGATGTCAGCATCAGCAGTCGCTCCAGACTGCCCTGCATCACCGCCAGTGGGTGGGCTCGGAATTCTGAGCCTTTTCCTCGCACCCCCAGTTGCGGGAGAATGTGAAGGAGGAGATGTTGACAGGTCGCGTTCCGCTTGACTTGACAATTTTCTCACCAGCAGGTCTTTCAACCCCAGCAGACTTGTGTCTGCCGGAAAGAGAGATCCAAGGTAGGCTTTAAATCTAGGATCGAGCATGGTGGCCAAAATGTAGTGCTCTGATTTCAACAGATTGACCACCCGTGAATCCTTGTTAAGCGAATTAAGGGCTCCATCCACAAGTCCCACATGCCTAGCGGAATCGCTCCGTGTTAGCTCCTCCTTCAATGTCTCCAGCTTCTTCTGCAAAAGCCTGATGAGGGGAATGACCTGACTCAGGCTGGCAGTGTCTGAACTGACTTCACGTGTGGCAAGTTCAAAGGGCAGCAGAACCTTGCACAACGTTGAAATCATTCTCCACTGCGCTTGAGACAGATGCATTCCACCTCCTATATCGTGCTCAATTGTATAGGCTTGAATGGCCTTTTGCTGCTCCTCCAACCTCTGAAGCATATAGAGGGTTGAATTCCACCTCGTTACCACTTCTTGCTTCAGATGATGGCAGGGCAGGTTCAGTAGTTTTTGGTGGTGCTCCAGTCTTCTGTACGTGGTGCCTGTACGCCGAAAGTGTCCCGCAATTCTTCTGGCCACCGACAGCATCTCTTGCACGCCCCTGTCGTTTTTTACATAATTCTGCACCACCAAATTCAAGGTATGTGCAAAACATGGGACGTGCTGGAATTTGCCCATATTTAATGCACACACAATATTGCTGGCGTTGTCCGATGCCACAAATCCACAGGAGAGTCCAATTGGGGTAAGCCATTCCGCGATGATCTTCCTCAGTTGCCGTAAGAGGTTTTCAGCTGTGTGCGTAATCTGGAAAGCGGTGATACAAAGCGTAGCCTGCCTAGGAAAGAGTTGGCGTTTGCGAGATGCTGCTACTGGTGCCGCCGCTGCTGTTCTTGCGGCGGGAGTCCATACATCTACCCAGTGGGCTGTCACAGTCATATAGTCCTGACCCTGCCCTGCTCCACTTGTCCACATGTCCGTGGTTAAGTGGACATTGGGTACAGCTGCATTTTTTAGGACACTGGTGACTCTTTTTCTGAGGTCTGTGTACATTTTCGGTATCGCCTGCCTAGAGAAATGGAACCTAGATGGTATTTGGTACCGGGGACACAGTACCTCCAACAAGTCTCTAGTTGGCTCTGCAGTAATGATGGATACCGGAACCACGTTTCTCACCACCCAGGATGCCAAGGCCTCAGTTATCCGCTTTGCAGTAGGATGACTGCTGTGATATTTCATCTTCCTCGCAAAGGACTGTTGGACAGTCAATTGCTTGGTGGAAGTAGTAAAAGTGGTCTTACGACTTCCCCTCTGGGATGACCATCGACTCCCAGCAGCAACAACAGCAGCGCCAGCAGCAGTAGGCGTTACACGCAAGGATGCATCGGAGGAATCCCAGGCAGGAGAGGAATCATCAGAATTGCCAGTGACATGGCCTGCAGGACTATTGGCATTCCTGGGGAAGGAGGAAATTGACACTGAGGGAGTTGGTGGGGTGGTTTGCGTGAGCTTGGTTACAAGAGGAAGAGATGTACTGGTCAGTGGACTGCTTCCGCTGTCACCCAAAGTTTTTGAACTTGTCACTGACTTATTATGAATGCGCTGCAGGTGACGTATAAGGGAGGATGTTCTGAGGTGGTTAACGTCCTTACCCCTACTTATTACAGCTTGACAAAGGGAACACACGGCTTGACACCTGTTGTCCGCATTTCTGTTGAAATACCTCCACACCGAAGAGCTGATTTTTTTGGTATTTTCACCAGGCATGTCAACGGCCATATTCCTCCCACGGACAACAGGTGTCTCCCCGGGTGCCTGACTTAAACAAACCACCTCACCATCAGAATCCTCCTGGTCAATTTCCTCCCCAGCGCCAGCAACACCCATATCCTCCTCATCCTGGTGTACTTCAACACTGACATCTTCAATCTGACTATCAGGAACTGGACTGCGGGTGCTCCTTCCAGCACTTGCAGGGGGCGTGCAAATGGTGGAAGGCGCATGCTCTTCACGTCCAGTGTTGGGAAGGTCAGGCATCGCAACCGACACAATTGGACTCTCCTTGTGGATTTGGGATTTCGAAGAACGCACAGTTCTTTGCGGTGCTACTGCTTTTGCCAGCTTGAGTCTTTTCATTTTTCTAGCGAGAGGCTGAGTGCCTCCATCCTCATGTGAAGCTGAACCACTAGCCATGAACATAGGCCAGGGCCTCAGCCGTTCCTTGCCACTCCGTGTGGTAAATGGCATATTGGCAAGTTTACGCTTCTCCTCCGACAATTTTATTTTAGGTTTTGGAGTCCTTTTTTTACTGATATTTGGTGTTTTGGATTTGACATGCTCTGTACTATGACATTGGGCATCGGCCTTGGCAGACGACGTTGCTGGCATTTCATCGTCTCGGCCATGACTAGTGGCAGCAGCTTCAGCACGAGGTGGAAGTGGATCTTGATCTTTCCCTAATTTTGGAACCTCAACATTTTTGTTCTCCATATTTTAATAGGCACAACTAAAAGGCACCTCAGGTAAGCAATGGAGATGGATGGATACTAGTATACAATTATGGACGGACTGCCGAGTGCCGACACAGAGGTAGCTACAGCCGTGGACTACCGTACTGTACTGTGTCTGCTGCTAATATAGACTGGTTGATAAAGAGATGTAGTAGTATGTATGTATAAAGAAGAAAGAAAAAAAAACCACGGGTAGGTGGTATACAATTATGGACGGACTGCCGAGTGCCGACACAGAGGTAGCTACAGCCGTGAACTACCGTACTGTACTGTGTCTGCTGCTAATATAGACTGGTTGATAAAGAGATGTAGTAGTATGTATGTATAAAGAAGAAAGAAAAAAAAACCACGGGTACGTGGTATACAATTATGGACGGACTGCCGAGTGCCGACACAGAGGTAGCTACAGCCGTGGACTACCGTACTGTACTGTGTCTGCTGCTAATATAGACTGGTTGATAAAGAGATGTAGTAGTATGTATGTATAAAGAAGAAAGAAAAAAAAACCACGGGTAGGTGGTATACAATTATGGACGGACTGCCGAGTGCCGACACAGAGGTAGCTACAGCCGTGAACTACCGTACTGTACTGTGTCTGCTGCTAATATAGACTGGTTGATAAAGAGATGTAGTAGTATGTATGTATAAAGAAGAAAGAAAAAAAAACCACGGGTAGGTGGTATACAATTATGGACGGACTGCCGAGTGCCGACACAGAGGTAGCTACAGCCGTGGACTACCGTACTGTACTGTGTCTGCTGCTAATATAGACTGGTTGATAAAGAGATGTAGTAGTATGTATGTATAAAGAAGAAAGAAAAAAAAACCACGGGTAGGTGGTATACAATTATGGACGGAATGCCGAGTGCCGACACAGAGGTAGCTACAGCCGTGAACTACCGTACTGTACTGTGTCTGCTGCTAATATAGACTGGTTGATAAAGAGATGTAGTAGTATGTATGTATAAAGAAGAAAGAAAAAAAAAACCACGGATAGGTGGTATACAATTATGGATGGACTGCCGAGTGCCGACACAGAGGTAGCTACAGCCGTGGACTACCGTACTGTACTGTGTCTGCTGCTAATATAGACTGGTTGATAAAGAGATGTAGTAGTATGTATGTATAAAGAAGAAAGAAAAAAAAACCACGGGTAGGTGGTATACAATTATGGACGGACTGCCGAGTGCCGACACAGAGGTAGCTACAGCCGTGAACTACCGTACTGTACTGTGTCTGCTGCTAATATAGACTGGTTGATAAAGAGATGTAGTAGTATGTATGTATAAAGAAGAAAGAAAAAAAAACCACGGGTAGGTGGTATACAATTATGGACGGACTGCCGAGTGCCGACACAGAGGTAGCTACAGCCGTGGACTACCGTACTGTACTGTGTCTGTTGCTAATATAGACTGGTTGATAAAGAGATGTAGTAGTATGTATGTATAAAGAAGAAAGAAAAAAAAACCACGGGTAGGTGGTATACAATTATGGATGGACTGCCGAGTGCCGACACAGAGGTAGCTACAGCCGTGAACTACCGTACTGTGTCTGCTGCGACTGGTTGATAAATAATGATATAAAAATATATATATATCACTACTGCAGCCGGACAGGTATATATTATATAATGACGGACCTGCTGGACACTGTCTGTCAGCAGAATGAGTTTTTTATAGAATAAAAAAAAAAACACCACACAAGTGAAGTCACACGACGAGTGTTTAACTTTTTCAGGCAATCACAATATAGTATACTACTAACTATACTGGTGGTCAGTGTGGTCAGGTCACTGGTCAGTCACACTGGCAGTGGCACTCCTGCAGCAAAAGTGTGCACTGTTTAATTTTAATATAATATGTACTCCTGGCTCCTGCTATAACCTATAACTGGCACTGCAGTGCTCCCCAGTCTCCCCCACAATTATAAGCTGTGTGAGCTGAGCACAGTCAGATATATATACATAGATGATGCAGCACACTGGGCTGAGCAGTGCACACAGATATGATATGTGACTGAGTCACTGTGTGTATCGTTTTTTTCAGGCAGAGAACGGATATATTAAATAAAACTGCACTGTCTGGTGGTCACTGTGGTCAGTCACTAGTAAACTCTGCACTCTCTACACTTCTACAGTACTCCTAAGCTCCAGTAAATCAGGTCAATCTCTCTCTCTCTCTCTTCTAATCTAAATGGAGAGGACGCCAGCCACGTCCTCTCCCTATCAATCTCAATGCACGTGTGAAAATGGCGGCGACGCGCGGCTCCTTATATAGAATCCGAGTCTCGCGAGAATCCGACAGCGTCATGATGACGTTCGGGCGCGCTCGGGTTAACCGAGCAAGGCGGGAGGATCCGAGTCTGCTCGGACCCGTGAAAAAAACCATGAAGTTCGGGCGGGTTCGGATTCAGAGAAACCGAATCCGCTCATCTCTACTTTGTGAGCCCCCAATCGATTGGTCCAAGGTAATTTAAACATACCATCGAAGGAACTTGATATAGGAGAAGGTTTTATCTCCAACAGCTTCTTTAGGATTGTTTTATATATATATATATATATATATATAGAATTGAAGACTACGGCGCTCGGGTGCAGTTTTGTGATAATTATACCATAAGTATGAAATTAAAATTCTAAAAATATAGTGAAAAATATAATAAATATAGTAAAACACCCCTGTTTAATATATAAACACTTCTCAATAAATTATTTGAGTGGCAGCTTGTAATACATAAACATATGCTTGGCATGCATATAAAATCTGTTGCAAGAATTGGTGAAAACAAGCGCCCAAGAGTGTGGTGATTAAATTCAGGGGGAATGAAGGTGTAGAGGAAGGGATGATAAGGATCAGCTTAAAACACTTATCTGGTAGAGAGGAGCTCGGCTCAAGCAGCACTCTTTTTGTGGCTTAAAAACATGCGGATAAAACAGAAGAAAACTAACATAGTGTATACCGTTTAAATTACGTATTGTGTTACTGCTTAATTTCACAGGCCTAATTAGGGAACTAGCTTATTCCCAAAGGAGATAAATATATAGCCTGGGCAGTATATATATTAAAAATACAAAGAATTTAATAACATAATCACATAAAAATACACATAAAATGGCTGGATAACATGCGTACAGAATAAAAAATTATATCAGGCTTATCTGTCCATAACAATGGCTGGAATGCATGCGTACAGAATTTAAAATTGTTTGAAGCTTATCTGTCCATAAAAGGAGATGTCTGCAGGTACTCCCAACGCGTTTCGTCCGTCAGCAACAGGACTTCATCAAGGGGATGACCACACTGAGCAGGCTTTGCTCTATTTATGCCCAAAGGAGGTGATTAATGATGACATCACTTCCTTTCATTTTACAGCATCAGTTTCAGGAAGTGAAAATCCAGTGAAGTGAGTGAGACAGTGAGAAGCCTAATGCAGCTGCTGGCTCTATTCTGTGAAATGTGTCTATGTCACATATGGGCATAAATAGAGCAAATATTCCTAATCGTCCTATAATATTGAGATACAGGACGATTAGTATTGAGGTCCATCACGCCGGATGAGTGGCGTATCAGGGTTCAGTAGCAACAAGAATGTCACATGGCTACTTCAACCTCAGACAGATCGTGTCTGGCGTATAACACAATAATGACAGTAGGGCTTCAGTGGTGTCTGACATATGGTTCACTGTTTTTAAATGGAATTTTACGATATCACAGATGTAAGTTTTAAAAAAAATTTGTTTTGCAGCACATGCATAATCATGGTAAAGCACAACACTGTTTTAATGTTTTGCACTGAAGCACTTTGAGAATAAGTTGTTATGTGTGATTGCATTTACTGTTTACACTGATGATCCGTATATTTTGTACACAGTGTTACCATGGACACATCGGAGGGGTCCCGCGACGTCACTTCCGGGTCACGCTGACGCGAGCGGAAGCGCCGAGCGGAGGCTCCGACGGGTGGCCAGCTGGTAACAAGCAGAGGATTGAACACACGTGCACATGGGGTGAGTAATGGGGTATGTTATTTAAACTGTTTGATGCACTGTCACTTTATCCTGACGAAGGGGAATTGGTCCCCGAAATGTTGATGTCACTTTTTGTGAATACACTTTGAATATCCAGTCTCCGAGTGCCGCCTCTTTTTTCTTTGTTCGTATACACCGGAGGGGGACCCCCGGACGAGGAAGGCACAGGAGCAAGTTACATCCCATTGTGGAGCAAGTGAGTGCCGGGGTTACTTCATAAGAATATACAGGAGCCGTTTGCATTGCCATTTGCATTAGGACTCCTTTCCCAAGGCACCGCACCTAGTCCAGCAGGACCAAGTATTTCACCATTCCTCCAGGACTCATCTTTGCACACCATTTCACCAACACTGCACGGTGATTTGGATCACATTATATGCACTGATTTCAGCACAAGCACTTTTTTTTCAAGATGGCAGCTAGAGCACCTGAACCCTACGATGCTTCCTCATTTTTGTTGCACTGTGACACCCTTGAGACATTTAGCTTCTCAGATTTGGAAGCCGAGGCCATTCTGCATAAGGAACCAGCGTTTGCTGAAGTAGGAGTCACCTCCAGTACAGAGGCTGT
Organism: Pseudophryne corroboree; assembly: GCF_028390025.1. Lineage (NCBI taxonomy): Eukaryota > Metazoa > Chordata > Amphibia > Anura > Myobatrachidae > Pseudophryne > Pseudophryne corroboree. The sequence continues at coordinate 309,519,710 of NC_086450.1, forward strand.
TAAAGAACTGCTACGCCTTAGAAAGCGTGAGATAGATTATATCTATCATAGTCGAACATTATCGGACTACTACAGAGCCAAACAGCTACCGCGAGGTTTCAGGGTTCACAATGCACCCACGATTGGACGCCATAATATGGAATTCTGCATGAAATGGATCCAAGTGCTGAATAAGTGCTCCATGGATTTAATTCTCTTGGTAATAGAGGAATCCACCAGAGAAGTAGAGAAAACAAAAGGGCTCATTACCAATCTACCAATCTTGAAGCTGAACACAACACACTGTTAACATCTGAACAATCCAAAGCTCTATTGGAACAATTGGAATCACAGGTTGAACAGTACAGAATCAATTTATTAAAATTTAAAAAAGAAAAATTCATCAAAGTCCAGCTGGACTATACGCAACACAGAGTGTACCCGTGGCTAGGCAATTCTGCAAATACCAACCACAGGCAGCGTCCGCCTTTTAAGTACAGACCCCGTAGGGGCACGACGGACAACACAACCTCAGCTAGTGACTCCGATGATGTTCGCGGGTCTGTGAAATCTGGATCCCAACGAGGGACCCCTTTAGGGGCAAGAACCCGTGCTGGGTTTGCAGCACGGGGAGAAAACGTCAAAACACCAGAAGAGGTGGTCAAAATAAAAGACAAAAACAAGAAAAAAAACCCGAAAGGCAAGAATCTTTGATTTTCAACCTCTCGGCGACACCATTGACACAGGCTGAGGAGAGGGTATTGAATAAAGGGCTTACCTTCGTACCCACCCACTTTGGAGATGACTTTAGATGGAAGGTCAACACCTATAAACTGCACCGCACTTTAAAATTAAAAGAGCACTTTAGCAAACAACCGGCTGCCCCGGCAAAGAGTCCATTACCACAGAGGCTTCAAAAACTGGGCCCGAGGTCAAGATTTGACCCAGTGTCTTATAATGCCTCCATTAAAACATTTCATAGGATGCTGGAAGCCGACAGTGACACGGACAAAATGAGGGTGCCTATACATCATAATCTCCAGCAGGATGAAAGATTGGCCCTTAAAGCATTAAGCAATAGAAAAGATCTAATAATACGAGGGGCTGATAAAGGCGGTTCCATCGTCATTCAAGACATTAAAGACTATATGGATGAATGCTGGAGATTGCTCAGTGACCATAACACCTATAGTACTTTAAGTAAAGATCCATCGCAGGACTTTAAAGAGGAACTCAAAGCAGTGTTAGATCAAGCACGGGCTGAAGGCATCATCTCCTCTGAAGTGTATGCAAAATTATCAACTGAACATCCTGTGTCTCCCCTATTCTACACCATACCGAAAAATCACAAGGACGCACAGAGACCACCGGGCAGACCCATCATCTCTGCACGGGGGTCTCTGTGTGAACCGGTAGCTATTTATCTTGACGTTTTTTTGCAACCTTGTGTACAGGGCACCAATACACACCTGAAAGATTCTAGTACTCTGTTGAAAATATTGGCTAACATAGAACAGGTCCCAGGTGACGTGTCCCTTGTCACCATAGATGTGACCAGCCTGTATACCTGCATTCCACACCAGGCCGGTATACAGGCTGTCAGGAGACTGATCACTGGCAACATTGCTTACTCAGGACCTGACATTGATTTTTTCATACAGTTGTTGCAATACACATTGTCACACAATTTTTTTATTTTTGATGGCAAATTTTTTCGCCAACGAACGGGGTGTGCTATGGGATCTTCCGTAGCACCCTCGTTCGCGAATGCCTACATGTGGGGGGTTGAAAGTGACCTTTTTTTAGCCAATCCAGCAATAGCAAAACGTCTATTTCTATACCGTCGGTACATCGACGATGTACTCATTTTGTGGCGAGGGGAGGTTTCGGATTTAATTGAGCTTGTTGAGACACACAATCAATCCGAATGCCCAGCCAAACTAACTTTGGTTAGTAATCCCCATGAAATTTGTTTTTTAGACATTTTAATTAAACTACAAAATGGCAGGCTTGAGACATGTCTGTATAGGAAGCCCACGGATCGCAATACGATATTGCGCCATGATAGCTTCCATCCACCTGCGACTATCAAAGGCCTGCCCTATTCCCAGTTTCTTAGAGTGTGCAGGACCAACAGTCAGGTACAAGTGAGAGATGTACAACTTGACGAGATGGAACACAGGTTCCGAGAGAGAGGGTATCCACAGAAATTACTCTCTGCAGCTCGCACTAAAGCAACTGCGGCAAAGAGAAATGATTTATTTACACCGACTAATACTAAGGACATGTCTAAAACTATTCCGTGGGTTTGTGAATACAAAACCAACAGCAGACAAGTACAACACAAACTTAGAGCCCTTTGGCCCATAGTGGCAAGTGACCCAGAGTTGGAGTTTCTTCGGGGAGTACGAGTGATGCCCAGCTATACAAAAGGCAGGAGCATTAAGGACCTTCTGGTCAAAATCGATATGTCCAAATTCAAAACAAAACCTACCCATTTTATGACAAGGAAAAATGGATGTTTTAAATGCACCGGGTGCACAACTTGCACTTACATGTCACCAGGCGATTCCATTGCCCACCCCTGCTCAGGGAAGAGTTATAAAATCAAATGGCCATTAACCTGTAGCTCAAAATTCGTGATATATGCCATTATGTGCCCCTGTGGGCGCTACTATATTGGCAAAACGGAGTGCCAATTCAAGGTCAGAATGGCACAGCACAGGCAGGCCATTAGAAATGCTCTAGCTTCAGGAGGAGGGGACCAGCCCGTTGCCAAACACTTTGTGGAACAGCGTCATAGCATGGCCACCCTAAGACATCGCATTATTGACCACATCCCAGAGTCAGTTCGGGGGGGTAATAGGGGCAAAAGACTCCTACAACTGGAGTCTATGTGGATCCATAGGCTTAACACGTTGAAACCAAACGGTCTTAATGACAATTTGGGTTTAATCAATTTTTTATAAAGGAAACTTTTTACTTGTGCTGTTAGCACAAATAATCTTCACCTCTAAAAAATTGTTTCAAGGTTCTGTAGTTAGACCCTTAAATTTAAGTTATCTGCAAGTGGTCTCTATACTGTGTTCCAAATTAGCTGTGTTAGTAAATATTGAGATACAGGACGATTAGTATTGAGGTCCATCACGCCGGATGAGTGGTGTATCAGGGTTCAGTAGCAACAAGAATGTCACATGGCTACTTCAACCTCAGACAGATCGTGTCTGGCGTATAACACAATAATGACAGTAGGGCTTCAGTGGTGTCTGACATATGGTTCACTGTTTTTAAATGGAATTTTACGATATCACAGATGTAAGTTTTAAAAAAAATTTGTTTTGCAGCACATGCATAATCATGGTAAAGCACAACACTGTTTTAATGTTTTGCACTGAAGCACTTTGAGAATAAGTTGTTATGTGTGATTGCATTTACTGTTTACACTGATGATCCGTATATTTTGTACACAGTGTTACCATGGACACATCGGAGGGGTCCCGCGACGTCACTTCCGGGTCACGCTGACGCGAGCGGAAGCGCCGAGCGGAGGCTCCGACGGGTGGCCATCTGGTAACAAGCAGAGGATTGAACACACGTGCACATGGGGTGAGTAATGGGGTATGTTATTTAAACTGTTTGATGCACTGTCACTTTATCCTGACGAAGGGGAATTGGTCCCCGAAACGTTGATGTCACTTTTTGTGAATACACTTTGAATATCCAGTCTCCGAGTGCCGCCTCTTTTTTCTTTGTTTATATATATATATATATAGCATCCAGGAAGTATTCACAAAGCTTTGCTTTTTCCACATTTTGTTATGTTACAGCCTTATTCTAGAATGGAATAAATTCATTCCCCATACCCCATAATGACAATGTGAAAAAAGTTTATTTTTTTTAATTTTTGCAAATGTATTCCAAATAAAAAAATAACATGTACATAAGTTTTCACGGCCTTTGTCATGAATCTCAAAATTTAACTCAGGTTCATCCTGTTACCACTGATCATCCTTGAGATGTTCCTACAGCTTAATTGGAGTCCACCTGTGGTAAATTCAGTTGATTGGACATGATTTGGAAAGGCACACACCTGTCTATATAAGGTCCCACACTTGACCGTGCATGTCCTTGCACAAACCAAGCATGAAGTGAAAGAAATTGTCTGTAGACCCCTGGGACAGGATTGTCTTGAGGCATAAATCTGGGGAAGGGTACCGAAAAATATCTGCTGCTTTGAAGATCCCAATGAGCACAGTTGCCTCCATCATCCATAAATGGAAGAAGTTCGGAACCATCAAGACTCTTCCTATAGCTGGCCGGCTGTCTAAACTGAGCAATCAGGAGAGAAGGGCCCTAGTCAGAGAAGTGACCAAGATCCTGATGGTCACTCTGTCAGAGCTACAGCATTCCTCTGTGGAGAGAGAGGAGAACCTTCCAGAAGGATAACCATCTCTGCAGCAATCCATCAATTAGGCTTGTATGGTAGAGTGACCAGATGGAAGCCACTCCTTAGTAAAAAGCACATCGCAGCCTGCCTGGAGTTTGCCAAAATGCAGCTGAAGGACTCTCAGACCATGAGAAACAAAATTCTCTGGTCTGATGAGACAAGGATTGAACTCTTTGGCGTGAATGCCAGGTGTCATGTTTGGAGGAAACCAGGCACCGCTCATCACTAGGCCAATACCATCCCTACAGTGAAGCATAGAGGTGGCAGCATCATGCTGTGGGGATGTTTTTCAGCGGCAGGAACTCGGAGACTAGTCAGGATCGGGAAAGATGAATGCAGCAATGTACAGAGACATCCTGGATGAAAATCTGCTCCAGCAGGACAATGACCCTAAGCACACAGCCAAGATATCAAAAGAGTGACTTCAGGACAACTCTGTCTTCAGTGGCCCAGCCAGAGCTTAGACTTGAATCCGATTGAGCATCTCTGGAGAGATCTGAAAATGGGTGTGCACTGATGCTTCCCATCCAACCTTATTAAGCTTGAGAGGTGCTGCCAAGAGGAATGGGTGAAACTGCCCAAAGATAGGTGAGCCAAGCTTGTGGCATCATAATCAAAAAGACTTGAGGCTGTAATTGCTGTCAAAGGTGCATCAACAAAGTAACAAAGTATTGAGCAAAGGCTGTGAATACTTATGTACATGTGAGTTCTTATTTTTTTATAAATTTGCAAAAATCTAAAAAAAAAAAACTTTTTTCACGTTGTCATTATGGGGTATTGTGTGTAGAATTTTGATGGAAAAAATAAATTTATTCCATTTCGGAATAACAAAATGTGGAAAAAGTAAAGCGCTGTGATTACTTTCTGGATGCACTCTGTGTGTGTGTGTGTGTATATATATATATATATATATATATATATATATAGCAAACAAATACAGCGTCACTCCAGGGCTTGTTCAGTGCAAAACAGCAAAGAGTGTATTCGGCAAATCACAATTCCAACATTTCGGGGCCCTCAGCCCCTTTGTCAAGGTGTGAATAATCGTGTGTGCAAAACCCCTTACCTTTAAAGCTGGTGGCCACCACGTGCATGGAGGAGCTTTCCCCACGCTGCCCATCGCTCTGGGAGCCGGGGGTTTCCGGCGCTGTGCGTGTGAGGCAGCACTCGCGCCGCCTGACCACTTTCGGTCTCCCGTTGCCATGACATCACGATTGGTCCCCGGCCTGGTCGCCGTAGCAACCCAGCCGCTTTCCAATGCACTTGCGCGCCGGGGTCTGCAAGGTGAAATAGTGAAAAATTAAAGTGACTGTGTCCAGATACAAAACTAACTGTGCATCTATACAATAATGCTGCAAGATACATTAATCAATCCTGTGCCTATTAGAGCTAAATATATAAAGCTAACAATGCATCTAAAATATTCAAATATTGGTGGCCTTGACCAGGATTGAAACGTTGAATTCAGTGACCCTGGTGTCCGTGAGTTTTATTTTCTGATGAAAAACGTCTTTGAGTGCCGCACTATTGCTACTTTCTATTCATCCTCTGTGAGGGCACCAAGACTGGCTATAATACATAGGTGGAGTGCCGGGTTTTATGTGTTCTATATATATATATATATATATATATATATATACACATACATATATACATATACATATATACATATACATATATACATATATACATATACATATATATATATATATATATATATATAATTTTTTTTTTAACATTTTAACCTTTTTCCATGAATATGTATTTATGGAATACAATATCATGGATGAGGTTTTAGTTTATTTTATTAGATGAAACATTTGTTGTAGGCTTTACACAGGCTTATGTTTAACTTTTCCAAGCACTTCAGCCAACACTTGAATAGTCTGCCTTAAAATAGAAGCTATTAACAATGCATTGTTCTTTATAACTCTTGCGAGAAATGGTTATTGTAGCTATTCATCCATAGGCTTACTAATGGAGCACTGGGCTCTCTCTCTCGCAGGCGTAAAATACTAATGAAACTGTGTCAAGCATTTTTTTTGCATAGGCATATTCCTCCAGGATCATTTTTGAGTTGAAGTCTTCGGTGTAACATTTTTAACAGTCTTAAAATATCAGCAAATGTGTGTTTGGAAATTGCATTGTATAATGTGTGTGCAGCACAGGTGAACAGACATCAGTGGTCCCTGTGCCTGATGTATTCTCTGGATGCTTCTCATTTCATATGTCTTGTCTGAACAATGTTAAATAATCCTCTAAAAGCTCTTGTCTGATTGCGACTTTAAAATTTTATTTTGTAAAACTATTTCTGCAAAGTAAGAAAAAAGCGTGTTCCACTATAAACGTTGGTTCTCCTTATAATGTCTTTCTAAATAACTTTTTATTGGTCTTATATTGTAAACCAATTTAAGAAACAAGCTATTTTTTAATTACAAATGTCCATTTTACAATCAGTCAATTAAATAGCTTATATATCAACACAATGGGGTTTATATAGACGTATTTATCATAATTAGCTTTATTAATGCTGATGTGATAACTATTTTGGGTAAATTCTCAAAGTGAAAATAAGTATTTTCATGCAAATTTACTGACAATCTCTTGCCAGGAGACGGGCTCCGATAAAAGCCTTTTATCTTTTGTGTGGGGATCCGATAAGAGCCTGTCCTGGCGAAGCATAAAACTATTACACTGCTTCCAGGTTCATGTCTTGGGTGGTCTTCAGGTTGCCGGCGGCCGGGCTCCCAGCGACCACCATACCAGCGCCGGAATCCCGACCGCCGCATACCGACATGTTTTCTCCCTCTTGAGGGTCCACGCCCCCCCTGGAGGGAGAATAGATAACGTGGCGTGCATAGCGCGCCACCATGCCCGCAGCGTGTTGAGTGCATTGAGCCCGCAAGGGGCTCATTTGCGCTTGCCCAGCTGTCGGTATGCCGGCGGTCGAGATTTCGGCACCGGTATGCTGGTTGCCGGGAGCCCGACCACCGGCATACCATACTACACCCTATGTCTGCTGTGCATACTGCGTATGTATGGGCATTGGTCAGTGCATGCATAACCAGGGGAGGAAGGGGGGTGAAATAGTAGCCCATAGGTTATACCATATGGACATGGGGTTATCCAATCAGGATCAAGCTTGATAAATTTGTCAACTTTGCAGTCTCCATAGAATCCTATAGGGCTGTGGCAGTTGTTGGAAATGGAATGCTTCATATTTTTAGGGGATTCTTATTACTTGCAGGTATCCTCCAAAAATGACTGTTTTCAGGCAATATCCCAAATATTATTTGACAAATAGGCCCCTAAATGAGCTGTGAGGCAATAATACTAATTGATACCAATTTTCTAAGCAGAATTCAATGTGCCAATTGTATTGAAGGTGAAGCACTGCAAAGTCACAGCCTTAAATCCTGCAGCAAAAATATCAAACAATTGCAATTTTGACAGGTTTAAGATTGCTAAATAAACCTCAACATCACCATAAAGTTGCTGACTCTGAGTAGGGAGCAAAACAAAGGAGAACAAGTAACTTTGGTCAAACCATGGTGCGCTGCAGGTGGGGAAGAGTTTAAAAGTCTGGGGGAGACGTATCCAATCTCAACTCTAATTTGCAGTATAAGAAAAAAGCAGCCCAGCATTTGCAGGCTACATAAAAATAAAGCAAGTATTTACCCTGTTGCTAAAAATAATAATGTATTATTATCACTTGCATTGCAACATTGTTTGGGTTTGTTCTAGATACAAAGTTAATTTCTTTTTGTTTTTATGGGCATCCAAACTAGAATCAGCAACAATGAACTGGAAGATGAAAGTAGGTAATTGCAATTTAATCATGTTAACTTTCAAGAGATGTATACTGGAAAACAAAAAAGTCACTAGCTGTAACAGCAGCAAGATACTGACATCAAATTTAGATATTAAAAGGTTGTGTAATGCATGGTATATGAGCAATTGTAGTTTCCATTATTTATTTAGATAATTTGGCCCGTGGGCCTTATAAGTTCTCTCAAATCATTTCCCTATAGTCCCAGTCTTTCAGATTTTGTTGAGCTAAACCTTATGCAGTTTAAATCCACCAGGGTACACTATTCATCTGTTTCTCCATATTTGGGATTACAGTGAATCACTATAATCTTTATCAACTGGAGAACACAATAAAGAGACTCTGCTTTGTTGTTTCAACAACTACTAACAGACAGTAATGTAACCACCACTGTTTATTTGCACTAGAAGGTGAGTGTAAATATTGGCATTAGCTGACAAACTAACTATCTCACACTCTGTACACTATTGGTTCTTTATGCTTTATTTTTTCAGTCCCCACTGGACAAAGGAAACTCTAACTACTAGAATTCTTATCCATTTAAGGTCTAGGCCCTAGGTCTAGGCCCTACACACTGGGCGATTTGACTGCAAGATTTGAACGATCTCGTTCATTAATGAATGAGATAACATTCATATCGTGCAGTGTGGAGGCACCAGCGATGAACGATGCGCGGCCCCGCGCTCGTTCATCGCTGGTGCCCCGTCGGCTGTGCATGCAGGCCAATATGGACGATCTCGTCCATATTTGCCTGCACTTCTATGGAGCCGCGTGATGTGGGGAGTGAAGAAACATCACTCCCCACGTCACTGCCCCCCCCCGCCGCCGTGTCGCCCGGCGCCCATATCCGCCGTCGGACAGCTCGGCGGCGTATCGCCAAATGTGTAGGGCCCTTAAGAGTGCAGTCATTTTCTGAGTTTATATTTCATATCTGATAGGTGACTTTTTTGGGGCAAATTAAAGGACCTATAATTTCTGAACAGAAGAACCTTGGGTAAGAAGATTAGCTAAATGTAATAATAAAGTGAAAAAGAGTGAGAAAATCAGTGCGCAATGAAATCCACAAAGTGCAGCTATAGTATATGTAACAAGAGTGTACATCCAAAACACGCTAAAGAAACAATTAATATAGAAAAAAATTACACAACAAACAGCGCTCTTTGGAGATAAAAACAGTAGCTAGAATGAATAATAGAGCATTTACATGCACATGAAAAAAATGTCAAATAATCACCCCAATGTTTTCCAAATAGGATGCAGATGGTAGATATTTCAAATAAAACTGGTTTTCACTGTCCTTATATGAAATCTGTAAAATATATAGTGTGTCCACAAACATATGTTGACAGACAGCATATCAAATATATCCCCACGTAAGGCACACAGCTCGGCGTTCGGCAAAACCTCGAGCCCATTAAGATGGAAAGCTGGACTAAAGATCAGCAACCCCCAATCCAGATATGAGGATCACCTCCAAGGAATGTTACCACAGCGCCGCCAGGTCCTTATCCAACAAACGAAAGGGAGAGAACACTTAAAGTGTTTCTGATTTCAAAAAGTCCTTCATCAGAAGTGTAGATTGTTCTCTCAAAAGAACCTATTTATCCCTTTAGATGACTTAAGCACACCTGTTCGTGCTCAACCCGTTGATCGGCGTCTCCTCCATCCTGCGCATGTGCCATCTAGCCGGAAGCCGGGGATGCGTTCCGCCTTACTCAGAAGTGCGTCATTTGCGTTCCATTTGCCCGGAAGGCGGAATACAATATTGCACACAGCCGGAGAAGTCCTTTTAAACCGCGTTCCATATATACATAACCAGGGATCAAAAAGTACGTATAGTAGTCCATACATGTATATAAAAACAATGAAAAAACATGAAAATTAAAAAACTATGTGATAGCAGCAATGATTAAAAATAAATAAATAGAAAATTGTGCAAAAAAGCAGTGAGTGGTTCACACCTATATAAATGATGAAAAGAAATATAGAAAAGGGAATAGAACAAACAACTAAGTAAGGAAACATTTTAGTTCGAAATCACCGTTGAGCCCCTTGGGTACAAGAGTCCCCAAACGGTGAATCCATCTCATTTCCATCTGAGAAAGTCTATTGTCCAAATCTCTATTGAGCCATGAAGGTAGAATTTGTTGTGTCCCTATAAAGTTCTTTATATAGCATTCATTAGAATTATGTATTCGGTCTCTAGACCCTTTCGTATGTTGTAGACATGTTCTGCCATTCTCACTTTAAGGCACATTGTGGTCTTGCCCACATAGAACAAACTGCTAGCACATTCTAAAACATATATCACATTTTTAGAGTGACATGTTATAAAATCTTTAAAAGGATAAACCCGATTGTTGTCATTTAAATCTACTTGTTTGCGTTATTTGTCCCTCGCTGTTTTGCACATTAGACATGACCCACATTTATGAAAGCCTTTAGTTCTAATGCTTTTTACTAAATGATCTTTCAAGGCCAGAGCTTTTCTGTATATAAAAGACGGTTGGTCCGGTATATGTTGGCCCAAAACTGTATCTAGCTTCAAGATGTTCCAGTTCTTTTTAATAATTATTTCTATGTCTTTAAAACAAGTGTTTAACTGGGTAATGAAAGCCCATTGTATTTTATCATCGGTCTTGGGTTCTATATTTTTAACCTTTAAAAGATCTTTTCTCTAAACCTGATCAATTTTATTTCTAGCCTAAAAAAGAACTGGAACATCTTGAAGCTAGATACAGTTTTGGGTCAACATATAGCGGACCAACCATCTTTTATATACAGAAAAGCTCTGGCCTTGAAAGATCATTTAGTAAAAAGCAGCATAGAAAAAGAAAGTAGACAAAGCATTAGAACTAAAGGCTTTCATAAATGTGGGTCATGTCTAATGTGCAAAACAGTGAGGGACAAACAACACAAACAAGTAGATTTTAATGTCAACAATCAGGTTTATCCTATTAAAGATTTTATAACATGTCACTCTAAAAATGTGATATATGTTTTAGAATGTGCTTGCGGTTTGTTGTATGTGGGCAAGACAACAAGGTGCCTTAAAGTGAGAATGACAGAACATGTCTACAACATATGAAAGGGACTAGAGACCCACACTGTTCCTGCTCATTTTAAAAGAATACATCATTCTAATGAATACTATATAAAGAATTTTATAGAGATACAACAAATTCTACCTTCATGGCGCAATAGTGATTTGGACAATAGATTTTCTCAGATGGAAATGAGATGGATCCACCGTTTTGGGGACTCTTGTACCCAGGGAACTCAATGGTGATTTTGAACTAAAATGTTTCCTTACTTAGTTGTTTGTTCTATTCTCTTATATATATATATATATATATATATACTTTTTTTCCCCATCATTTATATTGGTGTGAACCACTCACTGCTTTTTTGCACAATTTTCTATTTATTTATTTTTAATCATTGCTGCTATCACATAGTTTTTTAATTTTCATGTTTTTTCATTGTTTTTGATCCCTAGATATGTATATATGGAACGCGGTGGAACAAAAGGACTTCTCCGGCTGTGTGCAATATTGTCTTCCACCTTCCGGGCGAATGGAACGCAAATGACGCACTTCCGGATAAGGAGGAATGCATCCCCGGCTTCCGGCTAGATGGTGCATGCACAGGACGGGAGAGACGCCGATCAGTGGGTTGTGCACGAACAGGTGTGCTTATGTCATCTAAAGGGATAAATAGGGTCTTTTGAGAGAACAATGTACACTTCTGATGAAGCACTTTTTGAAGTCAGAAACGTGTTACGTGTTCTCTCCCCTTCGTTTGTTGGATAAGGACTAGAGATGAGCGGGTTCGGTTCCTCGGAATCCGAACCCCCCCCGAACTTCAGCCTTTTTACACGGGTCCGAGGCAGACTCGGATCTTCCTGCCTTGCTCGGCTAACCCGAGCGCCCCCGAACGTCATCATCCCGCTGTCGGATTCTCGCGAGGCTCATATTCTATCGCGAGACTCGGATTCTATATAAGGAGCCGCGCGTCGCCGCCATTTTCACACGTGCATTGAGATTGATAGGGAGAGGACGTGGCTGGCGTCCTCTCCGTTAGAATAGATAGAGACACTTGAGTTGATTAATTACTTAGTAATTTTGGGGAGCATTAGGAGTACTCAGAGTGCAGAGTTTTGCTGATAGTTACTAGTGACTGACCTCCACCAGTTTTATTTATTATTTAATATAATCCGTTCTCTGCCTGAAAAAAAACGATACACAGTCACATACCATATCTGTGCTCAGCCTCAGTGTGCTGCATGATAATATCATCTATGTATATCTGACTGTGCTGAGTGCTCACTGCTCACACAGCTGAATTGTGGGGGAGACTGGGGTGCAGTTATAGCAGGAGTACAGTGCACACTTTTGCTGCCAGTGTGACTGACCAGTGACCACCAGTATATTGTCTGCCTGAAAAAGTTAAACACTCCTGTGGTGTTTTTTTTTTTTATTCTATAAACGCATTCTGCTGACAGTGTCCAGCAGGTCCGTCATTCATTATATTATATAAATATTTACCTGCAGTAGTGTTATATTTTTTTTGTTCATCTCTATCATCTCTATATTAGCAGACGCAGTACGGTAGTCCACGGCTGTGGCTACCTCTGTGTCGTCAGTGCTCGTCCATAATTGTATACCTACCTGTGGTGGGGTTTTTTTTTTATATCTTCTTCATACTAGTAGTTTAGGAGTCTGCTGACAGTGTCCAGCAGGTCCGTCATTATATTATATATACCTGCAGTAGTGATATATATATTTTTTTTATATCATTATCATCTCTATACTAGCAGACGCAGTACGGTAGTCCACGGCTGTAGCTACCTCTGTGTCGTCAGTGCTCGTCCATAATTGTATACCTACCTGTGGTGGTTTTTTTTTTCTATCTTCTTCATACTAGTAGTTTAGGAGTCTGCTGACAGTGTCCAGCAGGTCCGTCATTATATTATATATACCTGCAGTAGTGATATATATATATTTTTTATATCATTACCATCTCTATACTAGCAGACGCAGTACGGTAGTCCACGGCTGTAGCTACCTCTGTGTCGTCAGTGCTCGTCCATAATTGTATACCTACCTGTGGTGGTTTTTTTTTTCTATCTTCTTCATACTAGTAGTAGGAGTCTGCTGACAGTGTCCAGCAGGTCCGTCATTATATTATATATACCTGCAGTAGTGATATATATATATTTTTTATATCATTATCATCTCTATACTAGCAGACGCAGTACGGTAGTCCACGGCTGTAGCTACCTCTGTGTCGTCAGTGCTCGTCCATAATTGTATACCTACCTGTGGTGGGTTTTTTTTTTCTATCTTCTTCATACTAGTAGTTTAGGAGTCTGCTGACAGTGTCCAGCAGGTCCGTCATTATATTATATATACCTGCAGTAGTGATATATATATTTTTTATATCATTATCATCTCTATACTAGCAGACGCAGTATGGTAGTCCACGGCTGTAGCTACCTCTGTGTCGTCAGTGCTCGTCCATAATTGTATACCTACCTGTGGTGGTTTTTTTTTCTTCTATCTTCTTCATACTAGTAGTTTAGGAGTCTGCTGACAGTGTCCAGCAGGTCCGTCATTATATTATATATACCTGCAGTAGTGATATATATATATTTTTTATATCATTATCATCTCTATACTAGCAGACGCAGTACGGTAGTCCACGGCGGTAGCTACCTCTGTGTCGTCAGTGCTCGTCCATAATTGTATACCTACCTGTGGTGGGGTTTTTTTTTCTATCTTCTTCATACTAGTAGTTTAGGAGTCTGCTGACAGTGTCCAGCAGGTCCGTAATTATATTATATATACCTGCAGTAGTGATATATATATATTTTTTATATCATTATCATCTCTATACTAGCAGACGCAGTACGGTAGTCCACGGCTGTAGCTACCTCTGTGTCGTCAGTGTTATGCACACCAGTGCCTGCAGGAATGTACTGGTGTCTGAACTGTTATGCACACCAGTGCCTGCAGGAATGCACTGGTGTTTGAACTGTTATGCACACCAGTGCCTGCAGGAATGTACTGGTGTCTGAACGGATAGGGATGCAAAACAAATGAACTCACAGACAGACTGGGGAATATGACATTACGTACACAGAAGGTGATAGGGTAACAAAATAAACACAAAGTGAACAGAGAAGCCCAGAGGCTAAGAAACTGGGTGTCTCCCTAGTATTAGTAATGCTCAGATGGAAAAAGCAAGATGTTGTGTTTTAATACGTAGAGAACCCGAAATGCTGTTGCTAAGGGCAACAGCAAAACCCTAAGGGGTTACCAACGGGTGTGGCAGTAAACTCCTTGGTCAGAGATGGAATAATAGACACAAGGAGAGTCTCCACAATCCTAATCCTCACTTGCAGTGCACAGGTTCAGCTTACTGCCACTAAACTGACCCCTGAACACCTTGCACAGTGAGACAGGATTTAGGCAGGCAATTCTGAGAATACAGCCGCAAACTTGCTAAGTTCACAGAGTAGCAAAAGAACCCCAGCAAGTTAAACGACTGACTCCAGTCTTACTGCTAGGTCTGGATTGGCAGAGTGTAATACCAAATCCCCAGGCCTATTTGCAGTAAGCAACAACAAATACAAAGCTACACAGTACTGGCTAACTTTTAGGAACTGACTAACCAACAAAGATTCAGCAGCATCTGCTTAACCTGAGAAGAGGCCTTATATAGCAGGAGCTGTCCACGCCCCACTCAGACCTCACAGACTGTGAGCACAAAAACCAGCACCGGATCCCCTGCCGTGCACAGAGCCTGTAACCACTGCACAGCAAAAGACCCGAACCGGAGTATCAGCTGCGCTCAGGTTACTCCGCTAGCACTTGTCTCCCGGTTGCCATGACGACGTGGCAGCACAGGGCAGGAGACCCTAACAGTACCCCCCCTCTGACGAGGGGTCAAAGAACCCCTACCACCGGGTTTATCGGGGAACTGCGAGAAGAAAGAGCGTATCAGTCTGGGGGCATGAAGATCACAACTGCGCACCCACGACCGCTCCTCCGGGCCATACCCCTTCCAGTGCACCAAAAATGACAGCCGACCCCGAACCATCTTGGAGTCAAGAATCCTTTCAACAACAAACTCCCTCTGGCCACGTATCAGAAGAGGAGAAGGTCTTCCACTGGAAGAAGGATTACTAATCGCCCGTTTTAAAAGGGAACAATGAAATGTTTTATTGATACCCAAAGAACGGGGCAGATCTAACTGAAATGCCACCGGATTGATAACCCTGGTGATCTTATAAGGGCCGATGAACCGGGGGCCTAACTTATGAGATGGCTGTCTCAACTTCAAATTCTTGGTAGACAACCAGACGAAGTCTCCTAATTTGAAGCTGCAGGGTCTTTTCCGCTTATCAAAAACCCTTTTGGTCACTAATGACACAGACACAAGGGCTTTCTTCACTTTCCTCCAAATACCTCTAAGGACCGAAACCACAGAGGAACCACCAGGCGTGGAGTCCAGGGGGTCAAAAGAATTGGCCTTAGGATGATGCCCATACACACAAAGGAAGGGAGAGATCCCTGTAGCAGAGTGAGCCGCGTTGTTATAGGCAAACTCCGCCACGGACAGATGACCAACCCAGTCAGTCTGACACTTGGAGACATAACACCTGAGGAACTGCTCCAAGGACTGGTTCACCCTTTCAGTCTGCCCATTAGACTGCGGATGGTAGCCTGACGACAAGCTGACAGAAATCTGGAGATCGGAACAAAATGCCCTCCAGAATTTGGCCACAAACTGGGATCCGCGGTCAGAGACCACATCAAGTGGCAACCCGTGGAGACGCACAACATGCAGCATAAATAATTCAGACAGGCGTCTGGCCGATGGCAGCCCAACCAGTGGAACGAAGTGCGCCATCTTCGAAAACCTGTCAACGACAACCCAGATGGCTGTCATCCCCGAGGATTTGGGCAAGTCCACCACAAAATCCATTGAAATGTGGGTCCATGGCTTAGATGGGATAGAGAGTGGATGTAATGGGCCAACAGGAACCCCTCTAGGAGTCTTATTTCGGGCACAGATGTCACATGCCCGAACCCACTGATCCACATCCTTAGCCACCGAGGGCCACCACACCGCCCTAGATAGCAACTCCCGAGTTCTGGCAATACCCGGGTGACCTGCCGACTTCTTGGCATGGAATTCCAGGAACACTCGCTGTCTTAACCTAGGAGGCACAAACAAAAGACCTACCGGAAGGTCTGGAGGAGCCTGCTCCTGTGCTCTAAGGACTAATGATAAGAGGTCCTGGGTAATGCCCACTTTAATACATGATGGGGACACAATGGGCAACGGCTCCTCTGTGGTCTCCTGGATTGGAGCAAAACTCCGCGAGAGCGCATCAGCCTTGATGTTTTTTGACCCAGGGCGATATGTTATCAAAAAATTAAAGCGAGCAAAAAACAAAGCCCATCGTGCCTGCCTGGCATTGAGACGCTTCGCTGACTCTAAATATTCCAGATTCTTATGGTCGGTGAGAATTGAGACCACAAACTTAGCCCCCTCAAGCCAGTGTCTCCCCTCCTCGAGTGCATCCTTAATAGCCAACAATTCCCGGTTACCCACGTCATAATTCATCTCGGCAGGCGAAAATTTACGGGAAAAGTAAGCACAAGGATGAAGGCGATTATCAGACACTCCCATCTGAGAGAGCACTGCCCCAATACCCATCTCAGAGGCATCCACCTCCACCACAAAAGGACGCTCTGGATCTGGGTGTCGCAGCACCTTGGCCGATACAAATGCCCTTTTGAGACGGGCAAAAGCCGCTTTAGCCTCACAAGACCAGTGAGCAACATCCGTCCCTTTCTTAGTGAGTGCCACCAAGGGCGCCACTATAGACGAAAATCCAGCGATAAATCATCTATAAAAATTTGCAAAGCCCAGGAAACGCTGAAGCGCCTTCAAACTAGTGGGCTGCACCCAATCCAGGACTGCCTGTACCTTGGAACCCTCCATTTGGAAACCACCTGGGGAGATTATATATCCTAGAAATGCGATTTGCTGAACTTCAAATTCGCACTTCTCCAGCTTCGCCCCAAGCTGGTGGTCTCTGAGTTTCTGGAGGACTAAGCGTACATGCTTCCGATGTTCCTCCAGGGAATGGGAGAAGATTAGGATGTCATCTAAGTATACAACTAAGAATATATCCAAATATTCCCTGAGTACATCATTCATGAAACCCTGGAAGACTGCCGGGGCATTACAGAGCCCAAAAGGCATCACCAAATATTCATAATGCCCTGAGTGGGTATTAAAGGCAGTCTTCCATTCATCCCCCTCTCTTATTCGGATTAGATTGTACGCACCGCGTAGGTCAATCTTAGAAAAAATGGTGGCAGTACGAAGCTGGTCAAACAAGACCGAAATGAGAGGCAGTGGGTATGAGTTTTTAATCGTGATACGGTTCAATTCCCTGAAGTCGATGCAGGGTCGCAACGAACCGTCCTTTTTACCCACGAAGAAGAACCCCGACCCAACTGGAGACTGTGAAGGTCTGATAAATCCCTTAGTCAAGTTCTCCTGAATGTACTCTGCCATAGCCTGAGTCTCAGGACGTGACAGGGAGTACAACCTGCTCTTGGGAAGCTTAGCATTTGGCAACAAATCAATGGCACAGTCATAGGGGCGATGGGGAGGTAGTACCTCTGCAACTGTTTTGGAGAACACATCCGCAAAATCTGCATAACACCCTGGCAATCCTGGCAAACTTAGCTGCGAGAGCCTGACTGGAAGGCTCAAGCAACTCCTGAAACAATCAGTACCCCAACTAAGAATCTCCCCAGAGACCCAGTCAAATTGAGGATTGTGGGCCCTTAACCACGGTAACCCCAACACCAATGGGGCAAAAGTACAGACAGTCACATAAAAGGACAATTTTTCAGAGTGTGTGGCTCCAATAAACAAAGAAATCTGGCTAGTGCAAGAGGTAATTTTACCTTGGGATAATGGTTCCCCGTTTAACCCACAAATCTCAATTTCCGATGCCAAGGGTACTAAGGGAACAGAGTGTTTCAGGGCGAATTGGCGGTCCATAAAAACCCCGTCGGCCCCACTGTCCCCAAAGGCCTCAGTCTTGACAGTTTGACCGAGGATCTTCAAGGTCACCGGAATGATAAAAGTCTTCTTGGGAAATTCTGACTTCTGGCCTGACAGGATATTTCCCATCACCCTCAGGCCCTGAAGTTTTCCGGCTTTTCTGGGCATGATACTACCACATGACCTCCATTCCCACAGTACAAACACAACCCCTGCTGTCTCCTCCGCGTCTTCTCACGCGAGGAGAGGCAGGTAGCCCCAATCTGCATAGGCTCCTCGGAAAATTCCTCAGAGTCTGAGGTTCCCTTGGGAAAGAAGGAAACCTCGGTCTCCCTTTCAAGCCTACGCTGTCTCAGCCGTCTATCCACCCGGATGGATAACTGCATGAGCTGATCCAAGCTATCAGGCAAGGGATATTGAACCAGTTGGTCTTTTATCTGGTTAGAAAGACCTCTACGGTACTGGTGTCTCAGGGCTGGGTCATTCCACTGGGTATCATGGGCCCACCTCCGAAACTCCGTACAACCTCCGTTCGCCCTTGCTTAAGGATCGAAATCTGAGCGTCGGCTGAGGCCGTCTTGTCAGGGTCATCATACAGCATGCCCAGTGCCGTAAAAAAAGCATCAACACTTTTAAGCGACGGACAGTCAGGCTGCAACCCATATGCCCAGACATGTGGGTCTCCTTGTAGCAAGGAAATCACTATGCCCACCCGCTGAATCTCCGACCCAGAAGACTGAGGCCTAAGCCGGAAGTATAGCTTGCAGCTCTCCTTGAAACAAAAGAACTGCGAGCGATCTCCAGAAAAACGATCCGGGAGATTTACTTTCGGCTCCTTAACCCCTGAAGGTGCTGCTGCTGTGGGAGCTCCGCCAGCAGCCTGGGAGGTGTGCATTTTAATGGACAAATCATTAAATTGTCGAGTCAGGACCTGCACCTGATCGACCACCTGATGCAACGTATTTTGAGTGGTATGCTCCATATTCCCACAAAATTTCAACAGGAGTATTAGGCTGCTGAATATGTTATGCACACCAGTGCCTGCAGGAATGTACTGGTGTCTGAACTGTTATGCACACCAGTGCCTGCAGGAATGTACTGGTGTTTGAACTGTTATGCACACCAGTGCCTGCAGGAATGTACTGGTGTCTGAACGGATAGGGATGCAAAACAAATGAACTCACAGACAGACTGGGGAATATGACATTACGTACACAGAAGGTGATAGGGTAACAAAATAAACACAAAGTGAACAGAGAAGCCCAGAGGCTAAGAAACTGGGTGTCTCCCTAGTATTAGTAATGCTCAGATGGAAAAAGCAAGATGTTGTGTTTTAATACGTAGAGAACCCGAAATGCTGTTGCTAAGGGCAACAGCAAAACCCTAAAGGGTTACCAACGGGTGTGGCAGTAAACTCCTTGGTCAGAGATGGAATGATAGACACAAGGAGAGTCTCCACAATCCTAATCCTCACTTGCAGTGCACAGGTTCAGCTTACTGCCACTAAACTGACCCCTGAACACCTTGCACAGTGAGACAGGATTTAGGCAGGCAATTCTGAGAATACAGCCGCAAACTTGCTAAGTTCACAGAGTAGCAAAAGAACCCCAGCAAGTTAAACGACTGACTCCAGTCTTACTGCTAGGTCTGGATTGGCAGAGTGTAATACCAAATCCCCAGGCCTATTTGCAGTAAGCAACAACAAATACAAAGCTACACAGTACTGGCTAACTTTTAGGAACTGACTAACCAACAAAGATTCAGCAGCATCTGCTTAACCTGAGAAGAGGCCTTATATAGCAGGTGCTGTCCACGCCCCACTCAGACCTCACAGACTGTGAGCACAAAAACCAGCACCGGATCCCCTGCCGTGCACAGAGCCTGTAACCACTGCACAGCAAAAGACCCGAACCGGAGTATCAGCTGCGCTCAGGTTACTCCGCTAGCACTTGTCTCCCGGTTGCCATGACGACGTGGCAGCACAGGGCAGGAGACCCTAACAGTCAGTGCTCGTCCATAATTGTATACCTACCTGTGGTGGGGTTTTTTTTTCCATCTTCTTCATACTAGTAGTTTAGGAGTCTGCTGACAGTGTCCAGCCGGTCCGTCATTATATTATATATACCTGCAGTAGTGATATATATATTTTTTTTATATCATTATCAACTCTATACTAGCAGACGCAGTACGGTAGTCCACGGCTGTAGCTACCTCTGTGTCGTCAGTGCTCGTCCATAATTGTATACCTACCTGTGGTGGGGTTCTTTTTTCTATCTTCTTCATACTAGTAGTTTAGGAGTGTGCTGACAGTGTCCAGCAGGTCCGTCATTATATTATATATACCTGCAGTAGTGATATGTATATATTTTTTATATCATTATCTCTATACTAGCAGACGCAGTACGGTAGTCCACGGCTGTAGCTACCTCTGTGTCGTCAGTGCTCGTCCATAATTGTATACCTACCTGTGGTGGGGTTTTTTTTTCTATCTTCTTCATACTAGTAGTTTAGGAGTCTGCTGGCAGTGTCCAGCAGGTCCGTCATTATATTATATATACCTGCAGTAGTGATATATATATATTTTTTATATCATTATCATCTCTATACTAGCAGACGCAGTACGGTAGTCCACGGCTGTAGCTACCTCTGTGTCGTCAGTGCTCGTCCATAATTGTATACCTACCTGTGGTGGGGTTTTTTTTAATATCTTCTTCATACTAGTAGTTTAGGAGTCTGCTGACAGTGTCCAGCAGGTCCGTCATTATATTATATATACCTGCAGTAGTGATATATATATATTTTTTATATCATTATCATCTCTATACTAGCAGATGCAGTACGGTAGTCCACGGCTGTAGCTACCTCTGTGTCGTCAGTGCTCGTCCATAATTGTATACCTACCTGTGGTGTTTTTTTTTTCTATCTTCTTCATACTAGTAGTTTAGGAGTCTGCTGACAGTGTCCAGCAGGTCCGTCATTATATTATATATACCTGCAGTAGTGATATATATATATTTTTTATATCATTATCATCTCTATACTAGCAGACGCAGTACGGTAGTCCACGGCTGTAGCTACCTCTGTGTCGTCAGTGCTCGTCCATAATTGTATACCTACCTGTGGTGGGGTTTTTTTTTCTATCTTCTTCATACTAGTAGTTTAGGAGTCTGCTGACAGTGTCCAGCAGGTCCGTCATTATATTATATATACCTGCAGTAGTGATATATATATATTTTTTATATCATTATCATCTCTATACTAGCAGACGCAGTATGGTAGTCCACGGCTGTAGCTACCTCTGTGTCGTCAGTGCTCGTCCATAATTGTATACCTACCTGTGGTGGTTTTTTTTTCTTCTATCTTCTTCATACTAGTAGTTTAGGAGTCTGCTGACAGTGTCCAGCAGGTCCGTCATTATATTATAAATACCTGCAGTAGTGATATATATATTTTTTATATCATTATCATCTCTATACTAGCAGACGCAGTACGGTAGTCCACGGCGGTAGCTACCTCTGTGTCGTCAGTGCTCGTCCATAATTGTATACCTACCTGTGGTGGGGTTTTTTTTTCTATCTTCTTCATACTAGTAGTTTAGGAGTCTGCTGACAGTGTCCAGCAGGTCCGTAATTATATTATATATACCTGCAGTAGTGATATATATATATTTTTTATATCATTATCATCTCTATACTAGCAGACGCAGTACGGTAGTCCACGGCTGTAGCTACCTCTGTGTCGTCAGTGTTATGCACACCAGTGCCTGCAGGAATGTACTGGTGTCTGAACTGTTATGCACACCAGTGCCTGCAGGAATGCACTGGTGTTTGAACTGTTATGCACACCAGTGCCTGCAGGAATGTACTGGTGTCTGAACGGATAGGGATGCAAAATAAATGAACTCACAGACAGACTGGGGAATATGACATTACGTACACAGAAGGTGATAGGGTAACAAAATAAACACAAAGTGAACAGAGAAGCCCAGAGGCTAAGAAACTGGGTGTCTCCCTAGTATTAGTAATGCTCAGATGGAAAAAGCAAGATGTTGTGTTTTAATACGTAGAGAACCCGAAATGCTGTTGCTAAGGGCAACAGCAAAACCCTAAGGGGTTACCAACGGGTGTGGCAGTAAACTCCTTGGTCAGAGATGGAATAATAGACACAAGGAGAGTCTCCACAATCCTAATCCTCACTTGCAGTGCACAGGTTCAGCTTACTGCCACTAAACTGACCCCTGAACACCTTGCACAGTGAGACAGGATTTAGGCTGGCAATTCTGAGAATACAGCCGCAAACTTGCTAAGTTCACAGAGTAGCAAAAGAACCCCAGCAAGTTAAACGACTGACTCCAGTCTTACTGCTAGGTCTGGATTTGCAGAGTGTAATACCAAATCCCCAGGCCTATTTGCAGTAAGCAACAACAAATACAAAGCTACACAGTACTGGCTAACTTTTAGGAACTGACTAACCAACAAAGATTCAGCAGCATCTGCTTAACCTGAGAAGAGGCCTTATATAGCAGGTGCTGTCCACGCCCCACTCAGACCTCACAGACTGTGAGCACAAAAACCAGCACCGGATCCCCTGCCGTGCACAGAGCCTGTAACCACTGCACAGCAAAAGACCCGAACCGGAGTATCAGCTGCGCTCAGGTTACTCCGCTAGCACTTGTCTCCCGGTTGCCATGACGACGTGGCAGCACAGGGCAGGAGACCCTAACAGTACCCCCCCTCTGACGAGGGGTCAAAGAACCCCTACCACCGGGTTTATCGGGGAACTGCGAGAAGAAAGAGCGTATCAGTCTGGGGGCATGAAGATCACAACTGCGCACCCACGACCGCTCCTCCGGGCCATACCCCTTCCAGTGCACCAAAAATGACAGCCGACCCCGAACCATCTTGGAGTCAAGAATCCTTTCAACAACAAACTCCCTCTGGCCACGTATCAGAAGAGGAGAAGGTCTTCCACTGGAAGAAGGATTACTAATCGCCCGTTTTAAAAGGGAACAATGATATGTTTTATTGATACCCAAAGAACGGGGCAGATCTAACTGAAATGCCACCGGATTGATAACCCTGGTGATCTTATAAGGGCCGATGAACCGGGGGCCTAACTTATGAGATGGCTGTCTCAACTTCAAATTCTTGGTAGACAACCAGACGAAGTCTCCTAATTTGAAGCTGCAGGGTCTTTTCCGCTTATCAAAAACCCTTTTGGTCACTAATGACACAGACACAAGGGCTTTCTTCACTTTCCTCCAAATACCTCTAAGGACCGAAACCACAGAGGAACCACCAGGCGTGGAGTCCAGGGGGTCAAAAGAATTGGCCTTAGGATGATGCCCATACACACAAAGGAAGGGAGAGATCCCTGTAGCAGAGTGAGCCGCGTTGTTATAGGCAAACTCCGCCATGGACAGATGAGCAACCCAGTCAGTCTGACACTTGGAGACATAACACCTGAGGAACTGCTCCAAGGACTGGTTCACCCTTTCAGTCTGCCCATTAGACTGCGGATGGTAGCCTGACGACAAGCTGACAGAAATCTGGAGATCGGAACAAAATGCCCTCCAGAATTTGGCCACAAACTGGGATCCGCGGTCAGAGACCACATCAAGTGGCAACCCGTGGAGACGCACAACATGCAGCATAAATAATTCAGACAGGCGTCTGGCCGATGGCAGCCCAACCAGTGGAACGAAGTGCGCCATCTTCGAAAACCTGTCAACGACAACCCAGATGGCTGTCATCCCCGAGGATTTGGGCAAGTCCACCACAAAATCCATTGAAATGTGGGTCCATGGCTTAGATGGGATAGAGAGTGGATGTAATGGGCCAACAGGAACCCCTCTAGGAGTCTTATTTCGGGCACAGATGTCACATGCCCGAACCCACTGATCCACATCCTTAGCCACCGAGGGCCACCACACCGCCCTAGATAGCAACTCCCGAGTTCTGGCAATACCCGGGTGACCTGCCGACTTCTTGGCATGGAATTCCAGGAACACTCGCTGTCTTAACCTAGGAGGCACAAACAAAAGACCTACCGGAAGGTCTGGAGGAGCCTGCTCCTGTGCTCTAAGGACTAATGATAAGAGGTCCTGGGTAATGCCCACTTTAATACATGATGGGGACACAATGGGCAACGGCTCCTCTGTGGTCTCCTGGATTGGAGCAAAACTCCGCGAGAGCGCATCAGCCTTGATGTTTTTTGACCCAGGGCGATATGTTATCAAAAAATTAAAGCGAGCAAAAAACAAAGCCCATCGTGCCTGCCTGGCATTGAGACGCTTCGCTGACTCTAAATATGCCAGATTCTTATGGTCGGTGAGAATTGAGACCACAAACTTAGCCCCCTCAAGCCAGTGTCTCCCCTCCTCGAGTGCATCCTTAATAGCCAACAATTCCCGGTTACCCACGTCATAATTCATCTCGGCAGGCGAAAATTTACGGGAAAAGTAAGCACAGGGATGAAGGCGATTATCAGACACTCCCATCTGAGAGAGCACTGCCCCAATACCCATCTCAGAGGCATCCACCTCCACCACAAAAGGACGCTCTGGATCTGGGTGTCGCAGCACCTTGGCCGATACAAATGCCCTTTTGAGACGGGCAAAAGCCGCTTTAGCCTCACAAGACCAGTGAGCAACATCCGTCCCTTTCTTAGTGAGTGCCACCAAGGGCGCCACTATAGACGAAAATCCAGCGATAAATCATCTATAAAAATTTGCAAAGCCCAGGAAACGCTGAAGCGCCTTCAAACTAGTGGGCTGCACCCAATCCAGGACTGCCTGTACCTTGGAACCCTCCATTTGGAAACCACCTGGGGAGATAATATATCCTAGAAATGCGATTTGCTGAACTTCAAATTCGCACTTCTCCAGCTTCGCCCCAAGCTGGTGGTCTCTGAGTTTCTGGAGGACTAAGCGTACATGCTTCCGATGTTCCTCCAGGGAATGGGAGAAGATTAGGATGTCATCTAAGTATACAACTAAGAATATATCCAAATATTCCCTGAGTACATCATTCATGAAACCCTGGAAGACTGCCGGGGCATTACAGAGCCCAAAAGGCATCACCAAATATTCATAATGCCCTGAGTGGGTATTAAAGGCAGTCTTCCATTCATCCCCCTCTCTTATTCGGATTAGATTGTACGCACCGCGTAGGTCAATCTTAGAAAAAATGGTGGCAGTACGAAGCTGGTCAAACAAGACCGAAATGAGAGGCAGTGGGTATGAGTTTTTAATCGTGATACGGTTCAATTCCCTGAAGTCGATGCAGGGTCGCAACGAACCGTCCTTTTTACCCACGAAGAAGAACCCCGACCCAACTGGAGACTGTGAAGGTCTGATAAATCCCTTAGCCAAGTTCTCCTGAATGTACTCTGCCATAGCCTGAGTCTCAGGACGTGACAGGGAGTACAACCTGCTCTTGGGAAGCTTAGCATTTGGCAACAAATCAATGGCACAGTCATAGGGGCGATGGGGAGGTAGTACCTCTGCAACTTTTTTGGAGAACACATCCGCAAAATCTGCATAACACCCTGGCAATCCTGGCAAACTTAGCTGCGAGAGCCTGACTGGAAGGCTCAAGCAACTCCTGAAACAATCAGTACCCCAACTAAGAATCTCCCCAGAGACCCAGTCAAATTGAGGATTGTGGGCCCTTAACCACGGTAACCCCAACACCAATGGGGCAAAAGTACAGACAGTCACATAAAAGGACAATTTTTCAGAGTGTGTGGCTCCAATAAACAAAGAAATCTGGCTAGTGCAAGAGGTAATTTTACCTTGGGATAATGGTTCCCCGTTTAACCCACAAATCTCAATTTCCGATGCCAAGGGTACTAAGGGAACAGAGTGTTTCAGGGCGAATTGGCGGTCCATAAAAACCCCGTCGGCCCCACTGTCCCCAAAGGCCTCAGTCTTGACAGTTTGACCGAGGATCTTCAAGGTCACCGGAATGATAAAAGTCTTCTTGGGAAATTCTGACTTCTGGCCTGACAGGATATTTCCCATCACCCTCAGGCCCTGAAGTTTTCCGGCTTTTCTGGGCATGATACTACCACATGACCTCCATTCCCACAGTACAAACACAACCCCTGCTGTCTCCTCCGCGTCTTCTCACGCGAGGAGAGGCAGGTAGCCCCAATCTGCATAGGCTCCTCGGAAAATTCCTCAGAGTCTGAGGTTCCCTTGGGAAAGAAGGAAACCTCGGTCTCCCTTTCAAGCCTACGCTGTCTCAGCCGTCTATCCACCCGGATGGATAACTGCATGAGCTGATCCAAGCTATCAGGCAAGGGATATTGAACCAGTTGGTCTTTTATCTGGTTAGAAAGACCTCTACGGTACTGGTGTCTCAGGGCTGGGTCATTCCACTGGGCATCATGGGCCAACCTCCGAAACTCCGTACAACCTCCGTTCGCCCTTGCTTAAGGATCGAAATCTGAGCCTCGGCTGAGGCCGTCTTGTCAGGGTCA
This sequence comes from Pseudophryne corroboree, assembly GCF_028390025.1. Lineage (NCBI taxonomy): Eukaryota > Metazoa > Chordata > Amphibia > Anura > Myobatrachidae > Pseudophryne > Pseudophryne corroboree. The sequence goes on from NC_086450.1 coordinate 309,546,547, forward strand.
TCATACAGCATGCCCAGTGCCGTAAAAAAAGCATCAACACTTTTAAGCGACGGACAGTCAGGCTGCAACCCATATGCCCAGACATGTGGGTCTCCTTGTAGCAAGGAAATCACTATGCCCACCCGCTGAATCTCCGACCCAGAAGACTGAGGCCTAAGCCGGAAGTATAGCTTGCAGCTCTCCTTGAAACAAAAGAACTGCGAGCGATCTCCAGAAAAACGATCCGGGAGATTTACTTTCGGCTCCTTAACCCCTGAAGGTGCTGCTGCTGCGGGAGCTCCGCCAGCGGCCTGGGAGGTGTGCATTTTAATGGACAAATCATTAAATTGTCGAGTCAGGACCTGCACCTGATCGACCACCTGATGCAACGTATTTTGAGTGGTATGCTCCATATTCCCACAAAATTTCAACAGGAGTATTAGGCTGCTGAATATGTTATGCACACCAGTGCCTGCAGGAATGTACTGGTGTCTGAACTGTTATGCACACCAGTGCCTGCAGGAATGTACTGGTGTTTGAACTGTTATGCACACCAGTGCCTGCAGGAATGTACTGGTGTCTGAACGGATAGGGATGCAAAACAAATGAACTCACAGACAGACTGGGGAATATGACATTACGTACACAGAAGGTGATAGGGTAACAAAATAAACACAAAGTGAACAGAGAAGCCCAGAGGCTAAGAAACTGGGTGTCTCCCTAGTATTAGTAATGCTCAGATGGAAAAAGCAAGATGTTGTGTTTTAATACGTAGAGAACCCGAAATGCTGTTGCTAAGGGCAACAGCAAAACCCTAAAGGGTTACCAACGGGTGTGGCAGTAAACTCCTTGGTCAGAGATGGAATGATAGACACAAGGAGAGTCTCCACAATCCTAATCCTCACTTGCAGTGCACAGGTTCAGCTTACTGCCACTAAACTGACCCCTGAACACCTTGCACAGTGAGACAGGATTTAGGCAGGCAATTCTGAGAATACAGCCGCAAACTTGCTAAGTTCACAGAGTAGCAAAAGAACCCCAGCAAGTTAAACGACTGACTCCAGTCTTACTGCTAGGTCTGGATTGGCAGAGTGTAATACCAAATCCCCAGGCCTATTTGCAGTAAGCAACAACAAATACAAAGCTACACAGTACTGGCTAACTTTTAGGAACTGACTAACCAACAAAGATTCAGCAGCATCTGCTTAACCTGAGAAGAGGCCTTATATAGCAGGTGCTGTCCACGCCCCACTCAGACCTCACAGACTGTGAGCACAAAAACCAGCACCGGATCCCCTGCCGTGCACAGAGCCTGTAACCACTGCACAGCAAAAGACCCGAACCGGAGTATCAGCTGCGCTCAGGTTACTCCGCTAGCACTTGTCTCCCGGTTGCCATGACGACGTGGCAGCACAGGGCAGGAGACCCTAACAGTCAGTGCTCGTCCATAATTGTATACCTACCTGTGGTGGGGTTTTTTTTTCCATCTTCTTCATACTAGTAGTTTAGGAGTCTGCTGACAGTGTCCAGCCGGTCCGTCATTATATTATATATACCTGCAGTAGTGATATATATATTTTTTTTATATCATTATCAACTCTATACTAGCAGACGCAGTACGGTAGTCCACGGCTGTAGCTACCTCTGTGTCGTCAGTGCTCGTCCATAATTGTATACCTACCTGTGGTGGGGTTCTTTTTTCTATCTTCTTCATACTAGTAGTTTAGGAGTGTGCTGACAGTGTCCAGCAGGTCCGTCATTATATTATATATACCTGCAGTAGTGATATATATATATTTTTTATATCATTATCATCTCTATACTAGCAGACGCAGTACGGTAGTCCACGGCTGTAGCTACCTCTGTGTCGTCAGTGCTCGTCCATAATTGTATACCTACCTGTGGTGGGGTTTTTTTTTCTATCTTCTTCATACTAGTAGTTTAGGAGTCTGCTGACAGTGTCCAGCAGGTCCGTCATTATATTATATATACCTGCAGTAGTGATATATATATATTTTTTATATCATTATCATCTCTATACTAGCAGACGCAGTACGGTAGTCCACGGCTGTAGCTACCTCTGTGTCGTCAGTGCTCGTCCATAATTGTATACCTACCTGTGGTGTTTTTTTTTTCTATCTTCTTCATACTAGTAGTTTAGGAGTCTGCTGACAGTGTCCAGCAGGTCCGTCATTATATTATATATACCTGCAGTAGTGATATATATATATTTTTTATATCATTATCATCTCTATACTAGCAGATGCAGTACGGTAGTCCACGGCTGTAGCTACCTCTGTGTCGTCAGTCACTCGTCATCCATAAGTATACTAGTATCCATCCATCTCCATTGTTTACCTGAGGTGCCTTTTAGTTGTGCCTATTAAAATATGGAGAACAAAAATGTTGAGGTTCCAAAAATAGGGAAAGATCAAGATCCACTTCCACCTCGTGCTGAAGCTGCTGCCACTAGTCATGGCCGAGACGATGAAATTCCATCAACGTCATCTGCCAAGGCCGATGCCCAATGTCATAGTACAGAGCATGTAAAATCCAAAACACAAAATATCAGTAAAAAAAGGACTCAAAAATCTAAAATAAAATCGTCGGAGGAGAAGCGTAAACTTGCCAATATGCCATTTACCACACGGAGTGGCAAGGAACGGCTGAGGCCCTGGCCTATGTTCATGGCTAGTGGTTCAGCTTCACATGAGGATGGAAGCACTCAGCCTCTCGCTAGAAAAATGAAAAGACTTAAGCTGGCAAAAGCACAGCAAAGAACTGTGCGTTATTCGAAATCACAAATCCACAAGGAGAGTCCAATTGTGTCGGTTGCGATGCCTGACCTTCCCAACACTGGACGTGAAGAGCATGCGCCTTCCACCATTTGCACGCCCCCTGCAAGTGCTGGAAGGAGCACCCGCAGTCCAGTTCCTGATAGTCAGATTGAAGATGTCAGTGTTGAAGTACACCAGGATGAGGAGGATATGGGTGTTGCTGGCGCTGGGGAGGAAATTGACAAGGAGGATTCTGATGGTGAGGTGGTTTGTTTAAGTCAGGCACCCGGGGAGACACCTGTTGTCCGTGGGAGGAATATGGCCATTGACATGCCTGGTGAAAATACCAAAAAAATCAGCTCTTCGGTGTGGAAGTATTTCAACAGAAATGCGGACAACATTTGTCAAGCCGTATGTTGCCTTTGTCAAGCTGTAATAAGTAGGGGTAAGGACGTTAACCACCTCGGAACATCCTCCCTTATACGTCACCTGCAGCGCATTCATAATAAGTCAGTGACAAGTTCAAAAACTTTGGGTGACAGCAGAAGCAGTCCACTGACCAGTAAATCCCTTCCTCTTGTAACCAAGCTCACGCAAACCACCCCACCAACTCCCTCAGTGTCAATTTCCTCCTTCCCCAGGAATGCCAATAGTCCTGCAGGCCATGTCACTGGCAATTCTGACGAGTCCTCTCCTGCCTGGGATTCCTCCAATGCATCCTTGTGTGTAACGCCTACTGCTGCTGGCGCTGCTGTTGTTGCTGCTGGGAGTCGATGGTCATCCCAGAGGGGAAGTCGTAAGATGACTTTTACTACTTCCACCAAGCAATTGACTGTCCAACAGTCCTTTGCGAGGAAGATGAAATATCACAGCAGTCATCCTGCTGCAAAGCGGATAACTGAGGCCTTGGCATCCTGGGCGGTGAGAAACGTGGTTCCGGTATCCATCATTACTGCAGAGCCAACTATAGACTTGATTGAGGTACTGTGTACCCGGTACCAAATACCATCTAGGTTTCATTTCTCTAGGCAGGCGATACCGAAAATGTACACAGACCTCAGAAAAAGACTCACCAGTGTCCTAAAAAATGCAGTTGTACCCAATGTCCACTTAACCACGGACATGTGGACAAGTGGAGCAGGGCAGACTCAGGACTATATGACTGTGACAGCCCACTGGGTAGATGTATTGACTCCCGCCGCAAGAACAGCAGCGGCGGCACCAGTAGCAGCATCTCGCAAACGCCAACTCTTTCCTAGGCAGGCTACGCTTTGTATCACCGCTTTCCAGAATACGCACACAGCTGAAAACCTCTTACGGCAACTGAGGAAGATCATCAAAGAATGGCTTACCACAATTGGACTCTCCTGGGGATCTGTGGCATCGGACAACGCCAGCAATATTGTGTGTGCATTAAATATGGGCAAATTCCAGCACGTCCCATGTTTTGCACATACCTTGAATTTGGTGGTGCAGAATTATTTAAAAAACGAGAGGGGCGTGCAAGAGATGCTGTCGGTGGCCAGAAGAATTGCGGGACACTTTCGGCGTACAGGCACCACGTACAGAAGACTGGAGCAACACCAAAAACGCCTGAACCTGCCCTGCCATCATCTGAAGCAAGAAGTGGTAACGAGGTGGAATTCAACCCTCTATATGCTTCAGAGGTTGGAGGAGCAGCAAAAGGCCATTCAAGCCTATACAACTGAGCACGATATAGGAGGTGGAATGCACCTGTCTCAAGCGCAGTGGAGAATGATTTCAACGTTGTGCAAGGTTCTGCAACCTTTTGAACTTGCCACACGTGAAGTCAGTTCAGACACTGCCAGCCTGAGTCAGGTCATTCCCCTCATCAGGCTTTTGCAGAAGAAGCTGGAGACATTGAAGGAGGAGCTAACACTGAGCGATTCCGCTAGGCATGTGGGACTTGTGGATGGAGCCCTTAATTCGCTTAACAAGGATTCACGGGTGGTCAATCTGTTGAAATCAGAGCACTACATTTTGGCCACCGTGCTCGATCCTAGATTTAAAACCTACCTTGGATATCTCTTTCCGGCAGACACAAGTCTGCAGGGGTTCAAAGAACTGCTGGTGAGAAAATTGTCAAGTCAAGCGGAACGCGACCTGTCAACATCTCCTCCTTCACATTCTCCCGCAACTGGGGGTGCGAGGAAAAGGCTCAGAATTCTGAGCCCACCCGCTGGCGGTGATGCAGGGCAGTCTGGAGCGACTGCTGATGCTGACATCTGGTCCGGACTGAAGGACCTGCCAACGATTATGGACATGTCGTCTACTGTCACTGCATATGGGCCCTCATTCCGAGTCGTTCGCTCGGTATTTTTCATCGCATCGCAATGAAAATCCGCTTAGTACGCATGCGCAATATTCGCACTGCGACTGCGCCAAGTAATTTAACAATGAAGATAGTATTTTTACTCACGGCTTTTTCATCGCTCCGGCGATCGTAATGTGATTGAGAGGAAATGGGTGTTACTGGGCGGAAACACAGCGTTTTATGGGCGTGTGGCTGAAAACGCTACCGTTTCCGGAAAAAACGCAGGAGTGGCCGGAGAAACGGGGGAGTGGTTGGGCGAATGCTGGGTGTGTTTGTGACGTCAAACCAGGAACGACAAGCACTGAACTGATCGCACAGGCAGAGTAAGTGTGGAGCTACTCTAAAACTGCTAAGTAGTTTGTGATCGCAATATTGCGAATACATCGGTCGCAATTTTAAGATGCTAAGATACACTCCCAGTAGGCGGCGGCTTAGCGTGTGTAACTCTGCTAAATTCGCCTTGCGACCGATCAACTCGGAATGAGGGCCATGATTCTCTCACCATTGAAAGAATGGTGGAGGATTATATGAGTGACCGCATCCAAGTAGGCACGTCAGACAGTCCGTACGTATACTGGCAGGAAAAAGAGGCAATTTGGAGGCCCTTGCACAAACTGGCTTTATTCTACCTAAGTTGCCCTCCCACAAGTGTGTACTCCGAAAGAGTGTTTAGTGCCGCCGCTCACCTTGTCAGCAATCGGCGTACGAGGTTACTTCCAGAAAATGTGGAGAAGATGATGTTCATTAAAATGAATTATAATCAATTCCTCCATGGAGACATTCACCAGCAGCAATTGCCTCCACAAAGTACACAGGGAGCTGTGATGGTGGATTCCAGTGGGGACGAATTGATAATCTGTGAGGAGGGGGATGTACACGGTGATGAATCGGAGGATGATGATGAGGTGGACATCTTGCCTCTGTAGAGCCAGTTTGTGCAAGGAGAGATTAATTGCTTCTTTTTTGGTGGGGGTCCAAACCAACCCGTCATTTCAGTCACAGTCGTGTGGCAGACCCTGTCACTGAAATGATGGGTTGGTTAAAGTGTGCATGTCCTGTTTATACAACATAAGGGTGGGTGGGAGGGCCCAAGGACAATTCCATCTTGCACCTCTTTTTTCTTTCATTTTTCTTTGCGTCATGTGCTGTTTGGGGAGTGTTTTTTGGAAGGGCCATCCTGCGTGACACTGCAGTGCCACTCCTAGATGGGCCAGGTGTTTGTGTCGGCCACTAGAGTTGCTTATCTTAGTCACACAGCTACCTCATTGCGCCTCTTTTTCTTCTTCTTTGCGTCATGTGCTGTTTGGGGAGTATTTTTTGGAAGGGCCATCCTGCGTGACACTGCAGTGCCACTCCTAGATGGGCCAGGTGTTTGTATCGGCCACTAGGGTCACTTATCTTAGTCACACAGCTACCTCATTGCGCCTCTTTTTTTTCTTCTTTGCGTCATGTGCTATTTGGGGAGTATTTTTTGGAAGGGCCATCCGGCCTGACACTGCAGTGCCACTCCTAGATGGGCCAGGTGTTTGTGTCGGCCACTAGGGTCGCTTAGCTTACTCACACAGCTACCTCATTGCGCCTCTTTTTTTCTTTGCGTCATGTGCTGTTTGGGGAGTGTTTTTTGGAAGGGCCATCCTGCGTGACACTGCAGTGCCACTCCTAGATGGGCCAGGTGTTTGTGTCGGCCACTAGGGTCGCTTAGCTTACTCACACAGCTACCTCATTGCGCCTCTTTTTTTCTTTGCGTCATGTGCTGTTTGGGGAGTGTTTTTTGGAAGGGCCATCCTGCGTGACACTGCAGTGCCACTCCTAGATGGGCCAGGTGTTTGTGTCGGCCACTTGGGTCGCTGAGCTTAGTCATCCAGCGACCTCGGTGCAAATTTTAGGACTAAAAATAATATTGTGAGGTTCGAGGTGTTCAGAATAGACTGAAAATGAGTGGAAATTATGGTTATTGAGGTTAATAATACTTTGGGATCAAAATGACCCCCAAATTCTATGATTTAAGCTGTTTTTTAGGGTTTTTTGAAAAAAACACCCGAATCCAAAACACACCCGAATCCGACAAAAAAAATTCGGTGAGGTTTTGCCAAAACGCGTTCGAACCCAAAACACGGCCACGGAACCGATCCCAAATCCAAAGCACAAAACCCGAAAAATTTCCGGTGCACATCTCTAATAAGGACCTTGCGGCGCTGTGGTAACATTCCTTGGAGGTGATCCTCATATCCTGATTGGGGGTTGCTGATCTTTAGTCCAGCTTTCCTTCTTAAAGGACTCGAGGTTTTGCCGAACGCCGAGCTGTGTGCCTTACGTGGGGATATATTTGATATGCTCTCTGTCAACATACGTTTGTGGACACACTATATATTTTACAGATTTCATATAAGGAAGGTGAAAACAGTTTTATTTGCAATATCTACCATCTGCATCCTATTTGGAAAACATTGGTGTGATTATTTGAAATTTTTTCCATGTGCATATAAATGCTCTATTATTCATTCTGGGTACTGTTTTTATCTCCAAAGAGCGCTGTTTGTTGTGTAACTTTTTCTATATCTAAATTAAATAATAGCATGTGAGCTGCTTGAGGTGCAGGACTTTGTACGAGTTTACTAAAATTTTTAAAGTGGCAAACCTTTACAAGGCAAAACAGGTTGTAAAGGATTGCCACTTTAAAAATATGGGTGGGGGGTTCGGTTTAGACTGCAGGGGGAGGGTCAGGGTTAGGCTATGGGGGAGCAGGGGGGGACTTAGGGTTAGGAACCCCCCGGGGTGGGTTAGGGTTTGACTGCGGGGGAGGGAAGGTTAGGTTTAGGCTGTGGGAATGGGTAGTTAGAGTTAGACACCACCAGGGAGGTCAAGGGTAGGCTACAGAAAAGGAGGGTTAGGGGGTTGGGGATTACAGATAGTATACTTACCTAGTACTTGTTGGGATGCTGAGCGTCAGGATGCTGCTGTCGGTATTATAACTGCCGGCATCCCAAGCGCCGGAATCCCAGTACCATCCATAACTAGCTACTATTCCAGCTACTACACTCCAAAACCATGTCTCTAATTTTCCTTAACCATGCAAAGCTCTAACCCTGCAGCCACATGCACGCTATCCTTATAACTTTTGCAATACCAAATGATATTCTGTAATAAATAGATTTCTGCAGCAGGTTACATTGGTTTCCACAGGGAAAATATCAGGGGTGTAGAGTGGATTTTGTTTCCAAGGCACCAATGGGCTAAAGCTTTAAGCTGTTTCAGAATGCACTGGGGCCCCCGCTATAACCTTGCCTCTAGGCACTGAGAGCTCAGTTTCGAGTTGGTGCCTGCAGCAGCAAGTCACTTAACAGGGGGGCTGCACTGGGCTTTTCTGATAGAAGATTTCTTCACTGGGCTGGCAGCGCTCTATGTCAGGGTGACAATTCAAGCTGCAGCTCCATCACCTCCCAAGAGACGTCACATACTCCCGCGGCTCAGTTCCCATGTACTTGCGGTGGAGACGTCCCGGCTTAGGCACAGAGTCGCAGACTGCTCTCCTAGTTTGTGTGGCTGCTACGGGGAGGAGGCAGCCACTAAGATGGCTTTTATCACCATTACTAATCCTTCTGCACAGAAGGCAAAAGGTACCACTTTTTGTTCTTTTCAGTTTCAAGGGAAAGCAAAAGGTCAGGCATACCCGAGAAAATCTTGTGCCCCCAAAACCATCAAGCCCAAGCAATTGAGCAGGGGCCGTCCCTTCTGGATCCCCTACTGGGTCCTGCTGACAACGGATGCCAGTGGGGTCTACCGGATGTAGACCTCATGGCGTCTCGATACAATCACAAGGTTCCGGTCTTCGGATCAAGGACCAGGGATCCTCAAGCAGCATTCGTGGATGTACTGGCAGTTCCATGGAACTTTCGGCTGCCCTATGTGTTCACTCCAGTGTCACTCCTGCCCAGGGTCCTACGGAAGATGCTCAAGCATGGTCAGATGGCATGGATTCTCAGACCTTCAGGGTCTGTCGACAGAACATCCCCTTCTACTTCCTCAGCGGCAGACCTTGTTCAGGGCTTTTGTCTCTACCCAGACCTGGCTGGACTGGCTTTGATGGCGTGGCTCTTGAAGCATCACTCCTGAGGGCCAAAGGATTCTCCGAAGTGGTTATCCAAATTATGTTGAAGGTCCACAAACTGGCATCTGCCCGGATTTATTACAGGGTCTGGAATTCTTACTTCACCTGGTGTGCTGATAAGAATTATGATGCATATAGATTCAGATCTTCCAGAATTCTGGCTTTTCTGCAATGAGGCCTGTACTTGGGCCTTCGTCTGGCCTCAATCAAGGTTTCCATATCTGCCTTGTCGGTATGGTTTCAGAGAAAAATTGCATCTATAACAAAAACAAATACTCAAATGGGCGCTCAGTGTTGTTTCATGTAAACAAATATGGTGAATACTTATAGTCCATATGTACAACAGGGGAAAAAGAGTCCAACTCCAATGAAAGCCTCCTGTAAGGGTGTTGACGAATCTTCTACTCCACAGAAAACTCACGATGATATGCAATGGAAAAATAAATAGGATATCATGGTATAGTAAGTCCAGTAAATCTAAAATAATATTCTCTCAGACAATTAATAGACCGAATATTTTAGGGTAGCGTATCCCACTCACAGTGGATAAAATTGCTAAAATCCTATATAAAAATTATTGCTTTGTAAGGGTGAGGTGGCCCTTTTTTCCTCTATCGGCTGCACAAGTGTGTTTGCGCCTTGGGTTTCTGATTATTTTTCTTGAAAAATTGCATCTATACCTGACGTTCATACATTCACTCAGGGTGTACTTCATATTCAGCCTCTCTATGTCCCTCCTGTGGCTCCATCTAGCTGGTGTACTAAATGCCCTGCAAGAGTCTCCTATTGACCTCTTGAATCGTGGACCTTAAATGGCTCATGGCCAAGGTCCTGTTCTTGCTGGCTAGTGCCTCTGCAAGATGGGTGTTGGCTCTGTCCTGTCATCCACCCTTTCTAATATTTCACCGTGACCAGGCAGTTCTACGAACTCGACCAGGTTATTTACTTAAGGTGGTGTCATCTTTCACCAAAACCAAGAGACTGTGGTTCCGGCCTACACCTCTTCGGACTTGTCTCCCAAAGAACGTTCTTTGGATGTGGTTAGGGCTCTCCGTATCTATGTGGAGAGGACTACCTCCATCAGGAGGTCAGATGCCCTTTTTGTCTTGTTTGGTTTTCACAAATGTTGCTGGCCTGCGAATAAGCAAACCTTGACCAGAAAGATTAAAATAGTGATTTTACAAGCTTATGCATAGGCTGGACTCCTAACTCCTGCTGCTATTAAAGCCCATTCTACTCGGTCTGTTGGACCTTCTTGGGCGGCCCGTCATGGCGAGTCCTCAGAACTATTGTGCAAGATGGCTTTGTGGTCCTCAGTGAAAACGTTTCTTAGGTTCTATGCCTTTGCTACTTTAGCTTCCCAGGATGCTTCCTTTGGACGCGGGATTCTCATATCCGCTGAAGTGCATCCCCTCCCTTGAAGGACATCCCCGATATTTTCCCTGTGGAATACCAATGTAACCTGCTGGAGAAAATAAGTGTTATGGTGGACTTACCTTGGTTAATACTCTGTGAGGTACATTGGTTTCCACAGGGCGCCCACCCTGATGCACCTAGCTTCTATGGTTTTGTATGGCATTAGCCGCTGGTACCTTCTACTGTCGTGAGAATGTGGTTCTATGTGACTAACTTCTGCCTTCTCTCTTGCCTGCTCCTGCATTGGACTGGTTAACGAAACTGAGCTCTCAGTGCCTGGAGGCGGGGTTATAGAGGAGGCCCGAATGCATCCCGGGACAGTCTGAAGCTTTAGCCTGTTGGTGTCTCTGGATCAAGATCCACTCTACACCCCAATGTTTTCCCTGTGGAACCCAATGTACCTTGCAGAAAGAGTGTTAACCATGGTAAGTCTACCATAACACTCCTTTTTGAACAGCTAAATATTTTTTTGGGATTGTTTTACAGTTGATGTCCTTAGTGTGTCTGCTTTCTCCGTGCATTCCCCTGACCAGTGCCCTGCTATATTGTCTTATGAAGGCAAACTGATATCTTAATGAATGGACATAATGAAGAGTCAGGGGAGATGTATGAACCTTTGAAAGAGATAAAGTGGAGCAGAGGTGCATAGCAATCAGTCAGCCTCTGTCATTTTATAAACTGTGCCAGAAATATGGCAGTTACAAGCTGATTGCCTGCTATGGCCAACTTCTCCTCTTTATCTCTCTCAAAGGGTCGATACATCACCCCCATAATTACAGAATAAACAATTCAGTTCTCAGTACAACAGACTTTTACACAGTCTAGAGCACAGGTTCTCAAACTCAGTCCTCAGGTGCATGTTTTCCAGGTAAACCAGCAGGTACACAGGTATATATATTTCTCACTGACACATTTTAAAAGAACCACAAGTGGAGCTAATTATTTCAATTGCGATTTTGTGAGGAGACCTACACAACATGCACTGTGAGGTCCTAAGGACTGATTTTGAGAACCTGTGGCCTATAGGGACTGCCATTTGGTTTCATGTACATGTAGAACAGTGTTTCTCAACCGCGGTCCTCAAGGCACACTAACAGTCCTGCTTTTAGTGATATCCAAGCTTGAACACAGGTGACTTAATTAATACATCAGTTATTTAGATTTAACCATCTGAGCTGAAGCCTGGATATCACTAAAACCTGCACTGTTGGTGTGCCTTGAGGACCGCGGTTGGGAATGCCTGATGTAGAATAGTAGGATAAACTAACTGCAATATTATAATCTTGAAGAAATAACTTTTTGGGGCTCCAAAGTAAAACTACAGTACAATGGGAACTACTGAGCTCCTTCTTTTTGTAAGGAGTGCTGTGTAACCTTATGCATACCTCCCAACATGTCCCTCTCCAGGAGGGACAGAATGCTCTGCTCCTGGACTTCCCTTTTAATGTATGATTGCCCTGACCTGTGGGTGAAACACCTTTCTTATCCAGTAACCTGTTCAAAACAGGTGCCAGTAATCACAAATTAAGAGAGAAGTCCAGGAGCAGAGCATTGTGTCCCTCCTGAAGAGGGTCATGTTGGGAGGTAAGCCGTATGTGACTCAGAAATCAAGGTGCACTTGTTCAAATTGAGGTATTTGATGGGTCCACTGAATTACTATTGCACAGTGAATGGTTTGTGCTTCATTAATGGCCTCCTATATGTACTATTATCACTTGTATTCACAGTACCTTAGGACAAATAGGAATTGATCATTTTGACCCTAATTGCTTATGTGGGCTACACATATTTCTTTCATATTTGTCTCAGACTATTAGATGGTTTATATTCCATATAGACTTCCAGAACAACCCCAAACTACTGAAAAGAAACCCAAAAAGCAAAAAACCCTACATTTACATTGACCATCTGAACACCTTCAAATTAAATCTACATCAAAAGTATTTTATTTAAATTGTTTAATTAATAGGACAGTGATTCGCAAGTCTGGGAAATTAATTCACCTATTGCATCATGGTGAATTTATGAAAGGCAAGTGCGCTACCGTGCAGGCTACATGTTGCTGCTACTCCGGAAAGCTTCATTCCCTTAACCAAGATGGCCATCAAGGCTGCAACTGAGCATGTGCAGAGCCATCTCCAGACTGTGTGAGAGTGCCACAGTGGGAGAAAGTAGTCTTCAACTTAGCTCCACTGAGACATGTGATTACCTGCTTATATAACTGCTGTTCAAGCATCCTGCACCACTACCCACTACCTACATACACTCACCAGCTGGTGAGCTTTATGACACTCTACTCCGCACAGTCAACCAGAGTTTATAAAAGTGAGTACGGCTGTACCTTCTTTACCTTCAATAAAAACCCCTCCACAGATTAAGTAACTAGGCTGTTCATAGTCGTTAGGCTTCTGCTGGTGTATACAGAAACTCTGCTACATCCTTAAGCCTAGACACACATAAAGTATTTCCAGGGGCGTCGGAATGGGGGGGCAAGAGGGCAGCTTGCCCCCCGCAAAAATGTGTGAGGCGCCTAGCAATTGCAGCAGAGGAGCGGCAGACGGTCAGGTGAAATACTGCTGCCGACTGCCGCACTTCCTGCTTCCTCAGGTGTCCTCAGCGCGTCTGGCAGTCACGGACACCTCCATTGATCCACCTCCTCCCCTATAGTGGCTCTGCCCCCTCCTACAGTGGCTCCATCTTGAAACCCCCTGCAGCCAGCGCCGGGCCGACACATACGCGCTGAGGACTACGGCGTCCGCGTAGAGCGCCGGACAGGATCAGGTCACTGCATCGAGCGCTGCCGCTGGGGAGCTGAGTAAGTGTCATGGGGAGTGTCTGCGATGGGCTGTCAGCGGGGTGGGAGAGATCATTGCCAGCTCGAAGCTGCTGCTGCTCCCGCACTGCCTGAAGACTGTCAGCCCTCCTACCTACCCTGCTGCCGCTATCCCCGGGCAGAGTGACACTGTGCAGGGCTGACAGCCTCCTACCTACCCTGCTGCTGCTCCCAGACAGAGGGAGTGGGAGCACTGAGATAGCTGCTGGTCCTGCACCTATCTATCTATATAAATCTGGCTGCATAGGACGGGGCAAATGTTTTTAATGCATGAATAAATTAATAATTAATAAGTGACCCCATACCCACTGTTTATGCTCCCCAGTCGCAGAGGTCGCTGCAGGGAGCTGATCCGGTCAGGTGCTCCGGAAACTTGTCCATTCCGGGTTTCATCAAATCCCCGCCGCTGCTGACAGTCCGCATTGGATACAGGCTGGTCTCTCTCCCATGTGACTAGCGGACGCCGCTGTGCTGAATAATGTGACTAGCGGACGCCGCTGTGCTGTGTAAGGTGACTAGCGGACGCCGCTGTGCGGTGTAAGGTGACTAGCGGACGCGGCTGTGCTGTGTAATGTGACTAGCGGACGCGGCTGTGCTGTGTAATGTGACTAGCGGACGCCGCTGTGCTGTGTAATGTGACTAGCGGACGCCGCTGTGCTGTGTAATGTGACTAGCGGACGCCGCTGTGCTATGTAATGTGACTAGCGGACGCCGCTGTGCTGTGTAACGTGACTAGCGGACGCCGCTGTGCTGTGTAATGTGACTAGCGGACGCCGCTGTGCTATGTAATGTGACTAGCGGACGCCGTTGTGCTGTGTAATGTGACTAGTGGACGCCACTGTGAGGTGTAATGTGACTAGCGGACGCCACTGTGAGGTGTAATGTGACTAGCGGACGCCGCTGTGAGGTGTAATGTGACTAGCGGACGCCGCTGTGCTGTGTAATGTGACTAGCGGACGCCGCTGTGCTGTGTAATGTGACTAGCGGACGCCACTGTGCTATGTAATGTGACTAGCGGACGCCGCTGTGCTGTGTAATGTGACTAGTGGACGCCGCTGTGAGGTGTAATGTGACTAGCGGACGCCACTGTGAGGTGTAATGTGACTAGCGGACGCCGCTGTGAGGTGTAATGTGACTAGCGGACGCCGCTGTGCTGTGTAATGTGACTAGCGGACGCCGCTGTGAGGTGTAATGTGACTAGCGGACGCCGCTGTGCTGTGTAATGTGACTAGCGGACGCCGCTGCGAGGTGTAATGTGACTAGCGGACGCCGCTGTGAGGTGTTTAATGTGACTAGCGGACGCCGCTGTGAGGTGTGTAATGTGACTAGCTGATGCCGTTGTGAGGTGTAATGTGACTAGCGGACGCCGCTATGAGGTGTGTAATGTGACTAGCTGATGCCGTTGTGAGGTGTAATGTGACTAGCGGATGCCGCTGTGAGGTGTAATGTGACTAGCGGACGCCGCTGTGAGGTGTAATGTGATTCGCGGATGCCGCTGTGAGGTGTAATGTGACTAGCGGATGCCGCTGTGAGGTGTAATGTGACTAGCGGATGCTGCTGTGAGGTGTAATGTGACTAGCGGATGCTGCTGTGAGGTGTAATGTGAATTGGTACTATTCTATGGCCTCGTCTCTTCCCTATGAAACCACGCTCCTATAAATTCCACTAAGGGGTGCCAAAATATATTTTCGCTTGCAAAAAAAAGGAGGCTCAGGCCGGCCCTGCCTGCAGCCACGGAGTATGTAATGGGAGAGGTGGGGACTAGCCTGGCACGGTCTACTCTGCCACTAACCTACCTGCCCTGGCAGGCTCCCGGTGGCAGTACCGCAATTTGCGGGTATTTAAGGAGCGGGGCCTAATGCCGTGAAGTGCCTGCCCCCATAAGAGACCTGTGCTGTGCTGTAGACTGTAAAGGTAGTGTCTCGGGCTGCCCCACCTCTCTAGCTCTCCCTCTGACACTCTCCCTCTCAACTCTCTCCCTGACACTGTCTCTCTGTCCCCTCCCTACACTCTCTCTCTTTGGCATCATCTCCCTCATTCTCTTCTTGACACACTCTCTCTCCCTCACTTTCTTCCTGACACTGTCTCTCTCTCCCTGGCACTCTATCTCTCTCTGTGACAATGTCTCTCCCTGATGCTGTCTAGCTCTCTCTCCCTCCCTGCTGGCACTGTCTCTCTCTCTCCCTGACACTGTCGGTCTCTCTTTTTGACACTGTCTCTTCCTCACTCCCTAACACTGTCTCTCCCCCTGACAGTCTCTCTCTCTACCTCAGTCTGTCGCTCTTGCTGACCCGCTCTCCCTCTGACACACACTCTCTCTTTGTCCCTGACACTTTCTTTCTCCCTTACGGGGGGTACACACTAGGCGATTTTAGCCTAAAAAATAAACGACAACGACATAAAAGTCTTAATCGTTTATTTTTAGTCTTATATCGTCCAGTGTGTATGTGGGCAATATCGGTGACCGATGAATGAGGCGCGCTCCCGCACACCGTACAGCGATCACCAATATTGAGCTGACATGTAGCTTAACCTGTCAATGTTGGGCTGAGCATCATGGTCTGGAATTCCGGCGATGACGACATTGATCGTTATCGTTGAACGATAACGATCAGTGTATACGAACTATATCGTTGATCGCCAGCATTTCCCCGTCACCTAGTGTGTACCCACCTTTACACCCTCTCTCTCTCGCTCCTATCTCTTGCTCATTCCCTCTTTTTCCGTGAAACCCTCTCTCTCTCTCTCTCTCCCTGACCTCCCTCTCTTTCTCGCACCTCTTTCTCTCTACCCCTGATACCTGCTTTGTCTTTCTCTCTCGCTCTCTCTCTTGATCCCCTAAGGGGTATTGAAGTGACAACGGCGGGGGGCAGGGAAGGCCCTGTCAAGATTTTTCTATGGGAACCACAAAGTTGTAGTTTTGCCTTACACCATCCTGCATCATCCGCCTTGTCACTGCCTATCCTCCCCTTCTCCTCCCTACATCCCCCACCCCTACCCCCACGGCCACCAAATTTTTGCTGGACCACTGCCTACATGTGAGTGACGCCCTGAGAGCCCGCCAGAGCCCCTGCAGAACCTCTACCTAGCCGGAGAGACCTTGCAACCTCCTCCCGAAAACCTCCAGGTAACTGCTCTCCTGGGCACACATTCTGCTGATGGTGATATACCTCTCTCTCTCTCTCACCATCCATGCGTTTCTCTCCATGTATCTCTCTCCCCATCTCTCTCTCTCTCCATGTGTCTCTGTCTCCAGGTCTCTCTTTCTCTCCATGTCTCTCTCTCGCCATGTCTCTCTCTACATCTATCTCTCCATTTTTGTTATGAGGTATAACAGAGGGGGCGACATTTAGCTATTTAGGGGCGCCAAACTGAAATTATATCTTGCCCCCCCCCAACCAAAAAGCGTTCTGACGCCACTGAGTATTTCCAACAAAACTAAAGCACTTACCAACAGGAGTCACCAATGAAAAATGATCCAATTGACCTGACAGAGTGGATTTTTACAGGCCTTCTCCCTAGCCTACTGAAGCTGTGATGGAATCGCTGCAACAGAGTAAGAAATCAGCAGGCATTCCTTCTAGAGGTAATTTCTAATGTCTATTTTTCATAAATTTCAAACTCATTTTGCCACAAAATATCTGTGTTTCCGAAGGCTTATACAGTATTTCCCAAGAACTAAAACTGAATCTAACCTAGTCATTCATTTTCTTCTTCCCTCCCACACTTGTTCCCAATAAACTTCTATTGAGTGGGAGATGTAAAGAAATTCTCCCACCAATGTTCATTTGTCATACGGTGTATACTATTTGAACACAATAGTTTGATATAATAATTATAATACAAAATGCTATTTATAAAACTGGCTAAAGATCAGATCATCCGTTTCTAAGACAAATCTATATTTTACAAATATCATTTTAGTTACAGGTGGCAGGTGTTGTGATAAAGTAGGATTACAGAACAGATAAAGTAGGATTACAGAAAACATGATTTTGTGATCTCTGAATCTCTGTTTTCACAATAAAATGTTATTGAAGAAACAGACAATGTTCTAAGTCCGCTGCTCATACTGTCCAAAGCTTTTCTACACTTTGCTCACTCCTTACATCTTTCCCTCTTCACTGATATTTTACCTTCTGTCTCAAAACATGTGCTCATCCAAGGGCGTAGCTACCATAGGTGCAGGGAGTAGAGCTGCTATGGGGCCCAGACCTCAGAATCAGATTTATTGGCCAGGTGTACTCACGTACACTAGGAATTCTTTGTGGTACAATGCATCGCCAAGCAGCAACATGAAGGGGGACTACATAGCATAAGAAGGGGGAAGAATATAGCATACATTACAAACATTACACATATGAGTTGATACTGCACATCGTGTGCACACTGTGGCAGACCTGAGAGGTGCCCGCCTTCCCTGTCACAGTAACATGTGATATGTATACAAGGGTGTAGCTACCATAGGTGCAGGGAGTGCAGCTGCTATGGGGCCCAGAGCTGGGAGGGACCCGCCTTCCCTGTCACAGTTACATGTGATATATATAAGGGTGTTGCTACCATAGATGCAGGGAGTGCAGCTGCTATGGGGCCCAGGGCTGAGAGGGACCACCTTCCCTGTCTTAGTTACATGTGTTATATATATTTTTTCACCATTGAATGATACATAGGGGCCCTTAGAAGCTTTTGCCTTGGTGTCTGCAATATATCTGGTATACCCTGGAACTGCTCATTGTAATGTGGTATAATATGAACTGGAGGGCAGTATAATGTTACATAATATGAACTGGGGCATTGCAATGTGGCATAATATGAAGTGGAGGCACTATAGTGTGAATATGAACTGGATGGGGAATAATATGAACAAGGGATACTGTATGTTGGAATATGAATTGGGGTAGTGTGTGGCATAATGTGTACTGGCAGTCCTAAAATGTGGTATAATGTGAACTAGTGCACTACTATGGGGCATAACATTAACAACTGCTGCTGATAGGTGTCTCTCTAGAAGCATTAAGACAGGAGGCCCTTCAATTTGTTGCTATGGGGCCCACAAAGATCTGGCTACGCCCCTGTGCTCATCTATCAACCCTACATGACTCTTTTACTACTGCCCCATTTCTTTCTTCCCCTTTGATTTAAAACGACTTGAGTATCTTATGTATAACTGCTTAACTGCTTTCTTTCCACTCTCCTAATACCTTCTTGTCCCTCTGCTGTTGGGATTTTGCTGTCTGCTCGGAGTCCTCAGGAAAGTGGCAAGCTATTCACAGCTAAATTGAAGAGTAAGATCTCCATCCTCATTCCTCTGATTTATCGGTAGCTTTCAATAAAACATGACCACGATTCACCCCTTTGCTTTTGCAGCACTGGTTTCTTCTTGTTACTCTCCTGCCTCTCCAAGCACTCGTCAGTATTTCTACTTCTGGTGTATGCCCCCCTCCAACATTGTATTATTTGGCTTCCATTAAGGCTCTATTTTTATTTTCCTCTTTTCATACATCTCAGTGAACTACACTTACAGGCTCATTTATCAATCTATATAAATAAAATTGGATGTGTGTGTGTGTGTGTGTGTGTGTGTGTGTGTGTGTGTGTGTGTGTGTGTGTGTTCCAGCAAAACTCTGGAATGCCTCAAGCAATTTACACCAAACTTATGACTTACAATTTGGAAAAAAATATTGTTGGGGTAAGACACCCCTAGCACCCTTAGGGGTGGTGGTGGGAAGGGGGTGACATGTAAAAAGCCATAGTTTTCAGGGTCGCTGAGATGAATAGTAACACTCCCAATGCCGTTTCAGTCCAAGTTCAGCCCCATCAGCATGGGGGGTGAGAAGGGGTGGAACATAAAATGTCTACATACATATGTGGCACTGCAGTGCTGCTAACTCACAAAGTCAAAGGGGATGGAAAACTGTGCAGCCTGCCCAAGTGTCCTCCTTGTCTCAAAGCTAGCAGCTCCTTGCAGTGCTGGGCGGGGCGCAGGGCAGTGTGGGAGACCGAGTAAGCCAAGACAGGGAGAGACATCTGACGTCATCACGTCTCTCCCGAATTGCGGGGGGTGAGTGATCCGGCATCCGGGGCAGATTCCAAGTAGGCTGGGTGTCAAGGCAGAGAAAGGCAGAGACCCGGGAGCTGGCAGCACCTCTCCCGAGTCCCCTGCGGAGGTGGCGGTGTCGGGAGACAGGCGCCGGCAGGAATCAGAGACCTGAGATTGTGGCAGTGCAGGGGGGTGGGGATGCGGCGCTCAGTGTCCCTTCAGAGGCGGCAGCTCAGACGAGCAGTGGGAGACAGGCATCAGCGATTGAGAAGCTAAGCAAGGAGACTTAGGGCCCTTTGGAATTGAGTCAGCCTGTCCCTGCAAACCTTACATATTTAACATACAGCGAGCGTAGCTTGGTCTGTCATCCCAGCATTTACAGCAGTGAGCAGGGCAGTATTAGAGGTGAGACGTGGCAGAGAAGAAGGCAGATTATTCTCCTCAGTGCCAGCCTTTTGACAGCATCAATCCAAAGAAGGCCCGCCCGGAGGTGCGGCCTGACAAAGATTGACAATGGCGGGCGGACCATGTCCTGTTGTAAATCTAATTCGTTTACAAGGAAGTCCTTCACAATTAAAGTTATATGCACGGAAATACTTGAATTAGCGAAGCACGGGTATTCAGCTAGTGAGTGATAAATTTCACTAAGTGATAAATTGCACCAGCCAATCTGCTCCTAACTGTCATTTTTCAAACTCATAGGCTCATTTATCAATGAGTGATAAATTTCACTGTGAGTGATAAATTGCACCGGCCAATCAGCTCCTAACTTCCATGTCACAGGCTGGGTTTGAAAAATGACTGTTAGGAGGTGATTGGCTGGTGCAATTTATCACTCACGGTGAAATTTATCACTCATTGATAAATAAGGGCATTAATTTGCTTCGAACACCACCTTTCTACATATACAGGAACATGCATATTTACCTCTATTCCTCTGTTATCACAACTATTAGTCAACTGCTTCTCTGCTTATTTATTATTATTTATTTATTAACAGTTTCTTACATAGTGCAGCAAATTCCTTTACGCTTTACAATTGGAAACAACAGTGAAACAAAACTGGTCAATTACAGAAAGAAATTAATAATTAATTCACTGACTATAATTAATCTAAAATAATGTATCTCTGCAAAAGGACTAGTGATATAACACTTTTGCATAAATATTTAGGCTATCACCAACCACAATTGGATGGTCTTAGTAACCGGTTGATCAGTCCAGTATAATTGTAATTCAAGAGTCTGTTCCTTTTTAATTTGAAATATACTCTGTTTCTTGCTGGATGTCAGTGGAGAGCACCAGCTGTTTATACTGGACGCTATGCACGACCCTTAGCATCAGTATTACGGAGACTCAAAGGACAGCTGGTGAGGATGATTGCACGAGGGAGAGCACCTGAAATAATATTATTATCCTTTATTTATATGGCGCCACACGGGTTCCGCAGTGCCCAATTACAGAGTATATAAACAAATAATCAAAACAAGAAAACAGTGACTTACATTTGAAGACAATATAGGACAAGTACAGAGTAAATAAACATAGCTAGATCAGCAGATGACACTGAAATAAGTACCAGGTGGCAGACAACCATGGGATTTGGTGCAGTTGAAGAATAATAAAGTAAGAAAAGGATAAGCACATGAGGGAAGAGGGTCCTACTCATGAGAGATCACATTCTAAAGGGAAGGGGCAGACAGACAGGGGTGACACAGATTGAGTAGACAGAGAGCATGGAACAGAGGGTTAGGATGAGATTAGGCTGGGTTTGGGGAAGAATTGGGTCTTGAGAGCCCGTTTGAAGTTTTGTAGAGAGGTGGAGAGTCTGTCCTTGGAATTGGTGCTATGTCA
The DNA here is from genome assembly GCF_028390025.1 of Pseudophryne corroboree. Taxonomy (NCBI): domain Eukaryota; kingdom Metazoa; phylum Chordata; class Amphibia; order Anura; family Myobatrachidae; genus Pseudophryne; species Pseudophryne corroboree. The sequence continues at coordinate 309,567,889 of NC_086450.1, forward strand.
ACCCCACAAGACGATGCTTTTGTTATGAATGGTAGTAGCCAATCACTCCTCTTACCATGCTTTGCAGCCATGGCTTTGTCCATTTGTTTCTATCTATGAACAAATGAAGCAACAATTATTATTACGCTGTCTTGGGTGGCCAATTGTGTTTCAAGATGATATGCCAGTACAGTGCAAAGATCCAGATGATAATTATCGGGTCCAAATGCGTTTCTCCATCTAAATACAAGCAACGGTTTCTTCAGAGGATGTAGATAATCACCATGGCGGGTCAATATTTAAACCCATATAAGCCAATCAAATATCTTTCTCTTAATTAAAAATAGCATGCACCTGTGTATCAGGTCCAGCCCAATAATATCCATGAATGTACGTAGTATACAATTTCCACATTAATAAATAAATATCTTAGACATTCCCTAAATATAACCCTACATATAATCCTATTATAGGATTAGGAGAATCTTAGTTACATAGGGGGTAATTCCAAGTTGATCGCAGCAGAATTTTTTTTAGCAGTTGGGCAAAACCATGTGCACTGCAGGGGGGGGCAGATATAACATGTGCAGAGAGAGTTAGATTTGGGTTTGGTGAGTTCAATCTGCAATCTAAATTGCAGTGTAAAAATAAAGCAGCCAGTATTTACCCTGCACAGAAACAAAATAACCCACCCAAATCTAACTCTCTCTTTAAATGTTATATTTGCAGTGCACATGGTTTTGCCCAACTGCTAAAAGATTTTCTGCTGCGATCAACTTGGAATTACCCCCATAGTTTCATTAAAAACAAAATTGCAACATTTTACTCATTCTACTGGCATCACATAAACTGCATCAATTCTAGCCTAAACAATATGTTTTTTTGCATTCATAGATACAAATCCTGGATTGGGGTAGCGGTCTCATGCCTTGACTTAGAGAATAGTCAATAGATATGTTCAATGGTTTGAGGCCTTCCGGAGCTTATTTGTAATTTTTTATTGTTTCATTATTGTTTTCACATCACTTCAAAGCCCTCACAAACTCCCACCTTCACGTATCTTGTACCTTGTCATAATATATTCTGCCTCACCTATTAGATATGCTGTTGACCTAATCTGTGCCTCTCCTCTAATAACTACCTTTTTCAACTCCAAAATGTTTCTTGTGCTACTCCTAACTTAAGGAACTTCCTTCCCCACCTGACTTTCCTACAACCTTCATTTTTTCAAGCTCTAAAACCAAATCCAGGTCTTGATTATTTTACAGCTTATCCATCCCACACTAATCTATTACTCTGTGGTTCTACCTGCTACAGTAGCAACTCCAATCAAAGTTCTCTTAGATTCTATTGTCGGGATGCTGGCAGTCATGTGACTAACACCAGAGTCTTGACACCAGTCAGCAGACTGATGCCAGAACACCGACAGCTGATATCCAGAAAGTAATTATTGGGGTTAGGTTAGGCCCGGGGGGATGAGGGTTAGGGTTAGGCACTAGGAGGGGTCGGGGAGAAGGTTGGGTTAGGCATCAGTATTGCTGAATAGCCTTAGCTGCCAACCCCCGAGAGTTAGCCCTAGCCGCTACCTCCTGAGGGTTAGTCCCAGCTGCTACACTTGGAGGGTTAGGGTAGGGGAGGATAAAAATACTTAGCCCCCCCCAATGTCAGGATCTTCAGTTTTGTGATGCCACGGTGGTCATGTGACTGATTTCATCCCAACCACCAGTATTTCATACCGAACCCCTTGTTGTCAGCTTTTCCCATTCAAGTCTAGATTGAAAGCTCTCTTGAGAAGTACCCTCACTACCTTCTGTATAAAGCCTCATCTTTCTAGCCATGCAGTCTCCATTTGAAAACACTTGTTATACAAAATGGGTACTGTGATAGTATGCAACCTTTGCAAGAAGATGGTTCATAATGGTCCATAAGTGTAGAAGGGGTGTAGTATAAGATCTACAGTCAATAGGTTGTCTCCATGTAGTTGACAGAAACACGGTTGACATGAACAAAGGGTCAACATGAACAAAAGGTCGACATATGACATGTCAACACTGGAAAAGGTCGACACGGTCAAAAGGTCAACACAAAAATGGTCAACACACTTTCTTGCATATTTTGGGTTAGTGTGGATAGTTTTGTCATCTGGAACCACCATTTGTAGAAATGCATCCCCTCGTGGGCTCCCTCCGGTCGGCATGCTTCGGGCATGGTGTTTAGCTTGCCAGAAAGGTTACTAAAGGTTGTGATTTGTGACATGGATAGTCAAGGAAGGAACAAGTAAAAAAATATGAAATCCCCCCCAAAACATGTGAGGTCGACCATATGAACATGTTGACCTTTTGTACCTGTCAACCTTTTCCAGTGTAGACCTTTCATATGTCGACCTTTGACAATGTCAACCTTTTGTCCATGTTAACCTTGTGTCTGTCAACCTAATGACTGTTGACATACTGTATGTCAACCAGAAGTCCAGATCCCATGTGGAACCACCCTTATAAAAGGAATGAATAAGTAAGTTTTAATCCAGTGTCTACACATATGATATGGGAGTGGGAGAATTCTTTTTAAGGTATGTCACCAGTATGGTGGCCATCTTGAAGTTGGCCATCTTGGATAAAACCATATTTTTTTAATTAGGAAGTTAGTCATGTGACATATTAAACAAATACAGAATTTCATAAGGGCGTTTCCACACTAATGGACCACATATATATGGTCGAGTCACAATATTATGACCACCAGCTAATAATCAGAGTAACCACCATGTACAGCACAGACAGGAGCAAGATGTAGGTGGGCTGAACTATCATTTTAGACACACCTCTGGTACGCCTCAAGTTCATTTTGACTGTGAGCTGCTCCACTGTAGCGTGTCGGTCGGCCCTCACACAACTTCATAGCCAATGTTCACCTCTCACATCAATGGCACGTGGTGCTCCACAGTTTCCACGTCAGTTATTTGCAATGGTGCCATTTGTCCAGTCACAATACACCTACACCAAAGCAGCATGCAAACAGTGCACAAACTGTGAAGTTTCAGAAATGCTGCCATCCTTGGCCCTGAAGCCGATAATCATCCCTTTTTGCAACTCGGAAAAAGCGCCACTTTTACCCATGACAGCAATTATAGATATGTACAGATGGCTTTTAGCACACCTTATATACCCACCAAGTCATGCTGTTGTCATGCCATGAAACCACCTACCACAGAAACCGGTGTGGTTGTCACTGTGGCTACCACTTTGAATGGCCGGATTTTTATTATTCATGGTAGAGGCACATGTGGGCACTCCTTGACATCCCCATGTATACACAATACTTTGACAGGGGATTAAACCTTGTCAGCCCCCAGAGGAACCAGGTTAGCAAGAGACAATGGTAAGTGCACTGACAGTGTCAACTAACGCCAAGACCTCCCGGCTGTCCAGCTGTATCATCATACAGAACAGGGTGGTTTCTGCCATTCAGAGGAAAACCCAAATCATCCAGCATGATATTGTTATTCCTTCTGGGGTGGTAATAAAACAAAGGCCATTCAAATTGGAGGTGCAGCATTGTCTGGGGAAACAGCTCCTGAATGCTCATACCCTTTCCAGAAAGTTTGTGGGTCCCAATCATCCAACCAACCCCATGGTGAAGCTAGGGGAGGAGACAGAAGAAGAGAAAGAATGTGAACTCTGGAAAATGGTAGAGGGTTGTGTACCCAGACAGATGGCACAAATAGATGTGGGCGAGGCAGGGAGCTAGCCTGAAATGTTATAAGCTTCACCAGGGAGGTTGAAGCTAAGGTGGGAGGAGTGTGGCAGGGACAGCATCATTCAACATGGATTTAATGTGGAACATCAGAATTTCCCAAGTTTTGCAATGCAGTAGCAGCAGCAGGACTGAAAGGTTCAGTCCAGGTTTTGCCTCAATCAGCTGTCAGCCAGAAGATAGGCTAATTAATTAACAGCACCTGTAATCTGTCTTTAAGTATATGTTCAGTGAACAGAGACATTGTTCACCGAATAACCTGGGAGCTGCAAAAACCTGCATGTAAGCCATGGGTCTTCAATCTGCGGCCCTCCAGCGGCTGTGAAACTGCACATCCCAGCATGCCCTGCCACAGTTTTGCTATTAAGGCATGCTAAAACTGAGCAGGGCATGCTGGGATGTGTAGTTCCACAACAGCTGGAGGGCCACAGGTTGAAGAACCATGGTGTAAACTGTATCCTGCCTGAGGTGGAAATAAATCACTAATTCTCTTACTTCCTGATATGTTAGGAAGATGAAATGTAACATAGGTATTCTGCAGATGGGAAACAGGAAAACTACATAATTAGAATTTTAATCAACCTCCCCTGAGGGGATGAAAAGGGAGTTGACATAATACATCATTACCGATGCGTGGTTTGCGTTATGTGAACGACAGCGCCCAAACTAACAATTGGGTCAAAATTTGGATTGCACCTCCAGTGTGTAGACTTTAATAAGCTACAAAAATGGTCCTGTCACTTTTTACCGTATCTGCCATGGGTGCTCCTCGGGTAACGCTAAGAACCACGGATTAATATTTACTTACATTAAGATGTCTCAAATTTCCAGCTCTATAGATTTCCCAAATTTTAGCACTCATTTATATTTACAGACGTGAAAATCGGAAACGCCCGTACGAAGAACAGGTAGAAAGCTAGTATATATATATATATATATATATATATACATATATATATATATATATATAGACCAAAGTGAGGACTGGCACTCCTGTATTGCAACCAGGTATGTAGTGCCTAGGTGCCAGTAAGCAATGAGACAGTCCAAAAGAAAAATACGGCACTCCAGGGCTGATACAACATGCCTTAGGGCAGCAACGAATAAAGCTGACGGCGCAGCATAGTAGTGTGACACTACTATGCTGCGCCGTCAGCTTTATTCGTTGCTGCCCTAAGGCATGTTGTATCAGCCCTGGAGTGCCGTATCTTTGTTTTGGACTATATATATATATACATGTAGAGATGAATCGGCACTCTCTCCAACTATTGTTTATTGCCCTGGTGCCATCCGGGAAAATCTTTTACATATAATATTCCCAGCAGCGGCGGCACTCACGGGTCTGATCTCAGTCAATAAAGTGCATAAAGTGCATTTATTCAATCACTCAGTGTCCAACGTTTTGGGGCCACAACACCCCTTCTTCAAGGTGATACAGATTCTCGTAATCAGTGTCGATTACGGCGTTGGATGAGCTATGCTGCACACTAGTCGGACGCAGCTCACTTCCGGCAACAACGGAAGTGACGCTTGCGTTCCATCACATGGTGTTCCCCACTTCCAGATTGCGTTCCACGGCACGCTCGATGAACCACTGATTCTACTCAACAGGACGAACGCAGCTCACTTTCGGCGATGGCGGAAGTGATGTCTGCGTTCCAGCCATGCATTCCACCCCACTTCCTGCTTGTGTGGGGGCGGGATTGGCGCCTATAACGCTGGTTATTTAACAGGGGCCGGTGAGGCAACATCTCCAGACTCCAGTTACCTGCAATATTGACTCTTGCTGTGATGTTGAGTGCTCTGACCACGTTGTGATTCCTTGACAAAGGTCCTGGTGTGGACCGAAACGTCGGATGGATATGGTTATTACCCTTGAACTGTGAGATTACCATTTTCATTAAATATTATCTTTGCTGATTTATTGAATTGAAGTCTGGAGAGTGCTATCTGTTCCACTTTGTGGATAATCCTGTATTATATATATATATATATATATATATACCTGGTGGATGGCACTCAATGGACGTTCAATAAACGGCAACGTTTTGGGTTTATTTCAACCCATCATCAGGATACACATAACTATGAAGACATGAACAAACATACCTTATATACCCTATATCACTGTTGAGCAGGAACACCACAGGCACATCCGGTGAGTGTAAAACAAAATACCAGACGTCAGGAGACGCGTCTGGTTGTTATGGCAATCCGCTTGCGGTGATAGTAACACATGACACAGGACTTCCGGTAAGGAGAGCGTCAGAAGCTGCATCTACTTACTTTGGCAACTCGCTTCACAGTGATACCGCATAAGCCACATAAAAACATAAAACATACACTACAACAATATGCAAACAAAAATACAACACAAGTGTCAACCCACAATTACAGTGATCCAAATACACACAACATAGTACAATATAAGACCACCACTGTATATATAATGTGGAATTGTCATTAGGACACATATAACATCAGGACAAAAATTTAGCTGCCTTGTCAAAACAAAGGATAACCAACTGAGTGATACACCAATAGGCAAGCCTTAATATCACCACAGATGAGGATAGTGCTGGAAGCACCAATCAGATACAGTTTAGAGAACATACAGTAGTATCGCAAAAAAATGACAAGCTTGCTCTTGACTCTTTCCATTTTGTAGGTGCTCTTATATTGATGTGTATTTAATTTCTTCTATGCAGATAAATTAGTGAGTCAGTGATGAAGAATGTGCAGCCTCCAATCTCCCTTTCTGTAATTTAGATTCAAGGCTTCATTCTGGAACTGGAATTCTTACATGTCAAAGAAATACACATGGACTCTGGAACTTGGATTAGGATCAGCCATATTGGCCTTTTGCTCCAAATATAAACTTTTTAACCTGAAATGGTTTAACACATAAAAGGCCATATAATCGTGCGGTCCCCTCACTTACATTAATGACAGGGAGTCAAACACCCAAACTTCTGCACTTCTTGCTAGTGGCACCACGAAGGAAGGAAGGTCCTAATTACCCACGCAAGTCTGATGCAGGGGCCCAGGTCATGTCCCTCCATTACCTGGCAGCAGCAGCTACAGCTCTTCTGCTCAGCCTAGCACATGCTGCTGTGTGCTGGGCTGCAGTGTGGCCAGGGAGGGGCTTAAAATACATTTTTTTCTGTATTTTTTTCAAAGGGTGCATGGCCACACCTCTTGTGATTAGATTCGTCCCCAGTGCTGAAAGTAGGGTGGTACGGGGTGGTACGGAGTACCATTAAAAAATATGGTGGTAGTACTCAGTACCATCAGCCCACAGCTGGAGCATAATTTATAAGGGGCATTTTTGTGTGTGGGACATAAAATGGTGTCAGTGGCATAACTGTGTGTGGCATAATATGTAACAGGCATTACGGTGTGTGGTATAATATATAAGGCATTACAGAGTGCGGCATAAAGTTTAATGGGCATTACGGTGTGCTGCATAATGTGTAACGAGCATTGCGGTGTGTGGCATAATGTGGCTATGCCCCTATTGTCATGTAGCCACTCCCCTAGTTTTGAGTGACCATGCCCCTCATGACACGTGACCACGCCCATTTTTACTGTCAGTATCACTAAGAAAAAATTTCTATTTGCACCACTGCTCGTCCCCTGAAAGTACCTGGGCCCAGTCAGGCTCTCTACTGCCCTGCTTCTTGTTGCTGGAAGATCACAGCTATAGCCTGATAACTGTATCCTGTAACAGAGGCCCACCCAGTGACCTACTGTAAATATTAAACATACCACTGAAGGCTCACGTCACTCTTGTTTTACAGGGACCTCTGATGCTTCTACTTCTCTCTCTCTCTCTCTTTAGTTCCTTCCCTAGGCTGCATAGCCCCAGCACCAAGGAGAGCTGAGTATAAAGACACTATTGGGGGATTATGTTAGATTACGGTAATTGCTTGTGCTATACAGCATGTGAGTTGCTGCAGAATGTGTCAGCCTATGGCTGTGATTTTATACAAAATGTGTTAAGGAATTGCAATAGACTATTTCAGAAATATGATAGAAATAGGAAGTGGTATTTTGTATTTCTTTTGGTTTGAAGCATATTTGTGTTTATTGCATTATTGCTGGGATTAACATGGTTTTATTTAGGATTGTATATAATGTAAATAAACATAATGGCTACAAATGTAAAGGGGTAAATTAACTGTAGTACAGGTAGGTGTTGTTTTGAGAACTTTGAGGTCTTTTCATGAAGCAGAGAAAAGAATGGAGAAGTGAACCAGTGGGGACAATTGCAATCAATCAGCTGCTACGTATAATTTTATAGAAAGAACTTTTTACTGTTTCATGATAAGACCCCCATGTATGTATGTCTGGGGATTGATATCTATACAGAAACTTTGGTGGCATATAAAAACTGTCCACTTTGGTGGTTATATGTGTTATTTAAAAAGCAAAAAAGAAAAATGTGTAGCCAAGCGCTCAGTCACTCCAAACCCATGTGCTGCCAGCAAATTAAGGCTACTCAACCTTAAAAAATCAGATAGAAGAAACAAAAAGTAAAAAAAAACAAAAAATATTGCAGCGCACATAAGTTGGGCAAATATTTTTTATTATTTACTTTTAAAAATAATAATAATAATTAAAATTGCATTCAAAAATCCATAACCACCGGCCGGTGAATTTTAATAGCTAACATATTAGGAAAAACATATAAAACATATATAACACAGCCTGTTCTCCTATACTTATTCAGTAAAATCACTTAAATGTGAATAAACACACTATATCTTGGTTAATACAGCCACAAAGAATAACTCCCACCTAAAATATCTGTCTGGGTAGACAAAAGAATATGTAGAGGCTCAATCAGGGATTAGTATCGCTATATCACTGAAAGAATGTAACAATATGGCACTCTAAACAGCTTTTCTTGTAGCTAATAAGTAGCAGCCACACCTCTCGTGTGTAACTTAACAGACACACTATATTGATCAGTCCGTTTTAGCACTGGCAATCCATTCAGTGCTTAGTAATACAGTGTCACTATAACAACGTGACAACAAGCACACTGATTCATGCGGCTGGTTAGCGTCACTGATGGCCGTAGTAATATATTTTAATAACCGCAAGATATAGAACAGTCCGTTCAGCAATTAAAATCCATTTATATTGAGTAAAAATAGATTTATTTGAATCGTCTGGCCAGACAAAATTGTTATTCTCACCGCACCTTCCAGTAGTATATTCACAAAGGACTCCTCCCGGCTGCTGGTGCTTTTAACCTTAAAGAGCAGTCATCTCAGGAGGATCAGGTCCGTATGTAGATATGAAGAGGCTGGGGCTGCGGCTTGCGGTGAGCGTGTCCACTAGCGGTGCAGAGCGAATGAATGCAGCTAGCGATCAACTCGGAATGACCCCCAAAGACATATTCAATATTTTATTCACATAGTGCATAATATACACATAGTCTCCAAACACTTTGTCAGCAACTTACATACACTTAAAAGGTAAAACAACAGAGCTATTCAGGTTTACAGGATGTGAGGGGATGGAGCAAGGACATGACTTAGTGTTTGGTATCCAGATGAGCAGTATTTTGTGATCTACATTCTGGTTGCTATTTGCAGTTGATCGCATGTTTCTGTGGGTAGATATATGCAGAAATATAATATTCACAAACTGTTATGATACTGTACTCAGGATATTTGGTGGGAACCCAGTGGCAAATAGCTGCAAGTACACCTGGTCCAAGCATCGCCCATTCATTTAAACCAACCTATGACCCCTCATGTACTGTAAATGATCTGCCCTCTGAACTATGAAAGAAGAGCTTACAGTTCCCATCGTACTGTATTTGGACACATTGTATAAAAGAGAGGCCTCCTGACCAGGCTCAGTCTCTATTCTGTGAAGGTCATCTTGCTAAGACTGACTGAGTCCTGGATCCAGGAGCGCCCGCGATCAAACGTATGTATTATTGGTTGTAGCTCTTCTCTGTATATTGTTGTACCTTTTTATCTGTATATTCTTAAGTAAATGCTGTTGATGCGTTGGACCACAACATAACATTTAACTACTGGTGTCGCATTCCATTCTTGTTTGTGGCAAAGTGTACTCAGCCACTCGTGCCGCTATATTGTGCGCATAATGTGTCGGCGTGTATACACATTTTAGCGGGTATATTTGTGTGCAGTGGCCACAGCGGCTCAAACCTAGGTGTAAAAATATATTGCTTTTCCTTGTAATTTAATCGAACTTAACACTTCTCTCTATCTTTCCATGCTCCATCCTGTTACTTTTTTCCTCTTTGACTTCTATGGCTTCTACCTCTGATGGACTCTATCTGCTCGGCTGGAATGTCAGGGGTTTGAATGATAAGATTAAGAGATCCTTAGTCCTAGCACAAGTTAAAAAATACCAGGCAGATATAATATGTCTCTCAGAAACTCATTTATTCAGCAGTAAAGTTATGGCTCTTAAGACACCTAGGATTAGTCACGCTTTCCACTCCACCTTCTCTAATACTGCTAGAGGTGTCTCTGTAATTATTTGAAAATCGATACAGTTTCATTTAGATATATGTGAAGTTGATGCATACGGCAGGTATGTTTTTTTTGCGCGCTCATGTCAATCGCAAATTACTACATGTGCTGGCTGTGTATGTCCCCTCTCCTTATAATAATGAGGTTCTCCGTCATGCTGCCAGGTTTATTGCTCAGTCCCCTGCAACCCCTGTAGTGTGCTTGGGAGACTTTAATAATGTAATGGAACTGAACCTAGATAGATGGAGAGAAACAGTCATACCTACCCCCCACTCAACTTCTTCTACTCCATTGGCGCATTTAGTGACAGAGCTGGGGTTGGTGGATGTATGGAGAAACTGAAATATCACTGTTAGCCAATTCTCATGGCATTCTGCTACTTTCCACACTCTCTCCCTTATAGACTTAATATTATTTACCCCTGATCTGTCACCGGATGTAGTGGGAGTGGACTACCTTCCCCGGAGTATATTGGATCATTCTCCTGTCTACCTCACTATAAAAGTTGACTGGGATTGAGGTGCGAGAATGTGGAAACTCAGTTCCTTTTGGTTAACCTTACTGGGGGCAGGCACAGATCTGGTCACTTCCTGGGAAGAGTTTCAGGTTGATAACTTAACATATGCAGATCCAGCTATCAAACATGATGCCTTTAAGGCGTTCATACGTGCCTCATTTATTAAAAGGATTTCTGAACTTAAACTATCTAGTAAACAAGAGGAAATGCGCTTAGAAACTCTGTGTCAGCAATTAGAAACGCAATATAGTCTAACTCACCTGCAATCTGATAGGATACTATGGCAAGATGCGCAAGGGAATGGTCAGACTATTTATTTGAGAAGTCCAGACGTAGACTCCTTTTCTCTGGGCATGAGCGATATTTTCAGGCTGAAATGAGTGGCAGTTACTTAGCTTATTTGGCTCGAGCTGAGTCTAACAGTAATGTAATTCAATGTGTGCGGAACTCTAGTGATCGGTTATGCTACTCTGGAGTGGAGGTGGTGGGAACATTCCATGATTTTTACTCCTCGTTGTATACTTCACGAGCCTCCTACTCTACTGAACACTACTGGAATATTTGGCTCAACTTGAGTTGCCCTGCTTGTCTCAGGAGGATGCTGAGGCTTTGGATGCACTATTCACACTGGAGGAGATAGAGGCTGCAGTCTCATCTCACCCAGCATCAAAAGCCCCTGGATGTGATGGACTTCCGGTTGAGGAAAATGTAAGGAATTCTTCATTCCCTACTTATTGGAATTGTTTCATTTACTTATTGAGGGGGGAGCTCTTTCTCACTCTGGGGGTCATTCTGAGTTGATTGCACGCCGCAACTTTTTGCAGCCCGTGCGATCAACTAGACGCCGCCTGTGTGTTTTTTTTGCATAGCAAGGCTGCGATCACTTGTGCAGCCCTGCTATGCAAAAAAAGTTTTGTGCAGAACAAGACAAGGGTAAGAGTTACTTACCCTGTGCGATGAATCCAGCGTTGAAGGTCCCGGATTTGATGTCAGACATCTGCTCTCCAAACGCCTGGACACGCCTGCGTTCGCCGCACCACTCCCAGAAAACGGTCAGTTGACACCCCGGAACGCCTTCCTCCTGTCAATCTTCTTGCGATCACGGTAGCAATTGCTTTATTCATTCTGCTTGTCGCTGCCCAGCGATGGCCATCCTACAAGATTCTAAAGACTCTTTGCAGACTATGTTTCAAGTAGTTGATGGGTTTGGTGCCTTTTCGGGTCTGTTGATTAATTGGGGTAAATCACATATTCTCCCCATCTTCGGTCTCTTTCCTGAAGATATATAGGAGGCTCACCCCTTACAATGGACACTACGTTTCAAGTGCCTTGGTATTTGGATCACATCCAGGGCAACAGATTATGTGATCCAAAATATTGACCCCATTATGCTGACCTTTAAGGAGAGAGCTCAGGCCTGATGAAAATTGCCTTTATCCGTACTGGGCCGCATCAATTAATTTAAAAGGTGATGAAGCCCAAATTTTTATATGTTTTGCACCAATCCCCAATCTATATCCCAAAAAAGATATTTAGTGTGAATGAGGGTGTCTTGTCATCATTTATTTGGGGCAACACGCCAGTACGAGTCTCGATTAAAACATTATATAGACCACAGTTTTTTGGGGGAATGGGTCTCCCTAACTTAAGATTTTACTATATTGCTGCACAACTGTCCCATCTATCCAGCTGGACTAAGGACTCGGTGGACTTGACTATGGTGGGATTCATGTAAAATTAATAAGAAGGAGCGCTTATGTAAAAATGAACGCACATACCTGTAAAAAAGAAAAAAAATATTCGTATTTAAATGTTACAGCTCTTTTGTGAATAAGTGCAGGAGATGGGAATTATTGATTTTAATGGTTAAGTCAGTGGCGCACCCAGGGGGGGTTTCCGAGTACCCAGAAACCCCCCTCCACTAAAAAAAAAAAAAAATTTTTTTTTTTTTTTTTTTTAGCTGCATTAGTATTATTAATGACTGTCTAGCGTCCTCTGCAGCCTGCTGTCTTCCTGGTGGCACTTGCAAGTGCAATAAAAGTTTACTTTATTTTAATTATAGTACATATATATCCATTTGCCTACATATATACACATGTATATACATACATACACACACACACACACACACACACACACACACACACACACACACACACACACACACACACACATATGATATATATATATATACATGTGTATATATATATATATATATGTGTACTGTATGTGTGTGTATATATATATATATATATATATATATATATGTATGCATGTTTAATATGCTATGTATATGTGTATATGGGTTCACTACGATCTCCCGGCGGCCGGCCTCCCGGCGACCAGCATACAGGCGCTGGGAGGCCGGCCGCCGGCTTACCAACAGTGTGGCGAGCGCAAATGAGCCCCTTGCGGGCGCCACACTATTCTATTCTCCCTCCAGGGGGGTTGTGGACCCCCATGAGGTAGAATAAGTGTCGGTATGCCGGCGGTCAGGCTCCCGGCGCCGGTATGCTGGTCGCCGGGAGCCCGACCGCTGGCATACTGAAGACCACCCGTGTATATGTATGTGTGTGTGTAGATATATGTATATGTATATATATATATATATATATATATATATATACACACACACACACACACACACAGACACACTAGTTTTACGGACCCAGCATATACTGGGTCACCTCAGTCCCCACCCCCGTGATTGGCTCCGCCCAGTTCTGGAAACCCCCCCATGCAAATCCTGCGTTTGCCACTGTAAGTGTCCGTCACAAACCACTATAAGAAGGCATATACAGCTCTCAATACCAACTGGAGCTGTCAGACAACGGGAGCCGCCAGCCGCAGCCGCTAATTGTGCCCACCATAGCCGTACAAGCTGCACAGTTCCACTACCATCTATACCTGGTTCTCAAGGTAGGGTAAAATAGGGAAAGTGACCTTATAAATCCTGACGGACACTTAACCATTAAAATCAATAATTCCCATCTCCTGCACTTATTCACAAAAGAGCTGTAACATTTAAATTAGTGATGAGCACCGGAAATTTTTCGGGTTTTGTGTTTTGGTTTTGGGTTCGGTTCCGCGGCCGTGTTTTGGGTTCGAACGCGTTTTGGCAAAACCTCACCGAATTTTTTTTGTCGGATTCGGGTGTGTTTTGGATTCGGGTGTTTTTTTCAAAAAACCCTGAAAAACAGCTTAAATCATAGAATTTGGGGGTCATTTTGATCCCAAAGTATTATTAACGTCAATAACCATAATTTCCACTCATTTTCAGTCTATTCTGAACACCTCACACCTCACAATATTATTTTTAGTCCTAAAATTTGCACCGAGGTCGCTGGATGGCTAAGCTAAGCGACCCAAGTGGCCGACACAAACACCTGGCCCATCTAGGAGTGGCACTGCAGTGTCACGCAGGATGGCCCTTCCAAAAAACACTCCCCAAACAGCACATGACGCAAAGAAAAAAAGAGGCGCAATGAGGTAGCTGTGTGAGTAAGCTAAGCGACCCTAGTGGCCGACACAAACACCTGGCCCATCTAGGAGTGGCACTGCAGTGTCACGCAGGATGGCCCTTCCAAAAAACACCCCCCAAACAGCACATGACGCAAAGAAAAATTAAAGAAAAAAGAGGTGCAAGATGGAATTGTCCTTGGGCCCTCCCACCCACCCTTATGTTGTATAAACAGGACATGCACACTTTAACCAACCCATCATTTCAGTGACAGGGTCTGCCCAGTGCCAGATTAAGGTCCATATGGGCCTGGAGCTGAAACTTAGGAAGGGCCTATTGTGTGCCTCGGCAGGAGGTGTGACAAGCGCTGCGGTGGTGTGACTAGTGATGTGGGGATGTGATCAGTGTGGTGTGGGTGTGGTCTAAATAGGGTGTGTGGCCTATGCCATGTGAGTGACACAGTAACCACTTACTGACAGACACTACTTACTGACACACACACACACACACACACACACAAACACAAAGCTTACTGACACAATCACCACTTACTGACAGACACTATTTACTAACACACACACTCACAACACAAAACTTACCGACACAGACACTTACTGATAGATATTACTGACTGACACACACGCACAACACAGATAAACTTACTGACACAGACATTACTTACTGACACACACAACACAATACTTATACCGCTCTCCCATCACAATGCCGGGTCCCACCTGGGAATTGGAAATTGGTCCATTTCTGGGTGGGACCCGGCATTTGACCCTACACACCGCCAACCCGACCCTGCAATTTACCGGTTCGGGTTGCCATCTGTGGGCGGAGATGGAGTCGGCATCAGGTGCAGAGGCGGTGCTGGGAGATGAGATCATCCCTATGCAGTGAACGGGTCCCGGGTTGCAACGACCTGGGTGACCCATTCACACTGCACCGGACCTGGTATTTAACCCGGGTTGAATTACTGGGTCAGGCAATCCAGAATTCGCCCATGACCCCTTTCACAACACACATCGGAACGTGTCGACCCAGCAATATACCCAGTCTATACCAGGTTATTTTTGCGGTGTGAAAGGGGTATTACTGACACAGACACCCACCACTTACTGACAGACACTACTTACTGACACACACACACACACACACACACACACACACACACACACACACACACACACACTACAAAACCTACTGACAAACACTACTTACTGACACACACAAAACTTACTGACACAGACACCATGCAAAATGTACTGACACAAACACTACTTACTGACAGACACTTCTTACTGACACCTGTGGTGCACACAGCATTTTTTTCTCAGTGGTACTGTGCCTGCGTGCCGTGGGCGTGGTCACATGTCATTAAGGGATGTAACCATGTGACACTAGGTGGAGTGGTTATATATTATGTGAATCCATGGCACAGACACCCCCTGTCCCTGCGGACTACAGAGACAAGGACAGCAGGATGTGACACTTGTTATAGAATAAAAAATATTATATATAAGATGTGTACCCAGCACTCATCCTGTTATGATGTGAATATTTGCTCCAGTGCCCTCCTTCGGTTTTTCAAGCTGTGGACAGAGTACAATGAGGCAGCACTCCCGAGTCTTGCTGGTGCAGTAAGATTTATTTAGTAAGATTCTGGATCAATAAGTCTTACTGCACCAGCAAAACTTGGTAGTGCCGCCTCATTATACTTGTGGAGAGGGGTCCCGACCATTAGAGTTACTCACCGGGGTGTAGTATGAGTTGCCGGCGGCCGGGTCCCCGGCGGCCAGCATAACGGCGCCGGGATCCAGACTGCCGGCTTCCCGACAGCAAAGTGAGCGCAAATGAGCCCCTTGTGGGCTCAGTGGCGCGCGTAAGCGCCACGCTATCCTCCCTCCAGGGGGTTCGTGGACCCCCAAAAGGGAGAAAAGGTGTCGGTTTGCCGGTTGTCGGGATTCCGGCGCCGGTATACTGTGCGCTGGGATTCCAACAACTGGTATACTGAATACCACCCACACACCGGTGGCCCGGCACCCCATCGTCACTTTTTCTCTGCCAGTCTGCCAGGTGCGGGATGGTGATGACATCACCTTCATGCTCCCAGCAGTCCTTTTCCTGGAAAAGGAAGAAGGTGCTGGCGGCGCCTCCGAGCAAGATCTAGGAGCTTGGTGGTGGTGTTTTACAGTGTGGCGGGGGTATGGCGTACTGGCGGACACATTCTTAATGGTATGCCATACCGGAGCGTACTGCCACATTTGCAGGACTGACTAACACACACACACACACACACACACACAACGCAAAACATATTGACACACACGACACAACACAAAACTTACACAGACACACACACACACACACAAAATGCAAAACTTACTGACACAGACACAATGCAAAACTTACTGACACTACTTACTGACACACACACACACACACACACACACACACACACACACACAACGCAAAACCTACTGACACTGGCACTACTTACTGACAGACACTACTTAGCGACACACACACATCCCCCCCTTCAAAACTTACTGACATAGACACCACTTACATAGCAGACCTCGGGGCCTGGTGTGGGCTGCTACTCACATGGTTTGCAGCAGGAAAGGTATGCTGCAGCAAAAACATTTACGTTTTGATGGACAAGGGGCGGGGCTTCTGATGGGTTCGGGGGCGGAGCCTCGGATATATCTCCGAGGCTCCGCCCCCATGCCCATCCGAAGCCCTCGCCCATCAAAACATAATTGCTTTTGCTGCAGCATACCTTTACTGCTGCAGCTTTCCAACAATAACATGCCTCATGAAAGAGGGGCAGGGTCTTGACAGGAGGCTGCTGTCTCGTAACTATTTACGTGGCTCCGCCCCCTTGCCCGTCCGAAGTCCCGCCCCCTTGCCCGTCCGAAGCCCCGACCCTTTCAACACAAAGCGGTCAGGACACAGGCTGACCAGTTTGGGGTGGGGGTGAATGGGCAGCCGGAGGTGAGTGAGCTGATGTATGTGCTGACAGGAAATGTTTTTTTTCCTGGCAGCACTGGCTACTGCCTGCACTGCAGGGAGGTCTGTGGGCCTACTTTCAATGGGGGGCTTGGAGCTGCAGCTCCATCCGCCCCATTGTTAATCCGGCCATGGGTCTGCCACACGACTGTGACTGAAATGACGGGTTGGTTTGGACCCCCACCAAAAAAGAAGCAATTAATCTCTCCTTGCACAAACTGGCTCTACAGAGGCAAGATGTCCACCTCATCATCATACTCCGATATATCACCGTGTACATCCCCCTCCTCACAGATTATCAATTCGTCCCCACTGAAATCCACCATCTCAGCTCCCTGTGTACTTTGTGGAGGCAATTGCTGCTGGTGAATGTCTCCACGGAGGAATTGATTATAATTCATTTTAATGAACATCATCTTCTCCACATTTTCTGGATGTAACCTCGTACGCCGATTGCTGACAAGGTGAGCGGCGGCACTAAACACTCTTTCGGAGTACACACTTGTGGGAGGGCAACTTAGGTAGAATAAAGCCAGTTTGTGCAAGGGCCTCCAAATTGCCTCTTTATCCTGCCAGTATAAGTACGGACTGTCTGACGTGCCTACTTGGATGCGGTCACTCATATAATCCTCCACCATTCTTTCAATGGGCAATATGCAATATGCAATATTCAATATGCAGTGACAGTAGACGACATGTCCGTAATCGTTGTCAGGTCCTTCAGTCCGGACCAGATGTCAGCATCAGCAGTCGCTCCAGACTGCCCTGCATCACCGCCAGCGGGTGGGCTCGGAATTCTGAGCCTTTTCCTCGCACCCCCAGTTGCGGGAGAATGTGAAGGAGGAGATGTTGACAGGTCGCGTTCCGCTTGACTTGACAATTTTGTCACCAGCAGTTCTTTGAACCCCAGCAGACTTGTGTCTGCCGGAAAGAGAGATCCAAGGTAGGTTTTAAATCTAGGATCGAGCACGGTGGCCAAAATGTAGTGCTCTGATTTCAACAGATTGACCACCCGTGAATCCTTGTTAAGCGAATTAAGGGCTCCATCCACAAGTCCCACATGCCTAGCGGAATCGCTCTGTGTTAGCTCCTCCTTCAATTTCTCCAGCTTCTTCTGCAAAAGCCTGATGAGGGGAATGACCTGACTCAGGCTGGCAGTGTCTGAACTGACTTCACGTGTGGCAAGTTCAAAAGGTTGCAGAACCTTGCACAACATTGAAATCATTCTCCACTGCGCTTGAGACAGGTGCATTCCACCTCCTATATCGTGCTCAGTTGTATAGTCTTGAATGGCCTTTTGCTGCTCCTCCAACCTCTGAAGCATATAGAGGGTTGAATTCCACCTCGTTACCACTTCTTGCTTCAGATGATGGCAGGGCAGGTTCAGGCGTTTTTGGTGTTGCTCCAGTCTTCTGTACGTGGTGCCTGTACGCCGAAAGTGTCCCGCAATTCTTCTGGCCACCGACAGCATCTCTTGCACGCCCCTCTCGTTTTTTAAATAATTCTGCACCACCAAATTCAAGGTATGTGCAAAACATGGGACGTGCTGGAATTTGCCCAGATTTAATGCACACACAATATTGCTGGCGTTGTCCGATGCCACAAATCCACAGGAGAGTCCAATTGGGGTAAGCCATTCTGCGATGATCTTCCTCAGTTGCCGTAAGAGGTTTTTAGCTGTGTGCGTATTCTGGAAAGCGGTGATACAAAGCGTAGCCTGCCTAGGAAAGAGTTGGCGTTTGCGAGATGCTGCTACTGGTGCCGCCGCTGCTGTTCTTGCGGCGGGAGTCCATACATCTACCCAGTGGGCTGTCACAGTCATATAGTCCTGAGCCTGCCCTGCTCCACTTGTTCACATGTCCGTGGTTAAGTGGACATTGGGTACAACTGCATTTTTTAGGACACTGGTGAGTCTTTTTCTGAGGTCTGTGTACATTTTCGGTATCGCCTGCCTAGAGAAATGGAACCTAGATGGTATTTGGTACCGGGGACACAGTACCTCCAACAAGTCTCTAGTTGCCTCTGCAGTAATGATGGATACCGGAACCACGTTTCTCACCGCCCAGGGTGCCAAGGCCTCAGTTATCCGCTTTGCAGCAGGATGACTGCTGTGATATTTCATCTTCCTCGCAAAGGACTGTTGGACAGTCAATTGCTTGGTGGAAGTAGTAAAAGTGGTCTTACGAGTACGACTTCCCCTCTGGGATGACCATCGACTCCCAGCAGCAACAACAGCAGCGCCAGCAGCAGTAGGCGTTACACGCAAGGATGCATTGGAGGAAACCCAGGCAGGAAAGGACTCGTCAGAATTGCCAGTGGCAGTGACATGGCCTGCAGGACTATTGGCATTCCTGGGGAAGGAGGAAATTGACACTGAGGGAGTTGGTGGGGTGGTTTGCGTGAGCTTGGTTACAAGAGGAAGGGATTTACTGGTCAGTGGACTGCTTCCGCTGTCGCCCAAAGTTTTTGAACTTGTCACTGACTTATGATGAATGCGCTGCAGGTGACGTATAAGGGAGGATGTTCCGAGGTGGTTAACGTCCTTACCCCTACTTATTACAGCTTGACAAAGGCAACACACGGCTTGACAAATGTTGTCCGCATTTCTGTTGAAATACTTCCACACCGAAGAGCTGATTTTTTTGGTATTTTCACCAGGCATGTCAATGGCCCTATTCCTCCCACGGACAACAGGTGTCTCCCCGGGTGCCTGACTTAAACAAACCAGCTCACCATCAGAATCCTCCTGGTCAATTTCCTCCCCAGCGCCAGCAACACCCATATCCTCCTCATCCTGGTGTACTTCAACACTGACATCTTCAATCTGACTATCAGGAACTGGACTGCGGGTGCTCCTTCCAGCACTTGCAGGGGGCATGCAAATGGTGGAAGGCGCATGCTCTTCACGTCCAGTGTTGGGAAGGTCAGGCATCGCAAACGACACAATTGGACTCTCCTTGTGGATTTGTGATTTCGAAGAACGCACAGTTCTTTGCTGTGCTTTTGCCAGCTTGAGTCTTTTCATTTTTCTAGCGAGAGGCTGAGTGCTTCCATCCTCATGTGAAGCTGAACCACTAGCCATGAACACAGGCCAGGGCCTCAGCCGTTCCTTGCCACTCCGTGTGGTAAATGGCATATTGGCAAGTTTACGCTTCTCCTCCGACAATTTTATTTTAGATTTTTGAGTCCTTTTTTTACTGATATTTTTGTTTTGGATTTTACATGCTCTGTACTATGACATTGGGCATCGGCCTTGGCAGACGACGTTGCTGGTATTTCATTGTCTCGGCCATGACTAGTGGCAGCAGCTTCAGCACGAGGTGGAAGTCGATCTTGATCTTTCCCTATTTTTGGAACCTCAACATTTTTGTTCTCCATATTTTAATAGGCACAACTAAAAGGCACCTCAGGTAAACAATGGAGATGGATGGATACTAGTATACTTATGGATGGACGAGCGACTGCTGACACAGAGGTAGCTACAGCCGTGGACTACCGTACTGCGTCTGCTGCTAATATAGACTGGATGATAATGATATAAAAAATATATATATATCACTACTGCAGCCGGACAGGTATATATTATATAATGACGGACCTGCTGGACACTGTCAGCACTGCAGACTCCTAAAGTAAGCTACTAGTATCAAGAAGATAGAAAAAAAAAAAACACCACAGGTAGGTGGTATACAATTATGGATGGACGAGCGACTGCCGACACAGAGGTAGCTATAGCCGTGGACTACCGTACTCCGTCTGCTGCTAATATAGACTGGATGATAATGAGATATAAAATATATATATATCACTACTGCAGCCGGACAGGTATATATTATATAATGACGGACCTGCTGGACACTGTCAGCTCAGCACTGCAGACTCCTAAAGTAAGCTACTAGTAGTATCAAGAAGATAGAAAAAAAAAAACACCACAAGTAGGTGGTATACAATTATGGATGGACGAGCGACTGCCGACACAGAGGTAGCTACAGCCGTGGACTACCGTACTGCGTCTGCTGCTAATATAGACTGGATGATAATGATATAAAAAATATATATATATCACTACTGCAGCCGGACAGGTATATATTATATAATGACGGACCTGCTGGACACTGTCAGCTCAGCACTGCAGACTCCTAAAGTAAGCTACTAGTATCAAGAAGATAGAAAAAAAAAAACACCACGGGTAGGTGGTATACAATTATGGATGGACGAGCGACTGCCGACACAGAGGTAGCTACAGCCGTGGACTACCGTACTGCGTCTGCTGCAGTGCTAATATAGACTGGATGATAATGATATAAAAAATATATATATATCACTACTGCAGCCGGACAGGTATATATTATATAATGACGGACCTGCTGGACACTGTCAGCAGAATGCGTTTATAGAATAAAAACACCACACGACGAGTGTTTAACTTTTTCAGGCAGACAATCACAATATACTGGTGGTCAGTGGTCACTGGTCAGTCACACTGGCAGTGGCACTCTGGCAGCAAAAGTGTGCACTGTTAAAATATGTACTCCTGCTATAACTGCTCCCCAGTCTCCCCCACAATTAAGCTGTGTGAGCAGTGAGCACTCAGCACAGTCAGATATACAGTATTACATAGATGATGCAGCACACTGAGGGCACACTGAGGCTGAGCACAGATATGGTATGTGACTGTGTCACACTGTGTATCGTTTTTTTTCAGGCAGAGAACGGATTAATTAAACTGGTGGTCACTGGTCACACTATCAGCAAGTAGTACTCCTAATATGCTCCCCAAAATTAGTAAATCAAGTGTCTCTACTACTCTCTAGTCTACTCTAAACGGAGAGGACGCCAGCCACGTCCTCTCCCTATCAATCTCAATGCACGTGTGAAAATGGCGGCGACGCGCGGCTCCTTATATAGAATCCGAGTCTCGCGATAGAATCCGAGCCTCGCGAGAATCCGACAGCGGGATGATGACGTTCGGGCGCGCTCGGGTTAACCGAGCAAGGCGGGAAGATCCGAGTCTGCCTCGGACCCGTGTAAAAAGCGTGAAGTTCGGGGGGGGTTCGGTTTCCGAGAAACCGAACCCGCTCATCACTAATTTAAATCCGAATATTTTTTTTCTTTTTTACAGGTATGTGCATTCATTTTTACATAAGCGCTCCTTCTTATTAATTTTAAATGGTCACAATTTTTATGGAGCAGCTGTACATTTCCATAGCGCAGTTTTAATATTATATATAAAAAACAAAAAATGGTGGGATTCATGGCTGAGCGGGTTGAGTGCTCTCCAACTTTTTTCTTTTCTCCCCTTCAATTCCTTCTCTCCGGCCTATCAGTTACCAGTTTGCCTCCTCTGTTGTGTCGGGCCTTACTGGTCTGGCGTTATTTGCATACTCTTTATGACTGGTCCGAACAGGATAATTGCGCTCCATTATGTTTTAATAACACATACTTCGAACTATATAAGTTATCATTAGATAATATATGGATTATTAAAAGAGTACTGTCAGTGGGTCAATTGTATCATGAAGGAGTATTCAAATCCTTTCAACAATTAAAAGAGGAATTTAATGTTCCTAACACTGCTCTGTTCAGATACCTCCAGCTACAACATGCTGTACAAGCCCAATTTCCCCAAGGTTCACTGGTGATCTCAGATTCACCTGTTAAAACGCTATTATCTATTCTAGGCCAGAGAGGGAAAATATCCACCACATATGCTGCTATAAATGATAGATTCAACCCAGACCAATTAAATGGTCTCAGTTCCAAGTGGAAGTTGGATCTGGGACCTCTATCTAATGAGCAATGGCTCCAAATAATTGGATCTATCAAATAGTCTACACCCTGTATCAGATATAGGCAGGCATTTTTCTATGATTTGCATAGAATCTATCGTACTCCTGAATCCATGCAGAGGGCCGGTCTCAGAGACAATTCCCCTTGTCCCAAATGTCAAGTTGCTGATGCTGGGTTTTGGCACTTACTCTGGGACTGTCCTATGATTTCTATTTTCTGGGAGGGTGTGTGGCAGGATATGACTTTAACTACTCCTTCCCTTTCTGCTTTGAATCCTAGAATATGCATGTTTGGTCTGGACCTTGAAGAGACACACTCAGTCACAATATATAAATGCGTTCTCTGTCTTACTACTCTAGCTAAAGTTATTATAGCAAGGGTTTGGTTCTCAGCTGACTCACCTAACATATATCAGTGGAGGGCGCTAGTTAATGATGTAGCCAGGCACGAGCGACATATGTACAAAACACGTGGCTCCATTTCTAGATTTATGGAGAAGTGGGATGGATGGTGCAGTTCTAGACTGGGCAGACCTGAATTGTGTGTGTAGAGTACTCTAATTGTATGAAGAGATAATGGACACCCATTCTAATACCTGTCCGAGCCAGTTCACATCTCGCTGGCATGCTATAGATGGATGTTGTAGATATTATACCTGCATTTGCTGAAGTTTCTCATTCCATGTCATAGCAATGTAAAACAACACCACAGAACCACATATACGGATCTTGTTTTTAATATACTTATTTATTGATGGCACATGGTATAGTTACTGTTTATGTTTATATGTTCTGTACTTTGAAAATCTCAATAAAAAATTACGATAAAAAGTGATTGATTCTTGAAATTATTATTTTTTCTAAATTAGTGTTTACATTATTTTATTGATTTTTGTATATTTTTTAATTATACTTGTTCATTTTACAGGTGTCCCTGTAGCACCAGTGTCCACCTCGTCTGCTTTAACTGCTGTTTGTAAATTTCCTGCTGCCTGGCTCAAATCAGGATTCACTCAAGCATAAGATTTCAAAAGAATGGTTAAAGAACAATGTAGTGCTGATGAGCTACAGTGGAGACCGGGGGTAATTCTGAGTTGATCGCAGCAGGAACTTTGGGGGTAATTCCAAGTTGATGGCAGCAGCAAATTTGTTAGCAGTTGGACAAAACCATTGCACTGCAGTGAGGACAGATATAACATGTGCAGAGAGAGTTAGATATGGGTGGGGTGTGTTCAAACTGAAATCTAAATTGCAATGTAAAAATAAAGCAGACAATACTTACTGTGCACAGAAACAAAATAACCCACCCAAATCTAACACTCTCTGCAAATGTTATATCTGCCACACCTGCAGTGCACATGGGCCCTCATTCCGAGTTGGTCGCTCGTTGCCGAGTTTCTCTATATTGCGATTAGTCTCTTACTGCGCATGCGCAAGGTTCGCAGGGCGCATGCGGTTAGTTATTTTACTCAAAAGTTAGATATTTTACTCACGGCATAACGAGGATTTTTCATCGTTCTGGTGATCGGAGTGTGATTGACAGGAAGTGGGTGTTTCTGGGCGGAAACTTGCCGTTTTATGGGTGTGTGCGGAAAAACGCTGCCGTTTCTGGGAAAAACGCGGGAGTGGCTGGAGAAACGGGGGAGTGTCTGGGCGAACGTTGGGTGTGTTTGTGACGTCAAACCAGGAACGAAACTGACTGAACTGATCGCAGTGGCAGAGTAAGTCCCGAGCTACTCAGAAACTGCAAAGAAATTTCTATTCGCAATTATGCGAATCTTTCGTTCGCACTTCTGCTAAGCTAAGATTCACTCCCAGTAGGCGGCAGCTTAGCGTGTGCAATGCTGCTAAAAGCAGCTAGCGAGCGAACAACTCGGAATGAGGGCCATGGTTTTGCCCAACTGCTAAAAAATTTCCTGCTGCGATCAACTTGGAATTACCCCCTTTGTTAGCAGTTGGGCAAAACCATGTGCACTGCAGGGGAGGCAGATATAACATGTGCAGAAAGAGTTAGATTTGGGTGGGTTATTTTGTTTCTGTGCAGGGTAAATACTGGCTGCTTTATTTTTACACTGCAATTTAGATTGCAGATTGAACACACCCCACACAAATCTAACTCTCTCTGCACATGTTATATCTGCCTCCCCTGCAGTGCACATGGTTTTGCCCAACTGCTAACAAAGTTCCTGCTGCGATCAACTCAGAATTACCCCCTACATCAATTAATATAATTAACATAAATTAAGTGTAATCTAACTAAAGTAAAAATTTATTTTAGATACATTATACAGTACATTCTTAAATGTTCTGCAACTAGGTTATTTATTTATTTATTTATTTATTTATATCTCTCTCCTTATCTGTAGTCTCTTTCACTTTAATTTTTTTTCTTATCTCTCCATTTTTTTACTTTTATTTCTGTATTTGTTTTATTTTACTGTTATTTCTCTTCTCTTTCTTTTTACTAGTTTGCCTCTTTCTATTTCTTCTTTTCTACTGTATTTTCCGGCTGACGAGGCTCCCATTGAATATTATAGTAGCCTATTTGGTGTTGTGTATCATTCCTAATCATAGTATTGGTCCTACATGACTACTGTAGGCTACAGGAGCAATTGGTTGCACCATGAAAATACACAAAAGCCCCTTGCTAATTGCAGATTCCCCAGCAGAGTATGGCCTCCAATGAGAGCGATTAAGCAGCTGCGTTTGCATCCAGTTAAACGACACTTCCGCAACACTCACATAACATGCCCTTAAGGTGGACCACCAAGGGCCAATGCCACCACTAGGCAGCTTTAGGCAGCTGCCTATGGGCACAGGCCACTGGAGGGAGGCTGCTCATGCTACAGATTAATGCTTCCCTTGTCCTTTGGGGGGCGGGGGGTGTAATATTTGGGGTGAGATCGCGGGGGTAATTTGGTGCGGGGTGGCAATATGTGGACTGTTACCGTGGAGAGGAGCAAAAAACAGCTACTAGAACAACTGTAACAATAGCCGGCAGCACGCTGCTTGCTCTGTGTGCATAGGGGGTCATTCCGAGTTGATCGCTCGCTAGCAGTTTTTAGCAGCCGTGCAAACGCATTGTCACCGCCCACTGGGGAGTGTATTTTAGCTTTGCAGAAGTGCAAACGCTTGTGCATCAGACCGCCTACAAAATGGTTTTGTGCAAAACAAGAGTAGTCCTGTAATCAAGGGCGTAACTACCATAGGTGCAGGCAGTGCAGCTGCTATGGGGCCCAGAGCTGAGAGGGGCCCACCTTCCCTGTCAAAGTTACGTGTTATATACCATTTTCGTGATTGGGTGGTGCACAGGGGTCCATTCATTCTTCTTCCTTGGGGCCTGCAATATATCTAGGTATGCCCCTGGACTTGCTCATTGTAGTGTGGTATAATATGAACTGGAGGGCATTTTTGTAATTTTATAATATATGAACCAGGGCACTGTTCGGGTAGCACTATATATCATAATGTGAGTTGGGGGTACTGTGTGGCATAATGTGTACTGGCAGCTCTGAAATATGACATAGGGAGAACTTAAGCACTACTACGATTCATAAAAGAAACTAGGGCACTACTATGGGGCATAACATTAAATAAGGCTCTACCATGGTTCAGAAAATTAACTAGGGCACTATTATAGGGCATAAAATTAACAACTACTGCAGAGAAGTGTCTCTCTAGAAGTATTGGGACGGGGGCCCCTTCAAAATGTTGCTATGGGGCCCACAAAGTTCTGGCTATGCCCCTGCCTGAAGTTACTCTTAGTTTGCATTGATCCTAACGATGGAGGGATGGCTTTTGTTGTCACACACCAACCCAGCGAATGCCCAGCCATGCCTGCGTTTTTTCTGCCACATCTGCATTTTTCTAAGCACTCCCTGAAAATGGTCAGTTGACACCCAGAAACACCCTCTTTCTGCCAATCTCCTTGCGGCCGGCTGTGCGATTGGAATCGTAGCTAGAACCAGTGCAAAACCACAATGGACTTTGTACCCGTATGACGCGCGTGCACATTGCAGAGCACATGCATGCGCAGAATAGCCATTTTTTACACTGATCGCTATGCAGCGAACAATGGCTGCTATTGATCAACTCGGAATGACCCCCATAGAGTTTTAGAGCCGCTGCTGATGGGTTACACTCACACTGTCAGTGCAGCAGGGATGCTGCAGCCGCCCAACTGTTATCAGCTGGCAACACTGACAGTGTGAGTATAACCCATCAGCAGCGACTCTAACAACTTACTGCACAAGGGGTCGGGTCCCTCATACTGCACCACCAGACATAGGGCAGGATTAAGGACCAGGGGCTCTTTGAGTAAGCTTCATTTAATATATAAAGCGTGGGGGTGAGAGGGGAAAATGCTTAAGAGGTGGGGGGGATTTTTAAATCTAAACAGTAAAGGGCAGGGCTGAGGCTGCACCTTTAAATATACAGTATAAGGGCTGGAGGTGCTGGGTTGCTGCAAGGGGGAAAGAGATGACATTTATTTTATATATATATATATATATATATAAGTTGTAACACTGCAGCAGCTGAGGAACACTGCAGCAGCTGAGGAACCACACAAGTCCAGTTTCTGGTACAACTGGCCCAAGCCAGTTTTATTATACAGAAAATAAAACAAACACCAAAAGAAAATACCTTGCCTGTCCGGCACTAACTAAACACAAGATGTTCCTAACTATCACTAAACAAAAACACAGAGTTCTCCAGTAAACACTGTATAGCTCACTTGTATCAGGAAGCGTGTTTCTCTCACAGAGATCCTGCAGTCTTCCCAGGCAGTCTGCACACATTAATCAGGCTAGAAGCCCTATAAGACTCTTGCACAGCTGAAAGCCCTGATTAGCCCTCTGTGAGGCCAAAGATCCGAACTGGGCCCAATGTCTGGAACTCGCCCTATCTCTCTCTCAGGGCCCTTATCCAGCTTTTCCAGCAAACTGAAAAGGTTCTAACATAACAAAAGCATTTTCCTAGAAGTTTTCATTTTCTAAAACATGTAAGACAAGAACCTGGGACAAACATACCTACCCTCAAACACTATCCCACATATCCCCCTCCCCGTTTCGACCTAAGGGCCGGAACACTTGTAGCCCCCAAACAGAAGATGCGGGACAATGCATCTGCGTTGGCCAATTGTGTACCCGGTCTATGTTTGACAGTAAACTTAAAATCCTGCAATGCTAGAAACCATCTAGTTACACGAGCATTCTTGCCTCTATTTACATACATGCATTTTAAAGGGGCATGATCTGTCACTAGTCTGAATTGTCTACCCAAGAGGTAATATCTCAAGGTATCTAGTGCCCACTTAATGGCCAAAGCCTCCTTTTCCACAATGGCATACCTTTTTTCATGCTCATTGAGTTTCCTACTCAAATAAATGATAGGGTGTTCGTCCCCATCTCTGGTTTGGGACAACACAGCCCCTATCCCTACCTCTGAGGCATCTGTCTGTACCACAAATTCTTTTGAAAAATCTGGTGTTATCAATACCGGTTGTGAACACAAAGCCACTTTTAACGCTTGGAACGCTTTTTCTGCATCAGGGTTCCATTTCACCATATTTGACTGCTTCCCTTTGGTAAGGTCTGACAACGGCACCGCTGTGGCCGCAAAATTGGGAATAAACCGTCTATAGTACCCAGTTATTCCCAAAAAAGCCCTTACCTGTTTTTTATTCACTGGACGAGGCCAGTTTTGAATAGCATCAATTTTATTCAATTGGGGCCTAATCAGACCTCTGCCTATGGTGAAGCCCAAGTATTTGACCTCCTCCATTGCGAGGCAGCACTTCTTTGGGTTAGCAGTTAACCCTGCCTCTCTGATTGAGTCCAGTACTGCTTGTACTTTAACCAAATGGGACCCCCAGTCTGTACTATGAATTACCACATCGTCCAAATAGGCAGCTGCATATTTTCTATGAGGCCTCAAAATTTTATCCATCGCCCGTTGAAAGGTTAGTGGAGCCCCATGCAACCCAAAGGGTAACATCTTATACTGGTACAGCCCCTCCGGAACCAAAAAGGCTGTTTTTTCTTTTGCGCTATCAGATAAAGGTATTTGCCAGTAACCTTTGGTCAGGTCCAACGTGGTGAGAACCCTGGCTGTTCCCAGCCTTTCTATAAGCTCATCCACACGGGGCATGGGGTATGCGTCAAACTTGGACACCTCATTTAACTTACGAAAGTCATTACAGAAGCGTATGCTACCGTCGGGCTTCAGGATGAGCACTATGGGACTGGACCACTCACTGTTAGAGTCCTCTATGACTCCAAGTTCTAACATGGTTTTAACTTCTTTAGAAACAGCTTCTCGCTGAGCTTCAGGAATTCTATATGGCTTTAAATGAACCCTGACCCCTGGTTCTGTGACAATGTCATGTTTTATTATGGTCGTTCGGCCAGGCAGCTCTGAAAATATCTCCCTATTTTGGATGAGAAATTCTTTAACCTGATTGTTCTGATCAGCTGATAATGTCTCTGACACCTTTACTGCGGGAAGCAACCGAGGTGAAGACACCGAAGGGCAAGGCTCCGCTGACAGAGACAACCTATCTTTCCAGGCTTTGATTAAGTTAACATGGTAGATTTGTTCGGGTTTTCTCTTTCCCGGCTGGTATACTTTGTAATTAACCTCATTCACTTTTTCCCTAATCTCAAATGGACCCTGCCATTTAGCTAGGAATTTGCTTTCCACAGTGGGTACCAAAACAAGAACTCTATCTCCAGGAGCAAATTCCCGTATCTTGGCACTCCGGTTATAGACCCTCTGTTGAGCACTTTGGGCCTGTTCCATGTGCTCTCTGACAATAGGTACCACGGCTGCAATCCTATCCTGCATTTGTGTTACATGTTCAATAACGCTTCTATAAGGAGTGGGCTGTCCTTCCCAAGTCTCTTTGGCAATGTCCAACAGCCCTCTGGGGTGTCTACCATACAACAAATCAAATGGAGAAAACCCCGTAGAGGACTGAGGAACTTCTCTGATGGCCATTAACAAGTACGGCAACAAACAATCCCAGTTTTTCCCATCTCTCTCAACAACCTTTTTTAACATACTTTTTAATGTTTTATTAAACCTTTCCACCAACCTGTCAGTTTGGGGATGGTAGATGGACGTCCTGAGGTGAGTGACCTTAAATAATTTGCACAATTCTTTCATGATCCTTGACATAAATGGAGTACCTTGGTCAGTCAAAATTTCTTTTGGTATTCCCACTCTACTAAAAACCTGCACCAGCTCCCTAGCTATCGCCTTGGTTGTGATAGTGCGTAAAGGGACAGCCTCAGGATATCGAGTGGCATAGTCCATAATTACCAGGATATACTGATGGCCCTGAGCAGACTTTAACAAGGGCCCCACGAGATCCATGGCTATTCTGTCAAACGGGACCTCTATAATAGGCATGGGAGCTAGTGGGCTCCTGAAATGGGGTCTAGGGGCATGATACCTGCATTCAGGACAGGAAGAACAATATTCAGACACTTCTTTATAAACCCCTGGCCAAAAGAACCTTTGTAAAACTCTTTCAGTGTTTTTTTCTGCCCCTAAATGTCCTGCGGTAACGTGACTATGAGCTAAATCTAGTACCGTTCTCCGATAAGGCTGGGGAACTACCAGCTGTTCCACCACATCCTCACCCCTTTTGACAATGTGGTACAAGAGCTCATTACAGATGGCCATGTGGGGATACGTAACCCTGTCACCTGGTACCACAGGTTCCCCATTAACAACCTTAACATTCTCTCTAGCCTTTATTAAGGTAGGATCCTTTAACTGTTCAGACGCAAACAGATCCTTCTTTACCTCCAGGTCAGGCACGCTTTCAGTTCTAACTACTATGTCTCTGTTCCCAGCAAGAGGGTCCTCACTGACTCCCCATATGTCACTTCCCCAGCCAAACTAGCAAAAGGCAAAGGGTCAGAAAGTTCCGAAGACACACGTACATCCATAAAATCACCGGTATTATCAACTGGCTCTTTACTTCTCACATCTGTTGATAACTGTGATTCCCACAGTTTCCAAAAATGAGGAAAATCCCTCCCTATTATGGCCTCATGCACCAAGGTGGGGACCAGTCCTACTTTAACAATTGCTGACCCACAACAAGTTTCTATATTCACTTCAGCAGTGACATAATATTGGGTATCCCCATGTATGCAAGTTACCTCAATAGGTATTTGCTGGACCTTTAAGGGGTTCACTAACCCAGCTTTCACGAGGGTAACTAAACTTCCTGAATCTAGCAAGGCCTCTACCCGGTTACCCTCTAAGAACACATCACACATTTGTTTCTCCAGCTCAGGTGAAGGTACCACAGTACAGGCTAACCTAGCAAAGAAAGACATTATGCAATATTCAAAGGCAGCATCACATTGCATGGGTTCTTGCGTGACTGGGCAATTGGCAATAACATGACCTGGCATACCACACCTAAAACATTTAATCACACGATTATCAACCCGTTTGGGCAGCATAGACCGTTCTAGCCCCATTGGCCTGTCTCCAGGGCCAGTGTTTACAGTCTCCCCAGCCTTGCGTTCTCTTAACCGCCCAGCAACGTTTTCCCACGGAATAGTCTTACCATTCTTTACTGAAGGGCGCTGTCGAGGATCTATGGGTTGCTGGGTGGTCATCAGTAGTTCCTCTGCTGCCAAATACCTCTCTACCATGTCCACTAATTGGTCAGCAGTACCCGGGTTTCCATGGCTCACCCACTTGCGCAGGACCATGGGCAAAGATCTCAAGTAGCGGTCCATGACGACTCTTTCAACCATCTGGGGACCAGTTAATGTCTCTGGCTGTAACCATTTTTTGTTAGCTGAATAAGGTCGTGCATCTGGGAACGAGGAGGCTTCTCCATGGCGTACACCCAATGGTGCACCCGTTGTGCTCGTACTGACAGCGTGACTCCCAGGCAAGTCAGGATCTCAGGCTTTAGTTTATCATAGTCCCGAGCCTCAGCAGGGCTTAAATCAAAGTACGCTTTTTGGGGCTCACCTGACAGCAAAGGTGCCAGCAGACTGTTCTCACGCTCGGCAGTCCTTTCAAATGTGGTCAGGTAGGCCTCCACATCATCAGCCTCTGTCATTTTCTGCAGGAAGTGACTGGCCCATATAGAACTAGAGCTGGTCGGAGCACTGACGGCCATATCTCCAATCCGGGCTGCAAGGCTCTGCATCACTTCTGTTAAGGCCTCTCGCTGTAGTCTCCAATTTTCCTCCATTGCCACCTGCTGCTGTCTGTTGGCCTCCTGCTGAGCCGCTGTAGCTTGCAGCAAG
Organism: Pseudophryne corroboree; assembly: GCF_028390025.1. NCBI lineage: Eukaryota > Metazoa > Chordata > Amphibia > Anura > Myobatrachidae > Pseudophryne > Pseudophryne corroboree. Next base: position 309,600,213 of record NC_086450.1, read on the forward strand.
GCTTTGAGCAGTTCCTCCATGTCGACAGACTTTTCAGGCGGCTTTGTAGCTGCTTTCACCTAGGACATATATCAAATCCTCAGGGAGATTCTCAGTGACTTCACACTGGGCTGTATCTGCATAAACCACCATTTTATGCAGGCCTCACAAAGCTGCTGTTTTCACTTATGCGCAGAACGGCATGCTCGCATTCTCCACCAAGTTGTAACACTGCAGCAGCTGAGGAGTACAACTGGCCCCAGCCAGTTTTATTATACAGAAAATAAAACAAACACCAAAAGAAAATACCTTGCCTGTCCGGCACTAACTAAACACAAGATGTTCCTAACTATCACTAAACAAAAACACAGAGTTCTCCAGTAAACACTGTATAGCTCACTTGTATCAGGAAGCGTGTTTCTCTCACAGAGATCCTGCAGTCTTCCCAGGCAGTCTGCACACATTAATCAGGCTAGAAGCCCTATAAGACTCTTGCACAGCTGAAAGCCCTGATTAGCCCTCTGTGAGGCCAAAGATCCGAACTGGGCCCAATGTCTGGAACTCGCCCTATCTCTCTCTCAGGGCCCTTATCCAGCTTTTCCAGCAAACTGAAAAGGTTCTAACAAAACAAAAGCATTTTCCTAGAAGTTTTCATTTTTTAAAACATGTAAGACAAGAACCTGGGACAAACATACCTGCCCTCAAACACTATCCCAGTGTTCTTGTCACAATATATATATAAAAGGAAGAAATTTCGGTGGCACTCTGGAGAAGAAATACACAAATGCAGCCAGTGCGCCCATCACCAAGTAAACAGATGATGCACTAATGACATACAGAATACATTTCACAGCATGATGTATCAGTAACATACCAAAAATATGCTCCGTAGGTACAAATGTGCAACATTGAATCTAAGAGTCTAAATACTGGAAGGCTTAATTGCATACTTAAAGAAAACTATTGAAACCCATCTGTTCATTCAAACCTCGGGGATTCAATGTGTCTAATAAGAAGATCCACCTCGACTCACATTGTAGCAACATTTTAGACCTATTACCACCCCTAATCGGTGGGGGGATGTGATCAATGATCTTGTGTTTAAGAGAGGTGGGAGAGTGGCCAGCTATGGCGAAATGTCTGGCCACTGGCTGATCACTCTTACCAGATAGAACTGCATAGTATGGCATATCTATGTTGGCCCATTCTAACTTTGAATGGGCACTCCGTCTTACCAATATAATACTTGCCGCATGGGCAGACAAGGACATATATGACAAATTTGGACATACAGGACAGTCTATGCCTAATCTTAAATATTTTACCTGTGTAAGGATTTTTGATTGTGTCACCGGTCAACATATAGCCACATGTGACACACCCAGTACACTTGAAACATCCATTTTTGGGAGGTCCAAGGAAAGTTGTAGCAACCTTCTTACCAAAATTCGTGATGTCATTATGCAAAACATAATCGCGTACATTCCTACCTCTAGAATAGCAACACATTATTTGTTTATTTTGTATACTCGGCAGGTCTCTATCAGTTGCTACAATGGGCCAATTGGACCGAACTGCTTTTCTGATCTTGTTGCTGGCAACATTGTAACGATTAGGCCATATCATTTCATTGGCTGTGGATTTCTTAGGCTTCGATTTAAGTGTATTCTCCCTGGGAATAGACATTACTTTTTGTTTCAGTTCCAATAGGGAATGTTTATCATAACCCCTAGCCAAAAATGTATCGACCATTAAGTCTAACTGGGGAGATACATAATTCTTATCACTACAGATGCATCTTACATGTAGAAATTGGGAAAATGGTAACCCTTTCTGAATCGCTATAGGAATCATCTGTTTCCTTGGTGATGGCGCCCATGGCACTGGGTGACGTCATCAGGAAGAGCTTGCCTACCGGAAGTGGAGCCGGTGGCACGGTCTTTGGCATTGAGGGGAGCACATTTAATGGTGAGTGTTTTTAATGTTTGTTACTGCCCTGATGAAAATGCTCCTTCAAACATTGGTTTGCTTAAGTTGCTGCGTTTGTGTATTTCTTCTCAAGAGTTCCACCGAAATTTCTTCCTTATCTGGCAGTGCAACTGCAATCACGGAAGGCAACAGGGACAGTTATCCAAGTAACAGTGAGTGCCGGACCATTTGGATATTTACATACAGTGTTAACCTCCTGCAGTTTGGGAAATGTTACACTAATTTGTCAAGACACCCTGGTGTGGTATTTTGATGTGATATTCGTCTTGTCGTCAAAGTATTTTTTACTCACAGGTGGGGCGTTCCTATATGGTAGTGGATATACACTTGTTTGTGGAGTTTTGTTAATCACAATGGAGACACATGTAAACATGAATGACCAGTTTACCCGCATTACAAATCAGAATATACTATATGAACCATAAATGTCAAATAGGAACTGCAGACTACAATATTTGACACATATTATAAAGCAGAGCAATATGGTTACATTCTTTTTTTGCAATGCTTCCATTCTTCAGGGCAAGAAGAGCGGCTGTGTAGTTATATGGCCTGCTTGCTTCATTTGCACATTATTATGCATGCCCTGTGACCTACAGCCATATGGATTGTGCTTGCTCTCACGCCTGCAGCTGTTTCTGGCGCAGACAAGCTTAGTTCACAGCTGTATGCTGAAAGCAAGGACTGATGGACACATCCAGCCACAGTTTGAATCTTGGTAGTCAGCAGACGGCTTTGCCTTGCAGCTTCTTCATTTACATAATGGAATAGCACTAAATAACATTCATGGACATGATCTGAAGACACTTAAACATATCAAAACGTATACTTTGAAAAAAATTAATGAATCTAATCCCATTTCAACCATATTTGTACCCATATTATTTATAATTCTGTCCAAATATACATTAGTCTTCATGTCTGCACTAATTTAAGTTCCTCCACTTAGTGATTTCTATTCTCTGCTTTGCCAAAAAATCCTAATATCCTAATTGTAGGATAAACAGTAGATATGATTTTTTTCCATTGTACAGTATAAGTTGAAAGACAGGAAACTGATTTTATTTCCCCTTCTTTGGCATGCTTACATTTTTCATGCTCGTCATTTTAATGCTGCTTCCTGATACTTTGTAATCTTCATATACTGTAAGCGATGTGCTATGGTTGTAAAGTGCATTGATCCAAATCTTTTCAACCTGGTCCCTGAACTGTAATGTTTAATTTTGAAAATGGGAAAAAAATGACACTATCCTTGCACAAAACAAAAAGAGCTGCATCTGCAAAATATATAAATGCTGCTTTATACTAAGGTTTTGTTGAGACCTTCACTCTCCTTCATCTTTTTTTTATCATTAACACCTTCAATAAGAATATAATACTAGGACAAGGAAATATAAAGGGGAATAGTGTTTTGGGATTTGCTACACTGTTATTTTTAGAATTAATTTCATTTTAAAGTGTGACAAATTGAAAAATATAGAGGAATATAAACCAATAAATATCAAGAACACAATGAATAAATAAATTAAAATCAATGAACAATCATATTTCATAGCTGATTGCAAATCACAGACTTCAACAAACCGTAGATAAACTAACTGACAATACCTAAGACAAAAAATCTGCATAACTATGAGCATTATAGACAAGTATTTTTAGAGGTCATTTTCAGTAATCCACTAACTTCAAGATGACTATACAACTTCAATTTCTCAAGAAGTAAAAAAAATAATAATAGAGGAATATTATTCAGTTCGGTGTACAGTATATGTTCATATCTTAAGTGAGAACAGAAGTTTGAAAGGAGATCAACTAAGCTAATGAACATGTCAAGATATGGGTTAAATAAAGCTAGCTGGAATGCATAAGTCAGGCAGATAATACAGACAAACATTTGAGAAGAAAGACGATAGTATTCTTCATATTCATTATGGAGAACAGGTGTTGTTGAAATTCTAGAGGATATCAGTACTAAATTATAGCCTTATCCTCTGCAATATGTTACGCTATCCTAGAGCTTTGTGCTTGCATAAGGTCAGAAGTTTAGAGAGGCTCTGCAGGCTGATGTATATTTATGTATATGTTTTTACATTAACATGTGCAGAAACAGTAAGCCAAGAACAGCATTTGATTTCAAGAGGTGAGTAATGTGGCCACCCTGCTGCACTGGAAGATGGATGCCCCTCCAGAGAAATGGCTACAGCATTATGCACTACATAGACTATGCCCATAATTCAGAACAGGCTCCCTCTGATAAAATTCTGCCCAGCGTACAGCAATGGGAGGTCTGACCAAGACCCCTCCCTCCTAGCAAGCCTTCTGGTATCCCATGTTACCACTTCGTGAAGTTTTCGTCCAAATCAATCCAGTGGAAGGCCCAGAACAGCCTTTCTGGGTAAAAGCCCTGCCCGGCACATTCTACCAAGAGGTCCAACTGGGACCCTAACCCCCTTAAAACCTGGCTAGGATTCAACAGGACGACTTTGCCTTGGTTTCATCCCAATTGGTGCAGTTTTCTTCCAAATTCATCCAGTGGAAGGCCTCCTAGCTTATAGGAGTTGGTAACGTCCTGGTACCAGTTATCACAGTACATCTTCAGAGGTCTTGTAGAGCCCATGTTTCATCTGGTCAGGTCTATTTTGGAGGCACATAAAAGAGCATCAGTAATAAGGCAGGTAGTCAGAATGTTTTGACTCATCAGTATTGTCACAGCATGTTGGCGTTCACTTACCAAGTCTGGCATTGCTGGTGTCCTAGTGTTGCAGTGGGTCCACCATGAGTGGAGTTCTTGCTGTCTGTTCCTTTCTGCTGGCTCTGACTGCTGCAGTCCTCCTTAAGATGTGGCTGTGCTTCTCACGGGAATGCGCGCCACTTTGTAATTTAAAATGGCAGTTGCGCCAAAACATGATGTTACGTTTGGCACCAAGTTCCCACTCTATAAAAAGAAGTCTCTGGACACTGTCCAGTGCCAGAGTATAGACTCCCATACCGTACTCCAGTGTTATAGCCTTAGTGCTTCCCTGTGTATATTTTAGTAAAGTCCTATTTGTTATTATTATTATTAACAGTTTCTTATATAGCGCAGCATATTCTGTTGCGCTTTACAATTAGAACAACAGTAATAGAACAAAATTGGACAAAACCAGACAGATAGAGATAGGAAGGCCCTGCTCACAAGCTTACAATCTATAGGGAAATGGGCATTGATACACAAGGATATATGCTACCTATTGCATATTGATCCACCAGATTGCTAGGTTCTTAATGGGTTGTATGATATGATCACCCAGCAATGCTGGAAGACAAAATATGTGATGTTATGTATACTGTACAGAGAGGATGTAATTAGATAGGGAAGCATTGAAGGTTATGTGGGCGGGTCTGGAATTTGATAGGCTTGCCTGAAGAGATGAGTTTTCAGGGAACATTTAATGGTTTGGAGACTAGAGGTGAGTCTTATTGTGTGGTGTAGGGCATTCCACAGAATGGGTGAAGCCCGGACAAAGTCCTGTAATTTTGAGTGGGAACAAGTAATACGCGTGGATGAGAGACGCAGATCTTGTGCAGAACGGAGAGGTCGGGTAGGGAGATATTTTGAGATGAGTGAAGAGATGTATGTTGGTGCAGTTTGGTTAATAGCCTTGTATGTAAGTAAAAGTATTTTATATTTGATATGGTAGAGTACTGGTAACCAGTGGAAGGACTGACAGAATGGATCTGCAGACAATGGGGGTCATTCCGACCTGATCGCACGCTGCACTTGCTCGCAGCAGTGCGATCAGATTGGAACTGCGCATGCGCAGCGTGCGCATTGCGCATGCGTGCCGTTGCCCGGCGACAGATGCCAGATACAAAGAAAGCGGTCACAGCGGTGACCGTAAGAAGATTGACAGAAGGAAGGCGTTCCGGGGCGTCACCTGTCCGTTGGTGGCCGTTTTCAGGGAGTGGTAAGGAAAATGCAGGCGTATCCAGGAGACCGGAGGGCGGATGTCTGACGTCAAATTCGGCCCCATCATCACTGAGATAGTCGCTCAGGGTAAGTATGTCCAGGGCTGCTCTTATTTAACGTGAAACTTTTTTAGCATAGCAGGGCTGCACGAGCGATCGCAGCCCTGCTATGCTAAAATACACTCCCCCATAGGCGGGGATTAGTTGATCGCACCACCAGCTTGGTGCGATCAACTTGGAATGGCCCCCAATAAATGAAGATTAGCCTTGCAGCTGCATTCAAAATGGATTGTAGTGGTGAGAGTCTATGTTTGGGAAGACCAGTAAGGAGACTATTGCAATAATCAATGTGGGAGATGATGAATGCATAGATTAGAGTTTTTACAGAGTATTGTGTAAGATAAAGACATATTTTGGATATGTTTTAAAGATGCATGTAACATGATTTAGAGACAGATTGAATGTGTGGAACAAAGGACAGTTCAAAGTCAAGGATGACACCTAGGCAGCGAGCTTGTGGGGTAGGGTGGATATCACCTCTGTATAGTGGGGGTCATTCCGTGTTGATCGCTCGCTGCCAATTTTCACAGCGCAGTGATCAGGTGAAAAACGGCATTTCTGCGCATGTGTATGCCCCGTAATGCGCACGCTCGGTGTACGGGCACAAAGGTCTTTGTGGTTGTGCTTAGGTTCTAGCGAAGTTTTCAGTCGCACTGACGGCCGCAAGAAGATTGACAGGAAGAGGGCGTTTCTGGGTGTCAACTGACCGTTTTCAGGGAGTGTTTGCAAAAACGCAGGCATGTCTGAAAAAACGCAGGCGTGGCTGGGCGGGTGTATGACGTCAAATCCGGACACGAATAGGCTGAAGAGCTACTCTGAAACTGCACAAACTGTTTTTGTAGAGCTTGGCTGCACAAGCGTTCGCACTTCTGCTAAGCGAAAATACACTGCTGCTAAAACTAGCTAGCGAGCGATCAACTCGGAATGACCCCCATTGTTCCTGGTTCCTGCTACTCCTGTGTTATTTTCTCAGTTCCTGTCTCTGTTCTTGAGTTTTGTATCTAATCTCAACCCAGTCTGACAACTACATATCTATATGCCTCACAGCAAATTATCAGTTCCAAACTCCAGTGCATACTTTCCCCCGTATTTAGGAACCCAGACAGAGGGCTGCATCCTTCGTGTTGGGTGCAGCCAAGCCCAAACCCGATTGCAGGGGTCTCTGGTAAAAAAAAACCCCAGCTGTGGACAGAAACCCCCTGACCCAAGTTGTTAATGATGACCGTGGCACTGAAGGGGTTTACCCTCATGCAGAGGCACCATATTTAAATAGACAATAGGTGCTAGGCACTATATTTAAATGTAATATCGGCACTAGGTGCCGTCTGCTTATTGGACTACCAGGTCTTGGCGCCGGTTGTTTTTAAAAATGTGTTTTTATTGCTATTTGATGTGGCACAGCCCTAGATCTGCTCCGGCTGCTGCAGCATTTCCATGTCACCAGGCAGTGGGGTATAGAAAGCTGCTGCAGTTGGGACTTAGTTCCGGACATCTAGACTATAAGTGACTGCAGTGGAAGGTAGAGTGGTCGCGGTGAGGTTAAAGTTGTAACCCCTGATCCGCTGCACTGGGGGACCATATGTAATGAGCCACACACTGCCTGTACCCCTAGTGCTGGGACAGATAGGAGCGCTTGCAACCCAGAATGTGTCCTGTGGTTGCGACACCCAGTTAGCTTGTTGTTAACCCCTGCACTACTCAGGATGCAGGAAGGCAGCTGCTGGTTCCTACAGGGCAGCAGGGGTGCGTATCGAACGCTGGGGTCCGAGAGCCTAACTCCTGGCACCCGAGTACTACTGAATGGCCAAGCAGTGGTGTAACATCTTGTATGCTGTATCCCCCTTGCAAAAGGGGAAGGGTCTTTTATAAGACTGTGAGCAATAAATATCTTGCCTCAAAACAACTGCCTTCATCTTGTGACTATCAAGAATGTGACAAACGTAGTCATATTCCCTGCCTGTCCTGGAGTGAGCTCAGCGTCTACAAGCTCTGCCCTCTGCCAGCTATTAATGCAGGACCTGCCCAATGGTCAGTGACCAAAGGGGAATCATCCAATGCCAGTCTGGAGGTGTGTCAGTGGCATGACTACTCATACACAGCAGTAAACTATATTCAGGTGCTGGTGGTAGGACCCTGAGTAGACATGTGGATCCAGGTGCCACGTGCTAGGAGCTTGGTGGTGGCAGTGACATACCCACCTAATGCGGTGGAGTCAGTAACAGGTGTTTACTGATGGTAAGAGAGAATCCTCTATAGGCCCAGGTTCTGTGAGACCCAAACCCAATCTGCGATTGCTTATTATAGGTAGCGAGTGCGCATTAATTCACACTACCAGCACGTTAGGCTCTGTTCTGAGTATCAGCCAAGCACGGGTCTGCATCCACTACATCCATGAATTGCAACAAAATACTCTGGCCCAAACATGGATTCTGCTAGTTATCACCACAAAACCTACTGGAACATCTCCTTGCTAGAATCAAGAAGCAATAGCATGGCCAGGCCCAGATAATGTTGTACCTGCAGACTCTTGTTCAGTGGGTCTGCTGAACGAAACTTAATTCAGGCTTGAGGGGCACAGCAACATTACATATCCTGAATCCCCAAAAATTTGATGGGAACCCCAAAAGAGAGAGGTCCTAGTGTGGACTTCCCCCTTGTGGAAAAGAAGTGATCCTCCAGTGTACAACTGTACCAACTTTTTGAAAGCTGTTAAGAAAGTCTTAGATAAGCCCAGACATGTGACATATGCTGCATCAGCAACTCTGCATCTGAAACAAGGAACCCAGGGCATGATTCAGCATGGATCGCAAAAGCAAAATCTTTCTCTAATGGGCAAAACCATGGGGGTCATTCCGAGTTGATCGCTAGCTGCTTTCGTTCGCTGCGCAGCGATCAGGCAAAAAATTGGCACTTCTGCGCATGCGTCGCAATGCGCAAGTGCGTCATACTATTACAATGAACGATGTAGTTTCACACATGGGCTAGCAAAGCTTTTCAGTCGCACTGCTGGCTGCAGAGTGATTGACAGGAAGAGGGCGTTTCTGGGTGTCAACTGACCGTTTTCAGGGTGTGTTCGAAAAAACGCAGGCATGCCAGGAAAAACGCAGGTGTGGCTGGGCGAACGCAGGGCGTGTTCGTGATGTCAAAACAGGAACTGAATAGTCTGAAGTTATCGCAAGCGCTGAGTAGGTCTGAAGCTAGTCTGAAACTGCACAAAATAATTTTGTAGCCACTCAGCAATCCTTTCGTTCGCACTTCTGCTACGCTAAAACACACTCCCAGTGGGAGGCTGCATAGCGTTTGCATGGCTGCTGAAAACTGCTTACTCGGAATGACCCCCCCATGTGCACTGCAGGTAGGGCAAATGTTACCTGTGTAGAGAGAAATAGATTTGGATGGCTTATATTGTTTCTGTGCAGAGTAAACATTGGCTGCTTTATTTTTACACTGAAATTTAGATTTAAGGTCGAACACACCCCGTCCAAATCTAACTCTCTCTGCACATGTTATATCTGTCCCCCCTGCAGTGCACATGGTTTTGCCCATTAGCTAGCAAATTTGCTACTGCAAAAAGCCCTGAGATGAGTAATGGAATTGTCAGAGTGGGTGATGCTGTGGACAAGGGCGTAGCTACCATAGGTGCAGGGAGTGCAGCTACTATGGGGCCCTGATTCCCAGGCAAAGTTAGATGTGTTGTATACATTTTCAAACATTGGGTGATACATAGGGGCCCTTAAAACTTTTGCTTTTCGTCCTACAATGCATATCTAGTTACACCCCTGGACCTGCTCATTCTACTGTGGTAGAAAATGTACTGGAGGGCATTTTAATGTTACATATAGTAATATGAACTGGGCACTGTAATGTGGCAGACTGTGAAGTGGAAGCACCATAGTGTGGTATAATATGAACAGGGGACCCTTTTAATGTGGTGTAATATTAACTGTGGACACTGTATATAGTAATGTGAATTAGGGGTACTGTATTGCATAATGTGTGCTGGCAGCCCTACAATAAGACAAACTATGGTCTATAAAATAAACAAGGGCAATTCTATGGGGGATAACATTAACTAAGGCACTACTATAGTTCAGTAAGTAAACTAGGGCACTGTTATGGGGCATACAATGAACAACTGCTGCAGAGAGGTGTCTCTCTAGAAGAATTGGGAGAGGGGACCCTTCAAAATGTTGCTATGAGGCCCACAGATTTCTGGCTAGGACCCTGCCTGTGGAGGGTGATGTCTACTGCACACATATCAAAGTGAAATTGTGCCATTGTGGCAGTGCCAGATGCGGGCTGGGGCACACATAGTAACACCCCTTGGTGATGTGTGTGGGGTGTCACCACTTCCACTGCTGGTCACATTCACCAGGCCTTCCCTAGTTTAAGGTTGCAGTATCAGTGTCTCTTCCATGTTGTTCATTACTGTCTCCGCCCTGCAGTCCATCCTATCCACTGCTTTTCCTCCTTTCCTCTTTCCTCGACTTCCTTACTGTCATGGAGGGGACTTTTGTCAGGCTCTCATGACCAAAGAAAAATTCTGCAGTCACAGAACAGTATGTTGTATAAGGATTTTACTATCTCTTTCATCATCTCTCTTTTTCCCTGCATCTCTATATTCCCTCCTTATCACTCTGCATCTCTCTGTCCACTGCCAACTGCCCTTCAGCTCTCTATCCACTCTCTACTGTCCTGTGTCTTTCTATCCCCTCCCTACTGTCCTGTGTCTCTCTATTTCCTCCCTACTGTCCTGCATCTCTCTATCCACTCCTTACTGTCCTGTGTCTCTCTATTTCCTCCCTACTGTCCTGCATCTCTCTATCCACTCCTTACTGTCCTGTGTCTCTCTATTCCCTCTCTACTGTCCTGCATCTCTCTATCCCCTCCCTACTGTCCTGCATCTCTCTATCCCCTCCCTACTGTCCTGCATCTCTCTATCCACTCCCTACTGTCCTGCATCTTTCTATCCACTCCCTACTGTCCTGTGTCTCTCTATTCCCTCTATACTGTCCTGTGTCTCTCTATCCCCTCCCTACTGTCCTGTGTCTCTCTATCCCCTCCCTACTGTCCTGTGTCTCTCTATCCCCTCCCTACTGTCCTGTGTCTCTCTATCCAATCCCTACTGTCCTGCGTCTCTCTATCCCCTCCCTACTGTCCTGCATCTCTCTATCCACTCCCTACTGTCCTGCATCTTTCTTTCCCCTCCCTACTGTCCTGTGTCTTTCTATCCCCTCCCTACTGTCCTGTGTCTCTCTATCCAATCACTGTCCTGTGTCTCTCTATTCCCTCTCTACTGTCCTGTGTCTCTCTATCCCCTCCCTACTGTCCTGTGTCTCTCTATCCCCTCCCTACTGTCCTGCATCTCTTTATCCCCTCCCTACTGTCCTGTGTCTCTCCATCCACTCCCTACTGTCCTGCGTCTTTCTATCCCCTCCCTACTGTCCTGTGTCTCTCCATCCACTCCCTACTGTCCTGCGTCTTTCTATCCCTCCCTACTGTCCTTTGTCTCTCTATTTCCTTGATATCACCCTGCGTCTCTCTATCCCCTCCCTGCCACCCTGCATCTCCCTATCCCCTTCCATCTGCTCTCTGTCTTTCCATACCACCTTGTGTCTCTCAATCCCCTTCCTGCGCCCCTGCATCTCCCTATACGATCCCTCCTTCCTTGCATCTCCCTATCCCCTCCCTACCATCCTGTGTCTCCCTATCCCCTCCCTACCTCCTTGCATATCGCTATTTCCTCCCTACCACCTTGCACCTCTGTATACTTTCCCTACTGCCCTGCGTCTCTCTTTCCCCTCCCTGCCTCACTGCATCTCCTTATCCCCTCCCTACCTTTGTCTCCCTATCCCTTCCCTACCACCCTTTGTCTGCCTATCCCTTCCCTGCCCCCCTGTGTCTCCCTATCCCTTCCCTACCGCCCTCTGTCTGCCTATCCCTTCCCTGCCCTCCCTGTGTCTCCTTATCCCTTTCCTACCGCCCTTTGTCTGCCTATCCCTTCCCTGCCCTCCCTCTGTCTCCTTATCCCTTTCCTACCGCCCTTTGTCTGCCTATCCCTTCCCTGCTCTCCCTGTGTCTTCTTATCCCTTTCCTACCGCCCTTTGTCTGCCTATCCCTTCCCTGCCCTCCCTGTGTCTTCTTATCCCTTCCCTACTGCCCTTTGTCTGCCTATGCCCTCCCTGCCCTCCCTCTGTCTCCCTATCCCTTCCCTACCACCCTTTGTCTGCCTATCCCCTCCCTGCCCCCCTGTGTCTCCCTATCCCCTCCCTACCGCCATTCATCTGCCTATCCCCTCCCTACCATACTGAATCTCTCTGTCCCCTACCAACTGCTATGCAGCTCTCTATCCACTCCCTACTGTCCTGCATCTCTCTATCCCCTCCCTGCCACCCTGCATCTCCCTATCCCCTCCCTTCTGCTCTGTGTCTCTCTATGCCTTCCGTACCACCTTGTGTCTCTGTATCCCCTCCCTGCCGCCCTGCATCTCTCTATCCCCTTCCTGCCCCATGCATCTCACTATCCCCTCCCTACCTCCTTGCATCTCCCCATCCCCTCCCTACCTCCTTGCATCTCCCCATCCCCTCCCTACCTCCTTGCATCTCCCCATCCCCTCCCTACCTCCTTGCATCTCCCTATTTCCTCCCTACCACCCTGCGTCTCTGTATACTTTCTCTACTGTCCTGCATCTCTCTTTCCCCTCCTTACTACCCTACTGTACATCTCTCTATCCTTGGCCTGCCACCATGCATCTCTGTCCCCTCCCTGCTGCCCTGCATCTCTCTATTCCCTCCCTGCCCCCTGCATCTCCCTATCTCCTCCCTACCACCCTTTGTCTGCCTATCCCCTCCCTGCCCCCCATGTCTCCCTATCCCCTCCCTACCGCCCTTTTTTCTGCCTATCCCCTCCCTGCTCCCCCTGTGTCTCCCTATCCCCTCCCTACCGCCATTCATCTGCCTATCCCTTCCCTACCCTCCCTGCATCTCCCTATCGCCCTGCGTCTCCCTATCCCCTCACTGTCGCCCTGCACCTCCTTATCCTTTTCCTACCACTTTGTGTCTACCTATCACCTCCCTACCACTCTGCGTCTCTCTCTATTCCCGCCTTACCACCCTGCGTCTCCCTATCCCCTTCCTAATGCCTTCCATCTCTCTATCCTCTTCCTACCGCCTTGCATCTTGCTTTCACCTCCCTACAGCCCTACATCACCCTACCCCCTCTCTACGTTCCTGTATCTTCCTGTCTCCTCCAGCAGTGGGGTGCCTAGGGGGTAAGCCTCCAGTGCTGGGTATGTTTTTTATTCATGTGGTGCCAATGTGTTTTTTTATTAGGGAGGTGGGGGGCTTTCAAGATTTTGCTATAGGGCTCACAACATTCTAGTTACACCCTTAGTGCCTATCTGTAGTACTGTATAAAACAATAGACTGTGGTATTATACCGTGTATGGTTTTGGGGCTGGGTGCATTTTAACATGTGTGCATTTAATCAGAGGCAGAACTCTGGGAGGCAACGGAATCAGCTGCCGCCGGGCTCCTGCTTTGAAGGGGGGCACCTCTCCTCCTGTTACATGTGTTCAGCAACATTAATCAATTAAGTTAAATTACAGCAGCCGGTATCTCTTCGGTAGCCGACTTCCCCACTAGTCACTACACATTACAAATCACACCCTCTTTATTATAGATACACTGGAAGCAGATACCTTACTGATGAGGCTATTTGCCCCTATAAAGGAAGCATGAGAATTCGAACTATATGAAATTATTTCTCTGACAAGTACACATAACTTCATATAGTTAGAATTCTCATGCTTCCTATGCAAGAGCAGATATCTCCATCAGTAAGGTGCATGTTTCCAGTGTAATAGGTTGTGGGTTCTAATCCTGGATATGTCACTTGCAAATTAATTGTCAGATAAATAATCAGCATTTTGAGTGACTGAGCAGATCTACTGTATGTAGTGTGTGGCTGGACCCCTACATAGATCATAGATCTACCTAATTGCAACGGTTTTGTAGTAGCTTCATATAGTTAGAATCTGCAGGCTTGCTATGCAGGAGCAAATATGTGTGTGTGTGTGTGTGTGTGTGTGTGTGTGTGTGTGTGTGTGTGTGTGTGTGTGTATATATATATATATATATAGTGGAGATCAGTAGTGGTGGCACTCAGGAGACGAATAAGTACTTATTTGTCTCCTGACTGCCGCTACTACTGATCTCCACTGCATATATAGTCCGTAAGGTCTGGAAGGAGGGCACCGGAGCACGTATACCAGCAGCATTTACTGATGAGTGCCGGATCTGTTGTCTTTCTCTCTCTCTCTCTCTCTCTCTCTCTCTCTCTCTATATATATATATATATATGTGTGTGTATGGAGGGCACCAATATTTTTCTTGCCTCCGGGCAACTGGGACAAACTTACGCCACTGCATTTAATATTTGTCATAAGGTTTTCTTTTTCTGTTATTTCGCCGCTTTAGGAGCACTACAAACATACTGTTAACACAGCCTCTAGAGAACATGATCACTGCTCACACTTCATGTCTTTACTGTATTATATTTTAGGGTGACCAGAGATGTGCACCGGAAATTTTTCGGGTTTTGTGTTTTGGTTTTGGGTTCGGTTCCGCGGCCGTGTTTTGGGTTCGAAAGCGTTTTGGTAAAACCTCACCGAATTTTTTTTGTCGGATTCGGGTGTGTTTTGGATTCGGGTGTTTTTTTCAAAAAACCCTAAATAACAGCTTAAATCATAGAATTTGGGGGTCATTTTGATCCCAAAGTATTATTAACCTCAATAACCATAATTTCCACTCATTTTCAGTCTATTCTGAACACCTCACACCTCACAATATTATTTTTAGTCCTAAAATTTGCACCGAGGTCGCTGGATGACTAAGCTCAGCGACCCAAGTGGCCGACACAAACACCTGGCCCATCTAGGAGTGGCACTGCAGTGTCACGCAGGATGGCCCTTCCAAAAAACACTCCCCAAACAGCACATGACGCAAAGAAAAAAAGAGGCGCAATGAGGTAGCTGTGTGACTAAGCTCAGCGACCCAAGTGGCCGACACAAACACCTGGCCCATCTAGGAGTGGCACTGCAGTGTCAGGCAGGATGGCCCTTCCAAAAAATACTCCCCAAACAGCGCATGACGCAAAGAAGAAAAAAAAGAGGCGCAATGAGGTAGCTGTGTGACTAAGCTCAGCGACCCTAGTGGCCGACACAAACACCTGGCCCATCTAGGAGTGGCACTGCAGTGTCAGGCAGGATGGCCCTTCCAAAAAACACTCCCCAAACAGCACATGACGCAAAGAAAAAAAGAGGCGCAATGAGGTAGCTGTGTGAGTAAGCTCAGCGACCCTAGTGGCCGACACAAACACCTGGCCCATCTAGGAGTGGCACTGCAGTGTCACGCAGGATGGCCCTTCAAAAAAACACTCCCCAAACAGCACATGACGCAAAGAAAAAAAGAGGCGCAATGAGGTAGCTGTGTGAGTAAGCTAAGCGACCCTAGTGGCCGACACAAACACCTGGCCCATCTAGGAGTGGCACTGCAGTGTCACGCAGGATGGCCCTTCCAAAAAACACTCCCCAAACAGCACATGACGCAAAGAAAAAAAGAGGCGCAATGAGGTAGCTGTGTGACTAAGCTCAGCGACCCAAGTGGCCGACACAAACACCTGGCCTATCTAGGAGTGGCACTGCAGTGTCACGCAGGATGGCCCTTCCAAAAAATACTCCCCAAACAGCACACGACGCAAAGAAAAAAAGAGGCGCAATGAGGTAGCTGTGTGAGTAAGCTAAGCGACCCTAGTGGCCGACACAAACACCTGGCCCATCTAGGAGTGGCACTGCAGTGTCACGCAGGCTGGCCCTTCCAAAAAACACTCCCCAAACAGCACATGACGCAAAGAAAAATGAAAGAAAAAAGAGGTGCAAGATGGAATTGTCCTTGGGCCCTCCCACCCACCCTTATGTTGTATAAACAGGACATGCACACTTTAACCAACCCATCATTTCAGTGACAGGGTCTGCCACACGACTGTGACTGAAATGACGGGTTGGTTTGGACCCCCACCAAAAAAGAAACAATTAATCTCTCCTTGCACAAACTGGCTCTACAGAGGCAAGATGTCCACCTCATCATCATCCTCCGATTCATCACCGTGTACATCCCCCTCCTCACAGATTATCAATTCGTCCCCACTGGAATCCACCATCACAGCTCCCTGTGTACTTTGTGGAGGCAATTGCTGCTGGTGAATGTCTCCATGGAGGAATTGATTATAATTCATTTTAATGAACATCATCTTCTCCACATTTTCTGGAAGTAACCTCGTACGCCGATTGCTGACAAGGTGAGCGGCGGCACTAAACACTCTTTCGGAGTACACACTTGTGGGAGGGCAACTTAGGTAGAATAAAGCCAGTTTGTGCAAGGGCCTCCAAATTGCCTCTTTTTCCTGCCAGTATACGTACGGACTGTCTGACGTGCCTACTTGGATGCGGTCACTCATATAATCCTCCACCATTCTTTCAATGGGGAGAGAATCATATGCAGTGACAGTAGACGACATGTCCGTAATCGTTGGCAGGTCCTTCAGTCCGGACCAGATGTCAGCATCAGCAGTCGCTCCAGACTGCCCTGCATCACCGCCAGCGGGTGGGCTCGGAATTCTGAGCCTTTTCCTCGCACCCCCAGTTGCGGGAGAATGTGAAGGAGGAGATGTTGACAGGTCGCGTTCCGCTTGACTTGACAATTTTCTCACCAGCAGTTCTTTGAACCCCTGCAGACTTGTGTCTGCCGGAAAGAGAGATCCAAGGTAGGTTTTAAATCTAGGATCGAGCACGGTGGCCAAAATGTAGTACTCTGATTTCAACAGATTGACCACCCGTGAATCCTTGTTAAGCGAATTAAGGGCTCCATCCACAAGTCCCACATGCCTAGCGGAATCGCTCTGTGTTAGCTCCTCCTTCAATGTCTCCAGCTTCTTCTGCAAAAGCCTGATGAGGGGAATGACCTGACTCAGGCTGGCAGTGTCTGAACTGACTTCACGTGTGGCAAGTTTAAAAGGTTGCAGAACCTTGCACAACGTTGAAATCATTCTCCACTGCGCTTGAGACAGGTGCATTCCACCTCCTATATCGTGCTCAGTTGTATAGGCTTGAATGGCCTTTTGCTGCTCCTCCAACCTCTGAAGCATATAGAGGGTTGAATTCCACCTCGTTACCACTTCTTGCTTCAGATGATGGCAGGGCAGGTTCAGGCGTTTTTGGTGTTGCTCCAGTCTTCTGTACGTGGTGCCTGTACGCCGAAAGTGTCCCACAATTCTTCTGGCCACCGACAGCATCTCTTGCACGCCCCTCTCGTTTTTTAAATAATTCTGCACCACCAAATTCAAGGTATGTGCAAAACATAGGACGTGCTGGAATTTGCCCATATTTAATGCACACACAATATTCTGGCGTTGTCCGATGCCACAAATCCACAGGAGAGTCCAATTGGGGTAAGCCATTCTGTGATGATCTTCCTCAGTTGCCGTAAGAGGTTTTTTAGCTGTGTGCGTATTCTGGAAAGCGGTGATACAAAGCGTAGCCTGCCTAGGAAAGAGTTGGCGTTTGCGAGATGCTGCTACTGGTGCCGCAGCTGCTGTTCTTGCAGCGGGAGTCCATACATCTATCCAGTGGGCTGTCACAGTCATATAGTCCTGAGTCTGCCCTGCTCCACTTGTCCACATGTCCGTGGTTAAGTGGACATTGGGTACAACTGCATTTTTTAGGACACTGGTGAGTCTTTTTCTGAGGTCTGTGTACATTTTCGGTATCGCCTGCCTAGAGAAATGGAACCTAGATGGTATTTGGTACCGGGGACACAGTACCTCCAACAAGTCTCTAGTTGGCTCTGCAGTAATGATGGATACCGGAACCACGTTTCTCACCGCCCAGGATGCCAAGGCCTCAGTTATCCGCTTTGCAGCAGGATGACTGCTGTGATATTTCATCTTCCTCGCAAAGGACTGTTGGACAGTCAATTGCTTGGTGGAAGTAGTAAAAGTGGTCTTACGACTTCCCCTCTGGGATGACCATCGACTCCGAGCAGCAACAACAGCAGCGCCAGCAGCAGTAGGCGTTACACGCAAGGATGCATCGGAGGAATTCCAGGCAGGAGAGGACTCGTCAGAATTGCCAGTGACATGGCCTGCAGGACTATTGGCATTCCTGGGGAAGGAGGAAATTGACACTGAGGGAGTTGGTGGGGTGGTTTGCGTGAGCTTGGTTACAAGAGGAAGGGATTTACTGGTCAGTGGACTGCTTCCGCTGTCGCCCAAAGTTTTTGAACTTGTCACTGACTTATGATGAATGCGCTGCAGGTGACGTATAAGGGAGGATGTTCCGAGGTGGTTAACGTCCTTACCCCTACTTATTACAGCTTGACAAAGGCAACACACGGCTTGACAAATGTTGTCCGCATTTCTGTTGAAATACTTCCACACCGAAGAGCTGATTTTTTTGGTATTTTCACCAGGCATGTCAATGGCCATATTCCTCCCACGGACAACAGGTGTCTCCCCGGGTGCCTGACTTAAACAAACCACCTCACCATCAGAATCCTCCTGGTCAATTTCCTCCCCAGCGCCAGCAACACCCATATCCTCCTCATCCTGGTGTACTTCAACACTGACATCTTCAATCTGACTATCAGGAACTGGACTGCGGGTGCTCCTTCCAGCACTTGCAGGGGGCGTGCAAATGGTGGAAGGCGCATGCTCTTCACGTCCAGTGTTGGGAAGGTCAGGCATCGCAACCGACACAATTGGACTCTCCTTGTGGATTTGTGATTTCGAAGAACGCACAGTTCTTTGCTGTGCTTTTGCCAGCTTAAGTCTTTTCATTTTTCTAGCGAGAGGCTGAGTGCTTTCATCCTCATGTGAAGCTGAACCACTAGCCATGAACATAGGCCAGGGCCTCAGCCATTCCTTGCCACTCCGTGTGGTAAATGGCATATTGGCAAGTTTACGCTTCTCCTCCGACGATTTTATTTTAGATTTTTGAGTCCTTTTTTTACTGATATTTGGTGTTTTGGATTTTACATGCTCTGTACTATGACATTGGGCATCGGCCTTGGCAGACGACGTTGATGGCATTTCATCATCTCGGCCATGACTAGTGGCAGCAGCTTCAGCACGAGGTGGAAGTCGATCTTGATCTTTCCCTATTTTTGGAACCTCAACATTTTTGTTCTCCATATTTTAATAGGCACAACTAAAAGGCACCTCAGGTAAACAATGGAGATGGATGGATACTTGTATACTTATGGATGACGAGTGACTGCCGACACAGAGGTAGCTACAGCCGTGGACTACCGTACTGCGTCTGCTAGTATAGACTGGATGATAATGATATAAAAAATATATATATATCACTACTGCAGGACAGGTATATATTATATAATGACGGACCTGCTGGACACTGTCAGCAGCAGACTCCTAAACTACTAGTATGAAGAAGATAGAAAAAAAAACCCACCACAGGTAGGTATACAATTATGGACGAGCACTGCCGACACAGAGGTAGCTACAGCCGTGGACTACCGTACTGCGTCTGCTAGTATAGACTGGATGATAATGATATAAAAAATATATATATATCACTACTGCAGGACAGGTATATATTATATAATGACGGACCTGCTGGACACTGTCAGCAGCAGACTCCTAAACTACTAGTATGAAGAAGATAGAAAAAAAAAACCCACCACAGGTAGGTATACAATTATGGACGAGCACTGCCGACACAGAGGTAGCTACAGCCGTGGACTACCGTACTGCGTCTGCTAGTACAGACTGGATGATAATGATATAAAAAATATATATATATCACTACTGCAGGACAGGTATATATTATATAATGACGGACCTGCTGGACACTGTCAGCAGCAGACTCCTAAACTACTAGTATGAAGAAGATAGAAAAAAAAACCCACCACAGGTAGGTATACAATTATGGACGAGCACTGCCGACACAGAGGTAGCTACAGCCGTGGACTACCGTACTGCGTCTGCTAGTACAGACTGGATGATAATGATATAAAAAATATATATATATCACTACTGCAGGACAGGTATATATTATATAATGACGGACCTGCTGGACACTGTCAGCAGCTGACTCCTAAACTACTAGTATGAAGAAGATAGAAAAAAAAACCCCACCACAGGTAGGTATACAATTATGGACGAGCACTGCCGACACAGAGGTAGCTACAGCCGTGGACTACCGTACTGCATCTGCTAGTATAGACTGGATGATAATGATATAAAAAATATATATATATCACTACTGCAGGACAGGTATATATTATATAATGACGGACCTGCTGGACACTGTCAGCAGCAGACTCCTAAACTACTAGTATGAAGAAGATAGAAAAAAAAACCCACCACAGGTAGGTATACAATTATGGACGAGCACTGCCGACACAGAGGTAGCTACAGCCGTGGACTACCGTACTGCGTCTGCTAGTACAGACTGGATGATAATGATATAAAAAATATATATATATATCACTACTGCAGGACAGGTATATATTATATAATGACGGACCTGCTGGACACTGTCAGCAGCAGACTCCTAAACTACTAGTATGAAGAAGATAGAAAAAAAAAAACCACCACAGGTAGGTATAGAATTATGGACGAGCACTGCCGACACAGAGGTAGCTACAGCCGTGGACTACCGTACTGCATCTGCTAGTATAGACTGGATGATAATGATATAAAAAATATATATATATCACTACTGTAGGACAGGTATATATTATATAATGACGGACCTGCTGGACACTGTCAGCAGCAGACTCCTAAACTACTAGTATGAAGAAGATAGAAAAAAATAAACCACCACAGGTTGGTATACAATTATGGACGAGCACTGCCGACACAGAGGTAGCTACTGCCGTGGACTACCGTACTGCGTCTGCTAGTATAGACTGGATGATAATGATATAAAATATATATAAATATCACTACTGCAGGACAGGTATATATTATATAATGACGGACCTGCTGGACACTGTCAGCAGCAGACTCCTAAACTACTAGTATGAAGAAGATAGAAAAAAAAAACCCACCACAGGTAGGTATACAATTATGGACGAGCACTGCCGACACAGAGGTAGCTACAGCCGTGGACTACCGTACTGCGTCTGCTAGTATAGACTGGATGATAATGATATAAAAATATATATATATATCACTACTGCAGGACAGGTATATATTATATAATGACGGACCTGCTGGACACTGTCAGCAGCAGACTCCTAAACTACTAGTATGAAGAAGATAGAAAAAAAAACCCACCACAGGTAGGTATACAATTATGGACGAGCACTGCCGACACAGAGGTAGCTACAGCCGTGGACTACCGTACTGCGTCTGCTAGTATAGACTGGATGATAATGATATAAAAAATATATATATATATCACTACTGCAGGTATATATTATAATGTAATGAATGACGGACCTGCTGGACACTGTCTGTCAGCAGAATGCGTTTATAGAATAAAAAAAAAAACACCACACGAGTGTTTAACTTTTTCAGGCAGACAGTATACTGGTGGTCACTGGTCAGTCACACTGGCAGCAAAAGTGTGCACTGTTATGTACTCCTGCTATAACTGCTCCCCAGTCTCCCACACAATTAAGCTGTGTGAGCAGTGAGCACTCAGCACAGTCAGATATACATAGATGATATTATCATGCAGCACACTGAGGCTGAGCACAGATATGGTATGTGACTGTGTATCATTTTTTTTCAGGCAGAGAACGGATTTTAAATAATAAATAAAACTGGTGGTCACCAGTATAACTATCAGCAAAACTCTGCACTCTCTGAGTACTCCTAATGCTCCCCAAAATTACTAAAATTAAATTACTAGTAAATCAAGTGTCTCACTCTCTATCTAAACAGAGAGGACGCCAGCCACGTCCTCTCCCTATCAATTTCAATGCACATGTGAAAATGGCGGCGACGCGCGGCTCCTTATATAGGATCCGAGTCTCGCGATAGAATCCGAGCCTCGCGAGAATCCGACAGCGGGATGATGACGTTCGGGCGCGCTCGGGTTAGCCGAGCAAGGCGGGAAGATCCGAGTCTGCCTTGGACCCGTGTAAAAAGGCTGAAGTTCGGGGGGGTTCGGATTCCGAGGAACCGAACCCGCTCATCTCTAGTGACCAGACTATCCCTTTAACCTGGGACACTCATGAATTACACATGTTCTATGGCTGGCTGAATACAAGCCTGCATTTCACCTGGTTTTAAGCAGCCACACAACCTGTGTAATTCATGAGTGTAAGGCAAAAAGTAAAAAGTTTGTGGGGATGAAAAATGGCGCACTGGATTATTCCCAAAAGGGAAAGAGAAATATCATTTATATAGGCCGGTATAAAAAAAATAAAAAATGATAAATTGGTTATTTTTCATAGAAAAAATACTAATTTGTGTGGTGGATATAATATATAGGTCCGGCGGTGCTCCCTGGAGTTGTAATGAATACTAATAGCAAGGAAGAAGAGAAAGACAACTCTATTTTGTTGCGGCACTTTTGAAAGTATTTAAAACTTAACTTTTATTAATTATATCAATTAGGTGACTTACACAGACATAACAACGTGTAACATGTAATAATAGGACACAGATGAAACTGAATGTGTTGGACTCTCTCCTGATGAATAATATATTATAAACAAATGTATTACTGATATTAAAACATAACCTATTGGGTCTTATGATGGTAACTGTATAATAATTTGGACATCTATTTGAAACAACTAAAGTACTCTAGCATAGAAGCTCGTGCATAAAATGTATTCTCTAGGATTTATTCTTCTGTGTCTAAAAAGTAGTAACAATTTATCAGCGTATGACTGACTGGGACTTTAGATACAATTGTTTACCAGTCTCACACATAAGAGGCATTTGTTATTGGACACATGGGGGGTCATTCCGAGTTGTTCGCTCGTTGCCGATTTTCGCTATACTGCGATTAGTCGCTTACTGCGCATGCGCAAGGGTCGCAGAGCGCATGCGCTTAGTTATTTTACACAAAAGTTAGGTATTTTACTCACGGCATTACTAAACTTTTTCATCGCTGTGCTGATCGTAGTGTGATTGACAGGAAGTGGGTGGAAACTGGCCGTTTTATGGGAGTGTGCGGAAAAACGCAGGCGTTCAAGTTGCAAAATGCAGGAGTGGCTGGAGAAACGGGGGAGTGGTTGGGCAAACGCTGGGTGTGTTTGTGACGTCAAACCAGGAACGAAAAGGACTGAGCTGGTCGCAATGGCTGAGTAAGTCTGGAGCTACTCAGAAACTGCTAAGAAATTTCTATTTGCAATTCTGCTAATCTTTCGTTCGCACTTCTGCTAAGCTAACATACACTCCCAGAGGGCGGCGGCTTAGCGTGTGCAATGCTGCTAAAAGCAGCTAGCGAGTGAACAACTCGGAATCACCCCCATTAATTCCATTGCTGGCTCTTTGACACCTGTTTCCTGAGCAAAATTACATAGTCCTGATATATATATATATATATATATATATATCCTCCTTTGATTTTACACATATGTGATGGTAGAAAATAACAGTCAGAAAGAAGAGGGATATATATCATGTGACTGATTTCTGCTTTTGAAAATCTGCTGAATAACATCGAATTTTCAATGAGAGAACCATGTTGGCACACGTATAGATCCCAAGATCTGCATCTGCTTTTAACCTGTCGTGTGACCATAGGTCAATACAGGTCAATGAGAGTACAGAGGAGAAGTCCCTGATATCACATTTGTACACATTTTTTACACATTACGGCACACATTTTACACATTACATCCCTTTTTACACATTACGGCAGACAGTGTCCCCTTTTTACACATTACGGCAGACAGCATCCCCTTTTTTACACATTACGGTAGACAACGTCCCCTTTTTTACACATTATGGCAGACAACGTATTTTTGACATATTACGGCAGACAGTCCCCCTTTTTACACATTACGGCAGACAGCATCTCCTTTTTTACACATTACGGCAGACAGCGTCTCCTTTTTACACATTATGGCAGACAGTCCCCCTCTTTTACACATTACGGCAGACAGCGTCCCCCATTTTTACACATTATGGCAGACAGCATCCCCCTTTTTTACACAGTACGGCAGACAGCATCCCCCTTTTTTACACATTATGACAGACAGCATCCCCCTTTTTTACACATTATGACAGACAGCATCCTCCTTTTTTATTTTCTTTACACAGTACATCAGTAGACTCCAGTGTGTGTGTGTGTGTGTGTGTGTGTGTGTGTGTGTGTTTGTGTTGTTGGTACTCACCATGGGGGGGCCACGATCCACCCTCCACAGGACACAGACACTCTCCTTGGGTCCGGGTGCTGGTAGCTGCAGCGACGCTCCGGAGCCCCTTAGAGCGGCAGCAGGAGACAGCCAGAGGCAGCAGGAAGCTGGTCTCAGGGGCAGAGTAGGGGGATGACTTAGGGATGGCAGCGGTGGGACTCAGGGACGGTGGCGGTGAGACAGGGGGAAGGTGTGTGGATAAGACAGCGTTCACACTCTTTGCAGTGGTGGGACAGAGACTTGGGCTCCGGGACTCACAGCTCCCCTCCCGCTCTTCTGATTCTTGCCTGACAGGTGCAGCTGGCAGCTTTCCGCTCCACTGCTGCTGCTGGTCAGTCTTAACGACAGGGGCGTGCTGTGGGTTGAAAGCACGCCCCTGCCACTCCCCTGTCAAAGAGGCACTTCCACTAAGTGCCACTTCAGCTGCATTTTTTAATGGGCTTTTACTGCCCAATTCTTGGTCCTGCCTCCCCGCTTCTTGCCCTGTGCACTGACAGCGGGAGGCACCGACAGCGGTGCCTCCTAATCTCATTTAAAACTACTATTTTAGACACTAGGAATCATTAAAATAATATAAAGCTTAATGCATATACTTATTACACAAAATATGTGTCATAAGTATTTTCTTTGTATTATTTTAATGATTATGACAGGGGAGGCACAATATAATGGCGCAAAGTTGTTTGGTTACTATGGGCAACATGCCATATTATATCTAACTTAGAAGTGTCAGAAATCATCCATAGCAATGTATTAAGTAAAGCAGCAGGTAATAACATTATAGGTTAGCCTGCATTATGTTGGTAATGTTGTTATATGAAACAGATAAATAATGTTGGATTCTAGAAAACATGGCATGTATGTGGGCTTTTAAGCAAAGTCATTGGGGTAAATTTACTAAGGTCCCGATTTTGACCGAGATGCCGTTTTTTCATCAAAGTGTCATCTCGGTAATTTACTAAGCAATAATCACGGCAGTAATGAGGGCATTCGTAATTTTTTGGAAGTCCAACAAAAAAAATACAAATGAATACACCATCGGTCAAAACGCGGCTGTTTAAGTATGAATCTCGGTAATTTACTAAGAAGTGCAAAGTATAAAAAAAACAAATACTGCCGTGAAAAATTACAACTCGGAAAAAAGTGCTAAAAAAAAACAGACCTGCTTTTTTTCCCCGTGATTGGATAGGCATGCACGGATCCATGAGATCCGTGCATGTATATCAGTGGGAAGTGGTGGGAAAGTGATTATTTTCTCAATAAAAATTGCGTGGGGTCCCCCCTCCTAAGCATAACCAGCCTCGGGCTCTTTGAGCCGATCCTGGTTGCAGAAATATGGGGAAAAAAATGACAGGGGTTCCCCCATATTAAAGCAACCAGCATCGGGCTCCTCGCCTGGTCCTGGTTCCAAAAATACGGGGGACAAAAAGAGTAGGGGTCCCCCGTATTTTTAAAACCAGCACCGGGCTCCACTAGCTGGACAGATAATGCCACAGCCGGGGGTCACTTTTATATAGTGCCCTGCGGCCGTGGCATCAAATATCCAACTAGTCACCCCTGGCCGGGGTACCCTGGGGGAGTGGGGACCCCTTCAATCAAGGGGTCCCCCCCACCAGCCACCCAAGGGCCAGGGGTGAAGCCCGAGGCTGTCCCCCCCCATCCAATGGGCTGCGGATGGGGGGGCTGATAGCCTTTTGTGATAATGAAAAGATATTGTTTTTAGTAGCAGTACTACAAGGCCCAGCAAGACTCCCCCGCATGCTGGTACTTGGAGAACCACAAGTACCAGCATGCTGTGTAAAAACGGGCCCGCTGGTACCCGTAGTACTATTACTAAAAAAATACCCAAAAAAACACAAGACACACACACCGTGAAAGTAAAGATTTATTACATACATGCACACAAACATACATACATACTTACCTTATGTTCACACGAGGGTCTGTCCTCTTCTCCAGTAGAATCCAAGGGGTACCTGTTGAATAAATTCTACTCACCAGATCCCGGGTCCCAGGGTCCTCGGGGCAACCATTTGTAATCCAGGTACTTGAATAAAATAAGAAAACGGAAAGCCGAGCAACGAACTGAAAGGGGCCCCATGTTTTCACATGGGACTCCTTTCCCCGAATGCCAGAAACCCACTCTGACTTCTGTCTAAGTGGGTTTCTTCAGCCAATCAGGGAGCGCTACGTTGTAGCACCCTCCTGATCGGCTGTGTGCTCCTGTACTGTCTGACAGGCGGCACACGGCAGTGTTACAATGTAGCGCCTATGCGCTCCATTGTAACCAATGGTGGGAACTTTCTGCCCTGCGGTTGACCTAAAGTGACGTCACCGCTGAGCAGAAAGTTCCCACCATTGGTTACAATGGAGCGCATAGGCGCTACATTGTAACACTGCCGTGTGCCGCCTGTCAGACAGTACAGGAGCACACAGCCGATCAGGAGGGTGCTACAACGTAGCGCTCCCTGATTGGCTGAAGAAACCCACTTAGACAGAAGTCAGAGTGGGTTTCTGGCATTCGGGGAAAGGAGTCCCATGTGAAAACATGGGGCCCCTTTCAGTTCGTGGCTCGGCTTTCCGTTTTCTTATTTTATGCAAGTACCTGGATTACAAATGGTTGCCCCGAGGACCCTGGGACCCGGGATCTGGTGAGTAGAATTTATTCAACAGGTACCCCTTGGATTCTACTGGAGAAGAGGACAGACCCTCGTGTGAACATAAGGTAAGTATGTATGTATGTTTGTGTGCATGTATGTAATAAATCTTTACTTTCACGGTGTGTGTGTCTTGTGTTTTTTGGGGTATTTTTTTAGTAATAGTACTACAGGTACCAGCGGGCCCGTTTTTCCGCCGCATGCTGGTACTTGTGGTTCTCCAAGTACCAGCATGCGGGGGAGGCTTGCTGGGCCTTGTAGTACTGCTACTAAAAACAATATCTTTTCATTATCACAAAAGGCTATCAGCCCCCCCATCCGCAGCCCATTGGATGGGGGGGGACAGCCTCGGGCTTCACCCCTGGCCCTTGGGTGGCTGGGGGGGGGGGACCCCTTGATTGAAGGGGTCCCCACTCCCCCAGGGTACCCCGGCCAGGGGTGACTAGTTGGATATTTGATGCCACGGCCGCAGGGCACTATATAAAAGTGACCCCCGGCTGTGGCATTATCTGTCCAGCTAGTGGAGCCCGGTGCTGGTTTTAAAAATACGGGGGACCCCTACTCTTTTTGTCCCCCGTATTTTTGGAACCAGGACCAGGCGCAGAGCCCGATGCTGGTTGCTTAAATATGGGGGAACCCCTGTCATTTTTCCCCCCATATTTCTGCAACCAGGATCGGCTCAAAGAGCCCGAGGCTGGTTATGCTTAGGAGAGGGGACCCCACGCAATTTTTTTTGGGGATTTTACAGTGTTTAATTAAAAAAAAAAAAAAAAAAAGAACCCCAGCACGGATCACACAGATCCGGCCGAGATTCATTGTAAAAAAGTCGGCAGTGTTTTGCTAATCACTGCCGTAAAAAAAAAAAAAAACACGAATGACATCGACATCGGAACAAAAGAAAAACCCGAATACGACAGCTTAGTAAATCCATTGTAACAAATTCAAAAAGTTGCAGTTTTACACTTTCGATGTCATTCGTGATTGAACTTTGACCTGAAACGGGAAAACACGAATCTTAGTAAATTTACCCCATTGTGTTTGTACACTTGGAAAATACACTTATTTTCTACACAAAGCAGACAGGTGGGACATTGCAAATACTCATGTATTTGCTAACAATAATCATGTGTGCTGCTTGTCAGTGTATCCTAATTTGATATGGGTTCACATTTTAACATTTCCTGGGAGTAAAAATGTACATACCTTCTGTGAGAGTGCTTCTGCTATAATTGCAGTGTTGAAGCGTTTGCTGATCAATAGCTGCATTTTATTGGCAATTATAAGCTAGCTACGCCCTGTCAGCAACTTGTAGCAAGACTTCGCTAGCTGTGCGCAGCCCTAAACCTACTCCTCTGCTGCGAACGGCTGGTTTGTATCAGCAAAGATCAGCTTTGCAGTGGTGTGAAAACCACACCTGCTATCCTTAGCACACACTCCCACACAAGACACCCACCTTCACTCCCCTTTTCGCTAGCTAGCGAAGCCATTCCCCCGCCAGAGCTGGATTAAGGCTTCGGGGGGGCCCGGGGGTACTTAAGACAGTGGGGCCCTAAAATCTAAAATTAAAATCATAACATCTTTAATTACTACAAAGAAAATAACAATTCGGTGGTAAATTCGAATGTATGTATATATAATATATTCGTGTGTATATATATAATATATACATGTGTATGTGTGTATATATATATATATATATATGTATATATATATAGTGAAGAAAGTCTGGCGGCACTCAGGAGACTTTTCAAATGATGAATTTAATAGAGTAACATCCATGTTACTCTATTAAATTCATCATTTGAAAAGTCTCCTGAGTGCCGCCAGACTTTCTTCACTATATTTGGATGTTTTCATCTTATGGAGGGCACCGGAGCAGATGACACACCAGCAAGGGGAGTGCCGGCTGTTTTGTTGCTTTATATATATATATATATATATATATATATATACGTAGGAAGAAATCGGCGGCACTCCAGGACTTTCAAGTAGGAACTTGTACCTCGAAATACATAGTCTATTTAATTGTATGCCCATGCGGCAAAGGCTATGTGGGCAAAACCATCAGGACAGCCAGAGAGCGTATGGCCTTACACAGATCAGCTATCAGCCAAGCCCTGACGGGGAAGAAAATAGACCAACCAATTGCCAGGCATTTCGCTGAGATGAGACATCCACTTAACTCTCTCAAACATATTATTATAGACCACGTACCAGACACTATACGTGGAGGAGACAGGGGAGGTAGACTCCTCACATTGGAAGCAAGATTTTAAACTCAACACGACAAGCCCTAGGGGTCTGAACGAAAAGATAGCGTGGAACTCCCTTCATTAATTTGGACAGTACATTCGGGACCTTTGATGGCGTGAATACGATGGACTTGCCCATAGAAATACCAATATAAAGGGGAATTAGGGGATGTCACTGTTTGCCATTTTCCACATTTGGTGTGCACCTGATGGTGTCTTTGCCTATGGTAACTAGCTAACCTGTCTACCACTCATGGTGATTCTATATGTGGGTTCTAACCAGTAGGTAATGGGGAGCATAACCACGTTTAAACATCTCTGCACTAGTATAACCCATAAGCTGGTGACAACTGTTTAAGATAAATTGTTAGGTTGTGCATCAGCACAAACATTGTATCTCCACTAGTAAGTCTCCCTCTCTATGTCCATGTATAAGTAATAGTGTTTACATTTTGCTCTAGCAGGTTAACCTTGATTAAGGACAAATTGCATGGGTGCTCCACATTTTAATTCATTTCACTTGTTTGTTTATTTCCTTGACAGCCCCGGCCAGCGTGATCTGATGCGGCGGCTGCTACCATGGCAACCCGACGCATGGACGCGTGACGTCATCCGTAGCGGACCCCGGAAGTCCAGGGAGCGCAGCGGAGATGGAGTGGCCGGAGGCGTCCGTCCTCACCTCCTTTGGCGGGTAGTTCACGGCTTATAAGGTAAGCTTTTGGCACTTATCACATACACCTTGAAAAAGGGGCTACGGGCCCCGAAACGTCGGTCACATGTTGTATTTTGTGATGTTTTAAATACACAATTTTCCTACTTGAAAGTCCTGGAGTGCCGCCGATTTCTTCCTACGTATTACTACTAAACCACGGAGGGCACCTGGGCCGGCTATTGGACGCACTCAGGGAGTGCCGGGCTGCTCCATTGTATATATATATATATATATATATATATATATAGCAAAAAGACGAGGCGGCACTCAGAGGCTTGTAACTGCAATCATGTATTTGTGCAAATGGTGCAAGTCATATCAACGTTTCGGGGACCTAGTCCCCTTCTTCAGGATAACACAAGTGCCAAAAAGTGAAAGTTTAAATAGACAAGACAAACACTTACCCCCTGACCCCATTCTCTCCACAGCTGCAGCATATCCATGTGGCCGCCCCTTCATGGCTTCCGCCCGGCTGCGCGTCTCAGCGGGACCGGAAGTGACGTCACGAGTGCAAGCCGCGTTACCATGGCTACCACTCCAATCATACTCTCCGCCCGGGTGTCGCTCCCTGGCCGCGTCATTCAAGCTACCTCCAGTGCGTCTCCAGATCCCGCGAGATCACAAGCCTTGGCTGAGAAGACCTTAGCGTTACCATGGTGAGGCTGTAAGCTGTGACACAATACAAGTAAAATCAAAACAGTGGCTGAAGTGGTATTTTAAGATGACATATAACAGTCAATGTTACATCAATATAAATTGCTGGTGCTGATAAAATGCTATAAACAATTAAAAACATCAGAATGTGCACACGGAAAAATCTGCAGCAAAAAGGCCCCCTTTATTATACCAAGGACCTGCTAAATGTGATAAAAAGTTCTAAAAGGCAACTCATGTATGACAGCTAGCTCTGGACCCGATACCTTCTGTTGGAAAGACTTTTTCAGTTAATTACACTAACAAGAAGCTCCCCAAAATTGCATCTCGCTGTATACAGCATCACTATACTAGGGCTAAACAAAACTCACAAAAAATTAATCAATCCCAAATTATCATTCAACCCCCCAGGTTTCAGAGTATTGAGCCTGTGGATCCACATGGACTCCAGCTGTAATAGCTTGCGACCTCGATCGCCCCCACGTATAGATTCGGGGACGTGGTCAATTATGCGGTGTTTGAACGTGGCCATAGAATGTCTAAAAGTCACGAAATGCTTGGCCACAGGCTGATCTCCACTACCCGATGCCAAAGCATTTCGGATGGCCAATCTATGCTGTGCCATTCTCATTTTGAACTGGCATTCTGTTTTGCCGATGTAATATCGCCCACATGGCAAATGATGGCGTAAATGACGAACTTCGTGCTACATGTGAGGGGCCACTTTATCTTATACAGCTTTCCTGAAAAGGGATGCGCTATGGTGGTCCCTGGTGACATGTGAGAACAAGTGGTGCAACCGGTGCACTTAAAGCAACCGTTGCGCCTGGTGAGAAAATGTGTGGGATTCACTCTCAATTTTGCCATATCGGTTTTCACCAATATGTCCCTAATGCTTTTTCCTTTTTTGTAACTAGGCATGATACGTTTGTCATGTAGCATCTTTAGCTCCGGGTCTGATGTTATCATGGGCCACAGCTGATTTACTTGCCGTTGCCTCTCCCTACTTGTCACATCGTACTCACACACCCAAGGAATGATTTTGGACATATCTTTGGTGTGCTTAGATTTCACCGACAAATCTCTCTGTGTTATCTCTGCTTTCTGGCGGTCCGATCGTATTAGTGACCGAGGATAGCCTCTAGCTGAGAATCTGTCCTCCATTTCTTTCAACTGGCATGACCTTGTGAAATCACTGTTGTTGGCCCTACATACCCGCAAAAACTGAGAGTATGGAAGGCCCCTCACAGTGGATCTAGGATGGAAACTGTCATATCGCAAAATTGTATTGCGATCAGTAGGTTTTCTGTAAAGACATGTCAGGATTTTACCCTCCTGAATTTTAATTGAAATGTCTAAAAAACAAATCTCAACTGGGCTACTAATCATGGTTAGTTTGGCTGGATTATCAGATTGATTGTGTGAATCAATGAGTGCGCCCAATTCCTGTATCTCACCTCGCCAAAAAATCAACACATCATCTATATATCTATAATAAATAAACAATCTATCGGCAATGATTCTATTGGCTAAAAATAATTCACGTTCGGTTTCCCACATAAAGGCATTTGCAAACGAGGGTGCCACAGAAGACCCCATGGCACACCCCGTTCGCTGCCTGTAGAATTTCCCATCGAAAATGAAAAAATTGTGTGTCAACGTGAAACACAATAACTCAAGAAAAAACTCAATGTCAGGCCCAGTGTAAAGTGCATTCCCCACTATTAGACGCCTCACAGCCTGCACCCCCTGTTGATGAGGAATGCAGGTGTATAGGCTGGTGACGTCCACCGAGGCCAAAGACACATCAGTGGGAATTTTTTCAAAAGTGCTAAGTGTCTGTAACAAAGTGCTGGAGTCCTTTAAATATGTGCAAATGCCCTGAATACAAGGTTGCAAGTAAGTGTCCAAGAAGATGGCTACCGGCTCACACAGAGACCCACGGGCAGATATGATGGGTCTGCCCGGGGGTCTCTGTGCGTCCTTGTGGGCCTTAGGGATGGTGTAAAATATGGGAACCACCGGTTTGTCAGGCAACAACTTGTGAAAGATGTCTGTTGAAATAAGATCTTCCAATTTTGCCTTTTCCAGCAATGATGTCAGTTCAGCTTTGTACTCTGCAGACGGATCTTTGTCCAAAA
The DNA here is from genome assembly GCF_028390025.1 of Pseudophryne corroboree. Taxonomy (NCBI): domain Eukaryota; kingdom Metazoa; phylum Chordata; class Amphibia; order Anura; family Myobatrachidae; genus Pseudophryne; species Pseudophryne corroboree. The sequence goes on from NC_086450.1 coordinate 309,633,006, forward strand.
TGCAGTATGTCTCGCTGTCGGCAAGTAATCTCAGACACTCCGTGGTATAGTCTGTGGTATTCTGAACCACCATAGATCCGCCTTTATCGGCTCCCCGAATTATTATGTCCTTTCTATTGCTTAACGCCTTCAAGGCCATGCGCTCCTCATGTTGCAAATTATGGAAATGACGTTTCTTGGATTGGACGTCTGGATTCTCCAGCATTCTGTTAAAGGTTTTTAGGGAAGCGTTAGTAGATACTGGATCGAATCTTGACCTAGGGCCCAATTTCTGAACTCTTGGGGGCAGCAGTTCCTTGGTTGCCTGTGGAGGTTGTTTACCAAAGTGCTCTTTGATCTTTAAAGTGCGGTGCAATTTAAATGTGCTGATTTTCTGTTTAAAATCATCACCAAAATTGGTGGGGACAAAAGTCAGACCTTTGCTGAGCACCCGTGTTTCAGCTGGTGATAACGGCGTGCTGGACAGGTTAAAAATTAGTGTTTCCTCGGTTTTGGTGGCTTTGTTTTGTTTTTGCCTTTGGTTTTGTCTCCCTCGTCTGGTGAACTGATGTTTCTTCCTCGACCCGCGATGATGGCGCGGGTCCTGACTCCTAAAGGGGTGTTGCGTTTGGAATTTATTGCGGCAGCACCTTGAGGGTCGTCAGAATCACTGGCAGAGGTTGTACTGGTGCCCTGCCACCTCCTGTCTCGCCGGCCTTGAGCTGGTCTGAACCTACCCTGGGTGTTGGACACATTACCCAACCATGGGTACACCCTGTGTTGGGTGTAATCCATTTGAACCTTATGCAATTTTTCTTTTTTAAACTTCAGTAGGTTCACTCTATACAGCTCTACCTGTTCCTTCAATTTAGGCAACCAACCGCTGGCATCCTCGGATGCTAACAATTCAGCATGGTCCAGTTTGAACTGTGCAATGTGTGCTTTGGTCTTTTCAAACTCCTTGGTGGATTCCTCCACCACTAGTAAAATTAAGTCCATTGAGCACTTGTTTAAAACAGAAACCCATTTTTTACAAAAATCCATGCTGTAGCGCCCAATAGTTGGTACATTATGTACCCTGAAGCCACGGGGTAGCTGTTTCGCCCTGTAATAATCAGACAGTGTCCTGCTGTGGTATAGATAATCAACCTCCCGTTTCATGAGGCGCAGCAAATCACGCTGTGCCTCTTCTACGGATGTAATGGTATTCTCCGTGAACGCTGGATCTTTATGGAGGATGCTTTCGGCTTCTAGGTCCGAGAAACTCAATGTCTCGTGTGTGTCACAATGTAATAAAAATGAGGTAAAATCTGTGTGTTCCGAAGTTGAAGCTGCCATATCGAAGTCTGTGCCCAAGTCAATGCTTGAATTGTGCAAATCACGCTGTGCAATTTCTCGCTGTGCACACCTAAAGTGTGGTGCAAATGTGCAAAAAGTGAATGGTGATCTGGAGAAGAAGCGTTCCCTTTGAAACAAAAGATGTAGGTGCCTTGAGCTGGAAATCCTCATGCATTGCACATGCAGCAGGAACCAAGTATAATGTGAACAGCTGCTCCGGAACTCCACTTAGTCCAATGCTGGACTGGTGCTGCTCTGGTGCCCTCCCCAACCGGGACACGGTGGTATGTAGCAAAAAGACGAGGCGGCACTCAGAGGCTTGTAACTGCAATCATGTATTTGTGCAAATGGTGCAAGTCATATCAACGTTTCGGGGACCTAGTCCCCTTCTTCAGGATAACACAAGTGCCAAAAAGTGAAAGTTTAAATAGACAAGACAAACACTTACCCCCTGACCCCATTCTCTCCACAGCTGCAGCATATCCATGTGGCCGCCCCTTCATGGCTTCCGCCCGGCTGCGCGTCTCAGCGGGACCGGAAGTGACGTCACGAGTGCAAGCCGCGTTACCATGGCTACCACTCCAAGCATACTCACCGCCCGGGTGTCGGTCCCTGGCCGCGTCATTCAAGCTACCTCCAGTGCGTCTCCAGATCCCGCGAGATCACAAGCCTTGGCTGAGAAGACCTTAGCGTTACCATGGTGAGGCTGTAAGCTGTGACACAATACAAGTAAAATCAAAACAGTGGCTGAAGTGGTATTTTAAGATGACATATAACAGTCAATGTTACATCAATATAAAGTGCTGGTGCTGATAAAATGCTATAAACAATTAAAAACATCAGAATGTGCACACGGAAAAATCTGCAGCAAAAAGGCCCCCTTTATTATACCAAGGACCTGCTAAATGTGATAAAAAGTTCTAAAAGGCAGCTCATGTATGACAGCTAGCTCTGGACCCGATACCTTCTGTTGGAAAAACTTTTTCAGTTAATTACACTAACAAGAAGCTCCCCAAAATTGCATCTCGCTATATACAGCATCACTATACTAGGGCTAAACAAAACTCACAAAAAATTAATCAATCCCAAATTATCATTCAACCCCTCAGGTTTCAGAGTATTGAGCCTGTGGATCCACATGGACTCCAGCTGTAATAGCTTGCGACCTCGATCGCCCCCCCGTATTGCTGCAGATTTTTCCGTGTGCACATTCTGATGTTTTTAATTGTTTATAGCATTTTATCAGCACCAGCACTTTATATTGATGTAACATTGACTGTTATATGTCATCTTAAAATACCACTTCAGCCACTGTTTTGATTTTACTTGTATTGTGTCACAGCTTACAGCCTCACCATGGTAACGCTAAGGTCTTCTCAGCCAAGGCTTGTGATCTCGCGGGATCTGGAGACGCACTGGAGGTAGCTTGAATGACGCGGCCAGGGACCGACACCCGGGCGGTGAGTATGCTTGGAGTGGTAGCCATGGTAACGCGGCTTGCACTCGTGACGTCACTTCCGGTCCCGCTGAGACGCGCAGCCGGGCGGAAGCCATGAAGGGGCGGCCACATGGATATGCTGCAGCTGTGGAGAGAATGGGGTCAGGGGGTAAGTGTTTGTCTTGTCTATTTAAACTTTCACTTTTTGGCACTTGTGTTATCCTGAAGAAGGGGTCTAGGTCCCCGAAACGTTGATATGACTTGCACCATTTGCACAAATACATGATTGCTGTTACAAGCCTCTGAGTGCCGCCTCGTCTTTTTGCTACATACCACCGGGTCCCGGTTGGGGAGGGCACCAGAGCAGCACCAGACCAGCATTGGACTAAGTGGAGTGCCGGAGCAGCTGTTCACATTATATATATATATATATATATATATTTAACTATCTACAGTGGTCGAAGCGGAAATTTTGAAGTTGGAGTATGGAAAAGTGAAGGTTGCAATTATGCAAGTGCCTCCAGGGAAGGGGGCATGGCCACTCAAAAGGAAGCATGTACTTCAGTGTAGTTTACAACACCATATACCCCTTATACACATTATGCACCACAATAGTAAGACCCCTTATACTACCTAGTACTGATGCCCCTTTCACATTATACCACACAGTATGAGCGGAAATTCACATTATACCACACAGTATGAGCTGAAGTTCACATTATAGCACACAGAATGAGCCGAAATTCACATTATAGCACACGGTATGAGTCAAAATTCACAATATAGCACAAAGAATGAGCCGAAATTCACATTATAGCACACAGAATAAGACGAAATTCACATTATACCACAGAATGAGCCGAAATTCACATTATAGCACACAGAATGAGCAAAAATTCACATTATAGCACACGGTATGAGCCAAAATTCACATTATAGCACATAGAATGAGACAAATTTAACAATATAGCACACGGTATGAGTCGAAATTCACATTATAGCACAAAGAATGAGCCGAAATTCACATTATGCCACATGGAATGAGGAAAAATTCAGGGAGAGTGACAGAGGGACAGGGAAAGTGACAGCAGGGACATAGGGACATGGAGAGGGACAGAGGGACAGGGAGAGTGACAGCAGGGACATAGGGACAGAGAGTGACAGCAGGGACAGGGAGAGTGACAAGGAAAGTGACAGCAGGGACATAGGGACAGGGAGAGTGACGGAGAGAGGGACAGCAAGGGCGTACAGTAGGGACTAGGGAGATGGAAAGGCAGCAGGGTAAGATTACCTACAGTATTTAGCAGCAGTGCTGAGGATGCTGTGGTCTGTGGTGCGGTGGATGAGGAGGTTGTGGCCGGCATGGTGCGGAGGAGGCGGAGATGCAGAGAAGGACTGTGGGTGGTGGTGGGGCAGCACGGGAAGCCTGGAAACGGTGTATAAGATGAGTGTTTAATACACCTTTGTGAATTGCTTCAAAGACTCTGAGTGCCGCCTTGTCTCTTTTCAAAATATTGCTACCAATTTGGAGGGCACACACACACATATCTATCTATCTATCTATCTATCTATCTATCTATCTATCTCTGTCTATCTATATAGCTATCTGTCTATCTCTATATATGTCCATATTGCCTGGTTCTCCCAATAAACAGTCAAATGCACCGGGGGCCCTCACAATATATTACATACAGTATCCGGAGGTGCGGCACTCCTGGTGGCTTAGAGAAAAAAGTCTGCATAGCAGCAAGTGAAGACAACGTTTCAAAGACTTTTATTCCGTCATTTTCATACCTGATGAAAATGACGGAATAACAGTCATTTTCCATGCTGCCAGGAGTGCCGCACCTCCGGATACTGTTTGTGTGCGTGTATATATATATATATATATATATATATATATACACTGGAGGCACCGGGGCGCATTACCATTTGAGGAGTGCCGGGCTATATGTATATATATATAATAAATAAAATAGAGAATGTGCAAGCGCCACAAATGTTATAGATACACCCGACTAAAAAAAACACTACCAATAATTTTGGGCGTCTGCCGTCCCTTAAGTATGCAGTAGTGGTGAGTTACTGTGGTAATGGTTTATGGTCAAAATGGTATAAGGGTATTGGCGACCACCGGTGTAATAAAAAAGTATTTCAATCCATGTATATAATAAAATAAAATATACAAATTTATTTGGTACAGATAAAATACAATTGATATGATAGTAAAAAAATGTGCAATACTAAAAAAGTGGGAAGAGGGGATGGACTGTGTTATAAAAACACATGCACAAGGTTCTAAAACCAAGTTTTACATAAAAAATAAATAAAATGACTAATAATGTTCAAAAACCAGAATAAATAAATAAGGAGAGTCTTAACTTGTAGGTAGAGGGTCACAGAGGGAGAGCCCAACGCGTTTCGTCCTGATGACTTCTTCAAGGGGCTGCAGCCGGTAGCCCGACATTTTAGTCCGGCTAAACATCCATTAAGTACGTTGCGATATAGGATGATTGACCATATACCACCTCGAATTAGAGGTGGCAATAGATCACTTAAACTAATGCAATGCGAGTCTGAATGGATATTCAGACTGGATACACTTAGCCCTAAAGGGGCTCAACGAACATCTAGGGCTTAATTGGTTCCTTTAATATTAATGAGCAGTGGTGAGGGCATCCAGGCAAATATAAAATTATTAATGTTCCATCATATTGTATTCCCCTTAGAGGCCCTTGATGTCTGCAATATGAAACCAATACAAGATTGCAATTAAGATCTATCTATAATAGCCAATATTTCGATATATAGTGTGGCATAAAGATTATCTGATTATTAGGCGCTTCAGGTTTGGGCTATCCGTAATTTTCAAATGTTTATTATGCACTAGCACTTTTGATGTTTGTATATTCATCTATGTGGGGGTTTTAGTGATATCCCAGCCCGCCCAGGTGAGGCGTGTGTTGGAATAACGTCATTGATGACGAGGAGCCGGCCAGGTGGGAGGTCCTGGATTTCGGCTTCCGGCGATTGGCGTCCATGTGGAGGGTACACTTATTTAGGTGAGTTATTTTGTATTATGTATTGTCTGATGAAAGTGCCCCAATAAAGTGGCACTGAAACGTTATTATATCTGCCTGTCTGAGCCGTGATTTATTTGAAAACTCCAGTAGTGCCGCACTTGGAGATTTGTGTGTGTATATATATATATATATATATATGTGTATATATATATATATATATATATGTATGTATATGTATATATATATGTATATATATATATATATATATATATGTATGTATATATATATATATATATATATATATATATATATATATTAATAACCCAGAACCTAATACTGCTCTTACTATTGCTCTGATGGTGGTGCTGGCTGGGTGCAGGCTGGCTCCACATGCTGTCCTCCCTGCAGCCTGTGTGCCCAGCCAATGGCTGAGCCACAGGCTGCTGCTCCACAGATGATTGGACAGCTGAGCCGTCGCTCAGCTGTCCATCCTATATACACTCCCTGCATGCGGCGCCGCTGCCGCCAGCATCTTAATGCAGTGAGCTGTGCAGTATTGAGCCGCCGAGGGAGTGGGGACAGAGATTGCACAGGTGCCCTGCATGTGGAGCCGCCGTGCCGGCTCCCGGGAGCGCAGCACCGCAGATCGGACTAGAGATCCGATCTGTGGCTGCAGCGGGGGCCCTTTTAAAAAGGGGGGCCCGGGGTACTTATCCCCGGGGCCCCCCTCTTAATCCGGCTCTGTCCCCCGCACTGCCTTCAACATGCCTCTTTGTCGTTGCGTAACTGCGAACACAAAAAGCGTTTGTATTTCTGCACATTCGTCGTACGCCTGACTTGGCACATGCGCATTGGTTCTTTTGCGCGTGCGCATTGGGCTAATCCCCGCTGCTTGCGATGCGAAGATCCGCTGCGATCAACTCAGAATGACCACCACTATTCGGTGTATGTTTAATGCAAGTCTAGCAACCTTATGCCAAGCCCCTTTAAACATTTTGCTTTATGTAAACAAAACATTTGATACTTTTTCTGCTTTAAGTACATATAAAAAAATACATTGTTCCAATAACGCACTTGAAACATTTATTATTTAGAACCTCTGTCTTTCAATTATGTGGGCTTATAAGAAAAGAACCAAGCTAGCAATGATGTAAAAAGAATCTGACATGAATTGGCATTGATTCAAGTGCACCTAATTAACAGAGAGCAGGGAAACTTTTCCACAATTTCGTGACCTCTATCTCTACTTTAAAAATGCAAGTTCTTGCATTTTCTACAAACCACTGGAAAAGAATGTTAATGAGGGAAGAAACTCACAAATAGTTTATAGTACTATTAACGCTCAATATAATGTAAGAAGTAGCAGTAATAGTCACAGGCAATCACTAGAAGTACACCAGCATAAATGTTAAGGCACATTAATGTGCCAGTAACAACAGCAATCTCCATTAATATGCTACAGACAGTAATAACAAAAATGTCCAATAAAATATCAGAAGTGCTCAATAATATGCAATTATTAATAGTAATATGTATTAGTAATCCACCACTTACAGCAATAGCGAGGGCCGGCTCCAGGCCTTCTAGCACCCTGAGCGAGAAAATGTAAAAGCGCCCCCCCCCCCGCTCCTGGAAAAGTGGGCGTGGCCTCTGGAAAAGTGGGCGTGGCCTCGTACCTTCATATCATCAAACTATAAATATATTTTCACACAATTAGCAGCCTTACACATAGCCACAGTAGTGTTCCTTACACACAATGTCTCCAGTATAGTGCCAGATACACATAATGTGCAGTGCCAGATAGACATGACATGCCCCCCAGCAGTGCCAGCTACACATGACATGCCCCGCAGCAGTGCCAGCTACACATGACATGCCCCGCAGCAGTGCCAGCTACACATGACATGCCCCGCAGCAGTGCCAGCTACACATGACATGCCCCCCAACAGTGCCAGCTACACATGATAGTGTTCACTTTTTAGGGCATGGTGCTGATCACAGGGAGGGCACATTTTTAAGTTAGGAGGGCAAAATGATGTACATACTGCTTGTTGTTTCCATACCTATATGCCAAAGCATGGACAGTGCCCCCCAGCAGTGCCAGCTACACGTGACATGCCCCCCAGCAGTGCCAGCTACATGTGACATGCTCCCCAGCAGTGCCAGCTACACGTGACATGCCCCCCAGCAGTGCCAGCTACACGTGACATGCCCCCCAGCAGTGCCAGCTACATGTGACATGCCCCCCAGCAGTGCCAGCTACACGTGACATGCCCCCCAGCAGTGCCAGCTACACGTGATATGCCCCCCCAGCAGTGCCAGCTACACGTGACATGCCTCCCAGCAGTGCCAGCTACATAAATGGCCACACAGTGCCAGATATGCACCCACAGTTCAGATACATAAATGCCCCCAGTGCCAGATGCATAAGTGCCCACACAGTGCCAGATACATTATTGCCCCCCCCAGTGTCAGATACATTAATGCCCCCAGTGCCAGATATGCCCCCACAGTGCCAGATACATTAATGCCCCCAGTGCCAGATATGCCTCCACAGTGATAGATACATTAATGCCCCCAGTGCCAGATATTCCCCCACAGTGCCAGATACATTAATGCCCCCAGTACCAGATATGCCCCCACAGTGATAGATACATTAATGCCCCCAGTGCCAGATATCCCCCCACAGTGAGAGATACCTTAATGCCCCCAGTGCCAGATATGCCCCCACAGTGCCAGATACATTAAATGCCCCCAGTGCCAGATATGCCCCCACAGTGCCAGATAAATAAATGCCCCCCCACAGTGCCAGATAAATAAATGCCCCCCCACAGTGCCAGATAAATAAGTGCCCCCACAGTGCAGATATACCCCCACAGTGCCAGATACATTAAATGCCCCCAGTGCCAGATATGCCCCCACAGTGCCAGATAAATAAATGCCCCCCACAGTGCCAGATAAATAAATGCCCCCCACAGTGCCAGATAAATAAATGCCCCCCACAGTGCCAGATAAATAAATGCCCCCCACAGTGCCAGATAAATAAGTGCCCCCACAGTGCAGATATACCCCCACAGTGCCAGATACATAAATGCCCCCACAGTGCCAGATACAGAAATGCCCCCACAGTGCCAGATACATAAATGCCCCCACAGTGCAGATACATAAATGCCCCCACAGTGCAGATATGCCCCCACAGTGCCAGATATGCCCCCACAGTGCCAGATACATAAATGCCCCCCACAGTGCAGCTGACCCGACAGTGCCAGATATACCCCCACAGTGACAGATCCGTAAATGCCCCCACAGTGACAGATCCATAAATGCCCCCACAGTGCAGATGACCCCACAGTGCCAGATATGCCCCCCACAGTGCCAGATACATTAATGCCCCCAGTGCCAGATATGCCTCCACAGTGCCAGATACATTAAATGCCCCCAGTGCCAGATATGCCTCCACAGTGCCAGATACATTAATGCCCCCAGTGCCAGATATTCCCCCACAGTGCCAGATACATTAAATGCCCCCAGTGCCAGATATGCCCCCACAGTGCCAGGTAAATAAATGCCCCCCACAGTGCCAGATAAATAAATGCCCCCCACAGTGCCAGATAAATAAATGCCCCCCACAATACCTGCGGCGCGGGAGGGAGGCACTGCTGCTGTCAGAGGGCGCGGGCCGGGACCGGAGGACTCTTCCAATGGTGGTGTGATCTGCGGGGAGGGGGAGTGTGGCTGTCTGCAGGCGGTGGTCGGTGTGCTGTATGCGCGCTGCGCGGCGCTGGCGTCTGACGTCAGACGCCGGCGCCGCGCAGCACACATATCGCGCACAACAGTTAAAGGCCGGGGACTTGCGGAGAGCTGCACAGAAGGGTCGGCTCCAGGTACGAATATGGCGGCGCCCATTAAGGGTGGCGCCCTGCGCGGCCGCTCTATTCGAACATGCCTGGAGCCGGCCCTGGCAATAGCTAATAATTTGCAACAGCACACCGTAGTATTGATTGGTAATTTGCCACGTTCACTAAGGCTCATTAATGTTCCATCTAAATAAGTGGCTACTATTATGTCACAGTGGTTTTAATACTCAGAATATTTCTTTTGTACTAGTAGTGCCTGTTAATTTTGTCTTAGTACCCTATTATATGTACAAGCAATAGTTTACATGCCAGTAAAATGTCTTCTGTAGTAGTGCTACCTATTGCATAATGGTCAGGACAGATTGCAAAAGTTTTTGGTGGGCTGTATGATATAGTCATACAGCAATGTTATTATTATTATTATTATTATTATTACAGATAAAAAGAAGAAGATGAAAGGTAAGCATTATATATACTACACTATATAAAATATGAAACTAATATAATGACAAAAATAAAGGGGGCATTTATATTCCTGAAAAGAAAAAGAGTGCAGTTAATAATAATAAAATATATGAGCACAGTTCATATTTATAAAAAATAAGCAAGGAACAATTAATAGTTATTAAACTAAAGGAGGCACAGTTCACAGTATAACTTTCCCAAGACATGATAAATACATTTTCCCCTATGCTGTTTTTAAAGGATAATAAACACAAAAAAGACTATGACTGTGTATAAAGTTTTAACTATCTGTGCTGAGAATTAAAATAGATCATGACAAAACTATTGTTGTACTTCCCCTTTAAACATACTTCCAGTAATAATATTATTATCTTTGCCTTTTCTATAAACACAGGTTAAGCCATTTAGACTTTTTCAGGGCAGAAATCTAAGCTATGTCGAGTAGATTGTATTCAATCTATAGCCATGTCTTTGTAAGATCAATATTAATTAAAAATGCAACCAAAGGTCTTTAATCACACAGTGTAGCTGCAGAATATACATGCTGAATTGAAGATGTTGTGGAACTTGGAAAAGTTTAACACCGATATTCTATTTATTAAAAAATGTACTTGGTAAAACAACTTTGTTTCATTATTCTTTGAATCATCTTGATAGATGATGATTGTATATGACTCTGAGTTCTAAAAATGGCAACATATCACCTTGAATTAACACTTTCTGAATTATTAGCATAGCACAATGTCTACAGTATATCATGCACAGTAGTTATTCCTGAATGCAATCCTTTTGTACTATAATTCATCCAAATGTTATCTCTATAGCTATTCCACATAATCATTTTTTTTTAAACAGTGAGTTTTGAACCGTTGTCACATTATTAACACTATTGTAATTATTTATCCAGGGTGTCTTTAGAAAAATATGCATTTCTCTGGCTGGGTTCACATGTTATACACAGGATAACATTGGGATATGCCGGAGCAACAGCGGAATTGGCACCAATCGGTCACGAGCTTTCTGGCCTGCCAGGATGCATCGGGGCTTCTCCATATAATCCCGCCCACTGACTCAGTCAAATCAGTTTTTTGTTTGGTGCGGCAAAGAGCCGGCCATGGTCACATGGCTGCTGTTATAGCAGCCTGTAGATTTTTATTATTTTATTTTTATAGTCTTACTATGGTTTTTGAGGGACTTTTCTTAACAGCGTCTTAAATGCATATTAGAAAGAGTCGCTCCAACAACTCTCCACCGGGTCGCAACAACGCTTACCTTCGCGGTATAGTGCTGTCTCGACGGGCATCTGTGTCGGATGATTCTAGCAGGTCCAGCAGACGTAACCAGGCTGTGGGCGGAGCATGGGGAGAAGGTAAGTCAATGGATTTCCTCTTACTAGGGGTTCCGGACACAGCTACACTGTATTGGTGGAGACTACAAACAGTGTGTTGATGCCCTGACCACTCTTAGGTGCGACAGCGCTATGCTTTAGGGATCATAGGCGCCAGGACTAGGTTGAGGCCGTGATCCTTAGAGTTTAAGTCAACAGGGGGAATTAGAAGCTCTTCTGGCCGCCCCTCCCCCAAATGCATGACCAGTTTCCGCGCGTCTCCCGTCCATGAACTGAATGACCTCACTTCCATCTCAGACGCTACCACGAGGTACTCGGTCGCAGCTTAGATGCTGCGGTTGTGTACACTAGAAATTTCCTGACCGAGTCACAGGCCTTAGCGTCTGCATACATGTGGTATTCACTGAGCGTCTGTGTCCGTTAGTGAGCGTCTGTGTCGCTTATCAGTTATCAGAACGGCAGTGTACACCAGTAGCGTCTGAATCCACTCAGCATCTTGCGAGCGTATTGATGAATATGGAAGTGTGGTGAGTCTCCCTGTATCCCGCTCTATGGAGGAAAGGTTATACAGTACTAAAATTCTCTCTACTTGTTTGTATGAATTGTTAATTTTGGTACATATTGCATATGAGGCCTGTATATTACTGTGTTTCTGCATGATATGTTTGAAAAAACCCAGTTTAAAACAGAAATTTAATTATCCCACTTACTTGTAAGTTATTATGATGGTGATTGTATTCTCATATGACAATGTCTAATACTTTAACATGAGACTGACTGCTAGTATATGTGCTGACTTTTATAAGTGTTGTCAGTTCTGTTCTGAACCTCAAATCAGGTACAAGAAATGGTTTGTGGGCAGATTGATATCACTTCTATATCTATATAAGTGATTTTCAGTCACAAAAGAGTGTAGTATTTGTAAAAATTGATTATTTACCTTGTCTGTGAGCGGCAAAAGTGACCCTACACCCTTAACATGCTTATCTGGTATGGTGATTTTGCATGGAATAGTTCAGTATCCTACTTATGAGGGGAAACACCCTGCTAGAGGGGTGTGGTCGCACAAACCTTGTTTGCAAATGCTGGCAAAGCTTAGCACCTGCAGTTCTACCCAAAGCAGGGGAATAGGTTACACTATTAACCCATGCAGGCAGCTTTTACAAATAGCCAGGCTATTAAACAGCAGAACAGATGGGTAACCAGGGTAGATACATCCATGTTACAGACTACACAAGATGAATTCCAATACCCCATATGATGATCAGATATAGTTGACCTTATTGATGCCAAAGCAGTGTCAAAATCTAAGGCACCTGTATTTAAACAGTGCTCCAGCAATGTTAAAGGGTATAAGTTCAAGCCTGGCCTGGAGCAGTTTTGTTAACTGTTTTAGGGATTCTTACTATCCCTTTCCAGCTGCAGACTGTTCAAAAAGAGAGAAGTTCCTCCTAGAGTAGATGCACATGTACTGCGACTTGTGCATAAATCTGCTTTGCAATTGTCATCTACCTCACTAAATGATGTCTCAGACAGAAGGGTAGATAGCTTCTTGAAAAATATATTTTCTCTATCAGGAGCAGTGGTAATGCCTGCTATGGCCTCGGCCTGGATTGCAAAAGCAATTGTAGAATGGGGGAGGAACTAGAGAATGGCCTCTCCCCTCCTACCAGGGAGCAGGAGTCTCATCTAGGTCGTATAAGACAAGCTGCCCAATATTTGGAAGAAGCAGCATTTGATATGGGTACAATTGCTTCTAAAGCATCAGCCTTGACAGTAGCCGCTCGTAGAGCAGTTTGGCTATGCACTTGGAAAGCAGAGGCAGAATCCAAGAAAGAGTTGGATGCATTTCTTTTTACTGGTAATATATTGTTTGGAAAACAATTGTCAGATAATCTAGAATCGGAAGCTGAATCCAAAAAGGTCAGATTTCCGGCTAGTTATAATCCTAAGACTAGGGGATCAAAATTTCGTCCATTTCGATGGCAAGGCAAAGCAAAAGCTAAAGAGGAGACTAAGCAACCCAGGTTCAATAGATCAGCCAGGGGTAGGAAGCAATGGGCTAGTAGAAAGCCAGCTTCCAAGCCTGAACAGAAGCCATCAGCCTGAAGATATGGGCCTCTGCCTGGAGGATTCCCTGGAGGGGGCCGACTCCTTCAGTTTGCACACATATGGCAACAGTCGGCGACAGATGCTTGGGTGCAGAAGGTGGTGTCTCTCGGTTATGGTATCCCATTCAGGAAGCAGCCTCCTCAAAGGTTTTTTTTGCACCAGCCCATCTCGAATAGAATCGAAAGCCAGGGCCTTGCAAGAAGCAGTTCAGAAATTGCTTCAGTCTGGTGTAATTATCCCAGTACCCCCATTGCAACAGGGACAGGGTTTTTACTCCAATATTTTCTTGATTCAGAAGCCGAATGGGTCATTCCGACCAATCCTCAATCTCTAAAGGTTAAGCAAATACATTTGGATTCTAAAGTTCCACATGGAAACATTACGCTCCATAATTTTGGCCATGGAACTGGGAGATTACATGGTATCTCTGGATACAGGATGCTTACCTACATGTGCCTATAGCACGGTCTCATCAATGTTACCTCAGGTTTGCCATCCTCCAGGCAGTACAGACGGTGTAATGGTTAGCATTACTGGTTCACAGAACTGAGGTCATGGGTTCGGTTCCCACCACTGCCCTAACTGTGTGGAGTTTGTATGTTCTCCCTGTACTTGCGTGGGTTTCCTCCAGGTACTCCGGTTTCCTCCCACAATCCAAAAAATATACTGATAGTTTATTCCAAGCTTTGCCCTTCGGGCTAGCAACAGCACCCAGGGTGGTTATGGCATCTTATCTCCGCAAGCAGGGGATAAGAATATTTCCATACCTCGACGACTTGTTAATCCTAGCACATTCACAGGAATGGCTTTTGAGCCACCTTCAACAGACAGTAGTTTGTCTGCAAAGACACGGCTGGCTCATAAACTGGGAAAAGTCGTCTCTGATTCCGTCACAACGGATGGTTCATTTGGGGGCATATAGGACTCAGGTCTACAGAGAATTTTCTTGCCAGAGAAAAAGATAGCGAAGGTGCAGGTCATGACCCAGGAGTCATAGCACACTCAGACAATGTCAGTCCATGCAGCAATGTGACTGTTGGGTCTGATGGTGGAATATGCACAATTCCACTCCATACCTTTACAGCACCTTATTCTGACCAAATGGAACTGAAATCATCAGACAATAAAAAAGCAGATGATAAAGTTTCCGGTAAACGTAAAAAGGTCTCTAGCGTGGTGGTTACAGACAGACCATTTAAAGAAGGGGAAACCTTTTTGGATAAAAGAATGGCAAGTCCTGACAACAGATGCCAGTCTTCAAGGCTAGGGAGCGGTGCTCGAAAGCCTTTGGTTCCAGGGAAAATGGACCATAAGGGAAAGTCGCCTGCCAATAAATCTGTTAGAAATAAGGGCCATATATATGGCTCTAGTTCAGGCGAAGGACAGTCTGCAAGGAAGAACAATCCAGATCCGCTCAGACAATGCAACAGCGGTAGCGTACCTCAATCATCAGGGAGGAACTCACAGCAAGAGACTGGTGGAGGAAGTGACTCACATACTGAAGTGGGCAGAGCTCCATCATCCAGCATTGTCAGCAGTGTTTGTTCCAGGAGTACTGAACTGGAAAGCGGATTTTCTCAGTCGACACTCCATTCAGGAAACCGAATGGGAATTACACCCAGAAGTGTTTCAGACTCTAGTAAACCAATGGGGTCTGCCAGAGATAGATCTCATGGCGTCGCATCTAAACAACAAGGTTCCAAGGTACGGATCAAGAACAAAGGATCCAGGAGCATTCCTTGTAAACGCACTGTCAGTGAATTGGAAATTTCATCTGGCGTATCTGTACCCTCCAACATCCCTGTTACCCAGGGTAGTGAGAAAAATAAAGCAAGCAAAAGGAGCCATAATTCTAATAGCTCCAGCTTGGCCCAGAAGGCATTGGTACACAGATCTACTAAGGATGTCCATGGAAGCACCAATACTGCTCCCTCAATGTCCAGATCTGCTAATGCAGGGTCCTTGTTGTCACAGCCATCTGGATTGTTTGTCTTTGACGGCGTGGCTGTTGAAAGCTCTATCTTAAGAAGCTAGAATCTTCAAAACAAGTAAAAACAAGTAATTCAAAGTAACTATGCTTAGAGCAAGAAAAACCTTCTTAAGCTCATATGTATTCATTAGTATAGGGAAAGAAGTTTGAATCCAAGATCTTTTTAAAGTATCCAGGATTTTGGATTTTTCTTCAAGCAGGATTGGATAGGGAGTTGGAAGTACCTTCCTTGAGAGTTCAAGTATCAGCATTAACTGTGTAGTTTCAGATAAAAGATGCTGACTTACAGGTTGTGTGTACTTTCTTTCGGGGAATTGTACACATTCAACCTCCATTCATTCCTCCTGCAGTTCCCTGGGATTTGAATCTAGTTCTTAAAATCTTTCAGGGACCTCTGTTTAAACCACTTAAGAGAGCAAGTCTTAAAGGGTTAACGGCTAAAGTGCTCTTTCTACTGGCAAGGGTGCCAGTTAGAAGAGTGTCAGATTTAGGAGCACGGTAGTGTAAGTCTCCTTTTCTAATATTATTTCCAGATAAGGTAGTTCTTAGAACTAAATCTGGTTATCTTCAAAAGGTGGTTTTAAAGTTTCACCTTAACGAGGAGATTGTAGTCCCAGCTTTTTCAGGTATCGGGACTTTCTGCGAGATAAGCGTCGCTGGACGTGGTCCGGGTAAGAATCTTCATAGATTGTACTATTGCCATCAGAAAAACAGATTCTCTCTTCATCTTCTACGGATTTAGAAGAGGATGGCCTGCTAATAAACAGACACTGGCAAGAGGGCTCCAAATGGTAATTTCAGCAGCTTATTCTCGTGCTCATCTCCCTACTCTGGCTAATGTCTCTGCATACTCTACATGTAAGGTAGGTCCTTCATGGGCTGCACAATAGGGTGCTTCAGCAGAACAGTTTGGTAAGGCAGCCACATAGGTCTTCCATTAACACTTTCATTAGACATTTTGCCATGGATACTTTTGCCTCTCATGATGCTGAATTCGGGCAAAAGATTCTCCTCGTTAATCAGGAGCGTCCCCACCACTAAACTGGCTTTGGGAATCCCAATGTTATCCTGTGGATAACCTGTGTACCCAGCCAGAGAAATTTACCGTTATGGTAAGAACTTACCGTTGATAACAGGATTTCTCTTATGTCCACAGGTATCCACAGGGGTCCCACCCTGACGCACCTGATTTGAGGATCTTGACAATCACTAAACCTCTTCCCTCTTGCATGGAAGGGTGTTTATGTGTGTTCTTATCGCCTAAATAGGTTTCTGCCTGATGCTCCTGCCTAAATTGCTGTGGAAAGTACTTATTTGACTGAGTCAGTGGGCGGGATTATATGGAGAAGCCCCGATGCATCCTGGGAGGCCAGAAAGCTTGTGACCGATTGGTGCCAATTCCGCTGTCGCTCCGGCATATCCCAATGTTATCCTGTGGACATAAGAGAAATCCCGTTATCAACGGTAAGTTCTTACCATAACGGTAAATTTTGCTGTGCAGCCTGCACCCACTTTGGGAAATTAATCAAGCCTTGGATAGAGATAGGGGTAAATTTACTAAGCTCCGTGTTTGCCGGCGTTGGCAAAAACGGGATAACTATCATTTTTTTAATTCACAGAAATTTACTGAAGAACAAACATTGGAGTGTTTGTATAAATAGAAGTGCAAAACACGGGTGGACCTGAACATATGATCAAATACACCATTGGCCAAACTCGAATATAATTTCCACTAAACAAAGGAATTTACAAAAATCGTTTCTGCAGACACAACCGTGAATTGTTAAAACTCTGATCAAAATGCACTTTTCAAATATACGTCCCCCTCAGCAGTGTGATTAGAGAAGTTGGCACAGATCAGTGAAATCTGTGCAGTGCTTCTCTGTGTAAGTGTGTAGAAATAGATAAAAAAAATAGGGAAAAAAAACTGTGTGAGGTCCCCCCTGCACATGCTTAACCAGCCCCAGACTCTTTGAGCCAGTCCTGTTTCTAAAAATACTGGGGGAAAACAGCAATAGGGTTCCCCTATATTTTTGGAACCAGCACCGAGCTTCACTAATGCCACCACCAGGGGACATGCTTATATTGGTCCCTGGCCGTAACATCAACCTCCCTAACTAGACAACCCTGGGTGGAGTTTCCTGGGGAAATGGGGGCCCCCCAATAAAGACATCCTCCCTGGGGCTTGCTCTACCAATAGGCAGCTTTAGGCAGCTGTGTAGGGTACCAGGATACGGGGGAGGGGTGCCACTGATTCTGCATATCACACAATTAAGGATATCTCTGAAATAATCATCATTGTTGTACTTAATACAAGTGGTGGCTGTGAAACTTATAAGTCACACTTTCATGTGAAGGGCTGGGAAGTGGGTATTGTTGGGGGTTGGGGGCAGTAGTCTGAGATTTTGACTAGGGTGCCAAGAAATCTTGCACCTGCCCTGGTACCTGGACTCAAGAGAACCTGATCTACACTAGGAAGAGGTGAGTATTGATTGTTTTTACAGGTTATGTCAGTGGCAAACGCAGGATTTCTAGAGGGTTTCCAAATACAATCCATAATCTTCCACTCTGCAGAACATTGGAGTCTGGGGAATTTGGTCTTTTTATACACTGGGCAATGTATGGAATACAGTATTAATATTTAACACTATAGATGGTCTAGGGTAAAGGTTCTCAAACTCTGTCCCCAGTACCCCGCACAGTTCATGTTCCAGGACACCTGTATATTTTTTAAATGTGACAGTTGGTGAGACACACTGCACATGTCTGGTGACCTGGAAAACATGAACTGTGTGGGGTCCTGAGGACCAAGTTTAAGAAACCATGGTCTAGGGTACAGACTGTATAAAACATATTTAAATAATATAAGATAAGTGGTCGGGAAAAGGTTAAACATACCATAATATATACACAAACATAAAAGAACCAGTACTGCACTTTCTAAGGACACATTATCCCACCTTATGGTAAGGCTCCTGTCTTTTCTTCCTGGTAGCTAATCTCTGGTCCTGTGTACTGAGTATGTGCAACAGTTCTGCTAGGTCCCTTAAACTGCATGATGGTGCGGCCGCACTAGTAATAGTATTATATACTATTGCTATTGTTGTCATAAGTTAAGCCACATGCCAAGAGGGGGGGGGGGGGGGGGTTCTGGGCAACCAGAACCCCCCTGCGTTTGACTATGTATGTGGATGTCTACTTGGACAAGAGGACATGAATGGCTACAGGGATTGTGTGTAAGTATTTGTGAGTGTGATTATGAGTGCGTAGAAGTGATTATTAAAGTTTTACTTTCACGGTGTGAGTACTGTTTTTTTTAAATATTTCTTTTACATGGGGACTACAGGAACCAGTTGCACATTAATGCCCCGCATGCTGGTACTTGTTGTTCTCCAAGCATACCTCCCAACATGACCCTCTCCAGGAGGGACAGAATGCTCTGCTCCTGGACTTTTCTCTTAATTTATGATTGCCATCATCTGTGGTGAAACACCTTTCTCATCCATTAACCTGTTCAAAATAGGTGCATACAATCACAAATTAAGAAAAAAGTCCAGAAGCAGAGCATTGTGTCCCTTCTGGAGAGGGTCATGTTGGGAGGTATGTCCAAGTATGTTGCTGGTTTCAAAAATATGGGGAACCATTATGTCTTTCCCCATATATTTTTGGAGTCAGGACCAGTCCAAAAGCCC
The DNA here is from genome assembly GCF_028390025.1 of Pseudophryne corroboree. NCBI lineage: Eukaryota > Metazoa > Chordata > Amphibia > Anura > Myobatrachidae > Pseudophryne > Pseudophryne corroboree. The sequence goes on from NC_086450.1 coordinate 309,652,248, forward strand.
CTGTATTTTTAAAACCATGACTGGCTCAAAGAGCCCAGAGCTAGTTATGTTTGTGGGAGGGGTGGGACACATTTTTTTTTAAAACAACTTGTACACTTTTTAACATATTTACAGAGTAACACTGCACAAATCTGACATCTGTGCAGGCTTCATGTACGGAAGTGTTTGATTGCTGGCAAACAAAACAACCAAACACAGACATATACACCATTTGAAAAACAATTAACTAAAACACAGGAGAGTAGTAAATTACTGTGTTTAAAGCACCTGTGTCTGATCAATATCACCCATGTTTGATCTCAGACAAACACGGGTGAAATGCAATTCTTAACGAAAACACAAATGGTGAACTGTCCCAAGGCGCAAAAGGACTTATGCAGCTGTATACACACAAAGGGACCACCAAATCCCCAAAGGTACAATAGGCAAGAAAAATGTGGTATAAAAGCGCTCAGTCCTGTTAACACACAAATGTCCCAAATAAAACCTTTTCAGGATGTATCTTTTAAGGCTCGATGTGATGCTTGCATCAAAAGAGTCAATTTCTGTTCATCTCTTCATAGGGTTCCTTTCAGTAGGGAACATACCTCAAAAAAAGACCAAATGAAGATGGCATAGTGTAGTAAGTTTTAAAAATGTATACACCAGCGTGAATGTGGAAAGATGAGTGTGAGGAAAGATCTGCGTACCAGAACTTACACTATAATTAGGTGATTTACTCCCATAAAGGTATCTTTAGTCACCAATCGTCCATAGATAGACCAACTGTGCACACTCCTTCATGCGACAATCCCTATGATGGGATGTACCGTACTCACATAACAAATGGCAGTGACCCTCCCGTAGCGGTTTCTTTACTCTGTGCTCCAACCTTATATCACTCAGTAAGGGAGGTAGTGTATGTACTGATTCTCCGAACGGAGTTTGGACCGCACAGAAAAAACAACAAAAAGGAGGAACTTAAAAAATGCTTAAAATGTATTTAAAAAAGAAAATTTCTTTAAAAACAATCATGGGATACTTGACATCAGATGGAACAAAGGTACGTGTGAATGCCTCACAGGAAATGCCCAAACGTCTGGTCCCCAGATATGATGAAAAGAATTTCAATAGTGCTCCTGAACCAACATGTTTCAACTATTTTTAAAGTATTTTTCAAGGTTAGAGAGCACTACTGGATCGAATCCCTTTATCCCTTACAACATGCACATCACTTCCGGACGCGGACTGCATGTGGTCGGTTACTTCCTATCTTCCCTAACTTCTGCCAACCGGCCAACCATGACCGGATATGAGAAGTGAAAAGCACAATCTGAACGCATCTACATGTTACCATGCGACAACCGGTATATGACTTGGGGAAATAACAGAATTACAACTGCTGTTAAACTAAAATCGCCAACCACTATATGGCCGCCGTCAGCCTGGATACACTCTACTTAGAAGGGCTATGCAGGAAAGAGAATCATAAATACATAATTACTGAAAAAAGAAATAACATACAATCATTATAATAAATGACGGAATTAATAAATTGTTAAAATTAAAGAAACCATTTTAATGAATCATGAATTTGAGTGGTTTCTTTAATTTTAACAATTTATTAATTCCGTCATTCCATCATTTATTATAATGATTGTATGTTTTTTCTGTAATTCTGTTATTTCCCCAAGTCATATACTGGTTGTCGCCAGTAGGTGGAGATCATATATTGGTTGGCAACAGTATGGATGTGCATACTGGTTGGCGGAAGCTTACGTAAGACACATAGAGACGAATAGGTACATCCTAATTAAAATATACACGCTATGCCCACCTAATATTTAATATTAGAGATCAATAGAACAGAGACTTTAATATGTATTCTATATGATTGATTACAGGGTTATATATAGATATGATTGGATCACGTCCCCTTTCGTTCACATCCGGTCACGGTTGGCCGTCGGGTGTGAGCTAGGGGAGATAGGATGTAGTCTCTTTGTGTATGGTTCCTTTGAGTGGGACCTATGTGGGCTGTCGCGGCCATGAGATGGTTAGGCGTTTTGGGCCGGGCAGTGGATGCACGTTCGTTGCTCAAGCGCCGGTTGGCGGAAATGGGCGGAAGTTCATATTGGTTGGCATCCGTAAGGATACACTCAATGGTTGGAGGAAGTAGACGGAAGCCACGGAGCGTGGGACGTTAAATCTGGTATACAGAGCCTAATTAAAAATACATACGTGATGCCCATGTAATATTCATCATGAGAGGTCAATAGAATGGATGTTCTATTATGTATTTAAAACGATTGCTCGTATGGTAACATGTAGATCCTTTCAGATTGTGCTTTTCACTTCTCATATCCGGTCATGGTTGGCCGGTTGGCGGAAGTTAGGGAAGATAGGAAGTAACCGACCACATGCAGTCCACGTCTGGAAGTGATGTGCATGTTGTAAGTGATAAAGGGATTCGAATCAGTAGTGCTCTCTAACCTTGAAAAAGACTTTAAAAATAGTCGAAACATGTTGGTTCAGTAGCACTATTGAAATTCTTTTCATCATATCTGGGGACCAGGCGTTTGGGCATTTCCTGTGAGGCATTCACATGGCCGGTTTGTGCCATATAGGTATACCTTTGTTCCATCTGATGTCAGGTATCCCATGATTGTTTTTAAAGAAATTTTCTTTTTTAAATACATTTTAAGCATTTTTTAAGTTCCTCCTTTTTGTTTTTTTCCTGTGCGGTCCAAACTCCGTTCGGAGAATCAGTACATACACTACCTCCCTTACTGAGTGATATAAGGTTGGAGCACAGAGTAAAGAAACCGCTACGGGAGGGTCACTGCCACTGTTATGTGAGTACGGTACGTCCCATCATAGGGATTGTCGCATGAAGGAGTGTGCACAGTTGGTCTATCTATGGACGATTGGTGACTAAAGATACCTTTATGAGAGTAAATCACCTAATTATAGTGTGAGTTCTGGTATGCTGATCTTTCCTCACATTCATCTTTCCACATTCATGCTGGTGTATACATTTTTAAAACTTACTACACTATGCCATCTTTATTTGGTCTTTTTTGAGGTATATTCCCTACTGAAAGTAACCCTATGAAGAGATGAACAGAAATTGATGCTTTTGATGCAAGCATCACATCGAGCCTTAAAGGATACATCCTGAAAAGGTTTTATTTGGGACATTTGTGTGTTAACAGGACTGAGCGCTTTTTATACCACATTTTTCTTGCAAAATGCAATTCTTAGTAAATTTACCCCATAAAGTGGAGTAGTTGCACAAACCAACCACTCAGCATTTGTTATTTGAAAGACTGTGCTAGATAAATGACTGGTTATTTTGGGTAACTTCTCCACTTTATCTCTTTCCAAGGCTTGATACATTTCCACCAGAGTCAGATTAAAACTCCTTGGGTTGACACAAGACATTGGTTTGTAAATGCTTCTACCATTTTTTTCAAAATAAACACATATACAAAAGGTTTAGCGAAATCAAAGCTCCTCAGTGCCCATTGGGCCCTAGTCTAGGGCCTAGATTGTGTAATAGATGATCTAGCTTAGATTTATGTTGTCTTTTTCTTTACCATAGAGTTGCTAAATAGGGCTTCAATTAAGACAGTATTTTGTAGATTTTACAAATCTTTCTGAAATGAAACAAATCAACTAAATGTTAGCAGAAAGTCTGAGATGGATAAGAATGTGCAATGTTTAGGTTAGTCAATCTTAATCCTACCCTTCAAAAATGGAAAAGAGCACAGCATACATACACCCTTTTGTTACTTTGTGTTGGGGATTTTTGCCATAATTGTAGAAATTGTTGTGTAGTTTGTAGATTAGTGCACACACACCTGAGTTAATATTGGTGTTTAAACTAGGCCAGTTCTTTTCTACACCACAGCAGAGAGGTAGGTGGTTCCCAAACCCCAGCACAGTAATTTACACAAAGATAAAATATTGTCTTTTTATTAAGCAGGAACTATTCATCATTTTCTTAACTTTTCAAGCTGAACATCAACAATAATAATTACATAGCACAATCTATTATATTTGTTCAACACTGTATCACTGTACCAACAATTGTGTATAGTTACTCCGCATTTCATTTCACTTCACGTATTACTGTATGCTATTTGGTTGATTAAATAGTTAATGTCTCAGCAATCTCTATATGCTATGGAACAATTTTCACTGTTTATTTATTCAGAAATTTTTACTGATATATAGCTGTAATATTAATATTGTTACAGTAGTGCAACAATATTACAAATAAAGTGTTGAAACTTCAGCTTTATAAACAAATCTATGAACACACAACTATGGGGGTAATTCAGACCTGATCACTAGGCTGCGTTTTCGTACAGCGGGCGATCAGGTCTAAACTGCGCACAAGTATGCACCACAATGCACAGGCACAAAATGGATCGCCGCTCAGAAATGGGTTTGTGCGAAGGATTCATTCGCACGGGCGTTTGCAAGGAGATTGACAGGAAGAAGGCATTTGTAGGTGGCAACTGACCATTTTCTGGGAGTGTTTGGAAAAACGCAGGCGTGTCCATGCATTTGCAGGGAGGGTTCCTGATGTAAATTCCGGTCCCAGACAGGCTAAAGTGATCGCAGCGGCTGAGTAAGTCCTGGGCTGCGCAGAGATTGCACAAGATCTGTTTATACAGCTCTGCTACACACTTGCACAGCTAAAATACACCCCCCCTCTAGGCGGCGACTATCTGTTCACAGCAGTGCAAAAATCACCTGCTAGCACTCAGGGCTGAATTAGGCTCTATGTGTCATTAATTATGTGCACAATATCATACCTGTGTATCCTCTCTGGCCAGACTTTAAGTGGTGTACTTTAATGAGGATACCTTGGGGTAACATTCCATCTTAAATATACAGTATGAAATTCTGTCTCAAACCACACACACACACACACACACACACACACACACACACACACACACACACACACACACACACACACACACACACACACAGTACTGGGCAAAAATATTAGGCAGGTGGGGAAAAAATGCTGCATAGTAAGAATGCTTTCAAAAATTGTTTTTTTTGCATCAATAATTTTTTATTGAAAAAACAGTTTTCAATTTTTGAAGGGGTGGGGAACTGAAAAGAAAAAGAAAGGGAGGTGAGGGTACACAGAACGAGGGATATGGGATGTAGACATACACAGACCATACATATCAAACAGGAACACATAACAGTTTCAGATAAACATAGGCAATCGTAGTACCTCAGGAAAAGAATAGCCAGTGAGACATAAGTCCAGCAGTAAATTATACCAGAAAATAGCTTATCGTACAAGACTATAGTCTATACTGGACAGTTAGTAGATTAAAATGTATGGGGGTTAGTTAAGATGGAGGAGATGCACCATCACCTACTGACATATATTCATGCCAAGGCATCCATTTAACCATTGGAGAGGAAGATGAGGAAGAATAAGGCATAAAATAAGATTTTAAACCTACCGGTAAATCTATTTCACCTAGTCCGTAGAGGATGCTGGGGACTCCGTAAGGACCATGGGGTATAGACGGGCTCCGCAGGAGATAGGGCACCTAAAAGAACTTTGACTATGGGTGTGCACTGGCTCCTCCCTCTATGCCCCTCCTCCAGACCTCAGTTAGAGAACTGTGCCCAGAGAAGATGGACAATACAAGTCAGGATTTAGCAATCCAAGGGCAAGATTCATACCAGCCCACACCAATCATACCATGTAACCTGGAACATACATAACCATTTAACAGTATGAATAAACGACAGTAACGGTCCAAGACCGATGTCAACAGTAACATAACCCTTATGTAAGCAACAACTATATACAAGTCTTGCAGAGTTTCCGCACTGGGACGGGCGCCCTGCATCCTCTACGGACTAGGAGAAATAGATTTACCGGTAGGTTTAAAATCTTATTTTCTCTTACGTCCTAGAGGATGCTGGGGACTCCGTAAGGACCATGGGGTTTATACCAAAACATCCAATCGGGCGGGAGAGTGCGTATGACTCTGCAACACCGACTGAGCAAACGCTAGGTCCTCATCAGCCAGGGTATCAAACTTGTAGAATTTAGCAAAAGTGTTTGACCCCGACCAAGTCGCCGCTCGGCAAAGTTGTAATGCCGAGACGCCTCGGGCAGCCGCCCAAGAAGAGCCCACCTTCCTAGTGGAATGGACCTTAACCGAATTTGGTACCGGCAATCCAGCCGTAGAGTGAGCCTGCTGAATCGTATTACAGATCCAGCGAGCAATAGTCTGCTTCGAAGCAGGAGCGCCAATCTTATTGGCCGCATACAGGACAAACAGAGCCTCTGTTTTCCTAATTCTAGCCGTCCTGGCTACATAAATTTTTAAGGCCCTGACTACGTCCAGGGATCTGGAATCCTTCAGGTCACTTGTAGCCACAGGCACCACAATAGGTTGATTTATATGGAACGAAGAAACCACTTTAGGCAAAAATTGCGGACGTGTCCTCAATTCAGCTCTATCCACATGAAAAATCAAGTAGGGGCTCTTGTGTGACAAAGCCGCCAATTCTGACACTCGCCTTGCTGATGCTAAGGCCAACAACATGACCACCTTCCAGGTAAGAAATTTCAACTCAACCTTGTTAAGCGGTTCAAACCAGTGTGATTTTAGGAACTGCAACACCACGTTCAGGTCCCATGGTGCCACTGGAGGCACAAAAAGGGGGCTGGATGTGCAGCACTCCCTTTACAAACGTCTGGACTTCTGGAAGAGAAGCCAATTCCTTCTGAAAGAAAATCGAGAGGGCCGAAATCTGAACCTTAACAGAGCCTAATGTCAGGCCCATATCCACTCCTGTCTGTAGGAAGTGGAGAAAACGACCCAGATGAAAATCTTACGTAGGTGCATTCTTGGTTTCACACCAAGACACATACTTTCGCCAGATACGGTGATAATGCTTAACCGTCACCTCCTTCCTAGCCTTTATTAAAGTTGGGATGACCTCATCCGGAATCCCCTTTTTCGCTAGGATTCGGCGTTCAACCGCCATGCCGTCAAACGTAACCGTGGTAAGTCTTGAAATACACAGGGCCCCTGCTGCAACAGGTCTTCCCTCAGAGGAAGAGGCCAGGGATCTCCTGTGAGCATCTCTTGTAGATCCGAGTACCAGGCCCTTCGAGGCCAGTCTGGGACAACGAGTATCGTTCGTACTCTTCTTCGTCTTATGATCCTCAACACTTTTGTGATGAGAGGAAGAGGAGGAAACACGTAGACCGATTTGAACACCCACGGTGTTACCAGAGCGTCTACTGCAATTGCCTGAGGGTCCCGAGACCTGGCGCAGTACCTCCGAAGTTTTTTGTTGAGGCGTGACGCCATCATGTCTATTTGAGGAGTTCCCCAAAGACGTGTTACTTCTGCAAAGACTTCTTGATGAAGTCCCCACTCTCCTGGATGGAGATCGTGTCTGCTGAGGAAGTCTGCTTCCCAGTTGTCCACTCCCGGAATGAAGACAGCTGACAGAGCGCTTACATGATTTTCCACCCAGCGAAGGATCCTTGTGGCTTCCGCCATCGCGACTCTGCTTTTTGTCCCGCCTTGGCGGTTCACATGAGCCACTGCTGTGACATTGTCTGACTGAATCAGAACCGGTAGGTTTCGAAGAAAACTCTCCACTTGTCGAAGGCCGTTGTAAATGGCCCTGAGTTCCAACACATTGATGTGTAGACAGGACTCCTGGTCTGACCAAAGACCCTGAAAATTTATTCCCTGTGTGACCGCTCCCCATCCTCGGAGGCTCGCGTCCGTGGTAACCAGGATCCAATCCTGAATTCCGAACCTGCGACCCTCCATGAGGTGAGCACTTTGCAACCACCACAGGAGGGACACTCTGGTCCCTGGGGACAGAGTTATTTTCCGATGTAAGTGCAGATGGGACCCGGACCACTTGTCCAGAAGGTCCCATTGAAAAGTCCTTGCATGGAACCTTCCGAAGGGAATGGCCTCGTAGGCCGCCCCCATTTTCCCCAGAACTCGAGTGCATTGGTGAACTGACACCCTTTTCGGTTTTAGCAGGTCTCTGACCATGTTCTGGATGTCCTGGGCTTTCTCTATTGGGAGGAAGACCTTCATTTGTTCCGTATCCAGTATCATACCTAGAAACTGTAGTCGAGTTGTCGGAATCAACTGTGACTTTGGTAGATTTAGAATCCAACCGTGTTGCTGGAGCACTCTCAGCTAGAGCGCCACACTGCTCAGCAATTTCTCCCTTGATCTCGCTTTTATCAGGAGATCGTCCAAGTATGGGATAATTGTGACTCCATGCTTGCGCAGGACCACCATCATTTCCGCCATTATCTTGGTGAAAATCCTCGGGCCGTGGAGAGTCCAAACGGCAACGTCTGAAATTGGTAATGACAATCCTGTATAGCGAATCTCAGGTATTCCTGATGGGGGGCATATATGGGGACATGAAGGTATGCGTCCTTTATGTCCAGAGACACCATAAACTCCCCCTCCTCCATGTTGGCTATTATCGCTCTGAGAGATTCCATTTTGAATTTTAATCTTTTTATGTACAGGTTTAGGGATTTCAGATTCAAAATAGGTCTGACCGAACCGTCCGGTTTCGGGACCACAAATAGGGTTGATGAGTCACCTCTTCCCTGCTGGTGCAGGAGAACCTTGATTATCACTTTCTGTATACACAGCGTTTGAATTGCAGCTAACACTATATCCCTTTCCGATGTGGAAGCTGGTAGGGCCGATTAGAAAAATCGGCGCGTGGGCACCTCCTCGAATTCCAATTTGTAACCCTGGGAAACTATTTCCAACACCCAGGGATTCAGGTCCGAACTGACCCAGGCCTGACTGAAAAGTCGAAGACGTGCCCCCACCGGTGCGGACTCCCTCAGGGGAGCCCCAGCGTCATGCTGTGGGTTTTGGAGCAGCCGGGGAGGACTTTTGTTCCTGGGCACCTGCCGAAGCAGGTGCTCTCTTGCCTCTGCCCTTACCTCTGGCGAGGAAAGAGGATCCCCGACCTCTTTCGGACTTGTGCGACTGAAAGGACTGCATCTGATAGGGTGTTACTTTCTTTTGCTGTTGGGGAATATATGGTAAAAAATTTGATTTACCTGCTGTAGCTGTGGAAACCAGGTCCGTCAGCCCATCCCCAAACAATACATCACCCTTATAGGGTAGTACCTCCATATGTTTTTTGGAATCCGCATCACCCGTCCATTGGCCAGTCCATAAGGATCTTCTCGCTGAGACAGACATGGCATTGGCCCTAGAAGCTAGCAATCCAATGTCCCTTTGAGCATCCCTCATAAATAAGACTGCGTCTTTAATATGGGCTAGTTAGGAATATAGTATCCATATTATCAAATTGATCTGTCAGCTCATCTGTCCAAGCTGCAATTGCGCTACACACCCATGCCGACGCAATTGTCGGTCTTAGCACAGCACCCGTATGAGAATAAATACACTTTAAGGTAGTTTCTTGCCTGCGATCTGCAGGGTCCTTAAGGGCCGCTGTGTCAGGAGACGGTAGCGCCACTTTCTTGGACAAGCGCGTCAGGGCCTTGTCCACAGTGGGGGGTGATTCCCAAATCTCCCTGTCCTGCTTAGGGAAAGGGTATGCCATATAAATTCTTTTGGGGATCTGCGGTCTCTTATCCGGAGTCTCCCAAGCTTTTCCAAAGAATTCATTTAATTCATGAGATGTGGGAAAGTTAATTATCTGTTTCTTTTCCTTAAACATGTGTACCCTTGTGTCGGGGACCGAGGGTTCATCCACAATATGCAACACATCCCTTATTGCCACAATCATACACTGAATGGTTTTAGTCACCCTAGGGTGCAATTTTACTTCGTCATAGTCGACACTGGAATCAGAATCCGTGTCGGTAGTAGTGTCTTGTGTTAAGGGACGCTTTTGAGACCCCAACGGGCCCTGTGAGTCGGTCCAATCCGAGGATTGACCCCCTGATGTCCCCCCATAAATCAGCCTTATCAAGCCTTTTATGTAAAGATGCCACACTTGCATTCAACATATGCCACATGGCCATCCAATCTGGAGTCGGCACAACCGACGGGGACACACCACTCATTTGCTCCACCTCCTCCTTGGAGAAGCCTTCCGCCTCAGACATGTCGACACACACGTAGCGACACCCCACACACACAGGGATTAACCTATAAGGGGACAAAACCCCAACCAGGTCCTAAGGAGAGACAGAGAGAGAGTATGCCAGCACACACCAGCGCTTATAAACACTGGGAAAAATATGTCCAGATAGCGCTTTTTTATATATAATAAGCCAATTCCCACTCACTGCGTCGCTAATATGCCCCCTTCCTCTTTTTTCCAGCCTGTGAAGTTCAGCAGGGGAGAGACCAGGGAGCCAGCATTTTCCTCATGCAGCTTCTGTGGAGAAAATGGCGCTGGTTAGTGCTGAGGATCAAGCCCCGCCGATGGCGGGTTTCGGTCCCAGTGATTTTTCAATAAAATGGCGGGGGATCAAAGATTTACTGCCTCCGCAGCCTAATCAAACTGTATTTGGCCAAAATGTGAGGTTTATTGCTGCCCAGGGCGCCCCCCCCTGCACCCTGCACCCTTCAGTGCTGCTCAGTGTGTGTGTGACTGGGAGCAATGGCGCGCAGCTTACCGCTGCGCGCCTTACCTCATGAAGATCTGATGTCTTCTGCCGCCTAAGATGTCTTCTGTCTTCTCATCCGGCTTCTATCTTCGGCATCTGTGAGGAGGACGGCGGCGCGGCTCCGGGACGAACCCCAGGAGAGACCTGTGTTCCGACTCCCTCTGGAGCTAATGGTGTCCAGTAGCCTTAGAAGCAGTGCCCAACTTGACAAGCCAGCTCTGCTTCTCTCTCCTCGGTCCCACGATGCAGGGAGCCTGTTGCCAACAGGACTCCCTGAAAATAAAAAACCTAACAAAATTCTTTTTCCACAGAAAACTCTGGAGAGCTCTCTGCAGTGCACCCATTCTCCTCTGGGCACAAGATCTAACTGAGGTCTGGAGGAGGGGCATAGAGGGAGGAGCCAGTGCACACCCATAGTCAAAGTTCTTTTTAGATGCCCTATCTCCTGCGGAGCCCGTCTATACCCCATGGTCCTTACGGAGTCCCCAGCATCCTCTAGGACGTAAGAGAAACTCTGTTTCCATGGTGAAGTGGAATTGCATCTTATTAATAACCATAGTTATAGGAGGGGCTGAAGATTGCTTCCATTGTTGGGCTATCGCCACCGTAGCTGCAATACATATGTGTCCCAACATATATCTATGGTGAGATAATACTTCCACAGGGAAGATATGTAGTAAAGCTAAAGCCAGAGATGGGAGTAATGACAAGTGCAATACTCTGTTAATCAACTTAAATATCTCGGCCCAGAAATTTAGTATGGAGGGACAGGTCCAGAAAATATGAAAGATAGTGCCTACTTCACCACAATTACACAAGCAGTACTTAGAACAGGAGTGCCAGAAAGTGTGTAGTCTATCAGGAGTCAAGTATAATCTATTTAGCAGTTTGATATGCATCTCTGTGTGATTCAGGCACCTCGACATTCGATAAGATGATAGAAATATCTGTTTCCACTGAGCATCAGATAGTGGAAATCCCAAATCCACCTCCCATTTCAAGTGTGCATTTGACTAAGATATAGGGATCAAACTTAACACAGTCTTGTACCAAAAATATATATACCTGTTCGAGTTATTTTGGGATAGACGCGCTAAAATGTCCGGAGATATTGGACACATAGCTACCGCTTGTTTAGGTAAACCTGTGTACCAGTGCTGAACCTGAAGATAATGGAAGAATTCCCTACTCGGGAGGTTGAAACAGGACTGCAGTACAGAAAATTGAAGGACACTATTACAGTCCAAGAGATCACCTAAAACACTCATATTACAAGTATACCATATAGAAAGATTAAGATTAGGGATTATTTTAGCTATAGCATGCAGTGAAATTGAAGCATAGGGAAATAAATGAGCAGGGATACAACAAATCAATTTGTCCCAGATCTTCAGAGACGTTTGTACGGATGGAAGTAGGGCTAAGAAAGAGGGTCGTGATCTCGGTTGTATTTAAGAAGGTCGTCTAAAAAGGAAAAACTGAACTACTCAGTTTTGCTGTGGACACCCAACTCGCATCAGGTGACACATCCAACCAATATTTGAGCTGAGTTAATACACAGGCCTCCGGGGGGGTAAATTTACTAAGATGGGAGTTCTATTTAAGGTGGGATGTTGCCCATAGCAACCAATCAGATTTCAGGTATTATCTTCTAGATGGTGCTAGATAAATGAGAAGTAGAAGCTGATTGGTTGCTATGGGCAACATCTTATCTGAAATAGAACTCCCATTTTAGTAAATTTAACCCCGGGTATAGAACTAAATCTGGCATACCTAGTCCTCCATGTCTACGTGGCAGAATCATTTTGGTGCGGGTTAATCTAGGCGGGTGTGTTTTCCACACATAACGTAATAAAATAGAATGGCACTTATCTAAATACTTTTTGGGAAAAAAGAAGGGAATAGTGTAGTATAAATACATGAGTTTGGGAAGGACAGTCATTTTGAAAGCTGCAAAGCGGCCTAACCAGGAGATATCATAAGATAAACAAGAATTAGTCAAACCTAGAAAATTATCAAGTAAAGGGGGCAAGTTAACTTCAAAGACAGAGGAAGTAGAGGGAGGAATAAGGAATCCTAAGTATTGAAGGGAAGCAGAACGTAAATTATATGGATATTGTGATCAAAGGGAGGATAGTATCGGCGCTGGAATATTAACAGGGAAAGCGTCTGTTTTTGTCATGTTCATTTTATAGTATGATGCCTCACTATATTTTTTCAACAAATCATGTAAGCATGGGAGAGAGGATAGGGGATCCTTAACGAATAAAAGGACATTGTCCACAAACAGGCATAATTTATGCAAATAATTGCCAATCAACACCCCTGGGAAGCCACTGGCCATACGAATCCGTTCAGCAAGAGGTTCAATGCCCAAAGTAAATATCAAGGGTGACAAAGGGCAGCCCTGCCTTCTCCCATTAGTAATTGGAAATATATCGGACAGGAAGCCATTGCTAAATACTCGAGCAGAGGGAGAACTATATAGAGCTAGCACCGAAGAAAGGATTGGCCCAGTAAAACCAAACCTCTCCAAAACAGAGCACATATAGAACCAATTCAGCCTATCAAAAGCTTTCTCTGTGCCTAAGGGGAGGAGAAGAAAGCTAGAGTTAGGAGTAAAAAATCAATTATATCAAATACTCTACGAGTATTGTCGAAAGCCTGTCTACCAGGTATGAAACCAACCTGGTCAGGATGGATCAGGGATGGTAAAAATTAATTTGAGCGAGTAGCAATGAGTTTAGCGAAAATATTAACATCTCCATTCAAGAGAGCAATTGGCCTGTAATTTTGGCAATACGCCGGGTTTTTACCCGGTTTAGGAATGGTTATTATTTGGGCCTCCAGCATTTCCCTTGGAAAAGTTCCAAGAGAAGACACTACATTGTACAGTGAAGTTAAAATATGGGACATATGATTGCTCATAGAAACATAGAACTCATTAATGAAACCACCAGGGCCAGGGGCTTTACCACACGGCAGTGATTTCAACACCGTTTCTACCTCCTGAGAAGTCCATGGGGCATTCAGAATTTCTAGTTGCTCTGTTTTAAGAGAGAGGAGGTTAATATCCGCTAGGAAGGATTGTACCGAAGCAAGAGTGGGTTGAAAAGTTAAAGGGTCAGACGCAAGGTCGTATAAGCTAGTATAGTACTTGACGGACTGATTTGCTATATCATAAGGGTTGGACAATTTAACACCTTGAGGAGAGATCAAGAATGTAATCCTGTTCCTGGCCTGAAGAGCACCTAGTTTGCGATCTAACATATTGCCCGATCTGTTACCAGACAAATAGAACTTCTGCTTCAACCTATTTAAAGCAAATTGGGTCCGGCACAGAAGGAGTTTTTGGAGTTGACTGCTAATATCATTGAGTTCTTTGCGAAGGGATCTAGAGGGAAAGAGCTTATTTTTGTCCTCAACTTCTTTAAGTTAAGTCTCTAAGTCCTGTAGTTGTTGTTGTAAAGCTTGTCTCTTAAGTCTAGCACCAGCCTGAATCGCGGTTCTCCTTACTACCGCCTTAAATGCACACCAAAAAGTGGTAATGGAGGTATCTGAAGGAGAGTTGGTATCCATATACATAGAGATGCTATCAATAATTGCTTTCTAAGAAGTAGGGTCTAATAGGAGATGTGGGGAAAGGTGCCATGATCTTGTCGGTATATATTGGTGCGAAATATTCCATGTCCAGAAAAGAGGAGCATGGTCTGACCAAGAAATAGGCAAAATATCAAGTTGAAAAAGAAGAAATACAGACAGCGCTTACAGACTTATTATTATAATAATAAATTTATTAATTTGCTTTATCTTAATAATAATTCTCCAATAGTACCATTATAGTACCAAAATATAGAATAATAAAAAATCCTTCCCTTGCCTCTACAACAAATTTGCATGCAAAAAATAAAAAAATAAAACCACATTGACATAAATTAATAATTCATGATACATGTAATAAAATCGTTCAATGCTCTGCTCCATACATTAGTTAAACTAACCCTCTTAGTGAACAGAAGATACAACAGTTGCAATAAGTCACAGTGTTTCACTTAATTGCTACAAAGCTGCAACAGCTGAGTCCGTTGTTCAGTCCCTTATTTTCACTCAGTTTAATGCTGTATCCTTTCCTTAGTGATTTAATCATAAGGTAGATGTTGTAGGGGCACTGAATCAAAGGGAATATATGTAATAAAACTTGCTTTCAATAACACATAGAACGTGTAACATTCAGCCGCTTTTTAGCTCCCTTTGAATTGACGCTGATCTGTTTATAGCAGCAATAAATTATTCATGTAAAATACTTGGAGCAGTAGAATTAATGAATATCATCACGGATTTTATAGAACATGGCCATGTTATAATTTAGTTACCACTACGCCTTCAGTGTTCCGTTTTTGTAGTCCTCCCGGCTCTGGTGCCAATTAACCTTTTAAGACTAGCCTTATCCGGAGATACGTCCAAATTTCCTCCTGATGCTAGACGCAAGTGGTAAGTCGAGTTGTCGCTGGCAGGTAAGATACAGAGACGCGGTTCACTGCCTACTGGCATCGGCAGCTTCCTCAGTCTGATATTTGACATCTGCCACCCTGCTCCTTTTTATCCCCATGATTTCTCCAGTGCGCCGGCGCACCTTTCATGCGCTCCACACCTCGTTCTCTTATTATTCAACATTGGTGTTTACGAGCTTAACAATACCCAGCTGTGTGTGGCTCGATCAGTTCACAGCCCATCAGTAACGGCTGTTCGTGCTCCATCAGTATCACACAGCCATTTACCACATCACATGTTATTAGAGAATATCCCTCTTTCCATTTAACCGTATTAATCAGATTTAAGAAGTGCTTAGTGTCTTTAATATAGGACTTAAGACTCCCTACGTGGTTTTGTAAATAATAATCAACAAAAAAAGATAAATTATTCATGAGTGACCCAACACCTGAAATTATGGGACGAACCGGGGGTGAGGTAAGTGACTTGTGGATTTTAGGTAAAAAGTATAATGTGGGTGTGACAGGATGTGTACTATAAAGAAATTTAAACGTCTCATTTGAGATTGCACCACCACATAGGGCATCATCCAGCAGATCTTTAAGCTGCCTCTGGTAAAGGGCGGAGGGATTGTGACCCAACTCGACATAGAAGGTCCCGTTGCCCAGTTGTTTATAGGCTTCGGATATATAATCCTCTACGTCTAAGATCACAATCCCGCCGCCCTTATCCGCTGGCTTGATTATTATACTTTCATCTGAGTATAAGGTTTTCAGAGCTTTTCTTTCTCCCCTCTGCAGATTGTCTTTAAAGCTTCCCTTTTCTGCTTTCTCACATAATTTTTTAAAATTTTCCAGTGTACTACTATAAAAGCTCTCAATATAAGGGCCCTTATATTGAAGCGGGTAGAATTCAGATCTTTCTTTAAATTTGTTCACCCGCCTTGTGTCATAGACCTTTGTAGCGGAATATTCCTGGTCTCCCGGGACATCTTGGAGTTCTACCAGTATGTCCAAGGTCTCTTGATCCTCAGCATCTAGCACAATTGGGGCACCACATACATTGGATCTTTTCAGTGCTTTTAAGGCAAAATACCTTTTGCGACTGAGTGTTCGCACATATTTATTTAGATCCACAAAAAGGGTGAATAAATTTGGCTTGCTTGCGGGGGCAAAATTAAGACCCTTTTCTAAGAGTTTCAACTCCTCCTCAGTTAGATTTCTGGTAGAGGGATTAGTTTAGTAATTAATAATTAAAAATTAAATTAGATGTGGACATGCTGGTCTGTGAGAATCTATTCACAGTTGGTTTTGGGTAGGTATTGAGTAATAATTTTTAAAAAATTAATATAGAAATGAAAAAAGTAATTAATAAGTAAAGCACATAGTTATTAAATAGGGTATTTAGGGGGATAGGTAATGAAGTCAAGACCCCTAGGTGGGGTCGAGTTTTGGATCTATACCCCGAATTAATTGTCTAATTGTTTATTTATTATGGAAGGTGCGTTGTCCAATTAATTAATTTATTGGCTGATATTTGTTTTTATGATAAGATTCTGAATATGATCACTGAATGTGTTAAAATAAAATAATGGATAAGACAAATGGAAAAAATTAATATAAATAATAATAAAAATAAAAATAAACATAA
This sequence comes from Pseudophryne corroboree, assembly GCF_028390025.1. Taxonomy (NCBI): domain Eukaryota; kingdom Metazoa; phylum Chordata; class Amphibia; order Anura; family Myobatrachidae; genus Pseudophryne; species Pseudophryne corroboree. The sequence continues at coordinate 309,669,025 of NC_086450.1, forward strand.
AAATGGTAAGTTATACTATATATATACTCTTCTGTGTAGGATCCCGGATTTAATAGGTTAATAGAGTTAATAGATTGAATATAACCATTGCCCCTTTTTAGATGGTTTAAATACATAGATCCATGTAAGTTATAACTAGAGATGAGCGGGTTCGGTTCCTCGGAATCCGAACCCGCCCGAACTTCAGGTTTTTTTACACGGGGCCGAGCGACTCGGATCTTCCCGCCTTGCTCGGTTAACCCGAGCGCGCCCGAACGTCATCATCCCGCTGTCGGATTCTCGCGAGGCTCAGATTCTATCGCGAGACTCGGATTCTATATAAGGAGCCGCGCGTCGCCGCCATTTTCACACGTGCATTGAGATTGATAAGGAGAGGACGTGGCTGGCGTCCTCTCCGTTTAGACTAGAGTACTAGAGAGAGACACAAATTTTGGGGAGCATATTATTAGGAGGAGTACTACTTGCTGCTGATAGTGTGACCAGTGACCACCAGTTTAATTAATCCGTTCTCTGCCTGATAAAAAACGATACACAGTGTGACACAGTCACATACCATATCTGTGCTCAGCCCAGTGTGCTGCATCATATGTAATACTGTATATCATTATCTGACTGTGCTGAGTGCTCACTGCTCACACAGCTTAATTGTGGGGGAGACTGGGGAGCAGTTATAGCAGGAGTACATATTTTAAGTACAGTGCACACTTTTGCTGCCAGAGTGCCACTGCCAGTGTGACTGACCAGTGACCACTGACCACCAGTATTGTGATTGTCTGCTGACCACCAGTATAATTGTGATTGTCTGCCTGAAAAAGTTAAACACTCGTCGTGTGGTGTTTTTATAAATGCATTCTGCAGACAGTGTCCAGCAGGTCCGTCATTACATAATATATACCTGTCCGGCTGCAGTACTAGTGTGATATATATATATATATATATATATTTTAATTTTATCTCATTATCATCCAGTCTATATTAGCAGCAGACACAGTACGGTAGTCCACGGCTGTAGCTACCTCTGTGTCGGCAGTCGCTCGTCCATCCATAATTGTATACCACCTACCCGTGTTTTTTTTTTTTTTCTATCTTCTTGATACTAGTAGCTTACTTTAGGAGTCTGCAGTGCTGACAGACAGTGTCCAGCAGGTCCGTCATTACATAATATATACCTGTCCGGCTGCAGTACTAGTGTGATATATATATATATTTTAATTTTATCTCATTATCATCCAGTCTATATTAGCAGCAGACACAGTACGGTAGTCCACGGCTGTAGCTACCTCTGTGTCGGCAGTCGCTCGTCCATCCATAATTGTATACCACCTACCCGTGGTTTTTTTTTTCCTATCTTCTTGATACTAGTAGCTTACTTTAGGAGTCTGCAGTGCTGACAGACAGTGTCCAGCAGGTCCGTCATTACATAATATATACCTGTCCGGCTGCAGTACTAGTGTGATATATATATATATTTTAATTTTATCTCATTATCATCCAGTCTATATTAGCAGCAGACACAGTACGGTAGTCCACGGCTGTAGCTACCTCTGTGTCGGCAGTCGCTCGTCCATCCATAATTGTATACCACCTACCCGTGTTTTTTTTTTTCTATCTTCTTGATACTAGTAGCTTACTTTAGGAGTCTGCAGTGCTGACAGACAGTGTCCAGCAGGTCCGTCATTACATAATATATACCTGTCCGGCTGCAGTACTAGTGTGATATATATATATATTTTAATTTTATCTCATTATCATCCAGTCTATATTAGCAGCAGACACAGTACGGTAGTCCATGGCTGTAGCTACCTCTGTGTCGGCAGTCGCTCGTCCATCCATAAGTATACTAGTATCCATCCATCTCCATTGTTTACCTGAGGTGCCTTTTAGTTGTGCCTATTAAAATATGGAGAACAAAAATGTTGAGGTTCCAAAAATAGGGAAAGATCAAGATCGACTTCCACCTCGTGCTGAAGCTGCTGCCACTAGTCATGGCCGAGACGATGAAATGCCAGCAACGTCGTCTGCCAAGGCCGATGCCCAATGTCATAGTACAGAGCATGTAAAATCCAAAACACCAAATATCAGTAAAAAAAGGACTCAAAAATCTAAAATAAAATTGTCGGAGGAGAAGCGTAAACTTGCCAATATGCCATTTACCACACGGAGTGGCAAGGAACGGCTGAGGCCCTTGCCTATGTTCATGGCTAGTGGTTCAGCTTCACATGAGGATGGAAGCACTCATCCTCTCGCTAGAAAAATGAAAAGACTCAAGCTGGCAAAAGCACAGCAAAGAACTGTGCGTTCTTCGAAATCCCAAATCCACAAGGAGAGTCCAATTGTGTCGGTTGCGATGCCTGACCTTCCCAACACTGGACGTGAAGAGCATGCGCCTTCCACCATTTGCACGCCCCCTGCAAGTGCTGGAAGGAGCACCCGCAGTCCAGTTCCTGATAGTCAGATTGAAGATGTCAGTGTAGAAGTACACCAGGATGAGGAGGATATGGGTGTTGCTGGCGCTGGGGAGGAAATTGACAAGGAGGATTCTGATGGTGAGGTGGTTTGTTTAAGTCAGGCACCAGGGGAGACACCTGTTGTCCGTGGGAGGAATATGGCCATTGACATGCCTGGTGAAAATACCAAAAAAATCTGCTCTTCGGTGTGGAAGTATTTCAACAGAAATGCGGACAACATTTGTCAAGCCGTGTGTTGCCTTTGTCAAGCTGTAATAAGTAGGGGTAAGGACGTTAACCACCTCGGAACATCCTCCCTTATACGTCACCTGCAGCGCATTCATAATAAGTCAGTGACAAGTTCAAAAACTTTGGGCGACAGCGGAAGCAGTCCACTGACTAGTAAATCCCTTCCTCTTGTAACCAAGCTCACGCAAACCACCCCACCAACTCCCTCAGTGTCAATTTCCTCCTTCCCCAGGAATGCCAATAGTCCTGCAGGCCATGTCACTGGCAATTCTGACGAGTCCGCTCCTGCCTGGGATTCCTCCGATGCATCCTTGCATGTAACGCCTACTGCTGCTGGCGCTGCTGTTGTTGCTGCTGGGAGTCGATGGTCATCCCAGAGGGGAAGTCGGAAGACCACTTGTACTACTTCCAGTAAGCAATTGACTGTCCAACAGTCCTTTGCGAGGAAGATGAAATATCACAGCAGTCATCCTGTTGCAAAGCGGATAACTGAGGCCTTGACAACTATGTTGGTGTTAGACGTGCGTCCGGTATCCGCCGTTAGTTCACAGGGAACTAGACAATTTCTTGAGGTAGTGTGCCCCCGTTACCAAATACCATCTAGGTTCCACTTCTCTAGGCAGGCGATACCGAGAATGTACACGGACGTCAGAAAAAGAGTCACCAGTGTCCTAAAAAATGCAGTTGTACCCAATGTCCACTTAACCACGGACATGTGGACAAGTGGAGCAGGGCAGGGTCAGGACTATATGACTGTGACAGCCCACTGGGTAGATGTATGTACTCCCGCCACAAGAACAGCAGCGGCGGCACCAGTAGCAGCATCTCGCAAACGCCAACTCTTTCCTAGGCAGGCTACGCTTTGTATCACCGGTTTCCAGAATACGCACACAGCTGAAAACCTCTTACGGCAACTGAGGAAGATCATCGCGGAATGGCTTACCCCAATTGGACTCTCCTGTGGATTTGTGGCATCGGACAACGCCAGCAATATTGTGTGTGCATTAAATATGGGCAAATTCCAGCACGTCCCATGTTTTGCACATACCTTGAATTTGGTGGTGCAGAATTATTTAAAAAACGAGAGGGGCGTGCAAGAGATGCTGTCGGTGGCCAGAAGAATTGCGGGACACTTTCGGCGTACAGGCACCACGTACAGAAGACTGGAGCACCACCAAAAACGCCTGAACCTGCCCTGCCATCATCTGAAGCAAGAAGTGGTAACGAGGTGGAATTCAACCCTATATATGCTTCAGAGGTTGGAGGAGCAGCAAAAGGCCATTCAAGCCTATACAATTGAGCATGATATAGGAGGTGGAATGCACCTGTCTCAAGCGCAGTGGAGAATGATTTCAACGTTGTGCAAGGTTCTGCTGCCCTTTGAACTTGCCACACGTGAAGTCAGTTCAGACACTGCCAGCCTGAGTCAGGTCATTCCCCTCATCAGGCTTTTGCAGAAGAAGCTGGATACATTGAAGGAGGAGCTAAAACAGAGCGATTCCGCTAGGCATGTGGGACTTGTGGATGGAGCCCTTAATTCGCTTAACAAGGATTCACGGGTGGTCAATCTGTTGAAATCAGAGCACTACATTTTGGCCACCGTGCTCGATCCTAGATTTAAAACCTACCTTGGATCTCTCTTTCCGGCAGACACAAGTCTGCTGGGGTTCAAAGACCTGCTGGTGAGAAAATTGTCAAGTCAAGCGGAACGCGACCTGTCAACATCTCCTCCTTCACATTCTCCCGCAACTGGGGGTGCGAGGAAAAGGCTCAGAATTCCGAGCCCACCCGCTGGCGGTGATGCAGGGCAGTCTGGAGCGACTGCTGATGCTGACATCTGGTCCGGACTGAAGGACCTGCCAACGATTACGGATACGGACATGTCGTCTACTGGCACTGCATATGATTCTCTCCCTATTGAAAGAATGGTGGAGGATTATATGAGTGACCGCATCCAAGTAGGCACGTCAGACAGTCCGTACTTATACTGGCAGGAAAAAGAGGCAATTTGGAGGCCCTTGCACAAACTGGCTTTATTCTACCTAAGTTGCCCTCCCACAAGTGTGTACTCCGAAAGAGTGTTTAGTGCCGCCGCTCACCTTGTCAGCAATCGGCGTACGAGGTTACTTCCAGAAAATGTGGAGAAGATGATGTTCATTAAAATGAATTATAATCAATTCCTCCGTGGAGACATTGACCAGCAGCAATTGCCTCCACAAAGTACACAGGGAGCTGAGATGGTGGATTCCAGTGGGGACGAATTGATAATCTGTGAGGAGGGGGATGTACACGGTGATATATCGGAGGATGATGATGAGGTGGACATCTTGCCTCTGTAGAGCCAGTTTGTGCAAGGAGAGATTAATTGCTTCTTTTTTGGTGGGGGTCCAAACCAACCCGTCATTTCACTGAAATGATGGGTTGGTTAAAGTGTGCATGTCCTGTTTATACAACATAAGGGTGGGTGGGAGGGCCCAAGGACAATTCCATCTTGCACCTCTTTTTTCTTTCATTTTTCTTTGCGTCATGTGCTGTTTGGGGAGTATTTTTTTGAAGGGCCATCCTGCGTGACACTGCAGTGCCACTCCTAGATGGGCCAGGTGTTTGTGTCGGCCACTAGGGTCGCTTAGCTTACTCACACAGCTACCTCATTGCGCCTCTTTTTTTCTTTGCGTCATGTGCTGTTTGGGGAGTGTTTTTTGGAAGGGCCATCCTGCGTGACACTGCAGTGCCACTCCTAGATGGGCCAGGTGTTTGTGTCGGCCACTAGGGTCGCTTAGCTTACTCACACAGCTACCTCATTGCGCCTCTTTTTTTCTTTGCGTCATGTGCTGTTTGGGGAGTGCTTTTTGGAAGGGCCATCCTGCGTGACACTGCAGTGCCACTCCTAGATGGGCCAGGTGTTTGTGTCGGCCACAAGGGTCGCTTAGCTTACTCACACAGCTACCTCATTGCGCCTCTTTTTTTCTTTGCGTCATGTGCTGTTTGGGGAGTGTTTTTTGGAAGGGCCATCCTGCGTGACACTGCAGTGCCACTCCTAGATGGGCCAGGTGTTTGTGTCGGCCACTAGGGTCGCTTAGCTTACTCACACAGCTACCTCATTGCGCCTCTTTTTTTCTTTGCGTCATGTGCTTTTTGGGGAGTGTTTTTTGGAAGGGCCATCCTGCGTGACACTGCAGTGCCACTCCTAGATGGGCCAGGTGTTTGTGTCGGCCACTTGGGTCGCTTAGCTTGCTCACACAGCTACCTCATTGCGCCTATTTTTTTCTTTGCGTCATGTGCTGTTTGGGGAGTGTTTTTTGGAAGGGCCATCCTGCGTGACACTGCAGTGCCACTCCTAGATGGGCCAGGTGTTTGTGTCGGCCACTAGGGTCGCTTAGCTTAGTCATCCAGCGACCTCGGTGCAAATTTTAGGACTAAAAATAATATTGTGAGGTGTGAGGTGTTCAGAATAGACTGAAAATGAGTGGAAATTATGGTTTTTGAGGTTAATAATACTTTGGGATCAAAATGACCCCCAAATTCTATGATTTAAGCTGTTTTTTAGTGTTTTTTGATAAAAACACCCGAATCCAAAACACACCCGAATCCGACAAAAAAAATTCGGTGAGGTTTTGCCAAAACGCGGTCGAACCCAAAACACGGCCGCGGAACCGAACCCAAAACCAAAACACAAAACCCGAAAAATTTCAAGTGCACATCTCTAGTTATAACCTGATTTATATATCCATCTATATACCTAGATAGGGAATAAGATTTATGAAATCGGAATTTACGGTATAAAAATAGGAAGCTCTATGAGCCCTATAGATTATGGCGTATACAGTATATGTTTCATAGGAAAGCATTGTGGCCTTTTTTTAAATGTAATTTTAGCTAAAGGTTGCTCTGCTCCTAGATAAAGGGTTGCGGTATATTATATTGTGTATATGGTACTAATGAGGTTTGAGCCCGCTGAGTCCCTGTATAGCACTATGTGTCCAAATAACCGTGGTAAATGGCTGTGTGATACTGATGGAGCACGAACAGCCGTTACTGATGGGCTGTGAACTGATCGAGCCACACACAGCTGGGTATTGTTAAGCTCGTAAACACCAATGTTGAATAATAAGAGAACGAGGTGTGGAGCGCATGAAAGGTGCGCCGGCGCACTGGAGAAATCATGGGGATAAAAAGAAGCAGGGCGGCAGATGTCAAATATCAGACTGAGGAAGCTGCCGATGCCAGTAGGCAGTGAACCGCGTCTCTGTATCTTACCTGCCAGCGACAACTCGACTTACCACTTGCGTCTAGCATCAGGAGGAAATTTGGACGTATCTCCGGATAAGGCTAGTCTTAAAAGGTTAATTGGCACCAGAGCTGGGAGGACTACAAAAACGGAACCCTGAAGGCGTAGTGGTAACTAAATTATAACATGGCCATGTTCTATAAAATCCGTGATGATATTCATTAATTCTACTGCTCCAAGTATTTTACATGAATAATTTATTGCTGCTATAAACAGATCAGCGTCAATTCAAAGGGAGCTAAAAAGCGGCTGAATGTTACACGTACTATGTGTTATTGAAAGCAAGTTTGATTACATATATTCCCTCTGATTCAGTGCCCCTACAACATCTACCTTATGATTAAATCACTAAGGAAAGGATACAGCATTAAACTGAGTGAAAATAAGGGACTGAACAACGGACTCAGCTGTTGCAGCTTTGTAGCAATTAAGTGAAACACTGTGACTTATTGCAACTGTTGTATCTTCTGTGCACTAAGAGGGTTAGTTTAACTAATGTATGGAGCAGAGCATTGAACGATTTTATTACATGTATCATGAATTATTAATTTATGTCAATGTGGTTTTATTTTTTTATTTTTTGCATGCAAATTTGTTGTAGAGGCAAGGGAAGGATTTTTTATTATTCTATATTTTGGTACTATAATGGTACTACTGGAGAATTATTATTAAGATAAAGCAAATTAATAAATTTATTATTATAATAAGAAGTCTGTAAGCGCTGTCTGTATTTCTTCTTTTTTTAGTTTCTTTATATTACGTGTAGGGGTTGGGAAGTCCCCCTGTTTATAGTGAGCTGCATGCAGACTTGGGACATATACATTTAAACGTTTTTAAACCAATTAAATTTAATTGAATTGGCGCCAGGGGGGCTACTTTATTGTAGGTGTTTCTGTTTTGTTGTTCAAAAATATCAAGTTGGCCCGAAAGCTGTAGAGTCCATTTATCATATAATACAACATCTATACAAGAGTAAGAATTGTGGACTGGTGAGAAGTAGGTATCCTCATGCCCAGAAGGATTCTGAACCCTCCAGAGATCGTATAGATCATACTCCACAAGTAAGTTGCAAAAAGCTAAGGAAGGGCCAGTCTGTGATTTAGTGGTCTGAGAAATGGGCTGAAAAGATTTATCTAATTTCAGGTCCAACACTTTATTAAAGTTACCCATAACAAGTAAAGTGCCTTGACGGACTTTCGTTATAACCAGAGTTTTCTTAGGAACGGGACTTGGTTGGAATTTGGAGCGTAAAGGGAGACTATTGTGACCAGTTTATCCTCCAGTCTTCCAGTTAAAATAAGATAGCGACCACTTTTGTCAGCTGTTTGAGAATGTAAGTCAAAAGAAACGGTGCTCCAAAAAATAATAGCTACTCCGTTTCTTTTCAAGGGGCCATTTGCAAAGAAACCAGTTGAATACCATCTATCTTTCAAAGTGGGGGGACCTGTCAATGAAAAATGGGTTTCCTGTAAGGCTACAATGTCAGCTTTATGTTTATGAAATGTAGAAAGCGCTAATCTATGTTTATTAGGGGAATTTAACCCCTTAGCATTCAGTGAATAAACCCGTACCATTTACAGCAAAAAAAAAAAGGGAAAAAATTAAGGTTTACTGATGGGTCCAAATTACTACTGCAGGGGACAAATATGCAGTAGGAAAAGTATTGGGGGTGTGGTGCTACCAACACCACTCGGGGGTATCAGAAGTACGTGTATATAGAAAATATGGAAGTACATCATATGTATGAACAACAGTTGGGGTATAAGTAGTTATACAACCAATTACTACAGAGACTCAATAATGCACCCTCAACATATAGTAAGAAAAAAAAAAGAGACAGATAAGCAAACCATTAATAGACAAAATAAACAGTGTGGCATATCCAGCAACCAAAGGAACCAAGAGCATACATGGATATATTATACGAATTCACGTGACAAAAAAAGAATTTCAAGAGGTCGGAGACTTCAGAGGAGTAGGGACATTGAAACAGTTAATCAAGAGATCGACCACTCCTTCGGAGGAAAGGGGTGTTTCCTTGATGCAGAAGGCACTTTAGCAATAATGTCCCAATCGGCGAGGAGCTTGACACCAGCGTCCACAGTAGACACTACATAAGAGGAATTCTCGTGCGTCATAATCAACTTGACCGGGAAGCCCCATCTGTATCTGATTTCCTGAGAATGCAGTGCCTCTGTGATAGGAGCAAGAGATCTACGTTTAGTGATAGTCAGTGTGGAGAAGTCCAAAAATTGAAGACCACGAAGAGCAGATCTTGTCAGATGCAGATCTTGCGGCCTTCAAAATCTGCTCCTTGGTCGTAAAGAAATGAACCCAGAGAAGCGTATCTCATAAGTATGAAGCAGAGAATGTCCGGGGCTTAGGAAGGTGGTGGATCCGGTCAATGAGTAGATCCCTATTTTCCATCTTTGGGAAAAGTTTGCGGAACAATTGCATGGCATAGTCTAGGAGTTCTGAATTATCCACCGAGTCTGCGATCCCGCGGATCTTGATATTGTTCCATCTCGATCTGTCCTCGATATCCGCCATTTTATCCTTAACGCCTCTTGTTCAACTTGCTGCTGATCATGTGCGGAGATAAGTTCATTGTGGGAAGACACCAATTCCTCCATCTTACGCTCAAGGTGGTCCGTTCTGTCTCCCATAGCAGATAATTCCACTTTAACTTCACGTATAGCAGTGTAGAGATCCTGGGTGAGCTCAGATTTAAAGGCTGCAAGGACTTGACACAATGTCTTTACGGTAAGGGGTTCTGTGGAATCGGGGTCCACTCCAGGGACTGCTAAAGAATGAGCAGAGCCTTCCACAGTGTGTTCAGACCTACCTGGTGGAGTGTGGCCCCCAGTACATAAGGAGGAGGCACGGAGACTCTTTTGATTAGAGAAGGACACTGGTGGCGGGAGTGCGCCTTTGATTTTCTTAGGAGGCATTCCCAGATGGATAATATGGAGATAAATGTGAAAATAAAATAAAGGGAGGGAGGCTGGAAATGTGTCACAGTCCCTGCGGACAGGCTAGTATGTCGGTTCCAGTATGGAAAGGCTACATATGCATAGTAACCCCGAGTGGAGGCATAGAGAGGCTGTAGTACATCATACCATTATCCAAACATGAGTATTCAGGCAAATTGCAGACTTCGGGAAGGGCCTTGCAGCATAATATAGCAGCAAGCTATTCCCTTCAAAGTAAGGTGATGAAGATGGGTGGTGAAGGGCAGCTCAGGGCAGAGAGCACCCATCCAGATCCTGCTGAAGGATGGGTCACTGACACTGGGTGTGTGAGGACTGGAAGCTGCTGTTTGCAACAGGATCCAAAATGGCCACCAGCTGTTACAGACCGCTTATCAGGCAGGCCACTTCAGACTACTCTCCTGGCTGTTGTGAGGGAGAGCATGGCACACACAGGGCCCATGGACTCTGGGGGTAGCCAGGGGAGCCTCCGGAGACAGATGCAGCAGGTTAGGGCCACTGGGCGGAGCGATTTTCCCATCTCCGGAAGTCTGGGAGACTCAGAAATTTAGTCCCCGACTTCGGGCAGTTGCTAGGTTGCAATCCGCGGGAGCGTCTGAGATGGCTCCCCGATTCCGCGGACACTAGACACTGGTCCCTGCGGCATGCAGTGGCTGAGGGGGACTCAGGGGAGTGCAGAGGAGCGGCGGCTGGCGGGGGAGAGATGTTATATAAGTGGAACTTTGCAGAGCTCCACTTACCCACATCCGCTTTCTTCAGCAGCTAGGCCACACCCCCTAACTAGCTTATTTTTATCAATTAACAAAATGCAAAGTGAATGAACAGAAGAGAAATCTAAATAAAAACAATAATTGATGTGACCACCCCTTGCACACAGGTACTCTTGCACACAGTTTTTGAAGTAACTCGGCAGGGTGGTTGTTACAAACATCTTGGAAATCTAACCATACTGTAGATCTTCTGTTGATGTAGGCTTTCTCAAATCCTTCTGTCTCTTCATGTAATCCTAGACAGACTCACTGATGTTAAGATCAGGGCTTTGTGATGGCCATATTAGCACTTCTAGGTCTCTTTGCTCTTGTTTACACTGAAGATAGTTCTTAATGACATTGGCTGTATGTTTGGGGTTGTTTTCCTGCTGCAGATAACATTTGGAGCCTACCAGACACCTCCCTGATGGTACAGCATGATAGATAAGTAGAGAAAAGGCTGGTCTCCAGCACTCGCTTCACCGTAAGGATACTATAAACAACTCAGTGGTCAAAATATAATTATTTATTTTCTAATAGTCTGATGTATCCAAATATATTAGGATTCAAATGGTATAAAATATTTATACCATTTGAATTCTAATATACAGTATTTGGATACATCAGACTTTTAGAAAATAAATAATTATATTTTGACCACTGAGTTGTTTATAGTATCCTTCCAGTGAGATGAGCGCTGGAGACCAGCCTTTTCTCTATTGTGCATCCAGTGGTTGTTGTAGTGCACCCACCCTCACAGCAGCTCTACTCACCTGTCCCTCAGGCATAGAAGCGCAGCACCCCCACCCCCTCTCAATTTGCTGAATTGCAGACCCAAACTTGCAAGGAACTGCCACCATGCTTCACTGTTGCCTGTAGACACTCAATATTGTACCACTCTCCAGCCTTTCATGAACAAGCTGCCTCTTGTTGCAGCCAAATATTTCACATTTTGACTCATCAGTCCAAAGCACCTGCTAACATTTTTCTGCACCCCAGTTCACATGTTTTCATGCAAAGTTGAGTCACTTAGTCTTGTTTCCACATCAAAGGTATGTCTTTTTAGCTGAAGTTCTTTCATGAAGACCACTTCTGCCCAGTCTTCTCCGTATATTAGATGGGTGTACATGGGTCCCACTGGTTTCTGCCAGTTCTGAGCTGATGACACTGCTGGACATTTTCCAATTTCGAAGGGAAGTACAATAAGTGTAAGAGGATATTTAATATAGACCATTTTAGATATACATATTTGCCACAGAATTCATAGTTGTACAATGTGGCCAAACAAGTTCATTAATTGAATATGTTAAATGAAACAAATAATTATGTGAACCAGTTTGTATATGAATATAATGTAGATGCATATATGTTTTAGGATTATGTCTGTTTAGCTTTGATAAACAGATAATCTTTGAAATGTAGGAATTCAAGACTGAATAATTACGTATGTTAATCAGAACTGTCTGACATTTGTTCTACACTGAAGGTCAGAAAATAGGTCTATTTGTTGACAACAAGATGGTAACTTTGATTGTCACCTAGATTTGTGGAAGTTAAATAAGTTCAAAAGACATCTGGCAAGACCTCATTGCACTACAAAGAGTGAAGGCTGTTATCATAGAGCCTTCATCTAAATTAGGGTTTCCTATAGCAATGGACTGTATACTAGTTTGTGTAATAGTTTGTCAATAGCCAGAGCATCCTGTTTTATCAAGAGCTTAACACACTGAAAAAAGCCAGTAGATATACTGTATATATTAGAGCAGTGTTTCCCAACCTCGGTCCTCAAGGCACACTAACAGTCCTGGTTTTAGTGATATCAAGGCTTGAACACAGGTGACTTAATTAGTATCTCAGTTATTTTGATTTAACCATCTGTGCTGAAGCCTGGATATCACTAAAACCTGCACTGTTGGTGTGCCTTGAGGACCGCGGTTGGGAATGCCTGTATTAGAGGGTATAAATATGAGTCAGCGCTGCAGTTTAGTTAGGTGAGAACTTATGGTAGGGTGAAGATGGAGGAGACACACAGGAATGTCGCGATGGATGCTAGGGGGACCCACAGATTGGTAGATATGTATGTATCATATGTATCCCTTATATGGTATTGATTTTAGATTTAATGCATGTAATTGCATCTTAACTCTCTTCTCTCTCTTTTCTCTCCCTCTCTCTCTCACACACACAAAATATATAACCGAAAAACTATATTCCACTAAAGGTGTGTACACACGGTGAGATAAATCCGTAAGATTTTTACTATATAGTCAAAATCTTAAGGAAAGTTAGTGCATAGCTCTAGGTGTTAGGCAGCTTGCGATACCGATTCGATCCCGATGCGCACTCCCGTGCGGTCGGTATCGTAAGGCTAGATAGACTGTGCAGGCAAGTCACTCTTGACTATCCAGTGTACTATCTAGTACAAAGTATAGTCAAAATTGTCACTTAGTCAAAATCGTACATAGACAAAATCTCAAGCACAGATAGTCAAAATCTGTGCTATCTGTGCTATTTGGGCTCTGGGGTAGTTCAAGGAAAATCGCAGTCAAAATTAGGCATAGCAAGAATCTGACCATGGCCCTCATTCCGAGTTGATCGGTCGCAAGGCGAATTTAGCAGAGTTACACACGCTAAGCCGCCGCCTATTGGGAGTGAATCTTAGCTTCTTAAAATTGCGACCGATGTATTCGCAATATTGCGATTACTAACTACTTAGCAGTTTCAGAGTAGCTCCAGACTTACTCTGCCTGTGCGATCAGTTCAGTGCTTGTCGTTCCTGGTTGACGTCACAAACACACCCAGCGTTCGCCCAGGCACTCCCACCGTTTCTCCGGCCACTCCTGCGTTTTTTCCGGAAACGGTAGCGTTTTCAGCCACACGCCCCTGAAACGCCGTGTTTCCGCCCAGTAACACCCATTTCCTGTCAATCACATTACGATCGCCGGAGCGATGAAAAAGCCGTGAGTAAAATTACTTTCTACATAGCAAAGTTACTTGGCGCAGTCGCAGTGCGAACATTGCGCATGCGTACTAAGCGGATTTTCATTGCGATGCGATGAAAAATACCGAGCGAACAACTCGGAATGAGGGCCCATGTGTACACAAGTTTACATGTTTCTTCAGATAAATGTTCTCCAACATTTGTAAATAAATCTAGGATTTGCTGTAGTGCATGAAGTTACATTTCCTCAGTAATAAATATAGTATAGATATACACACACGCACATACATACACTTCTCACACTTGCCTCTCATGCATTGCTTTCTAATATAGTTTAAACTTATTAAAACATTGTATTGTGATTTACAATGTGCAAATACTGTTTTATGATATATAGGCCCAAATGTATTAAGCCTTAACAAGAGATAAAGTGGAGATGGCTAAAGCGTGATTAATGACCAGCCAATCAGCTTCCTAACTGACATGTCACAGGCTGTGTTTGAAAAATGACAGTTAGGCGCTAGTTGGCTGGTCATTTATCACTCTTTATTCGTCTCCACTTTATTACTTGTTAAGGTTTAATACACTTGGGCCATATAACTTTATGAGTATCAATTGTAATGAAAACATTGGCCCTCATTCCGAGTTGTTCGCTCGCAAGGCGATTTTAGCAGAGTTGCTCACGCTAAGCCGCCGCCTACTGGGAGTGAATCTTAGCATCTTAAAATTGCGAACGAAGTAATCGCAATATTGCGATTACACACCTCGTAGCAGTTTCTGAGTAGCTTCAGACTTACTCGGCATCTGCGATCAGTTCAGTGCTTGTCGTTCCTGGTTTGACGTCACAAACACACCCAGCGTTCGCCCAGACACTCCCCCGTTTCTCCGGCCACTCCTGCGTTTTTTCCGGAAACGGTAGCGTTTTTTCCCACACGCCCATAAAACGGCCTGTTTCCGCCCAGTAACACCCATTTCCTGTCAATCACATTACGATCGCCAGAACGATGAAAAAGCCGTGAGTAAAATTACTAAGTGCATAGCAAATTTACTTGGCGCAGTCGCAGTGCGGACATTGCGCATGCGCATTAAGCGGAAAATCGCTGCGATGCGAAGATTTTTTCAGAGGGAACAACTCGGAATGAGGGCCATTATTTCTAAATCATGTGTGCAAATCTTTCTTGAATAGAATGATCCTGATGATAAATTAGAGTTAACCTTACAAATACATAATTAAAAGGTACAGAATTATTAATTAATTATGAAAAGTTAGTAAATAATAAAAATAATACATTTGCTTTAGGAATAAGATGGTAATATAAGGAGGGAAAAGAAACTCCCCTTTACAGTAAGCATGATGTGTCTTTCACATCCTTGGCCAACCACTGTGTGTTCAGTCCTCAACATTGACAGTTTCTTTGTGCTTCTTCAGAAGAGCTTGAAAAGCACATCTTGGAAGTCCAGTCTGTTTTGAAATCTTTGCCCTGGAGAGACCTTGCTGATTCAGTATAACTACCTTGTATCTTGATGCTGTTCCTGTCATCATGGTGTGTGATCTGTGACATGAAACTGTCTTCCACAATCTCACCTTTTTAGCAGAGTTTGGCTGTTTTTCTCACCCAGTTTTAAGCCTCCTACACAGTGTCTGTTTCAGTTATTGACTGTGTTCCAACCTACATACAGATGTAGCCATGCTTATCTATTCTCCATGTGGCATGTAGTGTTGTATTGTTTGCCTGCGCCTTGTCGTAGCATGTGGTATTCAGTCACAGTGTAATGAATTAAGTCTCCGGCAGGTGCAATACTGGTGGCTAAGTTTTAGCCATTTTGGTTAAGATCAAGTGTAGTCGCTTCTCGGCCTTTTGGCTGTGATCTTGTATCATGGTTGAAGGGTCTGCTGGAGGGATCGTTTTCTTCGTTGGTGACTTGGCGCAAGACCGAAGATATTCCAGGATGAAGGCTTGGGAACACTTTCCGTTTTTCAGTTGTGGAAGAGCAGAAAGACCAGATTGGACTGGTGTTCATTCACCAGGTGTCGCTTTTGAAAACCACCATTGAGCATGTGTGAAGTCTCCATTGTAAAGTCAAATGAAGCTAGTAGTTTAAGAACTATTTTTTTTAGCTGATCCCTACATTAAGTAGTAATGTGAATACAGAAAAAAATTTGCTCAGCGTCTCCAATGTACACAAAGAAAAGCACAGTTCAGAGTTCTACACAGATCTCTAAAAGAAAAAAAATCATTACAATCTGTGATAAAGGTGGGACACACAGTGCTATAAAAAATATTACAATGAGCAACATCACTACTGTATGTCACTGAAGGTGTCAGTCGCCTGTTTTCATGGCTCTCTTGGCATACTGGTATCATGAATGGCTACCACGCCCCTTAGCTAGGGTTGAATTATTGCAGAGGACACCCTTGTATTGTATATTTGTATAAAAAGTAGCATCCACATTTTTTTCTAATTTTCCCAACATAAGCTCTGTCGTGCTTCATATACAGACTCAGACATGCAGACAGATATACAGTCAAAATGAGAAAAAAGCTGTGGATGCTATGTAATTATTTACTGTATGCTTTTTCCTGTCACCCTCTGCTTCTCCATCACATTCTTTGTCTCCCCATTACCCTCTGCCTCTCCCCGCCACCCCCTGCCTGTCTCTCTGTGCTCATCACCCTCTGCCTCTCTTCATCACCCGTTACCTATCAACCGCTGCCTATTTCCATCACCCTCCACCTATCACTCCTCATCTCTCCCTGTCCATCAATATCTGCTTTCCTCATCACCCTCTGCCTTTTCACATTACCTTCTGCCCCTCTCCGTCATTCTCTGCTCATCACTCTGCATTTTCCTATTACAATCTCCCTTTCACCCTCTTCTTCTCCCCATTGCCCTCTGCCTCTCACAGTCACCCTATGCTTGTCACTCTAAGCTCATAACCCACTGCCTCTACTCATCACCCTCTACCCACCAATGTCTGCTTTTCCTTATCACCCTCTACCCATCACCCTCTGTCACCTTCTGCTCATCACCTTCTTCCTCTTTCCATCACCCTGTGCCTCTACTCATCTCTATTTGATTATTATCCTTTATACCATAACCCTCTGTCTGTCACCTTCTGCCTCTCCCTGCCATCCTCTGCCAGCAGACCCATTTGTGGAACCTCATAGCAATGCTGTTGTCATCAGATACTGGTGAGTTTAAAGGTGTGTCGAAGTCAAAAATATTATAGTCACACACATCACGTGCAAACACCACACAGAGTGGACTCCGTGCGGGTGCCTGTTCTGCCGTGTGTGCATACTCGCACGTTGCGTATATTGGCTCACGAGGTCCTGCGTATTAGCATGTGGTATGAGTAAATACGGTAGCATATGCATTCGCATGGAAAAGCCACAAAGACATATCCCATATTTAATCCACATAGCACATAATTTACAAATAGCCTACATGCACCACACCAGCGAGTTACATTTGCTTCAAAGGTACAACAACAGAGGGATTCGACTTTACAGGATATGAGGGGACAGAATTAGGTTAGGAGGTGCTGTTTGGTATCCAGCTGTACAGTATTTCAAGGGCAATATTCCGGTAGCAGTTTGCAGAAGGTAGCAAGCTCCTGCGCATAGATATGCGCAGGAACAGAATATTAATATTACACTGTATTTACTGTACTCTTGATATTCGGAGGGAACCCAGTGGAGAACATCTGCAAGTGCACCTAGACCAGGCATCGCCCACCTATTCAAACCGACCTATGACCCCTCCTGTACTGTAAATGACCAACCCTTTGACCTATGGGTGAAGAGGTTACAGTTACTATTGTTTCATGATTTGGACTAATGTATAAAAGCCAAGCCTCCTGGCCGGTCAGACACATTTCTCTGAAGGTCATCTATCCAGATTGACTGAGAACCGGAACTGGGTGGCGCTGGTGAACAAACGTATGTATCTATTGATTGTAGCCTATTCTCTTATGTGATTGTATTTCTGTTGTACCCCCCTTTTGAGTAAATTTTTGTTGCTGGGTTGGACCTCAACATTACATATACAATTGGTGTCACATTTCCTTTCCTGTTAGGGGTTATAAAGTGTAGCTACTTTGTGCTTACAGCGTGTCGGCGTGCTTACACAATGTGTACACACACACGCTTAGCGGTTGCAGCGGCCTGAATTTCTGTGCATCTAAGGTATTGCTCTTTTCCTGAAAGTTAATCAGACTTAACAATTGGGGGCTCCTCCGGTTCATCTCACACTCACAGACTTGCAGGCCATAACAGACTTTTATCTACCAACAAAGGGTGGAGACGCATGTTAACTAATCTTGCATTGTGTTTGAAACCAGGTTGTGTTGTTAGGTCACAGTCTGTTCTGTCTAGTCTTAGAGGTGCTGGTGTAACCCAGGGACAAACAGGAAAAAAGCCGTTTAAATCTGTGTTTAATTTTGGGGCGAAAGCATACACAAAGCGTACACAAAGCGTAATGATATTTTGCATGCATTCTCACATATAATTGCGATAGGTTAACAGTCATTATAGATCTGTGTGAAATTGGATACATTTGTTTGCTATATATACATTTGAAATAGTGTGTTAAGGGAATAATTGTAAAATAAGAAATGCAGTTCCGGCCTAAAAGTTCAGGTTTACACTCAAACGAGGATCACCTTTGGGGGTGACTTCCGGCGAGCGTACGGAACAATTGTGTGTTGTGTTAGTGAGCAATAGTAGTTTTATTGCTCATATTTATTGAGATTGTGTAGTTTATTGAATTGGGAACGCACATTTGTACACGTGGTACGGAACGTAAGGACAGCTTTTAGAAGCATGCACGTGGCACAGGGTCATGCACGTGGCGTAGAGGCACACACGGTCACGTGTTTACGCAAGGTTGCGTAGAGTTGCGAGCGCAAGGCATAACCACACAATAGCTGTTCAATTTAAGGTGGGATAGTATACATTTAATACTATAGCACATAACTATCCGATTTCAAAAGCAGATTACCGTAATATTTTGTTTAAACTGAACTACCTCTGGGGTAGAACCATCAATCAAAGGGAGTGATATTTTTCTGTACAGAAAAACATTGTGTATCTGTGTGAGCTGAAAGTAAGAGTGGATGTATTGAACCCTGGGAAAATCGGGATCTCGTGGAAACACTTGAGTTAGCAGGGGCTCAGTGGCGTGAGGTTCGCTACTTTATGTGAATACATAAAGAGAGAAGTACGGAAGTCATGAGGAGTCTTGCACAGGAGCGTGATAGAATATAGAATTGTGAATTGAAGTTTAAGGTTTTTGGGAGTTACACTCCGGCTGAGGAGCGCAGCTTGTGTATTCGACTCCCGCGATCATAGGTCATATAGATAACAAGTATCTATAGGCTGTGCGATTGAACCTCACGTTCGGTGTGTTCTACACAGCACAACATGATATGTGTCATATGCGCTGTGGAAAGCATATGCAGACGTGATTGTGTAAACAAGGGTTTTTTTGCTTTACATGAAATATCCCTGGTGGGCTTCCACTGGAAAGGGAGATCGATAGTCTGTTTCTCTCCCTACAAAAAATTCCAGTGGAAAGATACCGAAAAGGAAGTTTTCGCTGTTTTTCTCTCTCAGGAATATATTCCAACAGTACCTCCACCGAAAGAAATTATGATGCTGAAGGGTCTGATAGGAGTCCGAAGTTGGGTACACTGAGTTTTCCACTGGTGGAGTGGGTCGGAGTACTGGCCAGCGTGGGCAGGAACGAGTGAAAGTGCTAGGTTGACTTTCACCGTCTGCTTGCATTGTGTATTTGGTGTTTGTGATAAAAGGCCCACAATGGGAGCCAAGTGCAAAAGTTGGAGACGTTCGGCAGCCAGGGTTCAGGCTGGGGAGCTGCGGCCCAAAGGGTCCGCAAGGTTTATTATGTGTGGGAAATATGGTCCACACTCGCAGGCTTTTTGCAATGAATGGGTATGTATGACTGCTGAAGAGAGGGCATCATTCCCTAGGGTGGGTAGTTTTGAATCAGAGGTACTGCAGAGCATAAGGATTAGAATATGTCTGATCAAATTTAGAAAACAGAGGATCAGACATACGGACTGTTTAAATCTGTGGCAACAAGAGGGAGATGTGCAAATGAAACTGGCTCACACAGCAGCTTCCAAACCTGACAGGAAAGCGATTGCGAGCGCACCACCACCACCATATGTCAATGGGGAGAAATTGGCTACAACCAATGGTGCATCGGTAAAGGATAGCAAAATGCTTAATCAATGTGTTAACCCTAACCCTTGCCAGTTGTATCCCATTTTGAATTTTTCCCAAGGTTATGAGGAAGATGACGAGCCTAGCACAATATCGGCATTCTCTTTAGTAGCTACCATACAGGACACTCAGGTGGGCACAGCCCAAACACCAAGAGCAGTTATGATGCCCCCAGTGGAAGGGTGAGTGAGGTCGTGTCCACCGGTAAGTACGGCACCATACATTATGCAGAGACAATAGCTCCCCATATTATAGAGACAAACAGAAATGAAGTGGTTGAGCTAAACCCAGTCAGGGTGATTGCAGTCACCAATGGAAAGACTGATAATCAGAGAGTAACTCCCATCAGAAACATTGCAATGCACTGTCCTTGGTCCCGACTAGACACCCCTCAAAGGCTAATGTTACACTCAAATGTTAAAGACACATGTCCATCGCAGGTAGAGGAAATGATCTTGCAAATACCGGGTGCCCTTCGGACCAAAGATGGACAGGACACTGGATTGATGGCAAATGTAGCCCCAATAGTAGTACAAATAAAAGGTGGCAGGATAGGTCCAAAAATACCCCAATACCCTTTGAAACCAGAGGTGGAATTGGGAGTATACCCCATCATAGAACGGCTGCTACAGCAGGGCATCCTAGTCAGGATGTCCAGCACAGCCAATAGTCCCATCTTCCCTGTGAAAAAGAGTGGGGGAAGGGGTTACAGGCTAGTGCAGGATCTAAGGGGGATAAACAAGATAGTTGAGAGTCAATTCCCCGTAGTGCCCAATCCAGCTGTCATCCTTATGCAGATTCCCTCAACCTCCAAGTTCTTTACTGTCATTGATCTCTGCTCGGCATTCTTTACTGTCCCTCTCCACCCTGACAGACAATACCTTTTTGCTTTCACCTATAGGGGAGTACAGTACACCTGGACTCGTCTCCCCAAGGTTTCATTGACAGCCCAAGTATTTTCTCCCAGGCCTTACATGACTGTTTGCAATCTTTTCAACCTGAGAGTGGGTCGGTGCTAATACAATATGTTGATGACTTGTTGTTATGCTCTGACTCATTCGAGTCATCCCTGGCAGACACTAAACAGCTTTTGTTTAATCTCTCCCAGACAGGACACAAGGTTTCAAAGGATAAGTAGCAGTTGTGTCGGACTAGGGTTAAATACTTGGGACACTGCCTGACACAGGGACTTAGGCACCTGACCACTGACCGAATACAGGCCATCCGCGACATGACTCTGCTGCAAACTCAGCAACAGGTCCGCACTTTCCTCGGATTGTGTGGGTACTGTCGGAATTGGATTCCATGGTTCTCTATACTGGCACTACCTTTGCAAGGAATGGTTTCCTCGAATAAACCAGAACGGGTCTCTCATACAGATGAGTCCAAACTGGCATTTGAGAGACTAAAACAGTGCTTGTCACAAGCACCAGCATTGGGTATGCCAGATTACGAGAAGCCCTTTTAATTGTACGGTACTGAAAGCGCTGGGTGCGCGGCAGGAGTATTAACACAGAAACATGGTGATGCCAGCAGACCGGTAGCCTGCTACAATGTACAGCTGGGCACTGTAGCACTGTCTCTCCCCACTTGCTTGCGAAGTGTTGCAGCCATAGCTTTGCTGGTAAGTAAAAGTGATGACGTAGTGTTAGGACACAACTTAATCATCCATACACCGCATGCAGTATCAGCCTTGCTAAACTCCTCTCAAACCAGACATGTCTCATCTGCTCGGTTTTCAAAGTGGGAACTGTCACTGATGGCCCATGTAAACATCACCATAAAGAGGTGCAGCACACTAAATCCTGCAATTTATTTGCTGAGTGTGCCTGGTCATGCACAAAGGGTGGAGGATGAGAATGATGGTGAAGGAGGATTTAGTGCAGACACTGATACACATGATTGTATGGAATACCAGACATTCACTGCAAGACTTGACAGTGACAACCCACTGGAAGGAATAGACTTTACCTTCTACACTGACGGTAGTTGCCACAGACAGACGGAATTGGGAGACCTGTGCACCGGATACGCAGTTGTAGATGACGAAGGTATCATAGAAGCTGAACCCCTTGGTCCACCTCACTCAGCACAAGTCGCTGAGCTGGTAGCACTGACCAGAGCATGTGAGTTGGCAAAGGGTAAGTCAGCTAATATATACACGGACTCTAGGTACGCCTTTGGAGTGGTGCATGATTTTGGGGCCCTGTGGCACCTCAGAAAATTCATGACGGCAGACTGCACACCTGTAGCGCATGCGTCATACATCAAGAGGCTTCTGTCAGCCATACATGAACTGGACAGAGTGGCTGTTATCAAGTGTAAAGCACACGACAAAATGAAAGATATTCACCGCAATACTCAGACTACTTATACTCACACCCATTATAAACACATCATTAAGAGACACCTCATAGATAGGGCAGAGCACGTAGCCTCTGATTTAATCCATGAATCCACCAGGATTCAGTTCTTCCTCGCATTAGATATCACCCGTACTGCCAAAGGAACTATAAATTATAGGTACATCTATGCGCTAGCGAACTTGATAGATAATATCACTGAGATGTATGATGACACCTTCAGGTATACGGCAGGGAGTTACAAGCCTACAAGAAGGAGCTGGTCCAAACTCAACCTTACCTTGACGGCTGTGGGTAATGAATTGACCGGCTGGGCCTCATGGTTGAACCCACTCAAATGGTTTTCTGGATTAGGAGAGTGGGCGCAAAATGTAATTGCAAGTGTAGGATAGTTTCTCCTTTGTATCCTGGGTGTCGTTATAATTATTGGTCTGATATTCAGATGTGTTCGAATTTTGACGCAGCGCAAACACAGCACAAATTTGATGAGTCTAAGGAGCGAGGGCGTTGTTACAGCGGCAGATTTGATTTATGACCCATCTGTAGAAACAGAGTTATGATAAGGATTGCAAATGAATTTCATGAATTTCTTTCTGTTTCCCCCTCTACCCAGAAACTTCCAACCGGAAAAGACTTCAACCATACCCAAAATTTATGTGAATGTATTTTTATGTATCTTACCTTCATCTCTGCAGTCTTCAGTTAATGGCACACATAGTCGATAAATGCTATCCACATATAGTAGCATACACATACGTTTCCCCTCCATGTATCATCAGATAAATGTGCTCCCATTTGTTGGTATAAGAAGCCGGAAAGGTGAGGGCTAATGGCCTTTGCCTAGAAAGAGCTCGGTAGTGTTTGTTTGCCCATTTACAGACCCTTAATATGGGATGAGAAGGAGTTAATGTATACTTCACAATACCTCAAAGCTGACTTAGAACATATACGGCACGATGATACATGCCCCTCAGACATTAATTCATACATACTTGCTTTTTCCTATCCTACTAGGTTATACATTTCCCACCTACAAATCTTCTCCGGATACATTTATTTTTGTATATAATGTATATGTAATATTTTCAGTTTTATTAGTTATACGTGGCAGTTATTGTTGACTGCCAAAGGGTGGACTTTTGAAGTCAAAAATATTATAGTCACACACATTACGTGCAAACACCACACAGAGTGGCCTCCGTGCGGGTCCCTGTTCTGCCGTGCGTGCGCATACTCGCACGTTGCATATATTGGCTCACGAGGTCCTGCGTATTAGCACGTGGTATGAGTAAATATGGTAGCATATGCATTCGCATGGAAAAGCCACAAAGACATATCCCATATTTAATCCACATAGCACATAATTTACACATAGCCTACATGCACCACACCAGTGAGTTACATTTGCTTCAAAGGTACAACAACAGAGGGATTCGACTTTACAGGATATGAGGGGACAGAATTAGGTTAGGAGGTGGTGTTTGGTATCCAGCTGTACAGTATTTCAAGGGCATTATTCCGGTAGCAGTTTGCAGA
Organism: Pseudophryne corroboree; assembly: GCF_028390025.1. Classification (NCBI taxonomy): domain Eukaryota; kingdom Metazoa; phylum Chordata; class Amphibia; order Anura; family Myobatrachidae; genus Pseudophryne; species Pseudophryne corroboree. The sequence continues at coordinate 309,692,839 of NC_086450.1, forward strand.
AGGTAGCACGCTCCTGCGCATAGATATGCGCAGGAACAGAATATTAATATTACACTGTATGTACTGTACTCTTCATATTCAATGGGAACCCAGTGGAGAACATCTGCAAGTGCACCTAAACCAGGCATCGCCCACCTATTCAAACCGACCTATGACCCCTCCTGTACTGTAAATGACCAACCCTTTGACCTATGGGTGAAGAGGTTACAGTTTCTATTGTTTTATGATTTGGACTAATGTATAAAAGCCAAGCTTCCTGGCTGGTCAGACACATTTCTCTGAAGGTCATCTATCCAGATAGACTGAGTACAGGAACTGGGTGGCGCTGGAAAACAAACGTATGTATCCATTGATCGTAGCCTATTCTCTTATGTGATTGTATTTCTGTTGTACCCCCCTTTTGAGTAAATATTTGTTGCTGGGTTGGACCTCAACATTACATATATAATTGGTGTCACATTTCCTTTCCTGTTAGGGGTTATAAAGTTTATTCCGCTGCACGTGTAGCTACTTTGTGCTTACAGCGTGTCGGCATGCTTACGCAACATGTGCGCATTTGATAGGGGTTACACACTCACATGCTTATCGGTCACAGCGGCCTGAATTTCTGTTCATCTAAGGTATTGCTCTTTTCCTGAAAGTTAATCAGACTTAACAGGGGGCACAGATTATTATTTGATTAAAGGGGGCACTGATTATTATTAGACAGTGGGATGCTGTGTGTATTATTTGGCGGTCACATGGTACACTACTCTGACTATATATATATTTCTGTTAGGTGTGTCCTGTGTCCAGACTACTCACACTGCTAACATATGGCAAATATAAAGATTTGAAATTTAACTGGATATAAGTGTAATCAACACATACAGATGCAATTTATTTATCCAGTGTATTTCAGTGTTACCACCAATATTGTCCCTGTCAGCATCAACATAATCCAGGGTAGCACATCACCACACAGTGATTAGGGTAACATTTGCCAATCAATATATACGCAGCATGAGAATTAACGCTAATGAGACGCATACCCATTAGGCTACTGGGCACACCATAGCCATTCCTGTGATTCATTACACTAGTATGTATGGCTTATTGCACATACATCTCAGATTTGATGCAGACCTAGCGGTCTGATTGTCTGTAGCAGTTTTGTGACATATGGGATTCAGTACCCTACCATCATTGTGATTGGGGATTCAGGGTAGATACCCGCATATTGGTCAAATCGCTCTATAAAATCTATCTAAAAATAGCGAGCAGCTGGTATCATGCATTACAATTTGAGCCTTTAATTATTCAACATCTGTGGACACTAGTCACAGGTGTGAGTAGCAGAATTTACAGAGGTTATTTCTGCCCCATATGATACAGTGAATTTAAATTCACAGTGGGTTATCAAATGATGGGTACTTTGAAATGTATTTAAATTGTGTTTTTCTCTATTAGGGGTATATAATACATATAAAGCATACTAAATTGTCTATTTAAGCATACCCTATAAGAGAGTCAGTGCAACCAAAGGAGCAGACACATCTTTTAATTCTCATCACGTTTCTATCTTAGAGCACATTTCTGGATTTCTCATCCAATTTTAACCCTATTTTTCGCACACTGTCCGAAATATCGGTCTCTTAATACAATGTATCAATAAAAGTTACATTTTATTTCATTTTTGTGCACCTAGCAGTACAACTCCATTTCTTCTTGTGTATTAGGTGTTATTCATGCTTGTCTTAGGTAGCACCCCCGACATGAGATTATAGGATTTTTCCAGATATATTAATCGGGGTCCACCCCAGATATTTTCTTATGGAATTTTGAGAGTGCAGATTTTTCTTTGTCTCTTGTTGTCACTCTGACTACTCTGTGACATATTATGAACTCAGCATGGGGATTTGAAGAGAGGGGACCAAATCCATATTTTTGCACCTGGGACCACCACTCGCTAGTTCCTCCATTTCAGCGGTTACTAAAAATACTGTTTAGTTCTCTATGCCAGTGCTCATATAAGGATCAAATATCCAGATAAACAGGCAGTCATAATAAATATGTTGTTTCACAAATGACAATGCTGCAGTTTATTAATCACAGTGGAAAGAGGTGATTATTTAGCTATCAATACTGCAATATGTCTTAGTTGTTATTATGCATCTCACAGATAAACTTCAGGTCCATGGTTTTAATTAATCTCTTGTTGCAGTGCACGGTATAGTGGCAGTAAGTAAGCTGCAGTGGAATATAGGTGGATCCAGAAAGGGTACAGGGCTTAAACTGATTTCTGTCAGTTCGATTTGGAGATGGAACCAGTACCTCCTCCTCTGATCCACCTAACTGAGGATGTCAACCTGGTGTCGCAGGTAGATGCCGGGTGCCCGCTGAGATTTTGTTACCAGCAAGTGCCTGGCTCCTTCCCCACAGAATCAGCCGGAGGCAGGAGTTCACTCCTGAGCTCTGGCTTCTGGCTCCCACAGTCTGCACTATGGGAGACATGTCATGACGTCTCTCATAGTTCCAAGGAGCGGGCAGCCAGACGGATGGCAGCAGTCAGATGCAGGAGCAGGGATTAAGGTAAGTATTGTATTTTTGGTGGGGGTTTAGGTAAGGGTCACTACTATTGGGAGAATTACTACAGGGGGCATTATTACAGGGGCAATTATTACTGGGGGAACTACTACAGGGGGCATTACCACTGGGGACATTCCTACTGTGGGCACTTCTAATGGGAGCATTACAACTGGGGGCACTACTACAGGGGGATTTACTAGGGGGTCATTACTACTGAGTGCTACTACTACTGGGGACATTACTACTGAGGGCACTACTGCAGGGGGCATTACTACTGGGGTCATTACTACTGAGGGACACTACTACTGGTGACATTACTACTGTGGGCATTACCACTGGGGGGAACTACTACAGGGTGCATTTTTACTGGGGGTACTATTAATTGGGGCATTGCATAGGGGGCACTGCATAAGGGACACCAATCTTGGGGGCACTGAATATGGGGCACCACTACTATGGGCTCTGCATAAGGGGCATTACAACTGTGTGCATTGCATAAGGGGCACTACCACTGCAGTGGGTATTGCATAAGGGACACTACCACTACAGTGGGCTTTGCATTATGGTCACTATTGCTGTTGGCACTGTATTAGTGGCACTAGTGCTGTGGGCATTATGTGTATTAGGAGCACTACTACTGTGGGTATTGTGTATAAGGGGCACTAATGTGGGCATTGTGTAAAAGGGGCAATACTGTGTGTCATAACATAAATAAGGGACACTACTATGAGGTGTAATGTGAATCAAAGGCACGCTCTCTGTCTAACTCATCTATGTCACCCCTGTCTGTCTGCCCTACCCTTTAGAATGTAAGCTCTCATGAGTAGGGCCCTCTTCCCTCATATTCTTATCCTTTTCTTACTTTAATAATCTTCAACTGTACCAAATCCCATGGTTTTCTGCAACCTGATACTTATTTCAGTGACATCTGCTGATGTAGATATGTTTATTTACCATGTACAGTACTTGTCCTATACTGTTTTCAACTATAAGTCACTGTTTTCCTGTTTTGATTATTTATATACTCTGTTATTGGGTGCTGCGGAACCCTTTAGGCGCCATATAAATAAAAGATAATAATAATAATAATAATAAATAATAATAACAAGTGGGGTGTAATGTGAAAAGATTGTGCTACTGTGTGGCGTAATTTGAATTGGGGATGCTATTGTGTGATAATGCCCCTTTTTTGAGACCACACCATTTTTTGAGACCATGCCCCCTTTCTCGATAAGCACCACTGTCCCTTTATTAAATGAGCATAGGGGGTTGAGTTCCACCACTTCTCTATGACCACTTTAAGCACTGAAAGGGTGTTTGGTGGAGTACATGATCTGCTTTATTTGTATTTGTTGTGGTGAATTGCATTTTAGGATGCCCTTTGCATTGTGAGTTTTTAGTCAATAATGCTTATTTAACAATGACAAGTTAGACAAATGACAATTAAATGGGTTAGCTGGTTTCTATTAGAACATATATGTTTACAGAGAAAACAAATTCAATTAGGAGTCTGTTACTATTAATCAAATGGCACCAAGCTCATTATAGTTTACGGTTGGATCATAAGAGTAGGCTAAAATGCTGGATAGAAGTATTCCTAATTTTTTATTAAATTGTTTTACTGTATATCGTTTTTCCAGGAAAACACTGTAATGTAGCGTTCTTATGCAGATACAGCCGCAGTCACACACAGAATATTGTCATACCACCTAACATTTTAATCAGCAAAATCTGCGTGTTATTCACTAGAAGGGCTGTTTAACATAACTGCAGCAACAATGAGGGAGGGCACATCTGTGTTCATACAGTACATATATATGTACTACTGCTGTTTAGTGCTTATTTATGTTGAGAGTTGGGATTGGTGTTTAATCATGGATAAATAATAGATAAAGTATACATAAGGTATGCTGTAATAAGCTCCTATAAATTGCATAGCTGCTACAAACTTAATGTACTTTATCTATTTGTCTATCTATCTATCTGTCTGTCTGTCTATCTAGCAAGAGCACAAACCACCAAAGGAAGGTAATAATAAAAAAAATGCAAACCATAACATTTATTTACATATTTAAAAATATGGTAGTACTGTACTTCCCATTCATTTTTATACAAATAATTAACATTACAGTATGTTGCCTTTTTAATTTTCATGTAAATACGTCTAATTTTCACAAGGACCTTCGGTGTTAACTTATGTATCTGATACACCCGTCATTCAGAAAGCAAATCTAATTAAATGTAATACTTTTTAAATCTAGCATATTTTAATTCCTGGGCTATGTTTTATCAAACAAAAATGTTTGGACTAGCCATAACTGAACATTACTCAAATTGGCATATTATTAAACACTGTTTTGTACCAGCTAAAGTTCAATATTTTTAAATCTTTAGGCCCAGTACAGACCTTATAAAAGTTGTGAAGTTTAATATATTATGCGCTCTCAGTTGCAGTGGAATAAAATTACGGCATATATAACAAATGGCCCAATAAAGAGTCAGACTGAGACTATACTTCACAAGGGATTCAGTATACGCTTATGCGTTTTTATTAAAGTGTATTTCATGGAGCTGCTCATCCCAAATGTCCAATCAGCCCCAAACTCCATAATGTTCCAATGCACATGATCTGACCTTTGTGAAATTTTCTAGAGCAATATGTGTATTGTTGATATGGGAGTTGCTATTTCAAGCAACAGTTTAATTTTCCAGCTAGAATTTATGTTTATTAAACTTCTTCACTTGGACTTGGAAAAGTTTAATCATTGTTATTGGGATTACATAGTGCATTGTGTACAAATTGCATACCACATTGCTAAGCTTAATATCATGCATATTACTATAAGCATTGCAGCAAGGATAAAATATTAGAATGACTAGATGACTTATAATAAATGTGCATTTTACATTCTTTTTGTACTAGAGGTTTAATAGTTATATTAAAATAATTGTAGCTAAGTCTAAATGTATAATGTAATGTTAGCTTTGACATCTGTGACCTTCATAGTTTAGATCAGAATGGCAGTTATTTCTGTTATCAGGGATAATAGCTACAAGTGCAATGTCACTTGACCAATAGGAGGAGATTGTGGTGCTTTTGTTGTCATGACTTGTGACATTCAAAATGTTGGGTTGAATACTATTTTTGTGTTTTGTGTGATTGCATAACAACTTACAGATATAAAGTATTGTACCAATGCAAAGGATACACTGTTATAAACGCAATTTTACAGAGGGGTCACCGGGGATTCATAATGAATTTCCAACATTCATAATGTTGACAATCACATTATCAGTAATGCAATGTCAAGCACAGTATGCTGACATGGTATTAATGCAAGGTAAAAGATTGTAACTATCTCAGCGCTGTAACTTTAAACATGATGGTAAAGTATCATGTTTAACATTAGAATTTGTAAAGTGGCTTGTGTGCAAACTGCCACAGGACTCTAGAGAACTGCATAAGACTGACTTTACTAGCTGCAAGTCATGCTAAACAATGGCTGCAGATGCACTTCCTGTATAACAAACACTTCCTGTATAACAAGGGGATGGCAATGATGGAACTTCCGCCAGCCACATACAGCATACATCTACAATAGTGCTGACAGTGTTACAATGCTTCAACTAATATTAGTACCATGGTGACATACTATGCTCAACATTGCAATGTGATAGTCGCATTATGAATTTTAGATTTATAACTTCCTCCTGGTCACCAGAACAGCTGTAGTTTGCCTTTGGCATACTGTAGATTCTGCAATTGTCTGAAAATATTAGTATTAATATTCTTATATTAGAAATAAGGTTCATTAATAGTAAAGCCCCAGAATTTATTTTTTCCTCAGTTTGCACTAATTAATAGAACCATTCCTTCGAGGACCACAACACATAAGCCACTTCTCCTCATGTTCGTAGAGCACTAAATTAATAATTTTTGGATCCTGTAATTCCTATTATATATGCCCTAACAACTAAACCTTTCTAAAACTCATTAAGCCCTTTTCCAATGGTCATCTTAACAACATATAGAATAAATATTTGTGCCTGAACTTTGTATTCATGGCCCTAATCCTCTTAGATCTTCCTCCCGCATTTGGAGCAATATTTTGCCACTGCACATGTGCCAAAGTCAGACTGTACATGCACAATGAGTTATTAGCGATTGTAGATGTTCAGAGGCTTTTTTTCTTACAAAGTTAGTGACAGCGTTTCGGGGAGGAAACATGGGGGGTAATTCCAAGTTGATCGCAGCAGGACATTTTTTAGCAATTGGGCAAAACCATGTGCACTGCAGGGGGGGCAGATATAACATTTGCAGAGAGAGTTAGATTTGGGTGGGTTATTTTGTTTCTGTGCAGGGTAAATACTGGCTGCTTTATTTTTACACTGCAAATTAGATTGCAGATTGAACACACCACACCCAAATCTAACTCTCTCTGCACATGTTATATCTGCCTCCCCTGCAGTGCACATGGTTTTGCCCAACTGCTATCAAAATTCCTGCTGCGATCAACTTGGAATTACCCCCATGGAGCGGCTAGAAAAACACTGGCGTGTCAGGACTATATGCTAGGCGTTATCTAGTCAGCCACTGTGAATTTGTTCTGGAGAGGCCCTGGCATCTTAAGATAGCCTTTTTGAGAGAGCATAGGGTTGTTCAGAGGTCTGAAGGTCTGACTGATGTGCCCCCGGTGTTCCTGATGTTTCCCATGTGCCTGGGCAGCAAATGTGAGATGCTGGAGATGGGCATCTCTGTGTTCACTGTGAACAAAATCACAGCTGCAGCAGGCAACCTGTGCATCACTGAATCATGCCCTCAGAGTCTTATCTGCTTAATGAACTCAATATATTTTGGCAAGGCCGGCTCTACCGTTAGGCAGCTGCTTAGGGTGCCGGGAACTAGGGGGGTGCCAATGAGTTTGCTTATCCCAAAATTAAGGATGTCTGAGAATTACATACTTGTTGTACTTAATGCAGGTGATGGGTGTGGAACTTAGCAGACACTGCCTCAACTCTTTCACCTGAGGGGCTGTGAAGTGGGTATTGGAGGCCATAGGCTGAAGATGTGCCTAGGGTACTGAGAAACCTTGCACTGGCCCTGTACTTTGTGGTCCTTGTACTAATTTGGCTCAACAGTATATGTAATACGTAGTTAACTGGGGATTATAGTGCAAAAACTGAGCATTATGATACATGAAGGAGATCACCAATCACCGGGCAATGAGTTTGGGCTTTCACTTCATCTTGACTCCTTCAATTACAGGTGCAAAGTGACCAAGGGCAGGTAAATAAAAAGGAAAGATTGGAAATATATCAGAGTAACTCCATATTTGGCTTAATACACAGACCCTTTTGTTTACATCATGTAAGCTTAATGTGTGTTGATGCATCAGATAAAAAGCAAAGGGTATAAGAGCAACTGTAATAAAGTATAACTATGAGACATGATTAAAATCAATATGTAAATAAAGTGATTGGTATACAAAATGGAAGGTACATACAGACTCAGTTTGTGGAAGGAAATAGATAATATCTAATATACTTGTGTCTGTAATTTGTTTATATGCTGAATAATTAAAGGGAAAGGGAAAAAAAGATTATGTAACTAGTTATTAAATACCAATACATATGTTAATTTGGAGAATTGAATAAGTAGCCAGTTGTTGATAGCTATAAATAAACATGTTTTCTTTTTAGCAATTATTTGCCATTATTCACACATATACATTATATATTAAAGGTACTAGTGTATTAGATTTGACATAATTACTTTCTTTAAATTGTACTGTACTTGTCTTCTAATCATAAATATTTTTTATCATAATAACCATATTTACTCATTTATTTTAATTATTTAGAATTTATGCAATGAATTACCTTGAGTTGTACCTGCACCTGTAACCTAACAAAAGAGCCTAAAAATCTCCAAAAACCTCAGGCAGCAAAAAGGTTTTAACTTTATACTAGGGGTGATTGCTAGGCCATTTTTGGGGATTTGTGTTTTGGTTTTGGATCTGTGTATCCTTCATGTTTTAGAACTGTATTGGTTTTGCCAAAACCGCCCTTTGTGGATTTTTTTAATGTATCTGATTTAAAAAAATAATAATCATAAAAACAGCTAAAATAACAGAATTTGGGGGTGTTATTGTTCCTATGGTATTAATAACTTTAATAACATTCATTTTCACTAATTTCCAGTCTATTCTGAACACCTCACAGCTCACAATATTGTTTTTCTCCAGTTTAGGCCAAAAGATTGCACCGAGGTAGCTGGATCACTAAACTAAGCGACAGCAGTGGGCAGCAAACATGTAGCAGTTATGAATATATTTTTAAATGCTGTAATCATCCGTTAAAATTATTTTGAAAATTAGGATCCAGTTCTTCTGTTCCTTAAAGATATCCTCGTCATTGAGAAGATTTATGATTAAGATCTTCTGTTCCTCAAAGATATATTCGACATGGAGAAGGTTCGCTAATTATTATTATTATTATTATTATTATTATTACCAGTTATTTATATAGCACACACATATTCTGCAATGCTTTCCAGAGAATATTTGCCCATTCACATCAGTCCCTGCCCCAGTGGAGCTTACAATCTATATTCCTTATCACATGTACACACAGACACATTCACTCTAGGGTTAATTTTGTTTGGAGCCAATTAACCTACCCGTATATTTTTGGATTGTGGAAGTAAACCGGAGCACCTGGAGGAAACCCACACAAGTACGGGGAGAATATACAAACTCTGCACAGTTAGAGCCAAGGTGGGAATCGAACCCATGACCTCAGTTACACCATCCGTACTTCTTATCATCTGTTAAAAATTATTTTCAAATGAGGATTAAGTTCTTCTGTTCCTCAAAGATATATTCGACATGTAGAAGGTTCGCTAATTATCCGTTAAAATGTATTTTAAAATTAGGATTAAGTTCTTATGTTCCTCAAAGATATATTCAACATGGAGAAGGTTCGCTATTTAAGTGTGGAGAGTTTAGTTATATTAATTTAATTTAAATGTAGATAACTAATAATTATTAAAAATATTAATTTGAATGAAAACACAATGTAGGGATAAGAATTATGAAAATAGGACAATAAGTTCTAACATAAGAGTATGAGCTACAGACACAGCACCCTGATATGGACAGAGCATGCCTGGATGTATATTTTAAGGATACAGAACAAAATATAAAACAAAAATATGTCTTTCATTTTGGGGTGACTGACAGAACACCCTTAGATGGAGGGAGCAGCTGCAGTCCCTAGATGTATAGTGGGATGACACAGCACAAAATATTAATTTAAATAAAAAAAAAATTAATATCACACACTGCAGTTACAAAGTTGCTGAAATGAGTCAGAAATATATATTATTTATTACACACTGCAGTTTAGCTTCACTGACAGTGTCGTACAAATGAGTCAGAAATATGTATTTTTATTTTTTATATCACACACTGGTGGTTACAGTGTTGCACAAATGAATCAGAAATATATATTATTTATTACACATTGTGGTTTAGCCCAGGGGTGGCCAACCAGTCAGAGGCAAAGAGCCAGAAAAGATCTGTAGTCAAGGGCAAGAGCCAGTATCATGCGCACGCCAAATGTGCGCGTGCAAAAATGGTTTTTACAAAGCCACACCCCATTTTGTGCGCACACCTTTCGGTATGACGTTTGTAGGATATGACCTTGTGTCATAACTCCGTTTTTAGTCATGTTGTACAGTGCCAAATACATATAATGCCCCAGTGCAGTGCCACATACATATAAAAATGTCAAAAAATGGGTGCTTCCACAGTGCCAGAAACATATGTCCCCACAGTGCCACATACACATATGTCCCCACAGTGCCAGATACACATGTCCCCACAGTACCAGATACATATATGCCTCACAGTGCCAGATACATATATGCTCACAGTGCCAGATACACATGACCCCACAGTGCCAGATATGCCCCCAGTGCCAGATATACATGTCCCCACAGTGCCATCTCTGCCCCTAGTGCCAGATACACATGTCCCCACACAGTGCCAGTTCTGCCCCAGGGCCAGATATACATGTCCCCCCAGTGCCAGATATACATGTCCCCCAGTGCCAGCTATGCCCCCAGTGCCAGATATATTTGTCCCCCCAGTGCCATAGCTATGCCCCTAATGCCAGTGTCCCCACAGTGCCAGATATGCCCCACAGTGCCAGATATACATGCCCCCCAAGTGCCAGATGTATATGTCCCCACAGTGCCAGATATATATGTCCCCACAGTGCCAGCTATGCCCCCAATGCCTGTGTCCCCACAGTGCAAGATATGCCCCCAGTGCCAGGTATACATGTCCCCACAGTGCCAGCAATGCCGCCAGTGCCAGATATACATGACCCCCCCCTTTCCCCGTGCTGCTCACCACGCTGCTGCTGTCTGTGAGGGGAGGAGAGCGCAGCATGTGCCTCTCCTGACCCTCACTCTCCGGCGGCGATGTCTCTCTTCAATTAGGCGCCGGTCCATGAGCCAATCAAAGCAAAGCCTTAGCTGCCGGTTCGCGAGCTCTGATTGGCTCACGGACCGGCGCTAAATTGAAGCGTGACACCGCCGCCGGAGACAACTGTATGTGCCGGACAGCGGTGTCCAGGAGCCGGCCGAGCCGCATGTGGCTGATGAAAGAGCCGCATGCGGCTCGAGAGCCATGGGTTGGCCACCCCTGGTTTAGCCTCACCAACAGTGTTGCACAAATGAGTCGGAAATATATTACACACTGCAGTTTAGCTTCACCAGCAGCGTCACACAATACGTGTATGAGTCAGAAATGGAAATCGAACACTTCGGTTGACCTTTACCAACAGCGTCGCACAATACGTGTATGAGTAGGAAATAATATACTGCTGTCTGACCAGCAGTGTCACAGTACTTATGAAAATAAAATAAAAAATGTATAGTACACTGGGGTATAGCACAAACAAAAATAAAGATACTGATAAAAAGTGCGCAGTAATATCACAAGTGCAGCTCAAAGTGTGTAAACGAGTAAACATCCATACTACTCAGAAAAATAGAAGCATGGAATTGAAATATACACACATATATAGCGCATATGAGATAACCAATAATGTGAATTATTTCAAACAATGGTGATTAACCCATAAACAAGAAAAAATATATCACCAGAATAATTGATGGTATTTTGTTGTTGTAATACTGATGATATCCGATATACAGATTACTTCACACAGATGGAAATGTGATATTCTCAAATTGCTAGTAGCACATCTTTAAAAGATACCTATCCTTTTCACATGGACTCAGTGGTTACATGTATATGGAAGAGGTCAAAAAACAAATAGTGCAATTATCCTTTTAAAAACAAATAGTTTTAATTACAAGTTGCACTTACAACAAATAGACACAACAAATAGACTGAATGACAGCGCATAACAAGAATCCCACAATGGCAAAGCAGCAGCAGCTGAAGAAGGACCTGGAAGCTCCAAGATGTAGTAATGGGACACTGGCTCCCCAATTCGGATAGAGAGCTCAGCACCGGTAAAGTCCGTAAGCAACAGCACAGCCATAGCTGAAATCCAAAACGACAAAGCCACGCTTAACGCGTTTTGGATGCATACATCCTTTGTAAGAAGTGTGGTATATGCTCTAGGGACAGACTATATATACATACAATCCAAACAGACACCAGCAGTGTCTCATTACCGCTAATTGGTTTCCACATCCGGACGCGGCTGTACAGGAAGTCTCAAAAATGGAAACAGGGTGATGTTTGCATTCCACCTCCCCGGAAATACGTCATCCTGCATTCCAGCGCCTTATCCAAAGATGCTTTCCAAAACATCTATTTGCATTCCAGCAGCCTGCTGCGAATCCCGGATGTTGATCTCCAATAATCAGATAGCGTGATGAAATATATTATCGTCTCCATATGAACATTTTTTAAAAGTCAATAAAATCCATTAATATATTTAAAATCTACATTTATATATAAAAAAAGGAAGAAATATAAAATTAATACATAGATACATCAAGACCATATTACACATAACAAGTAAAGTGCTTAAGTGAATAGGAATAGAAAAACAAACTACTTGGATGGTTTGTATATAAAGGGGGCAAGGAGATATAGCAGCTAAATGAAAAAAACATTTAATTCAAACTTACCACTGAGTCCCTTGGGAGCAAGGGACCCCAACTGGTGAATCCATCTCATGTCAGATTGAGAGAAATGCTTATCTATAGTTGACTTGCGGAACATATTTATAATATCCACAAATCTTTGGAGACACATACAGTCTCCAACCACTTCAAAACATAATACAAATGAGTGCCACCTTATTAATTTCTATGTTATTCAACAAATGTTACCAAAATTAAGAACACAAGATTAGAGATGTGCAGCAGGCATTTTTCGGGTTTTGTGTTTTGGTTTTGGATTTGGTTCCGCCGTCGTGTTTTGGATTCAGACGCGTTTTGGCAAAACCTCCCTTAAGAATTTTTGTTGGATTCGGGTGTGTTTTGGATTCGGGTGTTTTTTTTCAAACCCCCCCTCAAAAACAGCTTAAATCTTAGAATTTTGGGGTAATTTTGATCCTATAGTATTACTAACCTCAATAACCATAATTTCCACTCATTTCCAGTCTATTCTGAACACCTCACACCTCACAATATTATTTTTAGTCCTAAAATTTGCACCGAGGTGGCTGGATGACTAAGCTAAGCGACCCAAGTGGGCGGCACAAACACCTGGCCCATCTAGGAGTGGCACTGCAGTGTCAGACAGGATGGCACTTAAAAAATAGTCCCCAAACAGCACATGACGCCAAGATAAATAAAAAAAAAGAGGTGCAAGATGGAATTGTCCTTGGGCCCTCCCACCCACCCTTATGTTGTATAAACAGGACATGCACACTTTAACAAACCCATCATTTCAGCGACAGGGTCTGCCACACGACTGTGGCTGAAATGACTGGTTGGTTTGGGCCCCCGCCAAAAAGGAAGCAATCAATCTCTCCTTGCACAAACTGGTTCTACAGAGGCAGGATGTCCACCTCCTCCTCATCGTCTGATTCCTCACCCCTTTCACTGTGTACATCCTCCTCCTCACAGAGTATTTATTCGTCCCCACTGGAATCAACCATCACAGGTCCCTGTGTACTTTCTGGAGGCAATTGCTGGTAAATGTCTACACGGAGGAATTGATTATAATTCATTTTGATGAACATCGTCTTCTCCACATTTTCTGGAAGTAACCTCCTACGCCGATCGCTGACAAGGTTACCGGCTGCACTAAACACTCTTTCGGAGTACACACTGGAGGGCGGGGCAACTTAGGTAAAATAATGCCAGTTTGTGCAAGGGCCTCCAAATTACCTCTTTTTCCTGCCAGTATACGTACGGACTGTCTGACATGCCTACAGTGATGCTGTCACTCATATAATCCTCCACCATTCTTTCAATGGTGACAGAATCATATGCAGTGACAGGACACGATGTGTCAGTAATCGTTGGCAGGTTCTTCAGTCCGGACCAGATGTCAGCTATCGCTCCTGACTGCCCTGCATCACCGCTAGCGGGTGGTTTTGGAAATTTTATCCTTTTCCTGGCAGCTCCAGTGGCATGAGAAAATGAAGGAGGAGCTGTTGGTGGATAACGTTCCGCTTGACTTGACAATTGTCTTACCAGCAGGTCTTTGAACATCTGCAGACTTGTGTCTGCCGGAAAGAGAGATACAAGGTAGGTTTTAAACCTAGGATCGAGCACGGTGGCCAAAATGTAGTGCTCTGATTTCAACAGATTGACCACCCGTGAATCCTGGTTAAGCAAATTAAGGGCTCCATCCACAAGTCCCACATGCCTAGCGGAATCGCTCTGTTTTAGCTCCTCCTTCAATCTCTCCAGCTGCTTCTGCAAAAGCCTGATGAGGGGAATGACCTGACTCAGGCTGGCAGTGTCTGAACTGACTTCACATGTGGCAAGTTCAAAGGGTTGGAGAACCTTGCACAACGTTGAAATCATTCTCCACTGCGCTTGAGTCAGGTGCATTTCCCCTCCTTTGCCTATATCATAGGCAGATGTATAGGCTTGAATGGCATTTGCTGTTCCTCCATCCTCTAAAGCATATAGAGGGTTGAATTAAACCTTGTTGCCACCTCTTGCTTCAGCTGATGTCAGGGCATGTTCAGGAGTGTTTGCTGGTGCTCCAGTCTTCGGCACGCAGTGGCTGAATGCCAAAAGTGGCACGCAATTCTTCGGGCCATCGACAGCATCTCCTGCACGCCCCTGTTGTTTTTTAAAAAATTCTGCACCACCAAATTCATTGTATGTGCAAAACATGGGACGTGCTGGAATTTGCCCACATGTAATGCACGCACAATATTGGTGGCGTTGTCTGATGTCACAAATCCCCAGGAGAGTTCAATTGGGGTAAGCCAATCTGCGGTGATGTTCCTCAGTTTCCGTAAGAGGTTGTCAGCTGTGTGCCTCTTATGGAAAGCGGTGATACAAAGCGTTGCCTGCCTAGGAACGAGTTGGCAATTGCGAGATGCTGCTACTGGCGCTGCCAATGCTGTTGTTGCTGCGGGAGGCAATACATCTACCAAGTGGGCTGTCACAGTCATATAGTCCTTAGTCTGCCCTGCTCCACTTGTCCAAATGTCCGTGATTAAGTGGACATTGGGTACAACTGCATTTTTTAGGACACTGGTGACTCTTTTTCTGACGTCTGTGTACATTCTCGGTATCGCCTGCCTAGGGAAGTGGAACCTAGATGGTATTTTGTACCGGGGACATACTACCTCAAGCAATTCTCTAAGTCCCTGTGAACTTATGGCGGAAACCGGATGCACGTCTAACACCAACATAGTTGTCAAGGCCTGAGTTATCCGCTTTCCAACAGGATGACTGCTGTGATATTTCATCTTCCTCGCAAACGACTGTTGGACAGTCAATTGCTTACTGGAAGTAGTACAAGTGGTCTTCCGACTTCCCCTTTGGGATGATGATCGACTCCCAGCAGCAACAACAGCAGCGCCAGCAGCAGTAGGCGTTACACTCAAGGATCCATCGGAGGAATCCCAGTTAGGAGCGGACTCGTCAGACTTGGCAGTGACATGGCCTGCAGGACTATTGGCGTTCCTGCCTAAGGAGGAAATTGACACTGGGGGAGTTGGTTTGCAGGAGCTTGGGTACAAGAGGAAGAAGGGATTTAGTTGTCAGTGGACTGCTTCCGCTGTCACCCAAAGTTTTTGAACTTGTCAATGACTTCTGATGAATGCGCTCCAGGTGACGTATAAGGGAGGATGTTCCTAGGTGGTTAATGTCCTTACCCCTTCTTATTACAGCTTGACAAAGGCAACACATGGCTTGACACCAGTTGTCCGCATTTCTGTTTAAATAATTCCACACCAAAGAGGTGATTTGTTTTGTATCTTTACCAGGCATGTAAATGGCCTTATTCATCCCACGGACAACAGGTGTCACCCCGGGTGCCTTACTTAAACAAACCACCTCACCATCAGAATCCTCCTTGTCAATTTCCTCCTCAGCGCCAGCAAAACACCCATATCCTTATCCTGGTGTACTTATACAGTGACATCTTCAATTTGACTATCAGGAACTGGACTGTGGGTGCTCGTTCCAGCACTTACAGGGGGCGTGCAAATGGTGGAAGGAGCCACCTCTTCCCGTCCAGTGTTGGGAAGGTCAGGCATCACAACCGACACAATTGGACTCTCCTTGGGGATTTGTGATTTAGAAGAACGCACAGATCTTTGCCGTGCTTTTGCCAGCTTAACTCTTTTAATTTTTCTAGTGGGAGGATGAGTGCTTCCATCCTCATGTGAAGCTGAACCACTAGCCATGAACATAGGCCACGGCCTCAGCCGTTCCTTGCCACTCCGTGTCGTAAATGGCATATTGGCAAGTTTACGCTTCTCCTCAGATGCTTATAATTTAGATTTTTGGGTCATTTTACTGAACTTTTGTTTTTTGGATTTTACATGCTCTCTACTATGACATTGGGCATCGGCCTTGGCAGACGACGTTGATGTCATTTTATCGTCTCTGCCATGATTAGTGGCAGCAGCTTCAGCACTAGGTGGAAGTGCATCTTGATCTTTCCCTATTTTACCCTCCACATTTCTTATCTCCATTTTTTAATGTGTGGAATTATATGCCAGTAATATATCTGGAATTAGATGGCAGTAATGTCTGGAATTAGATACCACTAGATAGATACCAGATACCACTGTGACCGGAATGATGATGACCTATGCACAGTGACAGGACACTACCACAGCACCCTACAGCAGCAAGATGCAGCACAAGACACTGGACTTTTATTTACCACAATGCAGCACAAGACAATGAGTAGTGATACTGAGCACTGATGAGGATACTAGAACTGACACTGGGCAGCGAGAACAGCACTGGACTACTGTACTGTAGTATTATATATTGGTCACCACAATGCAGCACTGATACTGAGCACATATATTGAGCACTGATGAAGATACTAGAACAGACACGGAGAAGCAAGATACAGCAATGGACTACTGTACTGTAGTACTATATACTTTTCACCACAATGCAGCACTGATACTGAGCACAGATATTGAGCACTGATGAGGATACTAGAACTGACACAGAACAGCAAGATACAGCAATGGACTACTGTACTGTAGTACTATATACTGGTCACCACAATGCAGCACTGATACTGAGCACAGATATTGAGCACTGATTAGGATACTAGAACTGACACAGAGCAGCAAGATACAGCAATAGACTACTATACTGTAGTACTATATACTGGTCACCACAATGCAGCACTGATACTGAGCACAGATATTGAGCACTGATGAGGATACTAGAACTGACATGGAGCAGCAAGATACAGCAATGGACTACTGTACTGTAGTACCTGTACTATATACTGGCCACCACAATGCAGCACTGATACTGAGCACAGATATTGAGCACTGATGAGGATACTAGAACTGACACAGAGCAGCAAGATACAGCAATGGACTATTGTACTGTAGTACTATATACTGGTCACCACATGCAGCACTGATACTGAGCACAGATATTGATCACTGATGAGGATACTAGAACTGACATGGAGCAGCAAGATACAGCAATGGACTATTGTACTGTAGTACTATATACTGGTCACCACAATGCAGCACTGATACTGAGCACAGATATTGAGCACTGATGAGGATACTAGAACTGACACGGAGCAGCAAGATACAGCAATGGACTATTGTACTGTAGTGTTATATACTGGTCACCACATGCAGCACTGATACTGAGCACAGATATTGATCACTGATGAGGATACTAGAACTGACACGGAGCAGCAAGATACAGCAATGGACTACTGTACTGTAGTGCTATATACTAGTCACCACAATACAGCACTGATACTGAGCACAGATATTTCCTAGAGCATAGACATGGGATGGCAACTTTTAAAATAGGATAATAGATTATGTTCCAGAATCACCCAGAGGGGATAATAGAGGTAAACAGCTCCTCCAGTTGGAATCCATGTGGATCCACAGGTTAAATACACTGAGGCCAGGTGGCCTTAACAATAGTTTGGGGTTGATTAATTTTTTATACAGCATGAAGAAGGCATACAGGTTTCTGCTTAGAGTGGACGTTTTTTAGCCAACAAGCCAGTGGCAAGTAGCTTGGATTGAGCGAGAAGTAAAGTAGACATATATGGTGTGGTTAATAGGCTATGTGTCACTGTGTAGTTAAAAGTTTGTACAGGAGGTCAAGTTATGCATTTATGGTGTGAGGTAGAGTGTCTCCACATATGGATGCCAAATGCTGCCGTATTCTTTTTAATGTTTGAATTTTAGCTCTTTTTTTATATTACAAATATTGTTTTGTTAAAAAGTGATATTTTATGGGAGCGTTAGAGAGGTGTGTAGTTTCCACCTTGTAATAATTTTTTGCCAGATTGGCATCTTTCGAATGACACTGTGTAGGGTCTGTATTAAAATTATGGGGATGTGAGACATTGCAACGCATTATCACGTAAAACACGTATGATCAATGTCTGTTAACAATTTCATGTTAAATGCTCTTATTCTAAAATGCACTTACAGTAGGTGATTATACATGACGGTGGCCACTACACGCGAGTAAAACTCTCTATGCACGTGTATTTTCCAGTGTCGCCATAGTAACGCGGCTGGCAGATTGCCGCGACGTCACTTCCGCATCACGTGGTGCGCTATGAGACGCCGGGCAGGAAGTTCTGTGGACACAACCGTGGGGAACATCAGTGGGGAGATCTGAAGGAGGGTAAGTTGGCATATATAAATGTTTGATGGCACTATGTTCACTTGTCCTGAAGACGAGGAGGTGGTCCCCAAAACGTTGACCGCACTGAATACACTATTTGTTTGAGTTACAAGTCTCCAAGTGCCGCCTCTGTTTCCAGATATCTATCTATCTATCTATCTATCTATCTATCTATCTATCTATCTATCTATCTATCTATCTATATTCCACCGTGCGGCACTCAGCTATGAAGAAAAAGACTCTGGAAGCCAGTAGCGTTAAACAACGTTTCAGTGCTCGCAAGCACTATCGTCAGGTTTATAAAGCTTTAACAAACAAATTACATGCCTTTTATACATGATCACCCGTGAACAGTGCCGCGCCAGAAGTCCCAGCGACCCCTTCTCCTTTCCGGCAGCAGCTGATGATATCATCAAAAAGTGACTCTCATCACCATAAAAACACATAAACATGCAGCATCGGTTCTAAAAAGATGTAATAACCATAGTAATAAACACAACCGGACCTTTATCCATAATAACATCAATCTTCCATTCTAATTGGAAACAATTTTTTACTTCTATCCAAAACAGCTATAACTAAGATGTTCGTTTAACCCTCGTGGGGACAACACATCTAATCAGTGGATCCACTGTACCTCTCTTTGTATTAATAACCGGTTATGATCACCACCCCTCACAGGTTTTTTAACCCAATCAATCATGCGGTTTCTTATACTTGCAATGCTATGTTTTAATTCTGCGAAGTGACGAGCAACAGGTTGCTCAGATTTTTTATCACTGCCTAATGCAGCTCTAATCGCCGACCGATACATCGCCATACGATCTTTAAATCTCCCCTGGGTCTTCCCTATATAGGAGAGACAACAGGGGCAGATTATTTGATAGATCACATAACTGGAATTGCAGGTAAGGTGATGTCGAATTAAATTTTTTTTGCCAGTGTGGGGATGGTAAAATGAATCCCTTGGTATCAAGAAACTGCAAGTAGTACATCCACATTTAAAACATCCCAAACCTTTCTTAGAGAGAAAGTGGATGGGTCTATCACTTTCATAATTACTTATATCTGCATGTACTAGGAGGTCCCTGAGGTTCTGTCCCCGTTTATAACATGGCATGGGATTCACATCCTGGAATGGTAATTGACGATCTGATTTAATTACATGCCAATGTTTTTTAATTACTGAGCTCACTTCTCTAGATTGTGTATTAAACTGATTGATTATAGGCATACGTTTATTTTTCTCTTTCAAATTAGTTTTCTGTAACAATACATTGCGATCCATTTTCAAAACTCTCTCCCTAGTTTGAGCAAGCAGATTTCTAGAGTACCCTCTTACAAATAATTTTTCAATTAGCAGGTCTATCTGTTTAATGGCTTTACTCGTGTTAGAATTAATCCTCCAGATACGGAGCATTTGTGAGTATGGAAGAGAATTTTTTAATTTTACAGGATGACAGCTATTATACTGTAATAATGTGTTCCTATCTGTCCCTTTCACGTGTACCGATGTTTCAAATTGATGACTAATTAATTTGATATCAACATCCAAGTAATCTATGAACTCCTGGCTCATTTGGAAAGTAAACTTGATTGGGCCTTCCCCAGCATAATTAATTTCCATTAAATTACAAAAAGAATCCTTAGATCCTGACCAAACAATAAATAAGTCATCTATAAAACGGGTATATAGAACAATATTTGATGACACTTCCACATCAGAAAAGAATAATTGTTGTTCAACACAAAACATAAAGATGTTTACGATTGCCGGGGCTACTGCAGAGCCCATAGAGCAACCGCTCAATTGTATATAATATTTCTTGTCGAACACAAAATAATTCTTTTTAAGCCTAAACGCCAAGAAAATCAAGCAAAAATCAACGAATGCTAAATCATAAACACTGCTGTCAATTAAAAAGCACTTTACAGCCTGCAAACAAGTATTATGCGGTATAGCCATATACAAACTGACCACATCTGCACAGATCATCCATGAACCATCCGGAATCTCCTGCAGTGTGGCCAGTTTGTTCAAAAACATTGTTGTGTCCAAAAGGAAATTTTTATGCTGTTGAACCAACAGCTGGAGTACTGAATCCAAATAGGTAGATATTGGCTGTGACAAGGATCCCCTTGCTGAAACAATGGGGCATCCCGGTGGGGGGGTTACCCCCTTGAGTATCTTGGGAAGAGTGTATAAAAGTGGTGCTATAGGGTACTTTGGCAACAATGCAACAGCCAATTTTTGATCTATAATGCCGTTTCGTACCGCTGTTGTCAAAATCACCCCCAGCTCTTTTTGAAACATATCCACTGGATCCCCAGATAGTTCTTTGTACGTCTCCCCATCATTTTATTTATGTAGGATTTCCTTGCGGTAATCTTGGATGTCCTGTAGGACTATCGCCCCACCTTTGTCCGCCGGTCTTATAATTAAGTTAGAGTTTGTAGAAAGAGTTTGTACGGCTCTCCTTTCCTCTGGAGTTAAATTTGGATGGACCTCTTTAGGCTGTACTGTAACACTTTGAACTTCCTTATCCACTAGACGCATAAACGTCTTAAGACTAGGATTGTTGGTATTTGGATCAAATGTCGACTTCGGGATAATCTTCCTAAATTGTTCAGCAATAGGATGTTATAGATTTATAAAAAAACTCTTTGATCTTTAATTTTCTGAATAATTGATGTTTTTCTTGTTGCCACTTGAAATCATCAAAGTAGGAGGTCGGAATATAAGAGAGACCCTTACTTAATAAGGATCGTTCTGATTGAGACAAATCATAGGAAGATAAATTCAAAATTATTTCTTTCTTGATACCGGTGGTTTCTTTGCTGGGTCTGATCCTTTTGCTTTGGCCCCCCCTCCTAGTTGTTTTCCATTTTTTGCCAAGATTTTTGCCTGAGTTTGCGTCCCCAAAGGGGTTGATCCAGAAGTTGTAGGTTCATAGTCACTGTTTGTGCTACTGTTTGTGCTACTATTCTCCTGTGAAGAAGAGCCCCCAAATCTCTCTGTCCTCTGGGGCCGATGGAAAAATGGACGTCTGTTAGTATTACCTCTGCCCCCCGATATCCATTGATACACAGTATGTGACTCATAGTCCTGCTGAACTTTAGAATATTTTTCTTTTTTGAATTTTAATAATTCGCGTCTATATGTAGCCACTTGATTCTCTAATTTAGCCATCCAATCCCCATTCAGATCCGTACTCAGCGTGGGTGCATGTTGGATTTCAAATAATTTAATCTTTTCCAGCAGTAGAGCTTGTTCTTTTTTTAGCAAATTTTATAATTAATAGCATTAAATCGAACGAACAACGGTTCAATATTCCTATCCATTTCCTACAGAACTGGGGATCTTGTCTGCCCACTGTAGGACCATTTTTCATGCGTAATCCTCTTGGTATAATTTTCGCTCTATAGTGATCACAAACGCCTCTGCGTCTGAAAATCCAAAGACATCACTCCCAGAAAAAAGTGCTGGATTGAAGGGATATTCAGCTTCAATGTCTCCACCCTCAGCCATAATGGAATAGAATAAGGCTGATATATTATTGGATATAAACTTGTCCATTCTCCGGTTCTAGCATTCTAAGTATAGTGTTGTTCACATAGAAGCAGTCCAATGCTTTTACAACCGGAGCTTTAACACACGCTGTCACAAATTCTCCCGTGATTTGTGAAAACTAAAAGCAAAAAGACGAATAGACTAGTAACAAGATATTTCCATTAGAAGACCAGGTGCCTTGCCAAATTAGGAATGTGAACACAATCCATTTGATATAGCAGCATAGGGCCGGCACTCCTCAGTAAAGTAATTACTGCGCTGGTGCCCTCACATGTGCAGCTGTACAATAATATAGACACCACCGTGCGGCACTCAGCTATGAAGAAAAAGACTCTGGAAACCAGTAGCGTTAAACAACGTTTCAGTGTTCGCAAGCAGGGCCGAAGCTCCAACTAGGCAGCTTTAGGCAGCTGCTTAGGGGCACCAGCACCTGAGGGGGCAGCCTGCTACAGCTGCCTGAAACAGGTAGCGTGGTCCTACCTTTCACAGCTGCCGCAATCCTCCCGGCACCCGTATCTTACAGTAGCCACGAGTCACGACTGCCAAGCTCCCGTATTGCAGCCTCCAGTTCCGCCTCCATCCGACATAAGCAGTAAGTTTGACAGCTCCTGGAGTCCTGGCTGGGGGTGACATATGGCGCTGCTCTTCTTTCCAGGCTCTTTCACAGACTACTCAGTCCCAACTCTGCATCACAGCTTGCAGGTAAGATTGCTGCACAGTTCATTCTCTGCATTTGATAAGGAAAGAGGGGAAAAGAAGAAGTCTAAGGGTGGGGGGGGGGATTGGGATAGAGATGAGCAGCAGGCATCCACACATTGGGGGGGATGAGCGGCAGTATGCACATAGATGGTGGGGGGATAGAACAGCAGACATTTAAAAGGGAGGGAGTTGGTGAGAGCAGCAGGCACACACACACACTGGGTAGATGGGGAGAAGAGGGCAGCCATGCAACAGACTCGGGGTGGGGGAGAACAGCAGCATGCCTTTCACCTGAAGGTCGGGTAGAGGGAAGAGGCAGTAGGCAGAAGTTTTGCCTAGGGTACCGAGAAACCTTGCACCGGCCTTGTTCGCAAGCACTATCGTCAGGTTTATAAAGCTTTAACAAACAAATTACATACCTTTTATACATGATCACCCGTGTGAGGAAGGAAGCAGGAAAAACCCAAACATATCTACAGCAAAAATGGATTAAAGTGGAGGACAAAGTCGCATTGGTTAGCTAATTATCAACCAATGGATTGTAGTATTCTCCTTATAACAAAACTGGTGTGATGAATTACCTTCAAACAGAACACCAATCTTGGACACTCCCCTACTAGTCCATTGTACAAATAGTATACCAAAAATGTTTTTATATAAAAAATATATGCAAAAGTTTTTACAAAAAAATCCCTTGTAATCAATTAACTTCTTCTTACAAAAACGTAATAAGTCCCAAAGAGTCATTTAGACCCCTGGGATGTAAGGTTTGTAGTCTAAAAATCCATTGGGATTCTAGTCGCAGTAATTTCTTACCCCTATTGTCCCCTCTTTTAGACTTGGGAACATGGTCAATAATTCTATGCCTCAGCATGGCCATGTTATGTTTCTTTTCCAAAAAATTCCGGGCCACTGGTTGGTCAGCTGAGCCTGTAAGCAAAGCATTACGAATGGCTTGTCTATGCTGTGCCATTCGTATTTTGTATTGACACTCAGTTTTACCTATGTAATAAGTGCCACATGGACACAATGGGGGTAATTCTGAGTTGATCGCAGCAGGATTTTTGTTAGCAGTTGGGCAAAACCATGTGCACTGCAGGGGAGGCAGATGTAACATGTGCAGAGAGAGAGTTAGATTTGGGTGTGGTGTGTTCAATCTGCAATCTAAATTGCAGTGTAAAAATAAAGCAGCCAGTATTTACCCTGCACAGAAACAAAATAACCCACCCAAATCTAACTCTCTCTGCACATGTTATATCTGCCTCCCCTGCAGTGCACATGGTTTTGCCCAACTGCTAACAAAAATCCTGCTGCAATCAACTCAGAATTACCCCCATTATTACATAGATAACAAATTTGGTGCTACAGGTTAATGGCCATTTGATAGGGAATTTTTTAAACCGAAATGGATGTGTAATGGTATCACCTGGGGACATATAGGTACATGTAGTGCACCCCAAGCACTTGTAACAGCCATCCTTCCTAGTCAAGAAATTTGAAGGTGCCTTTTTAAAATTAGTACTATCTGTCCTGACCACTGTATCGCTAATGTTACGGCTCGGGTATTTTATTTTATTTTGTAAGGCCGGTAATTCTGGATCAGAAGTTACAATTGGCCACAATTTCCTGGCCTTACTCTTAATTTGAGTACTGCTGGAATTGTACTCATTTACCCAGACAATCGAATCTTGGGCCTTGTTAGGGTTAAGTAGGTCAACTCTATTTGACCTTAAAGCTTTTTCCCTGGCAACCTTTAAGAGTTTGGACGGGTAGCCTCTTGCTCTGAACTTAGCTTCCATTTCATCCAGTTGTTTATTTTTAACTTCCTCCTCACTATTAACCCTACAAACTCTCAGAAACTGGGAGTAGGGTAACCATTTAATTGTGGGAGGCCGGATGGAAGCTATCGTGGCATAGCAGAGTGTTGCGATCAGTGGGCTTAGTATACAAATTTGTTGCTAACTGACATGATCGTAACTTAATGTGGATATCCAAAAAGCAGATTTCATCTTAACTGCATGTCAATGTGAGTTTAATGGGGCTAGATGACAAATTGTGTGTATTTACTGGGTCTTCTAGTTGTTGCTCAGGCCCCACGCACATCGAAATCACATCATCAATATATCGATAACATAAAAACAGCAACTGTGCAATATCAGGATTTTAAAAAAATAAAGTGTGTTCAACATCCCACATAAAAGTGTTGGCAAATGACGGGGCCACAGAGGACCCCATCGCACAACCAGTAAGTTGTTTAAAATATTTATCGTCAAACATAAAATAATTGTAAGAATAAAATGTATCCTGCCAAGAAGAACTTTACATTAGGTCCTGTATATTGCACATTGCCCGCTATAAGTCGCTTCACTGCTCGTACTCCTTCCTTGAGAGGGATACAGGTATATAGGCTGGTCACATCTAAGGTGGCCAGCACTGTATGCTCTGGTACCTTAACAAAAGTAGAAAATTTCTGTAACAACATGCTAGAATCTCTAAGATGTGAAAATGTATTTTGGGTGCATGGCTGTAAGTATGAATCCAGCAAAATTATATATATATATATATATATATATATATATACACTGCTCAACAAATAAAGGGAACACTAAAATAACACATCCTAGATCTGAATGAATGAAATATTCTTATTAAATACTTTGTTCTTTACATAGTTGAATGTGCTGACAACAAAATCACACAAAAATTATCAATGGAAATCAAATTTATTAACCCATGGAGGTCTGGATTTGGAGTCACACTCAAAATTAAAGTGGAAAAACACACTACAGGCTGATCCAACTTTGATGTAATGTTCTTAAAACAAGTCAAAATGAGGCTCAGTAGTGTGTGTGGCCTCCACATGCCTGTATGACCTCCCTACAATGCCTGGGCATGCTCCTGATGAGGTGGCGGATGGTCTCCTGAGGGATCTCCTCCCGGACCTGAACTAAAGCATCCGCCAACTCCTGGACAGTCTGTGGTGCAACGTGGCGTTGGTGGATGGAGCGAGACATGATGTCCCAGATGTGCTCAATTGGATTCAGGTCTGGGGAACGGGCGAGCCAGTCCATAGCATCAATGCCTTCGTCTTGCAGGAACTGCTGACACACTCCAGCCACATGAGGTCTAGCATTGTCTTGTATTAGGAGGAACCCAGGGCCAACCGCACCAGCATATGGTCTCACAAGGGGTCTGAGTATCTCATCTTGGTACCTAATGGCAGTCAGGATACCTCTGGCAAGCACATGGAGGGCTGTGTGGCCCCCCAAAGAAATGCCACCCCACACCATTACTGACCCACTGCCAAACCGGTCATGCTGGAGGATGTTGCAGGCAGCAGAACGTTCTCCTTGGTGTCTCCAGACTCTGTCACGTCTGTCACATGTGCTCAGTGAGAACCTGCTTTCATCTGTGAAGAGCACAGGGCGCCAGTGGCGAATTTGCTAATCTTGGTGTTCTCTGGCAAATGCCAAACGTACTGCACGGTGTTGAGTTGTAAGCACAACCCCCACCTGTGGACGTCGGGCCCTCATACCACCCTCATGGAGTCTGTTTCTGATTGTTTGAGTAGACACATGCACATTTGTGGCTTGCTGGAGGTCATTTTGCAGGGCTCTGGCAGTGCTCCTCCTGTTCCTCCTTGCACAAAGGCGGTGGTAGCGGTCCGGCAGCTGGGTTGTTGCCCTCCTACGGCCTCCTTCATGTCTCCTGATGTACTGGTCTGTCTCCTGGTAGCGCCTCCATGCTCTGGACAGACACAGCAAACCTTCTTGCCACAGCTCGCATTGATATGCCATCCTGGATGAGCTGCACTACCTGAGCCACTTTTGTCGGTTGTAGACTCTGTCTCATGCTACCACTAGAGTGAAGGCACCGCCAGCTTTCAAAAGTGATTAAAACATCAGCCAGAAAGCATAGGAGCTGAAAAGTGGTCTGTGGTCACCACCTGCAGAACAACTCCTTTATTGGGGGTGTCTTGCTAATTGCCAATAATATCCACATGTTGTCTATACCATTTGCACAACAGCATGTGAATTTGATTGTCAATCAGTGTTGCTTCCTAAGTGGACAGTTTGATTTCACAGAAGTGTGATTGACTTGGAGTTACACTGTGTTGTTTAAGTGTTCCCTTTATTTTTTTGAGCAGTGTATATATATATATATATATATATATATATATACATACAGCAAAATTGGCGGCACTCCGGTCAATGATACTTCAATCAGGCAGGCTTATAGGCAATGTTTCAGCGTCCTTTATTGGCGTTTTTGTCAAGCAGTATACATAAAAACAAATCTGTACTTACCACATTAAATATCCGACACCAACACCATGCAAAACACCAGTTCCTGGCTTCCGGCCCCATCAGCCTCCTCCCAGGTAGTGACATCGCGGCACCATCACCATAGCAACCTTCACCAAACAAAACACACCATACATAATAAGTGACATCTCTATGCTGTAAAATCACACTATCATCATACTAACAATTAATAACCAGCAAGGTTATTTACATTACAAATAGATGACATCCAAACACATGCTACATTGTGGTAAAAATCCACAGCATATCTCTTAATCACAAAAATGTTGAACAACATAATAGCTATACAAATCTGATTCAAAAGACATATTCACCAGTTCAGTTCCTGGGATTAACCTTTTAGGATACACTACAATAATTTACATGTAACATTGTGTACGACTCGTTTAACCCATTAGGTGAAAGTGTATTAAATTTAATAATCCATCTAGACTCCAGTTGTAGTAACCTATGCGACCTGTCTCCACCCCTTGTTAGGGTGGGTACATGGTCTATAATACGATAACGTAATGTTGATAAATTGTGTTTAGCATGAGCAAAATGCCTTGCTACATGCTGCTCACTTGTTCCAGAGGCAATGGCCGCTCGAATCGCCGAGCGGTGTTGTGTCTTTCTTTCTTTGTTGTACATTCAGTCTTGCCCACGTACAACATAGCACATGGACAAGTGATGGTATAAATGACAAACCGACTGGTACATGTCAAAAAATGTCTAATGTAAAATTTGTATCCTGAAAAAGGGTGACAAAAGGTCGGCCCGGTCTCTAAGTAACTGCAGGTGGTACAATGAGGGCATTTAAAACAGCCATTCTTTGGTTTCCCCAAAAATGTATGTTTCTTTTTTTGCCCATCTGAGACACATCGTTATGAACTATATAATCTCTGATGTTTTTCCCTAGTTGATAACAGGTCATCAGGGGAGATTGTTCTAAGAATTTGAACTCTTTATCAGATGCCACGATTGGCCACAATCGTTTTGCCTGGCCCGATATTATTGGAGACATGTGGTTAAACTTATTGACCCAAACATGTCTTTTAAGGGACTTCTTCTTAGTTTTATATGTCATCAGTTGATCTTGTGGAATGGCCAATGCCCTTTGTTTAGAATTATCTAAAATGGTCTTACTGTATCCTCTCTGTACATTAAATCTAATTATTTAACTCCATTGTCTCTGTTACCAGATATCTGTAGCGCTCTATGAAATTGAGAAAAAGGCAAGGTGCTTTTCAAAGAGACAGGGTGCGCACTACTAGCAAGGAGAAGATTATTCCTGTCTGTTGTTTTAGTGAACAAAGACGTAACTAATCTATCACCTGATCTAGTCAATGTGACATCAAGAAAATGTACACTTTTTTCATCAAATGTATAAATCAACTTGACCGGATTATCCCTCCCATTAAGATAATCAATCAGGTCTTTGAAAGCCTGCGCTGAACCCCACCATATGATGAACAAGTCATCAATATAGCGAAAGTACACAAAGATATTTGCAGCAATAACTTGGTCATCAAAAAACAATTCTTGTTCAATGGAAAACATGAAGGCATTAGCGTACGATACGGCCACATTGGACCCCATCGCACAGCCTGATACCGGCAAATAAAAGTCATTATCATAAGTGAAATAGTTTCTGGTAAGGACCAGTTGCAATAACTCCAAAAACAATTCCAATATAGGTCCCTTATATAAAGGGTTATCAGTGAGTAGGTGTTTCACAGCCTGCACCCCCATCGCATGGGGGATGCAGGCGAAAAACATCAGAGATTATATAGTTCATAACGATGTGTCTCAGATGGGCAGAAAACAGAAACATAGATTTTTGGGGAAACCGAAGAATGGCTGTTTTAAATGCCCTCATTGTACCACCTGCAGTTACTTACAGACTGGGCCGACCTTTTGTCACCCTTTTTCAGGATACAAATTTTACATTAGACATTTTTTGACATATACCAGTCAGTTTGTCATTTATACCATCACTTGTCCATGGGGGTCATTCCGAGTTGTTTTTAGAAGCTTTGCACACGCTAAGCTGCCGCCTATTGGGAGTGAATCTTAGCTTATCAAAATTGCGAACGAAAGATTCGCAATATTGCGAAAAGACTTCTCTGTGCAGTTACTGAGTAGCTCGAGACTTACTCTGCCAGTGCGATCAGTTCAGTGCTTGTCATTCCTGGCTTGACGTCACAAACACACCCAGCGTTCGCCCAGACACTCCTCCGTTTCTCCAGCCACTCCCGCGTTTTTCCCAGAAACTGTAGCGTTTTTTCGCACACACCCATAAAACGGCCAGTTTCCGCCCAGAAACACCCACTTCCTGTCAATCACATTACGATCACAAGAACGAAGAAAAAACCTCGTAATGCCGTGAGTAAAATACCTAACTGCATAGCAAATTTACTTGGCGCAGTCGCACTGCGGACATTATGCATGCGCATTAGCGACTAATCGCTCCGTTGCGAGAAAAAAATAACGAGCGAACAACTCGGAATGATCCCCCATGTGCTATGTTGTAAGTGGGCAAGACTGAATGTACATTCAAAGAAAGAATGACACAACACCGCTCGGCGATTCGAGCGGCCATTGCCTCTGGAACAAGTGAGCAGCCTGTAGCAAGGCATTTTGCTCACGCTAAACACAATTTATCAACATTACGTTATCGTATTATAGACCATGTACCCACCCTAACGAGGGGTGGAGACAGGTCGCATAGGTTACTACAACTGGAGTCTAGATGGATTATTAAATTGAATACACTTTCACCTAATGGGTTAAATGAGTCGGATACAATGTTACCTGTAAGTTATTGTAGTGTATCCTAAAAGGTTAATCCCAGGAGCTGAACTGGTGAATATGTCTTTTGAATCAGATTTGTATAGCTATTATGTTGTTCAACATTTTTGTGATTAAGAGATATGCTGTGGATTTTTACCATAATGTAGCATGTGTTTGGATGTCATCTATTTGTAATGTAAATAACCTTGCTGGTTATTAATTGTTAGTATGATGATAGTCAGTGTGATTTTACAGCATAGAGATGTCACTTATTATGTACGGAGTGTTTTGTTTGGTGAAGGTTGCTATGGTGATGGTGCCGCAACGTCACTTCCGGGAGGAGGCTGATGGGGCCGGAAGCCAGGAACTGGTGTTTGGCATGGTGTTGGTGTCGGATATTTAATGTGGTGAGTACAGATTTGTTTTTATGTATACTGCTTGACAAAAACGCCAATAAAGGATGCTGAAACGTTGCCTATAAGCCTGCCTGATTGAAGTATCATTGACCGGAGTGCCGCCGATTTTGCTGTTTACATGTGGACGCATCCGTGCAGGACATCCGTCATAGAGGGCACCTGGTAACGTTATTCTTGTTGTGAACCTGTGGAGTGCTGGATCTTTTTGATTTTATATATATATATATATATATATATATATGTATATTGAGTATCCCTTATCCAAAATTCAAAAACCCACATTTTTGGTTCCCCTACTGAGATAATACTGAGATATATACAAACAAATATAGAACCACAGCACTCGCTGCCCCAGAAGCGGGGTGCAATGTCTGCAATCACCACTCATAGGGTGGGGTGCATGTAGCCCATGGCCACCTACTTAAATATATACAAACAGAAAATTCAGCACTCACCATAGCAGGCTCACTTATCCTCACAACATCAATAAATAAATGATGGGGGTTTAGTGAATTGGCCAATGCACGGAAGCCTGCATACCGATCGCCAAGGTACCCCACCTTTGCATATTTGCAGTTATATTATGTGTGATACAGTTGGCAGGTTTTAATTTTTATGACTCTGTGATATTGTAGGACCTGCATGAAGGGGGGGTACCTTGGCGATCGGTTTGCAGGCTTCCGTGCATTGGCCAATTCACTAACTAAACCGCCATCATGTATTCACTGATGTTGTGAGCATAAGTGAGCTTGGTCTGGTGAGTGCTGAATTTTCTGTTTGTGTGTATATATATATATATATATATATATATGTATATATACACACATACAGATATAGCCACAATATATAAAAAATAATGCACCCAAAAGGGTGTGTGGCCTCACTGCAGGGGGTGTGACCTTACTGCATTAGGCGTGGGCTTGCAGGAAACCACAGTTATACCTGACACCATATTATGCCCCACACAGTAATGCCCCTGACCCCATATTATACCCCACACAGTAATACCCCTTACACCATATTTTGCCCCACACTCTAATGCCAAGATATGTATTGTCTTGTCTGTTAATTATCAATGTGAAAGATACATTTTAAATGCACAAAGTTAATAAGAGCAAGCACAATTACAAATAACAAAATATACATCTTCTATTTTCAACTTTAGTGTTCTATTTCATACTTCATTCTATCTGCAATTTTATTTTAGCCAAGTATAACCTTTATTTTGTTAGTGACACACCAAAACTGTAAGGCTACAGTACTGTGGGCCTAATTCAGACCTGATGGTAGCCGTGCACCTACGATCAGTTACTCAGACATGCGGGGGGACGCTCAGCACAGGGCTAGTCCGCCCCACATGTCTGCCCCTACCCATCCCCTGCACAAGTACAAAAGCATTGCACAGCGGCAATGCTTTTGTACTTGACGATTAGCTCCCTACCTGCGTAGCTCCTGTGCGCTGGCAGGGAGCTACCCATCGCTGTCTGGGTCGTACGTTGCCTGGACTGCATCCCCAACACGGTGGCCAAATGCCGGCAGCCCGCTCCCTCCCGCCCAGTGACCGCCTGTGCCTTTCAATCAGGCAGAGGCGATCGTTGGGCTGAGCTGGCCATCAGTTGTCAGGCATGCGCCGGCGCGCGATCAGGTCTGAATTATGCCCATTATCCTATGCTAAAAATAAGCACACTCAAAGATCAATATAAGACAGATAGCAGAGAGTGACCGGAGATGTAACACACTTCAGAGAACCGGAGAGTACTGCAGCAAACAGAGGCGGAACTCTGGGAGGTATCGGAGTCGGCTGCCGCCGGGCTCCTGCCCTGAAGAGGGCACCTCGCCTCCATGTGAGTTCTTCTGTGCAGCCTGCAGTGAGTCAAACTCACTCATTCCTGTAAACTGCGGGCTGTAGAGGGGCCACTCCAGTGCTAACCCCGGGAGAGCATGGGTGACTGCACTTGTGTGCGCCTGCGCGGCTGCTGTGGGAGTTAGGAGAAGAGATGCTGCTGTTGCTGCCCCGCTGCTGTGGGGAAGGGGGGGGACGGGACGGATGGACATATACATGCGAGGGGGTGTTCAAGAGCTGGTACCACACCTGCCTTGAATTCCACTCCCTAATTGCGCTCTGCCTCCGGTAATTGGGGAGGAGTGAAGAGCCTTCTTTCATTACAAGGTATCCCTCTATGCTCCCTTTCTCCCTCTGTGAGTACACTGCCAGTATATTGCATATATGTTTGCATATGTGTATATATATATACATTTGCTAAGTCCTTCAGCCTGCCCGTGACTATCTCTCCCCAACTCCCTCCCATAATTACTTGTCCTCCCGCAGGGAATCCATATGTTTTACCAACAGACTTGATGCCGGCTGTCAGCATCCTGACTGCAGCATCCCGTCCGTCAGAATGTTGGCAGGGAGCATGCCCCTTGCATGCTCGTTGCGCTCGCAATGCAGCAGTTTCAGTGGTTCTCATCCCAGTCTATGGGTGTTGGGGACACCCACGAGTGGGAATCAAACCTGTGAGCCGGTATTCCGGTGTCGGTATCCTGACCACTAGGAATCCCGA
Organism: Pseudophryne corroboree; assembly: GCF_028390025.1. Lineage (NCBI taxonomy): Eukaryota > Metazoa > Chordata > Amphibia > Anura > Myobatrachidae > Pseudophryne > Pseudophryne corroboree. The sequence continues at coordinate 309,726,090 of NC_086450.1, forward strand.
CAGCCAGCAAACTAATTGCCTCCCCTTCCACAGTATCGGTCACACAATAGGCCCTACATCACTTTCAGCTCCAGGCCCATGTGGACCCTAAACTGGCACTGGTCTGCTGCACCTGCTGGGATGTATCATTAGTAAGATTAAAAATGCAGCGAAACCTCCAAAAATGCAGTTTTCAGAGGTTTGGCAGCTTACTACATATCCACCAAGCCTAGACCCCGGGGCTTGGATGCGGTGGGCAACACCATCTTTAAGTCCATGGGCTTCTATCACATTTCCCATTGGACCCCTCCCAGCACCACCCAGCGGGGCACGTCAGCCCACGCATGCGCAGATAGGACTCTGTGTCATACACTGGGAAGTCCTACTGTATCATGGCAAAGAACAGCTCTCACCGCAAGAGCTGTGCTTTGGAAATTTCTTCAAGCATACGCCGTTATGCTTGCAAAGAATGGCAGGAGATATATATATATATAAATATATATATTCGGCAGGATCAATAATGGTGCTCCTATGTGTATATGTATATACAGTATTTATATATATATATATATATATATATATATATATACTAGAGATGTGCACCGGAAATTTTTCGGGTTTTGTGTTTTGGTTTTGTGTTCGGTTCCGTGGCCGTGTTTTGGGTTCGAACGCGTTTTGGCAAAACCTCACCGAATTTTTTTGGTCGGATTCGGGTGTGTTTTGGATTCGGGTGTTTTTTTCAAAAAACCCTAAAAAACAGCTTAAATCATAGAATTTGGTGGTCATTTTGATCCCAAAGTATTATTAACCTCAATAACCATAATTTCCACTCATTTTCAGTCTATTCTGAACACCTTACACCTCACAATATTATTTTTAGTCCTAAAATTTGCACCGAGGTCGCTGGATGACTAAGCTCAGCGACCCAAGTGGCCGACACAAACACCTGGCCCATCTAGGAGTGGCACTGAAGTGTCACGCAGGACGGCCCTTCCAAAAAACACCCCCCAAACAGCACATGACGCAAAGAAAAAAAGAGGCGCAATGAGGTAGCTGTGTGAGTAAGCTAAGCGACCCTAGTGGCCGACACAAACACCTGGCCCATCTAGGAGTGGCACTGCAGTGTCAGGCCGGATGGCCCTTCCAAAAAATACTCCCCAAACAGCACATGACGCAAAGAAGAAAAAAAAGAGGCGCAATGAGGTAGCTGTGTGACTAAGATAAGCGACCCTAGTGGCCGACACAAACACCTGGCCCATCTAGGAGTGGCACTGCAGTGTCACGCAGGATGGCCCTTCCAAAAAACACTCCCCAAACAGCACATGACGCAAAGAAAAATGAAAGAAAAAAGAGGTGCAAGATGGAATTGTCCTTGGGCCCTCCCACCCACCCTTATGTTGTATAAACAGGACATGCACACTTTAACCAACCCATCATTTCAGTGACAGGGTCTGCCACACGACTGTGACTGAAATGACGGGTTGGTTTGGACCCCCACCAAAAAAGAAGCAATTAATCTCTCCTTGCACAAACTGGCTCTACAGAGGCAAGATGTCCACCTCATCATCATCCTCCGATTCATCACCGTGTACATCCCCCTCCTCACAGATTATCAATTCGTCCCCACTGGAATCCACCATCACAGCTCCCTGTGTACTTTGTGGAGGCAATTGCTGCTGGTGAATGTCTCCACGGAGGAATTGATTATAATTCATTTTAATGAACATCATCTTCTCCACATTTTCTGGAAGTAACCTCGTACGCCGATTGCTGACAAGGTGAGCGGCGGCACTAAACACTCTTTCGGAGTACACACTTGTGGGAGGGCAACTTAGGTAGAATAAAGCCAGTTTGTGCAAGGGCCTCCAAATTGCCTCTTTTTCCTGCTAGTATACGTACGGACTGTCTGACATGCCTACTTGGATGCGGTCACTCATATAATCCTCCACCATTCTTTCAATGGTGAGAGAATCATATGCAGTGACAGTAGACGACATGTCCGTAATCGTTGGCAGGTCCTTCAGTCCGGACCAGATGTCAGCATCAGCAGTCGCTCCAGACTGCCCTGCATCACCGCCAGCGGGTGGGCTCGGAATTCTGAGCCTTTTCCTCGCACCCCCAGTTGCGGGAGAATGTGAAGGAGGAGATGTTGACAGGTCGCGTTCCGCTTGACTTGACAATTTTCTCACCAGCAGTTCTTTGAACCCCTGCAGACTTGTGTCTGCCGGAAAGAGAGATACAACGTAGGTTTTAAATCTAGGATCGAGCACGGTGGCCAAAATGTAGTGCTCTGATTTCAACAGATTGACCACCCGTGAATCCTTGTTAAGCGAATTAAGGGCTCCATCCACAAGTCCCACATGCCTAGCGGAATCGCTCTGTGTTAGCTCCTCCTTCAATGTCTCCAGCTTCTTCTGCAAAAGCCTGATGAGGGGAATGACCTGACTCAGGCTGGCAGTGTCTGAACTGACTTCACGTGTGGCAAGTTCAAAAGGTTGCAGAACCTTGCACAACGTTGAAATCATTCTCCACTGCGCTTGAGACAGGTGCATTCCACCTCCTATATCGTGGTCAGTTGTATAGGCTTGAATGGCCTTTTGCTGCTCCTCCAACCTCTGAAGCATATAGAGGGTTGAATTCCACCTCGTTACCACTTCTTGCTTCAGATGATGGCAGGGCAGGTTCAGGCGTTTTTGGTGTTGCTCCAGTCTTCTGTACGTGGTGCCTGTACGCCGAAAGTGTCCCGCAATTCTTCTGGCCACCGACAGCATCTCTTGCACGCCCCTGTCGTTTTTTAAATAATTCTGCACCACCAAATTCAAGGTATGTGCAAAACATGGGACGTGCTGGAATTTGCCCAGATTTAATGCACACACAATATTGCTGGCGTTGTCCGATGCCACAAATCCACAGGAGAGTCCAATTGGGGTAAGCCATTCTGCGATGATCTTCCTCAGTTGCCGTACGAGGTTTTCAGCTGTGTGCGTATTCTGGAAAGCGGTGATACAAAGCGTAGCCTGCCTAGGAAAGAGTTGGCGTTTGCGAGATGCTGCTACTGATGCCGCCGCTGCTGTTCTTGCGGCGGGAGTCAATACATCTACCCAGTGGGCTGTCACAGTCATATAGTCCTGAGTCTGCCCTGCTCCACTTGTCCACATGTCCGTGGTTAAGTGGACATTGGGTACAACTGCATTTTTTAGGACACTGGTGAGTCTTTTTCTGAGGTCTGTGTACATTTTCGGTATCGCCTGCCTAGAGAAATGGAACCTAGATGGTATTTGGTACCGGGGACACAGTACCTCAAACAAGTCTATAGTTGGCTCTGCAGTAATGATGGATACCGGAACCACGTTTCTGACCGCCCAGGATGCCAAGGCCTCAGTTATCCGCTTTGCTGCAGGATGACTGCTGTGATATTTCATCTTCCTCGCAAAGGACTGTTGGACAGTCAATTGCTTGGTGGAAGTAGTAAAAGTGGTCTTACGACTTCCCCTCTGGGATGACCATCGACTCCCAGCAGCAACAACAGCAGCGCCAGCAGCAGTAGGCGTTACACTCAAGGATGCATCGGAGGAATCCCAGGCAGGAGAGGACTCGTCAGAATTGCCAGTGACATGGCCTTCAGGACTATTGGCATTCCTGGGGAAGGAGGAAATTGACACTGAGGGAGTTGGTGGGGTGGTTTGCGTGAGCTTGGTTACAAGAGGAAGGGATTTACTGGTCAGTGGACTGCTTCCGCTGTCGCTCAAAGTTTTTGAACTTGTCACTGACTTATGATGAATGCGCTGCAGGTGACGTATAAGAGAGGATGTTCCGAGGTGGTTAACGTCCTTACCCCTACTTATTACAGCTTGACAAAGGCAACACACGGCTTGACACCTGTTGTCCGCATTTCTGTTGAAATACTTCCACACCGAAGAGCTGATTTTTTTGGTATTTTCACCAGGCATGTCAATGGCCATATTCCTCCCACGGACAACAGGTGTCTCCCCGGGTGCCTGACTTAAACAAACCACCTCACCATCAGAATCCTCCTTGTCAATTTCCTCCCAGCGCCAGCAACACCCATATCCTCCTCATCCTGGTGTACTACAACACTGACATCTTCAATCTGACTATCAGGAACTGGACTGCTGGTGCTCCTTCCAGCACTTGCAGGGGGCGTGCAAATGGTGGAAGGCGCATGCTCTTCACGTCCAGTGTTGGGAAGGTCAGGCATCGCAACCGACACAATTGGACTCTCCTTGTGGATTTGTGATTTCGAAGAACGCACAGTTCTTTGCTGTGCTTTTGCCAGCTTAAGTCTTTTCATTTTTCTAGCGAGAGGCTGAGTGCTTCCATCCTCATGAGAAGCTGAACCACTAGCCATGAACATAGGCCAGGGCCTCAGCCGTTCCTTGCCACTCCGTGTGGTAAATGGCATATTGGCAAGTTTACGCTTCTCCTCCGACGATTTTATTTTAGATTTTTGAGTCCTTTTTTTACTGATATTTTGTGTTTTGGATTTTACATGCTCTGTACTATGACATTGGGCATCGGCCTTGGCAGACGACGTTGATGGAATTTCATCGTCTCGGCCATGACTAGTGGCAGCAGCTTCAGCACGAGGTGGAAGTGGATCTTGATCTTTCCCTATTTTTGGAACCTCAACATTTTTGTTCTCCATATTTTAATAGGCACAACTAAAAGGCACCTCAGGTAAACAATGGAGATGGATGGATACTAGTATACTTATGGATGACGAGTGACTGACGACACAGAGGTAGCTACAGCCGAGGACTACCGTACTGCGTCTGCTAGTATAGAGATGATAATGATATAAAAAATATATATATATCACTACTGCAGGTATATATAATATAATGACGGACCTGCTGGACACTGTCAGCAGACTCCTAAACTACTAGTATGAAGAAGATAGAAAAAAAAACCCCACCACAGGTAGGTATACAATTATGGACGAGCACTGACGACACAGAGGTAGCTACAGCCGTGGACTACCGTACTGCGTCTGCTAGTATAGAGATGATAATGATATAAAAAATATATATATATCACTACTGCAGGTATATATAATATAATGACGGACCTGCTGGACACTGTCAGCAGACTCCTACTACTAGTATGAAGAAGATAGAAAAAAAAAACCCACCACAGGTAGGTATACAATTATGGACGAGCACTGACGACACAGAGGTAGCTACAGCCGTGGACTACCGTACTGCGTCTGCTAGTATAGAGATGATAATGATATAAAAAATATATATATATCACTACTGCAGGTATATATAATATAATGACGGACCTGCTGGACACTGTCAGCAGACTCCTAAACTACTAGTATGAAGAAGATAGAAAAAAAAAACCCCACCACAGGTAGGTATACAATTATGGACGAGCACTGACGACACAGAGGTAGCTACAGCCGTGGACTACCGTACTGCGTCTGCTAGTATAGAGATGATAATGATATAAAAAATATATATATATCACTACTGCAGGTATATATAATATAATGACGGACCTGCTGGACACTGTCAGCAGACTCCTACTACTAGTATGAAGAAGATAGAAAAAAAAACCCCACCACAGGTAGGTATACAATTATGGACGAGCACTGACGACACAGAGGTAGCTACAGCCGTGGACTACCGTACTGCGTCTGCTAGTATAGAGATGATAATGATATAAAAAATATATATATATCACTACTGCAGGTATATATAATATAATGACGGACCTGCTGGACACTGTCAGCAGACTCCTAAACTACTAGTATGAAGAAGATAGAAAAAAAAACCCCACCACAGGTAGGTATACAATTATGGACGAGCACTGACGACACAGAGGTAGCTACAGCCGTGGACTACCGTACTGCGTCTGCTAGTATAGAGATGATAATGATATAAAAAATATATATATATCACTACTGCAGGTATATATAATATAATGACGGACCTGCTGGACACTGTCAGCAGACTCCTAAACTACTAGTATGAAGAAGATAGAAAAAAAAAACCCACCACAGGTAGGTATACAATTATGGACGAGCACTGACGACACAGAGGTAGCCACAGCCGTGGACTACCGTACTGCGTCTGCTAATATAGAGATGATAAAGATGATAGAGATGAACAAAAAAAATATAACACTACTGCAGGTAAATATTTATATAATATAATGAATGACGGACCTGCTGGACACTGTCAGCAGAATGCGTTTATAGAATAAAAAAAAAAAAACACCACAGGAGTGTTTAACTTTTTCAGGCAGACAATATACTGGTGGTCACTGGTCAGTCACACTGGCAGCAAAAGTGTGCACTGTACTCCTGCTATAACTGCACCCCAGTCTCCCCCACAATTCAGCTGTGTGAGCAGTGAGCACTCAGCACAGTCAGATATACATAGATGATATTATCATGCAGCACACTGAGGCTGAGCACAGATATGGTATGTGACTGTGTATCGTTTTTTTTCAGGCAGAGAACGGATTATATTAAATAATAAATAAAACTGGTGGTGGTCACTAGTAGCTATCAGCAAAACTCTGCACTCTGAGTACTCCTAATGCTCCCCAAAATTACTAAGTTAGTAGTAAATCAACTCAAGTGTCTCTATCTATTCTAACGGAGAGGACGCCAGTCACGTCCTCTCCCTGTCAATCTCAATGCACGTGTGAAAATGGCGGCGACGCGCGGCTCCTTATATAGAATCCGAGTCTCGCGATAGAATCCGAGCCTCGCGAGAATCCGACAGCGGGATGATGACGTTCAGGCGCGCTCGGGTTAACCGAGCAAGGCGGGAAGATCCGAGTCTGCCTCGGACCCGTGTAAAAAGGCTGAAGTTCGGGGGGGTTCGGATTCCGAGGAACCGAACCCGCTCATCTCTAATATATACATACATATGTGTGTATATATGTATATGTGTATATATTTGTCTCTATATAGGGGGGCACCTATGTTTATCTTGCCTCCGGGCGTCTAGGATGAACTTATGCCACTGGCAGCAAGTGCACAATGGAGATCACTTAACGCAGGATTCCAAGAGCAGAGTTGCTGACGCTGGAACCAGGAACTAGTGTAAAAAAGTTTTACTGGCAATAAGCAGGTGCATTTCAGAAGTTTAAATAGACCTCTCTGGAACGGCATTGGATACACAGTTCATGTGGAAAACAAACCCTCTGTGATTGACCACAAACTGGTCACCTGATTAAAGTTAGATTGTGGCTCAGGAACACTATGACACAGACCTAGGTTGTCACCGCAGGAGCACTATGGGGAGACTGGTCAGCTGAGATATGTCAGCTGATGAACCATCAGCACTGGGTGCAATGACTGGGTTTGAGAGTATTTTGTATAATATGGTTACTTAACTCACAAGTGGTATGTTGTGAATTTTGCACAGGCTACGTCTTTTCAAAATGCTTATAGGCAACATGTTGACATTCTCAGAATGTTGATATGTGAAATGTCAACACTATCAGATGTCAAAATTAGCTTTAGACATTTGGAGAGGTTAGGGTTAGCCTGCAGTTGGGGAGGTTAAGGTTAGGCACTAGAGAGAGGGTTAGGGATAGGGGATGAATTCTAAATGCTGGAGGATCACAGCTCTGACACGGAAGTGACTGTCACAGGATGATGGGGATCTGAAAGCAACACTGGAGCCGCCATGAGCAGGTGAGTGGCCGCTGGGCAACCAGGGAAAATATGTCAACAATCTGACATGTTGAGATTTTATCAGTGTCTACATTATGACTGTAAACATGGTCAATGTCAACATTATGGCCATGATCAACATTATCATGTTGACATGGGGCCTAATTCCGAGTTGATCGCAGCAGCAAATTTGTTAGCAGTTGGGCAAAACCATGTGCACTGCAGGTGTGGCAGATATAACATGTGCAGAGAGAGTTAGATTTCGGCGGGGTGTGCTCAAACTGAAATCTAAATTGCAGTGTAAAAATAAAGCAGCCAGTATTTACCCTGCACAGAAACAAAATAACCCACCCAAAGCTAACTCTCTCTGCACATGTTATATCTGCCTCACCTGCAGTGCACATGGTTTTGCCCAACTGCTAACAAATTTGCTGCTACGATCAACTCTGAATTACCCCCAATATTATTATCAATATATACTGTACCACACCCACTCATGTATACTATTAATAAGAATAAGTATGTCAGAAATCAGATGGTTGGCGGTGCTTCCCAGAATCAGAAATGTCAACATTCCAGAATTTCAACATGGTCTAAATAGCACAATGTCTACAGCTTATGTTAGTGTTAGGGTTAAGGATAGGCTGCCATTATGATTAAGAATATGCTGCCATTAGGGTGGGGGTAGGGTTAAGGCTTAACTGTATGAAAAGCACTATTTCAACATGCTGACTGTTGACTCACAATGTTGACATTCTGTCAATGTTGACATAGTGAGTATCGACATGCTGACATAGCATACATGATGATGTTTTGATGGTGACATTCTGACTTTCAACATTTTGTATCACACCCAGTACAAATTATTCTAATGTTTCTTCAGACAATCGAATAAATGTTGCCAGCATCTTTACGATATTGTCAGTGAGAGTCTTTAAAAGACAAAAACCAACCTGAATTGCATCTTTAAATCTACTGTCTCAATCGCTGCTATCTCTCAGGCAGGAACGTGCGGTGAGGTAAATGGCTAGTACCAGAGCAAGATTTGCAAACAATATATGAGCCAATGGGTTCTTGTGGGCATTGTGCAAAAGTATAAACTCATGGAAATTTGGCGAGCTTTGATCAGAGATGTGCGGAAAAGATAGGCAAGGGGAAGAAGGGGGGGGGGGGGGGGCACTGTCTCATCTGACTGTCTGTCATAGACTTTTTATTCCAGAGTTTTGACTATAAAAATGATTAGAATAATACAATCAAAATATTTCTAACATATTCTTTGGATTTTTTATATACTTTATACAATCAAAACTCTTTCACAAATGTTAGTATGACAGGAAAGGTTCTGCCTCACCTGCCTCACCTTACTGCACGTCACTGCTCTCAGGCTATTTCATAAACCCAGAAGACTGACATTTTGACTTTCAAAAATTTTTTGTTTGTTTTTGAGCTTTTCATGCTGTTCAGGGTCTCTTGAGGAACTTTGGCAATGCTGTAACAGCTTTATTCTTCCATTGTTAAAAATGCTTTTAACAAGCTGCATGAAGTTTTCTTTATTAATATTTTAATGAGAGAAAACCTTGACAGTATTGAGTCCATAGGGAGTAATATTTTCAACCAACGTACCTTTGCAAATTGGACATATGCTTAGATTTATGATATTTAAAGTTATGCACTTTTAATATTAGCCTTTGTCTCTGACTTTGTAAATTCAAGTTTATATACTGAATATATTGACATTGTATTGTGATAACGTTTAAGCATAATTTTATTAAGAAACAAAAAGTAGGTAAACATCTGCTGCTTAGGGATGGCCATCGGTATGTTCTCCATCGATGGTTTCCATCGATGGTGAATATGCCAAGTACCATCAATTGTACACAATTATGCTATGGCATACAATCGATGATTTCTACCAGTACAGTTTTGTGTCTGGCAGAAAAGAAGTGTGGCTTCAGCATTGGTCCTGCTGAGGCTGCTCTTCCAGAGTCAGTATTTGGAAGATAGGCTCTTTGCAGCTACAGTGCTGTTTATGCTAGCCATACATCAGGACGATATTGTTCCAACCAGCCAACTAGTTGGCTGGTTGGAATGATAATCATGCAGTGTGTGGGAGGAAATGATCCTCAGCCGTTTGCTCCCACACACTAAAAAACGGCCAGAAACGGTCTGTCCAACTAGTTGGGAAAATCAAACCTTTTTGATTTTCCAACTAATTGTTCAGGTGTAGGGGGAACTTTCCCCCCAACTGAATGATAAGTAGGCGGACACTGACCGGCAGTGTCCGCCTACTTGTTCCCCATCACTGCCGGCTGGGCAGCTCATGATCCCCGGCAGCGGCGGCAGGAGCTGGGGGGAGGTTCAGGGGCAGCTGCAGCAGTCCATCACTGCTGCCGCGCTGCCCCTGTATTGTAATCTTAAGCTGCGGCAACGGCTGGCAGAGAACCAGGGGCAGCGACGGCAGTACTTCACTGTTGCCAGGCTGCCCTTGTCACACCGAGAACCTTGTCAGCGGGCACCGGAGTGGGAGGTGGGTGGAAATTCAGGGGCAGCGGCGGCTGGTGGAGAACCAGGGGCAGTGGGTGCAGGCTGCCCTGGTCACACCGAGACCCCTGTCAGCGGGCAGCGGAGCGGGAGGTGGGTGGAATTTCAGGGGCTGCAGCGGCTGGCAGAGAACCAGGGGCAGCGGGTGCAGGCTGCCCCTTTCACCCAGTAGCAGGGCGGGAGGTGGGAGGAATATCAGGGACAGCTGCGGCATCGGCGGCCGGAGGAGAACCAGGGTCAGCGGCTCACTGCTCCATCTACAGTCAGTGTCGCGGGTTAAGGAAGTAACAGCCCGTGAGACACTGACCCTGAGCCGGCCGCATCTGCTGCAGCGCACTGTCCCTGGCCATGCTGCAGCGCACAGCAGGTAGTGCACCTGCTGCCGGGGAGTGTGTCTGCTTCTGCAGGGCTGTGTGTGTTTGTGCTGTAGGTATGTGCTTGTTCTGTGGGTATGTGTGCTGCTGGGGTGTGTGCATGCTGCAGGAGGAGTGTCCGCAGTGCAGGTTGAATACAGGGGATGCTCAGGGTGTGGGGGGGGGGGGGGGGCACAGGTGGTGCTCAGCATTTGCCAACACATTTACTGGTGGGGGCCCCCACAACTTCAATGCCACTGGGACCCCACAAGCCTTAAGCTGTTTGTTGGATAGGAACAGAGGAGGCTTTTTAACCACTGGAACAGGTACCGTCCACCTCACAGCTGCCAGCATCCTTCCCACACCAGTCGCCAGCCTCTGTCCCATGCCGGCCGCAGGTACCGTCCACCTCACCGCCGCCAGCATTCTTCTCGTACCAGCTGCCAGCCTCTGTCCTGCGCCGGCTGCAGGTACCGTCCACCTCACCACCACCAGCATCCTTCCTGCACAAGCTGCCAGCCTCTGTCCCACACCTGCCGCAGGTACCATCCACCTCACAGCTGCTAGCATCCTTCCCGCACCAGCCGCCAGCCTCTGTCCCCGTGCCGGCTGCAGGTACCGTCCACCTCACTGGTACCAGCATCCTTATCGCACTGGCCGCCAGCCGCTGGTTCCGCAACCCCCCCTTCTCCCTTCAGATTGCTACACAGCAACAGCTCAGTACACACACATCATGATTACACAGCTGAGCAACAACCAGGACGCGATGAGACGAGCGTACACGCTCCGGCAAAAGCATGCATATGTATGAGTATGGAGAGAGTGGATGAGGCAGGGCTGCATGACTGGCAGCTGATCCAGTCAAGTCAGGGAGGTGGGTGGGCCATCCCATTTCCGGTTGACACAGCATACTATTTATAATAGGGATGGCCATCGGTCCCACCCCTTCATAAAAAATAAATACAAATAGTTGTTTATGCTGTGCCATCGAAGGAGGGAAACCATCTGGTTCTCCCCATCGATGGCAAAACCATTTGACATCAAGCACAAACCATTGATTATTATGAATTTTCGATGGCCGATGGCCGATGGCCATCCCTACTGCTGCTTTTACCTCCAAAAATCTGTTATGTTAAGATAAAATCTAAATTAAAAATCTAAAGAGTTTTAAGTACAGTAGCTGTTCTAAAATGCCATGCATTAAGTGCAACAGGAATGTTTCTAAAAATCCACACTTTTTTTTGTATCCATGTAAATATGCTGGTTTGAATTAAAATGTTTTTAAAACCACATTTAAAATGTACTGCTCACTTAAATCTGTCCAGCTGTGTTCATAATTGTTAAACTGCACATGTAAAAATATTTACATCATTGCTATAATTAAGTCAAAGAAAAACTGGTCAACTATTTGGAAATGAATTTAACCTGGGAAAAGATTTAATGGGATGGGGTATGTGGAGTATGGCATTTTGGATGAAGTGTGTATCTCTACAGTCAGATCAGTTTATGTAATTGCCTTCAGTTCTGCTCATCAGTCTGCTCAGCTGTCCAGAAATCCAATGTACTGTAATGTAGTCAGTCACACAGAATCTCTGCACACAGCCTATAATCACTATGTTGGCATTTATTTTAGGTTTCAGTGAAGTTTGTTAATCAGCAGTGTAACTACATGCTCCTTTTGGTCTAAAATATTTCTCCTAGCTGTTACCTTGTTCCTAATGCACATCATTTTATGTTCTTCTGGCTATGCATATGTTTATACATTTTATGAATCTATTACAGTGTATTACATACAGATGTTGCCAGGCTCATCTATGTTGCGATGCAGCATGCTGCAGCACGGCTCGTTGAATCGCTGAGCTGTGACTGCAGCGAGCTGGGATGCAGCATGTCACATCGCAGCAAAGATGAGCATGGCTACATCTGTATCAGCTATTTACGACATTTAAGAGGGAACACCACTATTATTTTTATTTGTTTTATGTATTCTAATATTCTCCAGCTGATAATACGATGATTTGTATATGCTTATTATTCATTTTTGGCAGCCTTCTAGAGGATATAGAACACACATTTAGTAAATACTGTTTAAAACAATGTCAAATTAATTGGAAAACAAAGTTTTGACTTCGCACCTTTCCTTGGGATACATAGGAAATCCCAGAAGTTGGAATGCCAGCGGTCACATGACTGTGAAGATCTCAGATGTATTTCTACCCCCCCCCCATCCCCCACACCCCCGTCCCCTACTCTAACCCTGGGGGGTGGTGGCTATTGCTAACCCTCGGCGGCTGGCGGCTATGGCTAACCAGCCCCCCTAGTGTCTAACCGTAACCCTCCCCCTACCGGGCACTATCCCTAACCCTGAACCTCTATACAGACCTTTGACATCCTGTCTGTCGGTGATCCGGCGTCTGAGAAATAAGAAAAACACAATAGATAGCACTAAACGCTCAACTTCCAACTGTCAACTGACAGTGGTCGATCACTTAAATATGGAAAGGGGAATATTATAGATTGATTGCTGAGTGAACACCTAGAATATTTGCATGTCTTACCTTCAAGAATATTCCAGTAAATCCCCATTTGATGGGAAATTAGACGGCTAACATTAGCTGTATAATTTCCTGTCAAATAAAAGACTCCTCTGCGCTGAATAAACTGTAGCTAGGTTTGGGAAAGCCGTGTAAGACATGACAGCAAGACTGTATGACATGGCGGATACTTTGATGTGGTGGTGGCTGTGCACTGTTTAAACGCTGTGGCATCAAAATGTTGGTGGTGGTGGGGAGGAGCGGTCCGCACCTGGGTGTCACCCACTGATGGGTGGTACCATAGTACAAAGTACAGAATACTTCTAAATGTCGGAAGCTCGATGTTGCACTTTAGCAAAATGTGCAGAGCTCGGCTCCTGACACAGTGAGGGAGGAAGCACTGCAAACAGAATGGTCCCATGGGAAAGTACGTATATAACGCACCCAAGGAGTGAGTAAAAGGGGGGTTTGGGTAGAGAGACCACGCCTCCTGCCTTTGAGGATCAGATTCAATACCCTCGAGGGCACTCCACCAATTTTAATGGAATACAAATTTGGCGGCTGCACTAGTGTTATCCGCAGCGGCTGTGAGCACGGGGAGGGGCGTCAATGTTTAGATGGTAGCGCTAGTTTTAGCCTTTAGGGACAGCCATGTTAGACATGATGGATAGACAATATGACATGGGGCTAATGTGACAAGGCAGCTAATAGGCTTGATTTAACAGGCAGCTGTGCACTGACCGGTTCCCAGCTACCCTTCTTCCCTCTATCCCTTGCTGGGCACTGATTCCAGCTCCCCTCCCTCTCTGAGCACAGTTGCCAGCTCCCCTCCCTCTGTCAGTCCCTGGGGACAGTTTCCAGCTTCCTTCCCTCCCTAGGCTTTAGCGGCAGAACTAGTGTTAATGCTCCCCTTCTTCCCACTCTCCCTCCCTGGTCACCATTTACAGCACCCATCCTTCTCTGGGCACAGTTGCCAGTTCCATTCCCTCCCTCTCTCTGTCCCTGGGCACAGTTGCCAGCTCCCCTCCCTCCCTACGCTTTGCCGGCTGCACTAGTGTTAACTGCAGCGGGTGTGACCACGGGGAGGGGTGTCAATGTTTAGATGGTAGCACTAGCTTTAGCCTTTAGGAACAGCCGTGTTAGACATGACAGATAGGCAGTAAGATATGTAATATGACAAGACGGCTAATAGGACATAGCGGCTCGATGTAACGGTGCGGCTGTGCTATGACTGTTAAATAGTTTTAGGGACATGAAGGATAGGCATTGTGACATGGCAGATACTGTGACACTGGTGGGTGGTGGAGGGGGGCGGGTTACAAATAATGGTGTCTGGGACGCTGGTGATTTAACCAATCTCTTGCATTGTGGGTGCCGGTATTTTGCACTAACGGTATATTTGCTGTTGGGATCCTCGGTGGCGGTATTTTACTTGGATATGGGTTTGTTGGCATTTCAACATGCCGGTATTTTAACTGTCGGGATATTCAGCGTCGGTATTTTGACTGTTTATATAGTTTGTCAGCATTTCAACATGCCGGTATTTTGGCTGTCTGGATAGCATACTTGTCAGTATTGCAATGGCCGGTATTGCAGGGGACGGTATTTTGAATTACTGATGTCTGCCGGGATTTTAATATATCGGTGTTACGTTTGTCGGTATTTTAAGTGTCGGTATGAAGTGTGTCTGCATTTTGTCTGGAGGTATTATAATTGCCTGGATTTTTATATTTGGGATTTCATTTGTCAGTCATTTAGTTGTTGGTATTGTGTTTTTTTGGGATTACATTACTGTAGGTATGTTGTTTGCCGGTATTATGTTTGTCGGTATATAGTATCTGTTGGTATTGCGTGTTGTCTGTATTTAGTGGGTGTCGGTATATTATATTGTCGGTATTGCGGCAGTCGTGGCATTTAGCAATGCCGGTAATTAGCATCTGTCAGTATATGGTGTGTCGGTATTTATATACTTTCGGTATTTGGTTTGCCTGTGTTATGTTACTGTATTTTGGGTGCTGGGGTTTAGTTGTCGGTATTGTGAGTATCGGTATGGTGTTCGGTGTTATATTAACTGTATCCCCTTTTTTCCACATGGCAGGCAGCAATCAACTAATGTTCAATAATATAACTTTGTCAAAGTAGATCAGTTTCTCTTCAAGACATTAAAAAGCTCGTTAGGGCAATAATACCATCAGCTGCTATTGCTTTATTTAAGTTCAATAACAAATTTGTATGCAATACTATTTAAATTGTTCTAATGTTTTTTAAACGACTAAAAGAAAGATGATGAATTCAATGAAAAAACTATTTTAAATAAAGTGGGCAAAAATAACCAGACTGCACTAATGCTGTATTAATAAAAGGAAAGAACAGTGGGCCTAATACAGCATGGATTGCAATTGCATACCTCCCAAAAAGACCCTCTCCAGGTGGGACAGCATGCTCTGCTTCTGGACTTCCCTCTTAATGTATGATTGCATCACCTGTGCTGAAACACCTTTCTTAACCATTAACCTGTTCAAAACAGGTGCCGGCAATCATACATTAACAGAAAAGTCCAGAAGCAGAGCATTGTGTCCATCCTGGAGAGGGTCATGTTGGGAGGTATGCAATTGCAAAGCTGCTCGCAGCAGCTTTGAAAATGCAATCCATAGCAATGCAAATACAGGAGCACCTCCTTCCTGCATTAGCGATGCGATCGCATTCCAGGATGAACAATTGGTCGTGATGTTCATTTTCAATGAGGAAGCCTAAGCAACACGCCCCTGTTTTCACAAATATTGCCCCCCCCCCCCCCCCCAAATGCTTCTGCCAGCCAATCAGGCACATGCGCAGAACTGGTTCTGTACATGCACAGTTTCCTGCCTATCAGGAAACTGCCCATTGGATCGCGACTGTCCATATTTTCCTTCGTTAGTAATCAAGCACCCGATAAATGTTAATGAGCTTTATATTAGAGATGTGCGGCGGGCACTTTTCGTGTTTTGTGTCTTGGTTTTGGTTCTGGTTCCATGCTTGTGTTTTGGATCTGGATTGATTTTGCCAAAACCACCCTTTCGTGTTTTGGTTTTGGATCTGTATGATTTTTGAAAAAAACATAAAAACAGCTAAAATCACATAATTTGGGGATAATTATGATCCTACAGTATTATTAACCTCAATAACATTAATTTCCACTCATTTCCAGTCTATTCTGAACATCTCACAATATTGTTTTTAGACCAAAAGGTTGCACCGAGGTGGCTGTATGACTAAGCTAAGCGACACAAGTGTGTGGCACAAACACCTGGCCCATCTAGGAGTGGCACTGCAGTGGCAGACAATGGCACTTAAAAAAACTAGGCCGCAAACAGCACATCATGCAAAGAAGAAAAAGAGGTGCAATGAGGTAGCTACTGTATATGACTAAGCTAAGTGACACAAGTGTGTGACACAAACAACATGGGACATGCTGGAATTTGCCCAGATGTAATACATGCACAACATTAGTGGCACAGGAGAGCGTACCCCTAAACCACACACACACACACACACACACACACACACACACACACACACACACACACACACACACACACACACACACAGCAAAGCCTGTAAAATTAATTTGGATAAAAATAACCCTTTTATTTGGAGCTATTATAATAATATACAGCACAGGCGAGCGTACCCCTACACCACACAGGGCAAACCCTGTAATAATTATTTGTATAAGAATATAAGTAATGTATATAACCCTTTTATTTGGAGTAAATAATATACAGCACAGGACACCACGACTGGACTTATGGCAGAACAAGACACCACCACTGGACTGATGCAGCACAAGACAGCACCACTGGGCTGGACTTATACGGCAGTACCCTTGGACTTGTACGGCAGTATCAGATAGGATGGCACTTTAAAAAAATAGTCCCCAAACAGCTCATGATGCAAAAAAGAAAAAGAGGTGCAAGATGGAATTGTCCTTGGGCCCTCCCACCCACCCTTATGTTGTATAAACAGTACATGCACACTTTAACAAACCAATAATTTCAGCGACAGGGTCTGCCACACGACTGTGGCTGAAATGAATGGCAAGATGTCGATCTCATCCTCATCCTCTGATTCCTCAACCCTTTCAGTGTGTACATCCTCCTCCTCACAGAGTATTAATTCTTCCCCACTGTAATCCACCATCACAGGTCCCTGTGTACTTTCTGGAGGCAATTGCTGGTAAAGGTCTTCCCGGAGGAATTTGTAATTCATTTTGATGAACATCATCTTCTCCACATACGCCGATCACTGACAAGGTTACCGGCTGCACTAAACACTCTTTCTGGGTACACACTGGAGGGAGGGGGAGAGGGGGGGGGGGGGGCAACATAGGTAAAATAAAGCCAGTTTGTGCAAGGACATCCAAATTGCAACTTTTTCCTGCCAGTATACATACAGACTTTCTGACATGCCTACTTGGATGCTGTCACTCATATAATCATCCACCATTCTTTCAATGGTGACAGAATCATATGCAGTGACAGTAGACATGTCAGAAATTGTTGGCAGGTCCTTCATTCCGGACCAGATGTCAGCACTCACTCCTGACTGCCCTGCATCACCACCAGCGGGTGGGCTAGGAAATCTTATCCTTTTCCTCGCAGCCCCAGTTGCTGGAGAAAATGTAGGAGGAGCTGTTGATGGGTCACATTCCGCTTGAGTTGACAATTTTCTCACCAGCAGGTCTTTGAATATCTGCAGACTTGTGTCTGCCGGAAAGAGAGATACAACGTAGGCTTTAAACCTAGGATCGAGCACGGTGGCCAAAATGTAGTCCTCTGATTTCAACAGATTGACCACCCTTGAATCCTGGCAAAGTGAATAAAGGGCTTCATCCACAAGTCCCACATACTTTGCGGAATTGCTCCATCTTAGCTCCTCTTTTTCCAGCTGCTTCTTTTTCCAGCTGCTTCTGCAGCAGGTCATTCCCCTCATCAGGTCATTCCCCTGATGAGGGGAATGACCTGACTCAAGCTGGCAGTGTCTGAACTGACTTCACGTGTGGCAAGTTCAAAGGGTTGGAGAACCTTGCACAAGATGGAAATCATTCTACACTGCACTTGAGTTAGGTGCATTCCCCCTCCTTTGCCTATATCGTAGGTGTCTTGAATGGCCTATTGCTGCTCCTCCATCCTATGAAGCATATAGAGTGTTGAATTCCACCTCGTTGCCACCTCTTGCTTCAAGTGATGGCAGGGCAGGTTCAGGAGTGTTTGCTGGTGCTCCAGACTTCGGCACGCGGTGGCTGAATGTCAAAAGTGGCCTGCAAATTTTTGGGCCACCGACAGCGTCTCCTGCATGCCCCTGTCCTTTTTCAAAAAATTCTGTACCACCAAATTAATTGTATATTCAAAACATGGGACATGCTGGAATTTGCCCAGATGTAATGCACGCACAATATTGGTGGCATTGCCCGATATCACAAATCCCCAGGACAGTCTAATTGGGGTAAGCCATTGTGCGATGATATCCCTCAGTTTCCGTAAGAGGTTGTCAGCGGTGTACCTCTTACGGAAAGCGGTGATACATAGCGTAGCCTGCCTAGGAACAAGTTGGCATTTACGAGATGCTTCTACTGGTGCAGCTGCTGTTGTTGCTGCGAGAGGCAATACATCTACCCAGTGGACTGTCACAGTAATATAGTCCTTAGTCTGCTCTGTTCTACTTGTTCACATGTCCGTGGTTAAATGGACAGTGGGTACAACTGCATTTTTTAGGACACTGAGGACACTTTTTCTGACGTCTCTGTACATTCTCGGTATCGCCTGCCTACTGAAGTGGAACCTAGATGGGATTTGGTATTGGGGGAACACTATGTCTATCAATTCTCTAAGTCTCCCTGAACTAATGGCGCATACCGGACGCACGTCTAACACCAACATAGCTGTCAAGGCCTCAGTTATCCACTTTGCAACAGGATGACTGCTGTCATATTTCATCTTCCTCACAAAGGACTGTTGGACAGTCAATTGCTTACTGGAAGTTGTACAAGTGGTCTTCTGACTTCCCCTCTGGGATGACGATAGACTCCCAGCAGCAACAAAAGCAGTGGCAGCAACAGCAGCAATAGGCATATACCACTCAAGAATCCACCGGAGGAATCCCGGTTAGGAGAGGACTCCTTAGTCTTTCCAGTAACATGGCCTGCAGGACTACTGACGTTCCTGACTGAGGAGGAAGTTGACATTGAGGGAGTTGGTGGTGTGGCTTTGCAGGAGCTTGGGTACAAGAGGAAGAAGGGATTTAGGTATCATTGTACTGCTTAGACTCTTACCCAAAGTTTCACAACTTGACACTGGCTTCTGATGAATGCGCAGCAGGTGACGTGTAAGAAGAGAGGATGTTCCTAGGTAGTTAACGTCCTTACCCCTACTTATTACAGATTGACAGAGGCAACACATAGCTTGACACCTGTTGTCCGGATTTGTGGAGAAATAATTCCACACCGAAGAGGTGGCTTTTTTGGTATTTTGCCCAGGCATCACAATGTGCTTATTCATTCCACAGACAACAGGTGTCTCCCCCGGTGCCTGATTTAAACAAACCACATCACCATCAGACTCCTCATCGTCAACTTCCTCCTCAGCGCTAGCAACAGCCATATCTTCATCCTGATGTACTTCAGCAGTGACATCTTCAATTTGAATATCAGAAACTGGACTGTGGGTGCTCTTTCCAGCACTTGCAGGGGGCGTGCAAATGGTGGAAGAAGCCACCTCTTCCCGTCCAGTGGGGGTCATTCCGAGTTGTTCGCTCGTTATTTTTTTCTCGCAACGGAGCGATTAGTCGCTAATGCGCATGCGCAATGTCCGCAGTGCAACTGCGCCAAGTAAATTTGCTATGCAGTTAGGTATTTTACTCACGGCATTACAAGGTTTTTTCTTAGTTCTGGTGATCGTAATGTGATTGACAGGAAGTGGGTGTTTCTGGGCGGAAACTGGCCGTTTTATGGGTGTGTGCGAAAAAACGCTACCGTTTCTGGGAAAAACGCGGGAGTAGCTGGAGAAACGGAGGAGTGTCTGGGCGAACGCTGGGTGTGTTTGTGACGTCAAACCAGGAACGAAACTGACTGAACTGATCGCAGATACCGAGTAAGTCTGGAGCTACTCAGAAACTGCTAAGAAGTGTCTATTCGCAATTCTGCTAATCTTTCGTTCGCAATTTTGATAAGCTAAGATTCACTCCCAGTAGGCGGCGGCTTAGCGTGTGCAAAGCTGCTAAAAGCAGCTTACGAGCGAACAACTCGGAATGACCCCCCGTGTTGGGAAGGTCAGGCATTGCAACCGCCGGCACACTTGAACTCTCCTTGGGGATTTGTGATACCATCTTAGAATGCACAGTTCTTTGCTGTGCTTTTACCAGATTAACTCTTATCATTTTTCTAGTGGGAGGATGAGGGTTTAAATCATCATGTGAAGCTGAACCACTAGTCATGAACATAGGCCAGGGCCTGAGCCGTACCGTGTTGTAAATGGCATATTGGCAAATTTACGTTTCTCCTCAGACCATTTACATTTCTTTTTTTGGGTCTTTTTACTGAACTTTGGCTTTTTGGATTTTACATGCCCTCTACTATCACATTGGGCATCAACCTTGGCAGATGACATTGTTGGGATTTCATCATCTATGTCATGACTAGTGGCAGCAGCTTCAGCACTAGGAGGAAGTGGTTCTTGATAATTCCCTATTTTATCCTCCAAATTTTTGTTCTCCATTATTTTTCTGGAGTTATATAACAATGGGGTCTTTCCGAGTTGATCGCTATCTGCTGTTGTTTGCAGCGCAGCGATAAGGCAAAAAATCTGCATCTCTGCGCTTGCATGTGCACCGCAATGCGCATGCGCGATGTACGGGTACAAAGCCTTTTGTGGCTGTGCACAGGTTCGAGCGAAGTTTTCAGTCGCACTGATGACCACAAGAAGATTGACAGGAAGGGGGGCATTTCTGGGTGTCAACTGACCATTTTCAGGGAGTGTTTGCAAAAACGCGGGCATGTCTGAAAAAACGCAGGCGTGGTTGGCCGTTCGCTGAGCAGGTGTATGACGTCAAATCCGGACATGAATATGCTGAAGTGATCGCAAGCGCTGAGTAGGTTCAGAGCTACTCAGAAACTGCACAAACTGTTTTTGCAGAGCTCAGAGGCACATGCGTTCGCACTTCTGCTAAGCTAAAATACACTCCCCAGTGGGCGGTGACATAGCGTTTGCACGGCTGCTAAAACTAGCCAGCGAGCGATAAACTCAGAATGAGGGCCAATATGCTGTACAGGATAGCTTACCTCTACACCACACAGGGCAAACCCTGTGAAAAGTATTTGGATTAAATATTAATAACCCCTTTATTTGGAGTAAATAATATACATCACAGGACAGCAACACTGAACTTATATGGCAGCACCACTGGACTGGACTTATATGCAGTACCACTGTAATTATATGGCAGTATCACTGGAATTATATGGCAGAATCACTGGAATTATACAGCAGTATCACAGGAATTATACGGCAGTATCACTGGATTTATACGGCAGTACCACTGGAATTATACGGCAGTATCACTGGAATTATACGGCAGTACCACTGGATTTATACGTCAGTACCACTGGATTTATATGGCAGTACCACTGGACTGGATTTATGCGGCAGTATCACTGGATTTATATGCCAGTACCACTGGAATTAAACGGCAGTATCACTGGAATTATACGGCAGTACCACTGGATTTATACGGTAGTACCACTGGACTGGATTTATACGGCAGCATCACTGGCCTTATATGCCAGTACCACTGGAATTATATGGCAGTATCACTGGAATTATGCAGCAGTACCACTTGACTTATACAGCAGTACCACTGGACTGGATTTATACGGCAGTATCACTGGACTTATATGCCAGTACCACTGGAATTATA
This sequence comes from Pseudophryne corroboree, assembly GCF_028390025.1. NCBI lineage: Eukaryota > Metazoa > Chordata > Amphibia > Anura > Myobatrachidae > Pseudophryne > Pseudophryne corroboree. Next base: position 309,748,103 of record NC_086450.1, read on the forward strand.
CTGCAGTACCACTGGATGTATATGGCAATACCACTGGACTGGATTTTTATGGCAGTATCACTGTACTTATATGCCAGTACCACTGGAATTATACGGAAGTATCACTGGAAGTATACGGAAGTACCACTGGACATATACGGCAGTATCACTGGACTGGATTTATACGCCAGTACCGCTGGAATTATACGGCAGTACCACTGGATGTATATGGCAATACCACTGGACTGGATTTTTATGGCAGTATCACTGTACTTATATGCCAGTACCACTGGAATTATACGGAAGTATCACTGGAAGTATACGGAAGTACCACTGGACATATACGGCAGTATCACTGGACTGGATTTATACGCCAGTACCGCTGGAATTATACGGCAGTACCACTGGAATTTTACGGCAGTATCACTGAAATTATACGGCAGTACCATTGGAATTACACGGCAGTACCACTGGACATATACGGCAGTATCACTGGACTGGATTTCTACTCCAGTACCGCTGAAATTATACACCAGTACCACTGGAATTATACGACAATTTCACTGGAATTATACAGCAGTACCACTGGAATTATATGGCTGTACCACTGGACATATATGGCAGTATCACTGGACATATACAGCAGTATCACTGGACTGGATTTATACACCAGTACCACTGGAATTATATGGCAGTACCACTGGACATATACGGCAGTATCACTGGTCATATATGGCAGTATCACTGGACATATACGGCAGTACCACTGGACATATGTAGCAGCTCAGGGATACCACCACTGGACTGATTCAGGATAACATAGAACCACTGCAATGTACCGGACTTATACAGCAGCACTGGACATATGGCAGCAAAGGACACCACTACTGTGACTGGACTGATGCAGCACAATACACCACCACTGATCTGATACAGCACAACACAGCACCACTGGACTGGACTTATACAGCAGCACTGGACATATGACAGCAGAGGACACCACTACTGTGACTGTACTGATGCAGCACAAGAAAATGGTTAATCAATTCAAGATTAATTTACTGTCTTTCAAAGCCCTCCATGACCAGGGCCCAAGGAACCTGAAGCAGCTTTGGATGCCTTACTGTCCTCTGTAGATGAAGGACTATTAGCAGTACCTTAAGTCTCCCTGAATTCATCTGGGGTAGAGCTTGCAGCTTTGTGGCACTTACTCTATGGAACTTTCTGCCCCACACAGGTCGAGGAGCTTTCACTCTAGGAATCCTTCAAAATCAGATTCAAGACTTACCTGTTTACTCAAGCATTTCCATAATGTCTCTTTAGCTCCTAAAAAAATAATCTCAAAAGCTTAGTTTAACACTTTCAGTCCTATTGGGAGAAAAGTGCTATATAAATAACATTAATAATGAAATTACTTAATTAGCATCAGATACATAATTACTCTCCTCATTCTGTTACACTTCTTAACCACTTGCCTGGCATGGTCGCATCAGATGTGACCATGCCTGCAAGTGCTCCATCTGACCTGGTTGCACAGGATGCGACCAGTCAGATAGAGAGTGTTAGCAGCGGCCTGGAAGAGAAGCTTCCCTCCGCTGCTGCTGACAGAGGGACCGGAAGGTCCCTCTGCCTCCCTGCACTCTCCTCTACTGATTGCCATGCTGCCGATCACTGCTGATCGGTCAGCGCGGCAGAATCCCCAACTCCAGCGGCTGCAGACAAGGGCAGCCACTGGGGAGTGTAAATTACTGCAATTGAACTTAACTGCCACCACTTCAAGTGAACGTATAATGAGATAAGGAAATGAGGTACTCTTACCTTTACCATGCAGTTTTTTCTATGACAAGATTTTCTATGACACCAGCCAAAAAAATCTACTTTTGGCTATTGTTATTTTGGAAGGACACACATCCACACCTACTAAGTACAATAATAAGTACAATAATATATGCTGCCTCTACAAAATACACACTATAAAAATTATAAATGATTATAAAAAGCTACAAATGTTTAACACCAGCAAAAATAAATAATCTTTTTTTGGCACTGCTTATTTTTGGGGTGCAGTTGAATGGCAAACTTTTACACTCACTAGATAATTTAATATCTGCTGCCACTATGCAATACAAACTTGAAAAAATATGATATATGTTAAATGGTTATAAAAGACTTGAAATGTCCTTTTAATACAACCAAAATCAATGCATTTTTTTGGCATTTACAGTATTTGTAGGGTGCATTTGGCAATCAAACATCCACAATCCGTACAATAATATGTGCTGCCTTTACAAAATATACTTTCTTGAAAAAAAATATGATTTAAATGAATGATTATAAAATACTTTTTTTTTTAACACCAGAAAAAATGGTATACAGTATATTTTTTGCAATTATTAAGAGGTCTTATTTGGGGTCGAGCTTCTTCAGACACAACTTATACCACTTTCAGACAGAAAAATCTCAAATTCACGTTTTTTTCCCGGTTTTGTGAAGCTGGGAAAAAATAAGATTTTACTTACCGATAAATCTATTTCTCGTAGTCCGTAGTGGATGCTGGGACTCCGTCAGGACCATGGGGAATAGCGGCTCCGCAGGAGACAGGGCACAAAATTTAAAAGTTTGACCACTAGGTGGTGTGTACTGGCTCCTCCCCCTATGACCCTCCTCCAAGCCTCAGTTAGGATACTGTGCCCGGACGAGCGTACACAATAAGGAAGGATTTTGAATCCCGGGTAAGACTCAAACCAGCCACACCAATCACACCGTACAACTTGTGATCTGAACCCAGTTAACAGTATGATAACGTAGGAGCCTCTGAAAAGATGGCTCACAACAATAAACAACCCGATTTTTTTGTAACAATAACTATGTACAAGTATTGCAGACAATCCGCACTTGGGATGGGCGCCCAGCATCCACTACGGACTACGAGAAATAGATTTATCGGTAAGTAAAATCTTATTTTCTCTGACGTCCTAGTGGATGCTGGGACTCCGTCAGGACCATGGGGATTATACCAAAGCTCCCAAACGGGCGGGAGAGTGCGGATGACTCTGCAGCACCGAATGAGAGAACTCCAGGTCCTCCTTAGCCAGGGTATCAAATTTGTAGAATTTTACAAACGTGTTCTCCCCTGACCACGTAGCTGCTCGGCAGAGTTGTAATGCCGAGACCCCTCGGGCAGCCGCCCAAGATGAGCCCACCTTCCTTGTGGAGTGGGCCTTGACAGATTTAGGCTGTGGCAAGCCTGCCACAGAATGTGCCAGTTGAATTGTGCTACAAATCCAACGAGCAATCGTCTGCTTAGAAGCAGGAGCACCCAGCTTGTTGGGTGCATATAGTATAAACAGCGAGTCAGATTTTCTGACTCCAGCCGTCCTTGAAATATATATTTTCAATGCTCTGACAACGTCCAGCAACTTGGAATCCTCCAAATCGCTAGTAGCCGCAGGCACCACAATAGGCTGGTTCAGGTGAAACGCTGATACCACCTTAGGCAGAAAATGAGGACGCGTCCTCAATTCTGCCCTGTCCGAATGGAAAATCAGATATGGGCTTTTATATGATAAAGCTGCCAATTCTGACACTCTCCTGGCTGAAGCCAGAGCCAGTAGCATGGTTACTTTCCATGTAAGATATTTCAAATCTACTGATTTGAGTGGCTCAAACCAATGGGATTTGAGAAAATCCAAAACTACATTGAGATCCCACGGTGCCACTGGGGGCACAACCGGGGGCTGTATATGTAGTACTCCTTTTACAAAAGTCTGAACTTCAGGAACTGAAGCCAATTCTTTCTGGAAGAATATCGACAGGGCCGAAATTTGAACCTTAATGGACCCTAATTTGAGGCCCATAGATAATCCTGTTTGCAGGAAATGTAGGAATCGACCCAGTTGAAATTCCTCTGTCGGGGCCTTCCTGGCCTCACACCATGCAACATATTTTCTCCAAATGCGGTGATAATGTTGTGCAGTCACCTCCTTCCTGGCTTTGACCAGGGTAGGGATGACCTCTTCCGGAATGCCTTTTTCCCTTAGGATCCGGCGTTCAACCGCCATGCCGTCAAACGCAGCCGCGGTAAGTCTTGGAATAGACACGGTCCCTGCTGAAGCAGGTCCCTTCTTAGAGGTAGAGGCCACGGATCTTCCGTGAGCATCTCCTGAAGTTCCGGGTACCAAGTCCTTCTTGGCCAGTCCGGAGCCACGAGTATCGTTCTTACTCCCCTTTGCCGTATAATTCTCAGTACCTTGGGTATGAGAGGCAGAGGAGGGAACACATACACTGACTGGTACACCCATGGTGTTACCAGAGCGTCCACAGCTATTGCCTGAGGGTCTCTTGACCTGGCGCAATACCTGTCCAGTTTTTTGTTGAGGCGGGACGCCATCATGTCCACCATTGGTCTTTCCCAATGGACCACAATCATGTGGAAGACTTCTGGATGAAGTCCCCACTCTCCCGGGTGAAGATCGTGTCTGCTGAGGAAGTCTGCTTCCCAGTTGTCCACTCCCGGAATGAACACTGCTGACAGTGCTATCACATGATTTTCCGCCCAGCGAAGAATCCTTGCAGCTTCTGCCATTGCCCTCCTGCTTCTTGTGCCGCCCTGTCTGTTTACGTGGGCGACTGCCGTGATGTTGTCCGACTGGATCAACACCGGCTGACCCTGAAGCAGAGGTTTTGCCAGGCTTAGAGCATTGTAGATTGCTCTTAGCTCCAGTATATTTATGTGAAGAGACGTTTCCAGGCTTGGCCACACGCCCTGGAAGTTTCTTCCTCGTGTGACCGCTCCCCAGCCTCTCAGGCTGGCATCCGTGGTCACTAGGACCCAGTTCTGTATGCCGAATCTGCGGCCCTCTAACAGATGAGTACTCTGCAGCCACCATAGCAGAGAGACCCTTGTCCTTGTCGACAATTTTATCCGCTGATGCATCTGCAGATGCGATCCGGACCATTTGTCTAGCAGATCCCACTGAAAAATTCGTGCATGGAATCTGCCGAATGGAATCGCTTCGTAAGAAGCCACCATTTTTCCCAGGACTCTTGTGCATTGATGCACAGACACTGTCCCTGGTTTTAGGAGGTTCCTGATTAGTTCGGATAACTCCCTGGCTTTCTCCTCCGGAAGAAATACCTTTTTCTGAACAGTGTCCAGAATCATCCCTAGGAACAGCAGACGTGTCGTCGGGATCAGTTGGGATTTTGGAAAATTCAGAATCCACCCGTGCTGTTGGAGCACTACTTGAGTTAGTGCTACTCCGACCTCCAGCTGTTCTCTGGATCTTGCCCTTATCAGGAGATCGTCCAAGTAAGGGATAATTAATACGCCTTCTCTTCGAAGAAGAATCATCATTTCGGCCATTACCTTGGTAAAGACCCTGGGTGCCGTGGACAATCCAAACGGCAGCGTCTGAAACTGATAATGACAGTTTTGTACCACAAACCTGAGGTACCCTTGGTGTGAAGGGCAAATTGGGACATGAAGGTAAGCATCCTTGATGTCCAAGGACACCATAAAATCCCCCTCTTCCAGATTCGCTATCACTGCTCTGAGTGACTCCATCTTGAACTTGAATTTTTGTATGTACAGGTTCAGATATTTCAGATTTAGAATAGGTCTTACCGAGCCGTCCGGCTTCGGTACCACAAATAGCGTGGAGTAATACCCCTTTCCCTGTTGTAGAAGGGGTACCTTGACTATCACCTGCTGAGAATACAGCTTGTGAATGGCTTCCAATACCGTCGCCCTGTCGGAGGGAGACGTTGGCAAAGCAGACTTTAGGAACCGGCGAGGGGGAGACTTCTCGAATTCCAACCTGTAACCCTGAGATACTACCTGCAGGATCCAGGGGTCCACCTGCGAGTGAGCCCACTGTGCGCTGAAATTCTTGAGGCGACCCCCCACCGCCCCTGAGTCCGCTTGTAAGGTCCCAGCGTCATGCCGAGGCCTTTGCAGAAGCCGGGGAGGACTTCTGCTCCTGGGAAGGGGCTGCTTGGTGCAGTCTCTTACCCTTTCCTTTGCCTCGGGGCAAATATGAATGTCCTTTTGCTCGCTTGTTCTTATAGGAACGAAAGGACTGCGGCTGAAAAGACTGCGGCTTTTTCTGTTGGGAGGGGACTTGAGGTAAAAAGGTGGACTTCCCGGCTGTTGCCGTGGCTACCAAATCCGATAGACCGACCCCAAATAATTCCTCTCCTTTATACGGCAATACTTCCATATGCCGTTTGGAATCCGCATCGCCTGACCACTGTCGTGTCCATAGACTTCTTCTGGCAGATATGGACATCGCACTTACTCTTGATGCCAGAGTGCAGATATCTCTCTGTGCATCTCGCATATAAAGGAACGCATCCTTTAATTGCTCTATAGTCAATAAAATACTGTCCCTATCCAGGGTATCAATATTTTCAGTCAGGGAATCCGACCAAGCCACCCCAGCACTGCACATCCAGGCTGAGGCGATTGCTGGTCGCAGTATAACACCAGTATGTGTGTATATACTTTTTAGAGTATTTTCCAGCCTCCTATCAGCTGGATCCTTGAGGGCGGCCGTATCAGGAGACGGTAACGCCACTTGTTTGGATAAACGTGTGAGCGCCTTGTCCACCCTAGGGGGTGTTTCCCAGCGCGCCCTAACCTCTGGCGGGAAAGGGTATAATGCCAATAACTTCTTTGAAATTAGCAGTTTTTTATCAGGGGTAACCCACGCTTCATCACACACGTCATTCAATTCCTCTGATTCAGGAAAAACTACAGGTAGTTTTTTCAGACCCCACATAATACCCCTTTTTGTGGTACTTGCAGTATCAGAGATATGCAAAGCCTCCTTCATTGCCGTGATCATATAACGTGTGGCCCTACTGGAAAATACGTTTGTTTCTTCACCGTCGACACTGGATTCAGTGTCAGTGTCTGGGTCTGTGTCGACCGACTGAGGTAAAGGGCGTTTTACAGCCCCTGACGGTGTCTGAGACGCCTGGACAGGTACTAACTGGTTTGCCGGCTGTCTCATGTCGTCAACCGACTTTTGTAGCGTGCTGACACTATCCCGTAATTCCATAAACAAAGCCATCCATTCTGGTGTCGACTCCCTAGGGGGTGACATCACCATTACAGGCAATTGCTCCGCCTCCACGCCAACATCGTCCTCATACATGTCGACACACACGTACCGACACACAGCAGACACACAGGGAATGCTCTGATAGAAGACAGGACCCCACTAGCCCTTTGGGGAGACAGAGGGAGAGTTTGCCAGCACACACCCAAGCGCTATAAATATATATAGGGACAACCTTAATAAGTGTGTTCCCTTTATAGCAGCTCAAATATTATAAATATCGCCAATAAGTGCCCACCCTCTCTGTTTTTACCCTGTTTCTGTAGTGCAGTGCAGGGGAGAGTCCTGGGAGCCTTCCTCGCAGCGGAGCTGGGCAGGAAAATGGCGCTGTGTGCTGAGGAGAATAGGCCCCGCCCCCTTTTCGGCGGGCTTCTTCTCCCGGTTTTTTTGGAACCTGGCAGGGGTTAAATACATCCATATAGCCCCAGGGGCTATATGTGATATATTTTAGCCAGAATAGGTATATTACATTGCTGCCCAGGGCGCCCCCCCCAGCGCCCTGCACCCTCAGTGACCGCTGGTGTGAAGTGTGCGGAGAGCAATGGCGCACAGCTGCAGTGCTGTGCGCTACCTCATGAAGACTGAGACGTCTTCTGCCGCCGGTTTCTGGACCTCTTCTCTATTCGGCATCTGCAAGGGGGTCGGCGGCGCGGCTCCGGTGACCCATCCAGGCTGTACCTGTGATCGTCCCTCTGGAGCTAGTGTCCAGTAGCCTAAGAAGCAAATCCATCCTGCACGCAGGTGAGTTCACTTCTTCTCCCCTAAGTCCCTCGTTGCAGTGAGCCTGTTGCCAGCAGGACTCACTGAAAATAAAAAACCTAACAAACTTTTTCTAAGCAGCTCTTTAGGAGAGCCACCTAGATTGCACCCTGCTCGGACGGGCACAAAAACCTAACTGAGGCTTGGAGGAGGGTCATAGGGGGAGGAGCCAGTACACACCACCTAGTGGTCAAACTTTTAAATTTTGTGCCCTGTCTCCTGCGGAGCCGCTATTCCCCATGGTCCTGACGGAGTCTCAGCATCCACTAGGACGTCAGAGAAACCCAGGTTACAGTTCCTAACTCCCTTTCACACAGCACATTTAACCCGAATTACTCCCGGGTCGACCCCTTTCAGACAGAACCCGTGTCAGCCCTGAATAGACTTGTGTGTCATAAGAAATAAACTGTTTTTATGGCACACAGAGATGAGGTCATGAAAAGCGGGTGGTGACTGCTCACAGCATTGCTGTAACCATGGCTGACGAGTTACTGCTGAGTAGCCAGGAGTTCCTGAGTTCTTGCTGTTTTTTGCTGTTTCATAAAGCAAATGAGAGCCTGATGCAGCTGCTTGCACTGTGTTACCTAGCACAGTCTTATGCCAAGAGGAGAAGGGAGCAATTTCTGTCGGAGAGGGCTAATATTCGACGCCGGTATTTGTGTAAGAGGAGAGCCCTGATTTTGGGCACGACTAATCAATCGTTGTGGACCAGAGACCACAGGCATGGACAAGCTTTCTTGGTGACCGTGGAAGCTTATAAGCCAGAGCAGTGGATGGCACACTTTCGGATGTCGCGTGGTACGTTTACTACCTGCTGGAACTTCTCACTCTAGCACTCACCAGGGGAAGCACCAACTACCGCAAGACCATCGAGCCATGCAGGAGACTGGCAATAGTGTTGTGGTGGTATGCAACCCCGGTGGAATACCGCACCATCTCCTGCTTGTTCGGTGTTGGCATATCGATGGTGTGTGTGCTAGTGAGGGAAATGACCCAGGCATTCCAGGAAACCCTTTACCACCGCTTCATCTTCTTACCAAAAGATGACTGGCTGGATGATACCATAAAAGGTTTCCTGCGATGTAAATATCCCCAGTGTGCTGGAGCCATAGATTGGACCCACATACCCATTATTGCCCCCAGAGACAACCTAGCCAATTACTATAACCAAAAAGGCTGGCGCTCCATCATCCTGCAGGCTGTAGTGTACCAAAAGTATTGTTAAGTAGTATTGTGTGTTTTAATGTGAATCATATGCTGGGCCTATGATGTGTATTGTTAAACACAGCTAATACGTATACTGTTCAGTTTCACAGATGTCCTCATTGGCTGGCCGGGTCATGCTCACGACTCCCGGGTACTTGGCAACTCTGAATTGTTCCAGATTGCAGAGGAGAACCAACATGGCTGGTTGTTCCCTAGAGAGGTAAATATATCTCTTTTGATGGGTTATATTTTTCACAGCAGAATAATAATACAATAAATTGCAATTATGGTGTAGGGCCGGCCTCTTACGCTGTGTAGCAGGGGTGTTAAACTATAGCAGCTGTGGAACTAAACCTCCCAGCATGTACCTGCCACAAATTTTCTATTTGGGGGTGCTGCAACTGTGGCAGGGCATGCTGGCATGTGTAGTTCCACAACAGCTGGAGGCACGCACGTTTGACACTGTTTTGTTTCCCCATGGAATATGGGAAAGGTTTGCAGTGAGGATCCTCACAGCTGTGAGCCCGAAGATGGCTATGGATGGATGGAGGGTAGGGTTAGGCTGCAGAAAGGGACGGTTAGGCTGTAGGGGAGGGGTGGGAGGGTTTAGGAGACTTATATCACCCATGTCAGGATTAGATTGTTGGAATTCCTAATTATTCTCTGTACTTTCCTGAACATTATGTATGCCACCTATACTATATATTATTTTTTTTTCCCATTACAGAAATCAAAGTTTGTTGATGGGGTGGAGATGCCGGTGCACTTTATTGGAGATGCGGCATGCCCTTTGAGGTGTTGGCTTATCAAGGGCTTCACACAGCATCTCCCACTCTCTCCAGAACAAGTGCATTTCACCCACACACTCAGCTCAGCCAGGATGGTAGTGGAGAACGCCTTTGGGAGACTGAAGGGTCGCTGGCGGGGTCTACTAAAGCGCAATGACATTGCCATCACCCTGGTGCCGGATGTGGTTGCTGCTTGCTGTATCCTCCACAACTTTTGTGAGATTCAGAAGGAACACTTTTTACCGGAGTGGAATGTTAATGACTCTGGACTGTGTGATACTCCAGTAGAAGCAGCAGAATCAGCCTACGAGAGGGAGATAAGTAGTGGCAGTGCTGAGGAAATCCGCAACACCCTCACTGCTAATTTAACTACTATGACACAGTAGAGGACAAGAGATATGTTGCAAAAGTTTTGTGTTTATTGTTGTTGAAAAAGTTATGTACATGTTACCTCACATGTATCATTTTAAATATAACATCTTTACAGTTCAAACTGCTTCTTACATGATTTTGAACATAAATACTGTAGGCCATAATGTGTGTAGACATTAGACACATAAATAGAGGGCATAATGTGTGTAGGTAACGGGCAGGTATGGCCACTTGAGAGGCCTGTAAAGTGCTGAATATACATGAACATTTTCAAAAAGACAAAAGGTGAAGAATAAAGATTATTTGCCACTGTAGGCACATAAATAGAGGGCATAATGCTTGTACATTTAGCATAACGTACACCCCCATCTGTAGAAATGGCTGAGGTAATGGCCAGGTATGGGCCGGACACTTGTCAGGCCTGTAAAGTGCTGAATACACATGAACATTTTCAAAAAGACAAAAGACAAAGAATAAAGATTATTTACAACTGTCTGTAAGAAGTGCGGCCCAGTGGACTGTTGTGAGTAGTGCCATCTGGATAAGTATACTCAGTGCCATGTGGAGTATCATTCCCTGTGCCATCTGGATAAGTATACATAGTGCCATGTGGAGTATTATTCCCTGTACCATCTGGACTATAATGCACAGTGACATGTGGAGGATTATTCCCTGTGCCATCTGGACTATTATGCACAGTGACATGTGGTCTGCTATGCACTGTACCATCAGGACTTGTCGGCTTATTGGCATGTGGACTGCTACGTACAGGGCCATGTGAAAAATTATTCCCTGTGCCATCTAGATAACTATGCACTGCGCCATAGTGAGTAATATTCCCTGTGCCATCTGGACTATTATGCACAGTGCCTTGTGGAGTAGCATTAGGTGGATTTGAGGGGTTTGTTTCCATAAACTGCATGCCTCTGCTATGTTGCTGGTAGTTGGAAAAATGGCCCTCAGAATAGTGAGGAGGATACACTGGATAAGGGTGTGGAGGGTGCGGATTGTGTAATCTAGACACCAGACCGTTAAGAAAGGACATCTGTGTCTCTCTGTTTTTCCTAGAAATGCGTTCATGCATACCCACAAGTTGCGTGAGAAATGAATTTTGTAACTCTTACTTGTCAAAAAAGCATTGGAGTCGGGCATCTTCCTGTGCCTGCATTTCAGCATCGGAATCTCGTAGCTAATTGACCAGGATTCTTGTCAATGCGCGTAGCTTGCTCCATCCAGTTTTTTTTCTTCCGTTCAGGTACGTCAAAGACTAGAAATGGAGGTAAAAAAACTATTTAAAAATCAAATAGCAATGATGTCAGCATATATGTGCTTGAGGACTCCTACCTCTTGCGCACTAGCTACACATTGCAACATATACATTTTGAGTATTGGTCAAGACAAAGATATCATGTGTGATGGAAGTGCTCAATTGTACAAACACTGCATGCTATGCGTGATTTATTCTTTCTAAAGGATAATTTGTGCTATTCGTGCAGGTGTGTACAGGCCTATGATGTTAGCAGTCGTTATTACTCATAAATGGTCCAACAGCCAGGGCCGTCTTAACAGCAGTGTAGGCCCCTGGGCAGAGCAATGCACTGGGCCCCCTACCCATCTACCAGCGGTAGGGGTGGGGGGTGCTATCAGCGGCAGCTTTGATGTCCCGTGGGCGGTAGGGGGTGTTCTATCTTCTGCTCATCATGTAGGACCTGGAGCAGTAATTTCTGCTAATTACTCCTGTACTGCACAGATGGGGCTAAACTGTAGAAGGGGACATTGGGCTGAATGAAGGAGCACTGGTACATGACTTACAGTTTGGGAGGGGGTGTTTAATATGCAGGGGAGGGGTGGATATTGGAGTTGGCTTAATATTTATCATTTTCCGGTGGGAGGGCATTAGATTTCTTAGCTTTGAATGGGATAACAAACTAGAGAGTCCCACCTTTTCAGGAGGTACTGGGGACACCTTTCAGGAGGTACTGGGGACTTGGGGATAGGAGTTCAGGAGCCAGAGCAATCCACCAACGAAAATCTAAAACTGCATATTAGGCATGTGGAGCTGGAGCAGGGACCAGCTGCTGGAAGGCTGATATCTCTGGTTCTGGGCATAGTAGAGACAAGCTGCCAGTGTCCAGCAAAAGGGGAGAGTCCCAGGTTTTGGATTATACTCAGAAAAACTCTAAGTCAGACAGAACCCTAGATATCTGTCTGGAAAGAACAATTAACAGGCTCAGATGGGGACCACTGCTTTCATGTTGGATTTCTCTGGTTCCCCAGGGCCGATTTTCAAAAATCTGGTACCCCTGGAAAGATAGGACCCTCATCTATCAGCATAGGGCCCTTATACTCCTGGGGCCCTTGGGCAAGAGCCCAGTGAGCCCATACGAAAAGACAGCCCTGTCAACAGCTAATGTGGCCTCTGATATTGATGAAATAAATGACAGTCAGAAACTGAATGTGTAACGCAGCATTTAAAAATAATAACAAGTGCAACCAACATCATTGTGGAATATGCCCCATACTATAATCTAGATTTGAAATAAAACTAAAATCTTAAGTGTGTGTAAAGTAAAACAAAAACAACTTACTGTTCCTACGCAACTTTTTGGTCTCACTCTGCGCAGAAGTCGGTGTCCCAGCCGGAGTTCCTGTGCTGCTTCCACTGGCATCGACCTCAATAGTATTGGGGACTGGGTCACCCACAGCAGCCATCGTATTGGTGTCACTGATCTCAGTGATGTCATCACAGAACATTGGTGGCGTCGGTGGAATGGATTGGCTGTTCTCCAGGGTAGCGCTTCGTGAGGACGCACAACTGGATGATGAAATGGCAAAACTTCATTGCACTGATCATAGTAAGCCCACTCCATTTTAGCAGCACCACTTTTCCTCCTGTTGTGGTCATGAACTTTGTTGTAGTATTTTCTGAGAGCTTTCAGTTTATTCACTACCTGCTGCTGTGTGTGCTCAATGCCCCTTGAGGTAAGTATCTTGGTAATGTTGGTGTACACTGTGGCTTCCTTTACTGTCCCAGTGATCTGCTTCCGGATCTCCTCCTCCCCTCTAATAGCAAGCAGCTCCCTTATCTCTTTGTCCTTCCAGTGCTCCATGCTGTCTCTGTCATCCGTCTCCCATGCAGCACAATTGTGACCTCAGACGCCAGCATCAGTGCCATGCCCGCTCAGCCAATAAGAGAGACTCTGCTGCTCAGCCATTCACCAGTGGCCCACCAGCTCAGCCACCAGCTCAGCCAATCATCGCTGTTGACCATTTCAGACAGCCAGCAACCCGTGTACGGTCCTGGAAAAAGCCAGGTAGAAACCTGGGTTGAAGTCCTGGGAATTCAGTCCTGTGTTGACCATTTCAGACAGAAAAAAATCCCGGGTAGACCCTTCCAGAGCCGGGAAATTACCGGGTTCTTTTCTCTGTCTGAAAGGGGTATTAGTATGTTCTGAAGAAATAACTTTGAAATCCCCATATACAGTACAAGTGATATACATTCTGCAGCATAGATAGATTAGATAAACATACAAGTTCACTTTGGGGTATTTCGATTTTGGATGATTTTTTTGTTGATTTTTTTAATCAATTTTCTATTGTTTTACAACTCAAAAATGTACTAAAAGACAAAATTGGCTACGGGAAAAAGTATATATTGTATATAAAAAATGTGCTCATTGGAAAACATTGGGGTAAATTTACTAAGAATCGTATTTTCCCGTTTGAGGTCAAAGTTCAATCACGAATGACATCGAAAGTGTAAATATGCAACTTTTTGAATTGATTACGACTAATTTACTAAGCTGCCGTATTCTGCATTTTCGGTTTTTCCGATGTCGATGTCATTCGTTTTTTTAGGCAGTGTTTTACGTGAGTGACTTGTAAAACACTGTCGACTTTAATACAATGAATCTCGGCCGGATCTGAGAGATCCGTGCTGGGCTTCATTGTGCACCTTGTAAAAAAAATAAAAATGTTTAAACGTAAAAAAAAAATTGCGTGGGGTCCCCCCTCCTAAGCCAAACCAGCCTCGGGCTCTTTGAGCCGGCCCTGGTTGCAAAAATACAGGGAACAAAAAGCGTAGGGGTCCCCCGTATTTTTGAAACCAGCACCGGGCTCCACTAGCTGGACAGATAATGCCACAGCCGGGGGTCACTTTTATACAGCGCCCTGCGGCCGTGGCATTAAATACCCAACTAGTCACCCCTGGCCGGGGTACCCTGGAGGAGTGGGAACCCCTTCAATCAAGGGGTCCCCCCCCTCCAGCCACCCAAGGGCCAGGGGTGAAGCCCGAGGCTGTCCCCCCATCCAATGGGCTGCGGATGGGAGGCTGATAGTCTTTGGTGTAAGTTATGAATATTGTTTTTAGTAGCAGTTAGAGATGAGCGGGTTCGGTTTCTCTGAATCCGAACCCGCCAGAACTTCATGTTTTTTTTCACGGGTCCGAGCGACTCGGATCTTCCCGCCTTGCTCGGTTAACCCGAGCGCGCCCGAACGTCATCATGACGCTGTCGGATTCTCGCGAGGCTCGGATTCTATCGCGAGACTCGGATTCTATATAAGGAGCCGCGCGTCGCCGCCATTTTCACACGTGCATTGAGATTGATAGGGAGAGGACGTGGCTGGCGTCCTCTCCATTTAGATTATAAGAGACTGAGAGAGATTTACTGGAGCTGACTAGGAGGAGTACTGTTACTGTAGAAGTGTAGAGACTGAGTGGAGAGAGTTTACTAGTGAGGACAGTGCAGTTTACTTTATAATCCGTTCTCTGCCTGAAAAAAGCGATACACAGCACACAGTGACTCAGTCACATACCATATCTGTGTGCACTGCTCAGGCTCAGGCCAGTGTGCTGCATCATCTATTATCTATATATAATATTATATATATCTGTCTGACTGCTCAGCTCACACAGCTTATAATTGTGGGGGAGACTGGGGAGCACTACTGCAGTGCCAGTTATAGGTTATAGCAGGAGCCAGGAGTACATAATATATTATATAGTGAGTGACCACCAGACACACAGTGCAGTTTATTTAATATATCCGTTCTCTGCCTGAAAAAAGCGATACACACAGTGACTCAGTCAGTCACATACCATATCTGTGTGCACTGCTCAGGCTCAGGCCAGTGTGCTGCATCATCTATTATCTATATATAATATTATATATATCTGTCTGACTCAGCTCACACAGCTTATAATTGTGGGGGAGACTGGGGAGCACTACTGCAGTGCCAGTTATAGGTTATAGCAGGAGCCAGGAGTACATAATATATTATATAGTGAGTGACCACCAGACACACAGTGCAGTTTATTTAATATATCCGTTCTCTGCCTGAAAAAAGCGATACACACAGTGACTCAGTCAGTCACATACCATATCTGTGTGCACTGCTCAGGCTCAGGCCAGTGTGCTGCATCATCTATTATCTATATATAATATTATATATATCTGTCTGACTGCTCAGCTCACACAGCTTATAATTGTGGGGGAGACTGGGGAGCACTACTGCAGTGCCAGTTATAGGTTATAGCAGGAGCCAGGAGTACATAATATATTATATAGTGAGTGACCACCAGACACACAGTGCAGTTTATTTAATATATCCGTTCTCTGCCTGAAAAAAGCGATACACACAGTGACTCAGTCAGTCACATACCATATCTGTGTGCACTGCTCAGGCTCAGGCCAGTGTGCTGCATCATCTATATATATTATATATCTGTCTGACTGCTCAGCTCACACAGCTTATAATTGTGGGGGAGACTGGGGAGCACTACTGCAGTGCCAGTTATAGGTTATAGCAGGAGCCAGGAGTACATATTATATTAAAATTAAACAGTGCACACTTTTGCTGCAGGAGTGCCACTGCCAGTGTGACTGACCAGTGACCTGACCACACTGACCACCAGTATAGTTAGTAGTATACTTATATTGTGATTGCCTGAAAAAGTTAAACACTCGTCGTGTGACTTCACTTGTGTGTTTTTTTTTTTTTATTCTATAAAAATAAAACTCATTCTGCTGACAGACAGTGTCCAGCAGGTCCGTCATTATATAATATATAATATATACCTGTCCGGCTGCAGTAGTGATATATATATATTTTTTATATCATTTATCATCCAGTCGCAGCAGACACAGTACGGTAGTTCACGGCTGTGGCTACCTCTGTGTCTCTGCACTCGGCAGGCAGTCCGTCCATAATTGTAATACCACCTAACCGTGGATTTTTTTCATTCTTCTTTATACATACATAGTTACATAGACATCTTCTCTTTATCAACCAGTCTATATTAGCTGCAGACACAGTACAGTACGGTAGTTCACGGCTGTGGCTACCTCTGTGTCTGCACTCGGCAGGCAGTCCGTCCATAATTGTATACCACCTAACCGTGGTTTTTTTTCATTCTTCTTTATACATACATAGTTACATAGACATCTTCTCTTTATCAACCAGTCTATATTAGCTGCAGACACAGTACAGTACGGTAGTTCATGGCTGTGGCTACCTCTGTGTCTGCACTCGGCAGGCAGTCCGTCCATAATTGTATACCACCTAACCGTGGATTTTTTTCAGTCTTCTTTATACATACATAGTTACATAGACATCTTCTCTTTATCAACCAGTCTATATTAGCTGCAGACACAGTACAGTACGGTAGTTCACGGCTGTGGCTACCTCTGTGTCTGCAGTCGGCAGGCAGTCCATAATTGTATACTAGTATCCATCTCCATTGTTTACCTGAGGTGCCTTTTAGTTGTGCCTATTAAAATATGGAGAACAAAAATGTTGAGGTTCCAAAATTAGGGAAAGATCAAGATCCACTTCCACCTCGTGCTGAAGCTGCTGCCACTAGTCATGGCCGAGACGATGAAATGCCAGCAACGTCGTCTGCCAAGGCCGATGCCCAATGTCATAGTACAGAGCATGTCAAATCCAAAACACCAAATATCAGAAAAAAAAGGACTCCAAAACCTAAAATAAAATTGTCGGAGGAGAAGCGTAAACTTGCCAATATGCCATTTACCACACGGAGTGGCAAGGAACGGCTGAGGCCCTGGCCTATGTTCATGGCTAGTGGTTCAGCTTCACATGAGGATGGAAGCACTCAGCCTCTCGCTAGAAAAATGAAAAGACTCAAGCTGGCAAAAGCAGCACAGCAAAGAACTTTGCATTCTTCGAAATCCCAAATCCACAAGGAGAGTCCAATTGTGTCGGTTGCGATGCCTGACCTTCCCAACACTGGACGTGAAGAGCATGCGCCTTTCCACCATTTGCACGCCCCCCTGCAAGTGCTGGAAGGAGCACCCGCAGTCCAGTTCCTGATAGTCAGATTGAAGATGTCAGTGTTGAAGTACACCAGGATGAGGAGGATATGGGTGTTGCTGGCGCTGGGGAGGAAATTGACCAGGAGGATTCTGATGGTGAGGTGGTTTGTTTAAGTCAGGCACCCGGGGAGACACCTGTTGTCCGTGGGAGGAATATGGCCGTTGACATGCCAGGTGAAAATACCAAAAAAATCAGCTCTTCGGTGTGGAGGTATTTCACCAGAAATGCGGACAACAGGTGTCAAGCCGTGTGTTTCCCTTTGTCAAGCTGTAATAAGTAGGGGTAAGGACGTTAACCACCTCGGAACATCCTCCCTCTATACGTCACCTGCAGCGCATTCATAATAAGTCAGTGACAAGTTCAAAAACTTTGGGTGACAGCGGAAGCAGTCCACTGACGCAGTAAATCCCTTCCTCTTGTAACCAAGCTCACGCAAACCACCCCACCAACTCCCTCAGTGTCAATTTCCTCCTTCCCCAGGAATGCCCAATAGTCCTGCAGGCCCATGTCACTGGCAATTCTGACGAGTCCTCTCCTGCCTGGGATTCCTCCGATGCATCCTTGCGTGTAACGCCTACTGCTGCTGGCGCTGCTGTTGTTGCCGCTGGGAGTCGATGGTCATCCCAGAGGGGAAGTCGTAAGCCCACTTGTACTACTTCCAGTAAGCAATTGACTGTTCAACAGTCCTTTGCGAGGAAGATGAAATATCACAGCAGTCATCCTACTGCAAAGCGGATAACTGAGGCCTTGACAACTATGTTGGTGTTAGACGTGCGTCCGGTATCCGCCGTTAGTTCACAGGGAACTAGACAATTTATTGAGGCAGTGTGCCCCCGTTACCAAATACCATCTAGGTTCCACTTCTCTAGGCAGGGCGATACCGAGAATGTACACGGACGTCAGAAAAAGACTCACCAGTGTCCTAAAAAATGCAGTTGTACCCAATGTCCACTTAACCACGGACATGTGGACAAGTGGAGCAGGGCAGGGTCAGGACTATATGACTGTGACAGCCCACTGGGTAGATGTATGGACTCCCGCCGCAAGAACAGCAGCGGCGGCACCAGTAGCAGCATCTCGCAAACGCCAACTCTTTCCTAGGCAGGCTACGCTTTGTATCACCGCTTTCCAGAATACGCACACAGCTGAAAACCTCTTACGGCAACTGAGGAAGATCATCGCGGAATGGCTTACCCCAATTGGACTCTCCTGTGGATTTGTGGCATCGGACAACGCCAGCAATATTGTGTGTGCATTAAATATGGGCAAATTCCAGCACGTCCCATGTTTTGCACATACCTTGAATTTGGTGGTGCAGAATTTTTTAAAAAACGACAGGGGCGTGCAAGAGATGCTGTCGGTGGCCAGAAGAATTGCGGGACACTTTCGGCGTACAGGCACCACGTACAGAAAGACTGGAGCACCACCAAA
Organism: Pseudophryne corroboree; assembly: GCF_028390025.1. Lineage (NCBI taxonomy): Eukaryota > Metazoa > Chordata > Amphibia > Anura > Myobatrachidae > Pseudophryne > Pseudophryne corroboree. The sequence goes on from NC_086450.1 coordinate 309,767,097, forward strand.
AACTACTGAAACCTGCCCTGCCATCATCTGAAGCAAGAAGTGGGTAACGAGGTGGAATTCAACCCTCTATATGCTTCAGAGGTTGGAGGAGCAGCAAAAGGCCATTCAAGCCTATACAATTGAGCACGATATAGGAGGTGGAATGCACCTGTCTCAAGTGCAGTGGAGAATGATTTCAACGTTGTGCAAGGTTCTGATGCCCTTTGAACTTGCCACACGTGAAGTCAGTTCAGACACTGCCAGCCTGAGTCAGGTCATTCCCCCTCATCAGGCTTTTGCAGAAGAAGCTGGAGGCATTGAAGAAGGAGCTAAAAGGGAGCGATTCCGCTAGGCATGTGGGACTTGTGGATGCAGCCCTTAATTCGCTTAACAAGGATTCACGGGTGGTCAATCTGTTGAAATCAGAGCACTACATTTTGGGCCACCGTGCTCGATCCTAGATTTAAAGCCCTACCTTGGATCTCTCTCTTTCTGGCAGACACAAGTCTGCTGGGGTTGAAAGACCTGCTGGTGACAAAATTGTCAAGTCAAGCGGAACGCGACCTGTCAACATCTCCTCCTTCACATTCTCCCGCAACTGGGGGTGCGAGGAAAAGGCTCAGAATTCCGAGCCCACCCGCTGGCGGTGATGCAGGGCAGTCTGGGAGCGACTGCTGATGCTGACATCTGGTCCGGACTGAAGGACCTGACAACGATTACGGACATGTCGTCTACTGTCACTGCATATGATTCTCTCAACATTGATAGAATGGTGGAGGATTATATGAGTGACCGCATCCAAGTAGGCACGTCACACAGTCCGTACTTATACTGGCAGGAAAAAGAGGCAATTTGGAGGCCCTTGCACAAACTGGCTTTATTCTACCTAAGTTGCCCTCCCACAAGTGTGTACTCCGAAAGAGTGTTTAGTGCTGCCGCTCACCTTGTCAGCAATCGGCGTACGAGGTTACATCCAGAAAATGTGGAGAAGATGATGTTCATTAAAATGAATTATAATCAATTCCTCCGCGGAGACATTGACCAGCAGCAATTGCCTCCACAAAGTACACAGGGAGCTGAGATGGTGGATTCCAGTGGGGACGAATTGATAATCTGTGAGGAAGGGGGATGTACACGGTGATATATCGGAGGGTGAAGATGAGGTGGACATCTTGCCTCTGTAGAGCCAGTTTGTGCAAGGAGAGATTAATTGTCCAAACCAACCCGTCATATCAGTCACAGTCGTGTGGCAGACCCTGTCACTGAAATGATGGGTTGGTTAAAGTGTGCATGTCCTGTTTTGTTTATACAACATAAGGGTGGGTGGGAGGGCCCAAGGACAATTCCATCTTGCACCTCTTTTTTCTTTTCTTTTTCTTTGCATCATGTGCTGATTGGGGAGGGTTTTTTGGAAGGGACATCCTGCGTGACACTGCAGTGCCACTCCTAGATGGGCCCGGTGTTTGTGTCGGCCACTAGGGTCGCTAATCTTACTCACACAGTCAGCTACCTCATTGCGCCTCTTTTTTTCTTTGCGTCATGTGCTGTTTGGGGAGGGTTTTTTGGAAGGGACATCCTGCGTGACACTGCAGTGCCACTCCTAGATGGGCCCGGTGTTTGTGTCGGCCACTAGGGTCGCTAATCTTACTCACACAGCTACCTCATTGCACCTCTTTTTTTCTTTGCGTCATGTGCTGTTTGGGGAGGGTTTTTTGGAAGGGACATCCTGCGTGACACTGCAGTGCCACTCCTAGATGGGCCCGGTGTTTGTGTCGGCCACTAGGGTCGCTAATCTTACTCACACAGCTACCTCATTGCGCCTCTTTTTTTCTTTGCGTCATGTGCTGTTTGGGGAGGGTTTTTTGGAAGGGCCATCCTGCGTGACACTGCAGTGCCACTCCTAGATGGGCCCGGTGTTTGTGTCGGCCACTAGGGTCGCTAATCTTACTCACACAGCTACCTCATTGCGCCTCTTTTTTTCTTTGCGTCATGTGCTGTTTGGGGAGGGTTTTTTGGAAGGGACATCCTGCGTGACACTGCAGTGCCACTCCTAGATGGGCCCGGTGTTTGTGTCGGCCACTAGGGTCGCTTATCTTACTCACACAGCGACCTCGGTGCAAATTTTAGGACTAAAAATAATATTGTGAGGTGTGAGGTATTCAGAATAGACTGAAAATGAGTGTAAATTATGGTTTTTGAGGTTAATAATACTTTGGGATCAAAATGACCCCCAAATTCTATGATTTAAGCTGTTTTTTAGTGTTTTTTGAAAAAAACACCCGAATCCAAAACACACCCGAATCCGACAAAAAAAATTCGGTGAGGTTTTGCCAAAACGCGTTCGAACCCAAAACACGGCCGCGGAACCGAACCCAAAACCAAAACACAAAACCCGAAAAATTTCAGGCGCTCATCTCTAGTAGCAGTACTACAAGTCCCAGCAAGCCTCCCCCGCAAGCTGGTACTTGGAGAACCACTAGTACCAGCATGCGGCGGAAAACCGGGCCCGCTGGTACCTGTAGTACTACAACTAAAAAAATACCCCAATAAAGACATAACACACACACACCTTGAAAGTATAACTTTAATGCATACATACACACCACCATATACACATACTTACCTTATGTTCACATGAGGGTCGGTCCTCTTCTCCATGTAGAATCCATGGTGTACCTGTTGAAAAAAATTCTACTCACCAAATCCAGTGTAGAGGGCTCCTCGGGTAATCCATTTGTAATCCACGTACTTGTAAAAATAAAAAAACGGACACCCGACCACGAACTGAAAGGGGCCCCATGTTTTCACATGGGACCCCTTTCCCCGAATGCCAGAAACCCCCTCTGACTTAAGTCTAAGAGGGTTCCATCAGCCAATCAGGGAGCGCCACGTTGTGGCACCCTCCTGATCGGCTGTGTGCTCCTGTACTGTATGACAGGCGGCACACGGCAGTGTTACAATGTAGCGCCTATGCGCTCCATTATAACCAATGGTGGGAACTTTGTGGTCAGCGGGTGACCGAAAGTAACCTCACCGCTGACCACAAAGTTCCCACCATTGGTTATAATGGAGCGCATAGGCGCTACATTGTAACACTGCCGTGTGCCGCCTGTCAGACAGTACAGGAGCACACAGCCGATCAGGAGGGTGCCACAACGTGGCGCTCCCTGATTGGCTGATGGAACCCTCTTAGACTTAAGTCAGAGGGGGTTTCTGGCATTCGGGGAAAGGGGTCCCATGTGAAAACATGGGGCCCCTTTCAGTTCGTGGTCGGGTGTCCGTTTTTTTATTTTTACAAGTACGTGGATTACAAATGGATTACCCGAGGAGCCCTCTACACTGGATTTGGTAAGTAGAATTTTTTTCAACAGGTACACCATGGATTCTACATGGAGAAGAGGACCGACCCTCGTGTGAACATAAGGTAAGTATGTGTATATGGTGGTGTGTATGTATGCATTAAAGTTATACTTTCAAGGTGTGTGTGTTATGTCTTTATTGGGGTATTTTTTTAGTAGTAGTACTACAGGTACCAGCGGGCCCAGTTTTCCGACGCATGCTGGTACTTGTTGTTCTCCAAGTACCAGCTTGCGGGGGAGGCTTGCTGGGACTTGTAGTACTGCTACTAAAAACAATATTCATAACTTACAACAAAGGCTATCAGCCTCCCATCCGCAGCCCATTGGATGGGGGGGACAGCCTCGGGCTTCACCCCTGGCCCTTGGGTGGCTGGAGCGGGGGGACCCCTTGATTGAAGGGGTTCCCACTCCTCCAGGGTACCGCGGCCAGGGGTGACTAGTTGGGTATTTAATGCCACGGCCGCAGGGCGCTGTATAAAAGTGACCCCCGGCTGTGGCATTATCTGTCCAGCTAGTGGAGCCCGGTGCTGGTTTCAAAAATACGGGGGACCCCTACGCTTTTTGTCCCCCGTATTTTTGGAACCAGGACCAGGCGCAGAGCCCGGTGCTGGTTGTTAAAATATGGGGAAACCCCTGTCAATTTTTTTCCCATATTTTTGCAACCAGGACCGGCTCAAAGAGCCCGAGGCTGGTTTGGCTTAGGAGGGGGGACCCCACGCAATTTTTTTTCAAAAAATTAACACTTTCCCATCCCCTTCCCACTGATAAACATGCACGGATCTCATGGATCCCTGCATGCCTATCCAAACACGGGATAAAAAAGCAGGTCTGTTTTTTTTTAGCACTTTTTTACGATTTGTATTTCTGCACGGCAGTGTTTGGCTATTGTCGGCAGTGTTTGTGATTTGCACTTTTTAGTAAATTCCCGATTTCTACCAAATTGCAGGCGTATTTGACCGATGGTGTATTGATTCGTTATTTTTTCCTAGGACTTCCAAAATATTACGAATGCCCTCATCACTGCCGTGATTTTTGCTTAGTAAATTACCGAGATGACACTTTGAAGAAAAAACGGCATCTCGGTCAAAATCGGGACCTTAGTAAATATACCCCATTGATGTTGTCAGTTGGAACCATTAGAAATTGGAGACTTACTAATGGTCGAAAAAAAATCAACACAAAATCGACAGACAAACCAACAAAACAATAAACTAATAAGTAACTTCTAAAACACAATCTATTGGTTAAACCTTCATTATGATACCTATAAAAATTAGAGATGAGTGGTTTGGTTTTGCTGGAAACCGAACATACCCAAACTTTGTGTTCTGAGTAGAACCAAGTCCCTGCTTGTGTCATTTCACCAAGTTCAGGTCTCATATGTAAAAAACAAATCTTGCATGTTTTGGATTACATATAAGCTTCTCCCTCATGATTGCAGGTGCCATTTCAAACTGGAAATGAAAATAAGAATTTACTCACCAGTAATTATATTTCTCGTAGTCCGTAGTGGATGCTGGGACTCCGTAAGGACCATGGGGAATAGCGGCTCCGCAGGAGACTGGGCACAACTAAAAGAAAGCTTTAGGTCTAACTGGTGTGCACTGGCTCCTCCCACTATGACCCTCCTCCAGACTTCAGTTAGGATACTGTGCCTGGAAGAGCTGACACAATAAGGAAGGATTTTGAATCCCGGGTAAGACTCATACCAGCCACACCAATCACACCGTATAACTCGTGATACAATACCCAGTTAACAGTATGACAACTGAGCCTCTCAACAGATGGCTCAACAATAACCCTTTAGTTAAACAATAACTATATACAAGTATTGCAGACAATCTGCACTTGGGATGGGCGCCCAGCATCCACTACGGACTACGAGAAATAGAATTACTGGTGAGTAAATTCTTATTTTCTCTGATGTCCTAAGTGGATGCTGGGACTCCGTAAGGACCATGGGGATTATACCAAAGCTCCCAAACGGGCGGGAGAGTGCGGATGACTCTGCAGCACCGAATGGGCAAACTCTAGGTCCTCCTCAGCCAGGGTGTCAAACTTGTAGAATTTAGCAAATGTGTTTGACCCCGACCAAGTAGCTGCTCGGCAAAGTTGTAGAGCCGAGACCCCTCGGGCAGCCGCCCAAGATGAGCCCACCTTCCTCGTGGAATGGGCTTTCACTGATTTAGGATGTGGCAGTCCAGCCGCAGAATGTGCAAGCTGAATCGTACTACAGATCCAGCGAGCAATAGTCTGCTTTGAAGCAGGTGCACCCAACTTGCTGGGCGCATACAGGATAAATAGCGAGTCAGTCTTTCTGACTCCAGCTGTCCTGGAAACATAGATTTTCAGGGCCCTGTCTACGTCCAACAACTTGGAAGCCTCCAAGTCTTTAGTAGCCGCAGGCACCACGATAGGTTGGTTCAGATGAAAAGCTGATACCACCTTAGGGAGAAACTGGGGACGAGTCCTCAATTCTGCCCTGTCCATATGGAAAATCAGATAAGGGCTTTTACATGACAAAGCCGCCAATTCTGATACACGCCTGGCCGAAGCCAAGGCCAACAACATGACCACTTTCCACGTGAGATATTTCAATTCCACGGTTTTAAGTGGCTCAAACCAATGTGACTTTAGGAAATCCAACACTACGTTGAGATCCCAAGGTGCCACTGGAGGCACAAAAGGGGGCTGAATATGCAGCACTCCCTTAACAAAAGTCTGAACTTCAGGTAGTGAAGCCAGTTCTCTCTGGAAGAAAATCGATAGAGCCGAAATCTGGACCTTAATGGAACCCAATTTTAGGCCCATAGTCACCCCTGACTGTAGGAAGTGCAGAAAACGGCCCTGCTGAAATTCCTCCGTTGGGGCCTTCCTGGCCTCACACCACGCAACATATTTTCGCCAAATGCGGTGAAAATGGTTTGCGGTCACTTCTTTCCTAGCTTTAATCAGCGTAGGAATGACTTCCTCCAGAATGCCCTTTTCCTTCAGGATCCGGTGTTCAACCGCCATGCCGTCAAACGCAGCCGCGGTAAGTCTTGGAACAGACAGGGCCCCTGCTGCAGCAGGTCCTGTCTGAGCGGCAGAGGCCATGGGTCCTCTGAGATCATTTCTTGAAGTTCCGGGTACCAAGCTCTTCTTGGCCTATCCGGAACAATGAGTATAGTTCTTACTCCTCTTCTCCTTATTATCCTCAGTACCTTTGGTATGAGAGGAAGAGGAGGGAACACATAAACCGACCGGTACACCCACGGTGTCACTAGAGCGTCCACAGCTATCGCCTGAGGGTCTCTCGACCTGGCGCAATATCTTTCTAGCTTTTTGTTTAGGCGGGACGCCATCATGTCCACCTGTGGCTTTTCCCAACGGTTTATAATCAGTTGGAAGACTTCCGGATGAAGTCCCCACTCTCCCGGGTGGAGGTCGTGTCTGCTGAGGAAGTCTGCTTCCCAGTTGTCCACTCCCAGAATGAACACTGCTGACAGTGCTAACACGTGATTTTCCGCCCATCGGAGAATCCTTGTGGCTTCTGCCATCGCCGTCCTGCTTCTTGTGCCGCCCTGTCGGTTTACATGGGCGACTGCCGTGATGTTGTCTGACTGGATCAGTACCGGCTGGTTTTGAAGCAGGGGTTTTGCCGGACTTAGGGCATTGTAAATGGCCCTCAGTTCCAGAATATTTATGTGTAGGGAAGTCTCCTGACTTGACTATAGTCCTTGGAAGTTTCTTCCCTGTGTGACTGCCCCCCAGCCCCGAAGGCTGGCATCCGTGGTCACCAGGACCCAGTCCTGTATGCAGAATCTGCGGCCCTCTTGAAGATGAGCACTTTGCAGCCACCACAGCAGAGACACCCTGGTCCTCGGAGACAGGGTTATCAGCCGATGCATCTGAAGATGCGATCCGGACCACTTGTCCAACAGGTCCCACTGAAAGGTTCTTGCATGGAACCTGCCGAATGGAATTGCTTCGTAGGAAGCTACCATCTTTCCCAGGATCCGCGTGCAGTGATGCACCGACACCTGTTTTGGTTTTAGGAGGCCTCTGACTAGAGATGACAGCTCCTTGGCCTTCTCCTCCGGGAGAAACACTTTTTTCTGTTCTGTGTCCAGAACCATCCCCAGAAACAGTAGACGTGTCGTAGGGACCAGCTGTGACTTTGGAATATTTAGAATCCAGCCGTGCTGTTGTAGCACCTCCCGAGATAGTGCTACCCCGACCAACAACTGCTCCCTGGACCTCGCCTTTATCAGGAGATCGTCCAAGTACGGGATAATTAAAACTCCCTTCTTTCGAAGGAGTATCATCATTTCGGCCAGTACCTTGGTAAATACCCTCGGAGCCGTGGATAGACCAAACGGCAACGTCTGGAATTGGTAATGACAATCCTGTACCACAAATCTGAGGTACTCCTGGTGAGGATGGTAAATGGGGACATGCAGGTAAGCATCCTTGATGTCCAGTGATACCATGTAATCCCCCTCGTCCAGGCTTGCAATAACCGCCCTGAGCGATTCCATCTTGAACTTTAATTTTTTTATATATGTATTCAAGGATTTCAAATTTAAAATGGGTCTCACCGAACCGTCCGGTTCCGGTACCACAAACATTGTGGAATAGTAACCCCGTCCTTGTTGAAGTAGGGGCACTTTGACTATCACCTGCTGGGAATACAGCTTGTGAATTGCCTCTAACACTGCCTCCCTGCCTGAGGGAGTTGTTGGTAAGGCAGATTTGAGGAAACGGCGGGGGTGAGACGTCTCGAATTCCAGCTTGTACCCCGGAGATACTACTTGATGGATCCAGGGAACCACCCGTGAGCGAGCCCACTGATTGCTGAAGTTTTTGAGATGGGCCCCCACCGTACCTGGCTCCGCCTGTGGAGCCCCAGCGTCATGCGGTGGACTTAGAGGAAGCGGGGGAGGACTTTTGCTCCTGGGAACTGGCTGTATGCTGCAGCTTTTTCCCTCTACCTCTGCCTCTGGGCAGAAAGGACGCGCCTTTAACCCGCTTGCCCTTATTTGGCCGAAAGGACTGTACCTGATAATACGGTGCTTTCTTTGGCTGTGAGGGAACATGGGGTAAAAATGTAGACTTCCCAGCTGTTGCTGTGGAAACGAGGTCCGAGAGACCATCCCCGAACAACTCCTCACCCTTATAAGGCAAAACTTCCATGTGCCTTTTAGAATCTGCATCACCTGTCCACTGCCGAGTCCATAACCCTCTCCTGGCAGAAATGGACATTGCACTTATTTTAGATGCCAGCCGGCAAATATCCCTCTCTGCATCTCTCATGTATAAGACTGCGTCTTTAATATGCTCTACGGTTAGCAATATAGTGTCCCTGTCTAGGGTATCAATATTTTCCGACAGGGAATCTGATCACGCAGCTGCAGCACTGCACATCCATGCTGAAGCAATAGCTGGTCTCAGTATAATACCTGTGTGCGTATATACAGACTTCAGGATAGCCTCCTGCTTTCTATCAGCAGGTTCCTTTAGGGCGGCCGTATCCGGAGACGGTAGTGCCACCTTCTTTGACAAGCGTGTGAGTGCTTTATCCACCCTAGGGGATGTTTCCCAACGTGACCTATCCTCTGGCGGGAAAGGGTACGCCATTAGTAACCTTTTAGAAATTACCAGTTTCTTATCGGGGGAAGCCCACGCTTCTTCACACACTTCATTTAATTCCTCAGATGGAGGAAAAACTACTGGTAGTTTTTTCTCTCCAAACATAATACCCTTTTTTGTGGTACCTGGGGTAACATCAGAAATATGCAACACATTTTTCATTGCCTCAATCATATAACGTGTGGCTCTATTGGAAGTTACATTAGTCTCATCGTCGTCGACACTGGAGTCAGTATCCGTGTCGACATCTGTGTCTGCCATCTGAGGTAGTGGGCGTTTTAGAGCCCCTGATGGCTTTTGAGACGCCTGGGCAGGTACAGGCTGAGAAGCCGGCTGTCCCATATTTGGTATGTCGTCAAACCTTTTATACAAGGAGTCGACACTGTCGCGTAATTCCTTCCACAGAACCATCCACTCAGGTGTCGACCCCGCAGGGGGTGACATCACATTTATCGGCATCTGCTCCGCCTCCACATAAGCCTCCTCATCAAACATGTCGACACAGCCGTACCGACAAACCGCACACACACAGGGAATGCTCTGACAGAGGACAGGACCCCACAAAGCCCTTTGGGGAGACAGAGAGAGAGTATGCCAGCACACACCAGAGCGCTATATAACACAGGGATTTACACTATAATTGAGTGTTTTCCCTTATAGCTGCTTATATTATATATTTGCTGCGCCTAAATTTAGTGCCCCCCCTCTCTTTTTTACCCTTTTGTGCTTGAAACTGCAGGGGAGAGCCAGGGAGCGATCCTTCCAGCGGAGCTGTGAGGGGAAAATGGCGCCAGTGTGCTGAGGGAGATAGCCCCGCCCCTTTTTCGGCTGACTTTTCTCCCGCCTTTTTCATCGATTCTGGCAGGGGTATTTATCACATATATAGCCTCAGGGACTATATATTGTGATGTTTTGCCAGCCAAGGTGTTAATATTGCTGCTCAGGGCGCCCCCCCCCCCCCAGCGCCCTGCACCCATCAGTGACCGGAGTGTAAGGTGTGCATGAGGAGCAATGGCACACAGCTGCAGTGCTGTGCGCTACCTTGTTGAAGACCGAAGTCTTCTGCCGCCGATTTCCAGGACCATCTTCATGCTTCTGGCTCTGTAAGGGGGACGGCGGTGCGGCTCCGGGACCGAACGATCGAGGTCGGGTCCTGTGTTCGATCCCTCTGGAGCTAATGGTGTCCAGTAGCCTAAGAAGCCCAAACTATCTCCAGTCAGGTAGGTTCGCTTCTTCTCCCCTTAGTCCCTCGTAGCAGTGAGTCTGTTGCCAGCAGATCTCACTGAAAATAAAAAACCTAACATATACTTTCTTTTCTAGGAGCTCAGGAGAGCCCCTAGTGTGCATCTAGCTCAGCCGGGCACAAGATTCTAACTGAAGTCTGGAGGAGGGTCATAGTGGGAGGAGCCAGTGCACACCAGTTAGACCTAAAGTTTTCTTTTAGTTGTGCCCAGTCTCCTGCGGAGCCGCTATTCCCCATGGTCCTTACGGAGTCCCAGCATCCACTTAGGACGTCAGAGAAAATATATTAATGCAGCAAGAGGTGTTTGAGGGAAAATAATACCTCCATACAGCATTCCAGATATAAGTACTGCATCCTAACACGCAGTATTAGATTATCTGCAAGACCATCGGCTATCTGTGTAACCCTGATATTACTCAGATTAGCACTTGCAACTCAATAGCCAAGGCCAGAAAGTGACCCTGGCCTCACCACTCCGACAAAATGGGATGGCCAAGCCCCATTTTCAGAAACACTGCCCAGCTCCACCCATTTCTTTCTGCTGTATCTGAAAGGAGTGCTCTGTCTGCTGTATCTGATAAAGGGGTGCTCTGTCTACTTTATCTGAAAGGGGTGTTTTGCTGTATCAGTTCAGGCAGAGTGCTCTGTTTGCTGTGTCTGAAAGGGGTGATCTGTTTGTCCATCCAGGGGCTCCGCCCCAGTTTAAAATTAAAGTAATAAAAGCTAAAAACAAAAAGCCTAAAAATATAATTATCATTTTTTTTTGTGCTATACCCCAGTGTACTTTACAATTTTTATTTTACTGTACTGTACTGTGAAACTGCCAGTCAGACTGCAGTATCTTATTTCCTACTCATACATGTATCATGCGACACTGTTGGTGAAGGTCAACCGCAGTGTTCAATCACTCTTTCTGACGCACACACGTATTGTGTGATGCTGTGGGTGATGTGGTTCCACAGTAATATATTTTATTTCCTACTCATACACATATTATGCAACACTGTTGGTGAAGGTCAACCGCAGTATTCGATCACTACTTCTGACGCACACACGTATTGTGTGATGCTGTGGGTGAAGATGGTACTATAGTAATATATTTTATTTCCTACTCATATACATATTGTGCAACACTGTTGGTGAAATTAAACCGCAGTGTTAATTATTATTCCTAGTGGGTGGGAGGGCGAGGGCCCACCCCCACCCAAGGACAATTCCATTTTGCACCTCTTTTCTTTGCATTATGTGCTGTGTGGAGCATTGCTGACTGTCTACTATACATTTGTATAGTTTATTAAACTGCTACCCTATCTGCCATTCTGTTTACAAGATGTGCCATGTTAGAAGTTTAAGTGCCACATGTTTGTGCCACCCACTGCTGTTGCTTAGCATAGTCATACAGCTACCTCGGTGCAACCTTTTGGTCTAAAGTGGGTGAACATAATATTGTGAGCTGTGAGATGGTCAAAATTGAGTGGAAATGAGTGGAAATGAATGTTATTGAGGTTTTTATTACTGTAGGAACAAAAACAGGCCCAAATTTAGTGATTTTAGCTGTTTTTATGATTTAAAAAAAAATACAGATCCAAAACAAATACAGATCCAAAACTCTCAAGGGAGGTTTTGGCCAAACAAATACAGATCCAAAAAATTAAAGAGATACAGCTCCAAAACAAGAACACAAAACCCGAGATTTGGACCGTCGCACATCCCTAGTTCTAATGGTGTTCTCATGGCACACTGATGGCGTTTTTAAAGTACGACTGCAGCACACATCTATAGCTCAAACTCTTTCCCTACATTCTTCTGTGTAACATGGTTATATGTAATCTAAAACACACAAGACTCATGATTTCTGAGAAAATTACTTTTTCGCCTTGTTTCGCCATTATTACAGTGGGGCTTGAACATACACCCCACAGATGGAGCCATGCTAATTGTAGAGATTTGCACCGGAAATTTTTCGGGTTTTGTGTTTTGGTTTTGGATTCGGTTCCGCGGCCGTGTTTTGGATTCGGACGCGTTTTGCCAAAACCTCCCTGAAAATTTTTTGTCGGATTCGGGTGTGTTTTGGATTCGGGTGTCTTTTTTACAAAAAACCCTCAAAAACAGCTTAAATCATAGAATTTGGGGGGTCATTTTGATCCCATAGTATTATAAACCTCAATAACCATAATTTACACTCATTTTCAGTCTATTCTGAACACCACACACCTCACAATATTTTTAGTCATAAAATTTGCACCAAGGTCGCTGGATGGCTAAGCTAAGCGACACAAGTGGCCGACACAAACACCTGGCCCATCTAGGAGTGGCACTGCAGTGTCAGGCAGGATGGCACTTCAAAAAAATAGTCCCCAAACAGCACATGATGCAAAGAAAAAAAGAGGCGCACCAAGGTGGCTGTGTGACTAAGCTAAGCGACACAAGTGGCCGGCCGACACAAACACCTGGCCCATCTAGGAGTGTAAAGAAGAGAGCGCAAGCAGACTCCTAAAATAAACAGTTTTTAATCATAAAATATGCACAATCATCACATAATAAAATGGTATAAATATACTTATATAAACAAAATTGTAGCCAATGAATACCAAATACCGCACCAGTTCTAACCCTCTGAGGAAACGACCAGACACTGCCGGTCGAGAAACGCGTCAGGGCTGGATCCGACTACCTCTATCTTATTACCTCCACCATCCACGATCTCCACTTGCTTCAGCTTCCATCTAATGTCGGGCTGAATTTGCCCAAGCAAAGCCACCTGCATTGGTCCCATTTGCAATACAGGGACCGTGGCTATAAAATCATCTCCCCAGGCCAGCGGGATCTTGGACATTCACAGCGCCGTCGGATGCTTCTCTGGAGGCGACACGCGGCTAATGGTCTGACACGCTGTGGCAGTGAGAAAGTGTGAGACTTAGCCTCTGGAGTTAGCGGTTTCCAAGCACCTGTCAGTGCCGTTGTTACATCCATCGAGGAAGTGGTAAGCGGGATCATCCCGATACGCTGCTACATTAATCAGAACAGCAGATTGAACTGGTGCGGTATTTGGTATTTAACAAATAGAGGTCTTACTTCATGAAAAACAAATAACAGTGCACTTGTTATACATTCTATTATGGGACTGATCTGTGGATAAAACATAAAACTGTCAGCAGTAACCATCAGCTGTCATTTCTTGGATCAATCAAGGGACATGTTGGTTCCAGTATAGAAGATCATCATTGTATCGGTTCCTATTTATGATCTATTAGTGCACCGGTTCTATGGAAGTATAGGAAGTTTAGTGCGGATTCTGTTTTAATATTCATTGGCTACAATTTTGTTTATTTAGGTATATTTATACCATTTTATTATGTGATGATTGTGCATATTTTGTGATTAAAAACTGTTTATTTTAGGAGTCTGCTTGCGCTCTCTTCTTTCTATTTGTTTTCTCTTGTTTAGAGATTGCTAATACCCTATTCCCCTGAGAGCAGCGAGCAGCATTTCAACATAAGCTCTGGGAGGCGCCTTTTTTTTCCTTTTTTCCATCTAGGAGTGGCACTGCAGTTTTCTAGCGAGAGGATGAGTACTTCCATCCTCATGTGAAGCTGAACCACTAGCCATGAACATAGGCCAGGGCCTCAGCCGTTCCTTGCCACTCCGTGTCGTAAATGGCATATTGGCAAGTTTACGCTTCTCATCAGACACTTTCAATTTTGATTTTTGGGTCATTTTACTGAACTTTTGTTTTTTGGATTTTACATGCTCTCTACTATGACATTGGGCATCGGCCTTGGCAGACGACGTTGATGGCATTTCATCGTCTCGGCCATGACTAGTGGCAGCAGCTTCAGCACGAGGTGGAAGTGGATCTTGATCTTTCCCTATTTTAACCTCCACATTTTTGTTCTCCATTTTTTAATGTGTGGAATTATATGCCAGTATCAATAGCAATGGCCTACTACTATATATACTGCGCACAACTGAAATGCACCACAGGTATGGATGGATAGTATACTTGACGACACAGAGGTAGGTAGAGCAGTGGCATTCCGTACCGTACTGCTATATATACTGGTGGTCACTGTCAGCAAACTGCAAAACTAAAATGCCCCACAGGTATAGAATCTAGATGGATAGTATACTTGACGACACAGAGGTAGGTAGAGCAGTAGCCTTCCGTACCGTACTGCTATATATACTGGTGGTCACTGTCAGCAAACTGCAAAACTAAAATGCACCACAGGTATAGAATCTAGATGAATAGTATACTTGACGACACAGAGGTAGGTAGAGCAGTGGCCTTCCGTACCGTACTGCTATAAATACTGGTGGTCACTGTCAGCAAACTGCAAAACTAAAATGCACCACAGGTATAGAATCTAGATGGATAGTATACTTGACGACACAGAGGTAGGTAGAGCAGTGGCCTTCCGTACCGTACTGCTATATATACTGGTGGTCACTGGTCAGCAAAACTCTGCACTGTACTCCTCCTATATAATATACTGGTGGTCCCCAGTACCCACAATAAAGCAGTGTGAGCACAGATATATGCAGCACACTGAGCACAGATATGGAGCGTTTTTCAGGCAGAGAACGTATACTGGTGGTCACTGGTCAGCAAAACTCTGCACTGTACTCCTCCTATATAATATACTGGTGGTCCCCAGTACCCACAATAAAGCAGTTTGAGCACAGATATATGCAGCACACTGAGCACAGAGATGGACCGTTTTTCAGGCAGACAACGTATACTGGTGGTCACTGGTCAGCAAAACTCTGCACTGTACTCCCCCTATATAATACTGCTGGTCCCCAGTCCCCACAATAAAGCAGTGTGAGCACAGATATATGCAGCACACTGAGCACAGATATGGAGCGTTTTTCAGGCAGAGAACGGATAAAACTGGTGGTCACTGATCAGCAAAACTCTGCACTGTACTCCTCCTATATAATACAGCTGCTCCCCAGTCCCCACAATTAAGCAATAAGCACAAACGGAGAGGACGCCAGCCACGTCCTCTCCCTAACATTTCCAATGCACGAGTGAAAATGGCGGCGACGCGCGGCTCCTTATATAGAATCCGAATCTCGCGAGAATCCGACAGCGGGATGATGACGTTCGGGCGCGCTCGGATTAACCGAGCCATACGGGAGAATCCGAGTATGCCTCGGACCCGTGTAAAATGAGTGAAGTTCGGGGGGGTTTGGTTTCCGAGGAACCGAACCCGCTCATCACTTGCTAATTGTGGCTCCATCTGTGCCTAGTCACGCCGGAAGCAGTTAGACGTGTTTGCACACCATTCAAAGTGAATGGGAGCATCTGTGTTCACTCAGCAGTGGGCCGAGGTGCAGGCGCGCCTAGGCATACCACTCACCCCCGCCTGTGATGTAGCCACGCTCAATAAGTGTGGCTCCATCTGTATGTGACTCTTCAGTTATGCGTAACTCCAACATTTCTTCAATATGGGAGGTACGACAAATACATTCTCTTAGAGTGTCAACAGTTTAATTTTTTTAAACAAGGAAAAAAGTGAGAACAATGAAAAAGGATGAAATAAATAGATGTGAAGATGGTTGAGGTGAGAGCGAATAAAAATTATATATTTATGAGTCCTATGGAACATTCAGTACAAAATAATCTGGTATAGCTATATAAAGGTACAAGCCATTAAAAGACATACAGTAGGTTGGTACAAAGACTCAGAGATCGAGAAGAAATATAGAATTGCTGTTTGTTATAGAAAGAACAGATTTAACAGACACGAGTAAATTTGTGTGCTCTTTTACTAAATACAGATGTAATCCTTCCATGTTCTCCATGGGCCTACTAAAGATGTGCGGCGGACACTTTTCGGGTTATGTGTTTTGGTTTTGGATCTGGATCTCCGCTCATGTTTTGGATCTGGATTGGTTTTGCCTAGGAATGAGCGTGTTCGGATTTTGGAAATCCGAACCCCACCAAACAAACCCCCCGATCTTCGCCCGGCTCGGCTTTTTAAGCCAGACTCGGTTCCCAGAACGAGGCAAAATGTCATCATCCCGGTGTCAGATTCTCGTGAGATCCGGACTTTGTATGTTTCGCGCCTCCCGCCCCGCCATCTTCACTCAAGTCCTGGAGAGTGTAGCGAGAGGATGTGTCTCCTCAGTGTCTATGCGGGAAAGTGGCGTGGCATGTGGGGTGGTGACCTGCTCTTCTGTATCATTCCAGTGGTGCTGTCTTGTGCTGCATCAGTCCAGTGGTGGTGTCTTGTGCTGCATTTGTCCAGTCACAGTGGTGGTGTCCTGTGCTGCCATATGTCCAGTGGTGCTGCTGTATAAGTCCAGTCCAGTTGTGCTGTCTTGTGCTCCATCAGTCCAGTGGTGGTGGCTTGTGCTGCATCAGTCCAGTGGTGGTGTCATGTACTGCCATAAGTCCAGTGGTGGTGTCCTGTGCTGCCATAAGTCCAGTGGTGCTTCTGTATCAGTCCAGTCCAGTGGTGCTGCTGTATAAGTCGAGTCCAATGCTACCATATCACTCCAGCGGTACTGCCATATAAGTCCAGCGGTACTGCCATACAAGTCCAGCGGTACAGTCGTACAAGTCCAGCAGTGCTGCCGTACAAGTCCAGCGGTGCTGCCGTACAAGTACAGCGGTACAGCCGTACAAGTCCAGCGGTACTGCTGTACAAGTCCAATGGTACTGCCATACAAGTCCAGCGGTACAGCCGTACAAATCCAGCGATGCTACCGTACAAGTCCAGCGGTGCTGCTGTACATGTATAGCTGTGCTGCCGTACAAGTCCAGTGGTACAGCTGTATAAGTCCAGAGGTACTGCAGTATAGGTTCAGCAGTACAGCCCTATAAGTCCAGCGGTACAGCCCTATAAGTCCAGCGGCACAGCCCTATAAGTCCAGCGGCACAGCCATATAAGTCCAGCGGCACAGCCATATAAGTCCAGTGGTGCTGTGCTGTACTGTATATTATTTACTCCAAATAAAGGGGTTATTAATATTCAATCCAAATAATTTTTACAGGGTTTGCCCTGTGTGATGCAGGGGTACACTCTCCTGTGCTGCATATTATTATAATAACTCCAAATAAAAGGGTTATTATCCAAATAATTTTTACAGGCTTTGCTTTGTGTGTGTGGTTTAGGGGTACGCTCTCCTGTACTGCATATTGTTATATAACTCCAAAAAAATAATGGAGGGCAATAATTTGGAGGATAAAATAGGGAAAGATCAAGAACCACTTCCTCCTAGTGTTGAAACTGCTGCCACTAGTCATGACAGACAATGAAATGCCATCAACGTCGTCTGCCAAGGTCGATGCCCAATGTCATAGTAGAGGGCATGTAAAATCCAAAAAGCCAAAGTTCAGTAAAATGACCCAATATGCCATTTACGACATGGAGTGGCAATGAATGGCTAAGGCCCTGGCCTTTGTTCATGACTAGTGGTTCAGCTCAGTGGCGTAAGTTTGTCCCAGTTGCCCGGAGGCAAGAAAAATATTGGTGACCCCCTCCCCTATATATGTATTTGCTCATGCATAGCAAGCCTGCAGATTCTAACTATATGAAGCTACTACTAAACCGTTGCAACTAGGCAGGTCTATGTAGAGGTCCAGCCACACACTACATAGATCTGCTCAGTCACTCACAATGCTGATTATTTCTCTGACAATTAATTTGCAAGTGTCATACCCAGGATTAGAACCCACAACGTATTACACTGGACGCATGCACCTTACTGATGGAGATATTTGCTCCTGCACAGGAAGTATGAGAATTCTAACTATATGAAGTTACTTGTTCTTGTCAGAGAAATAACTTCATACAGTTAGAATGTCCATGCTTTCTTTATAGGTGCAAACAGCTTCATCAGTAAGGTATCTGCTGCAGTGTATCTATAATAAAGAGGGTGTGATTTGTAAGGTGTAGTGACTAGTGGGGAAGTTGGCTACGGAAGAGATACCGGCTGCTGTCAATTAACTTAATTGATTAATGTCGCTGAACCCACAGAACCGGAGGAGAAAAGCCCCACTTCAAAGCAGGAGCCCGGCGGCAGTTGACTCCGTTGCCTCCCAGAGTTCTGCCTCTGGTTCAGCTTCACATGACGTTGGAAGCCTTCATCCTCCCACTGGAAAAATATAAAGAGTTAGGCTGGCAAAAGCACAGCAAAGAACAGTGCGTTCTAAGATGGTATCACAAATAACCAAGAAGAGTCCAAGTGTGTCGGCGGTTGCAATGCCTGACCTTCCCAACACTGGACGGGAAGAAAAAACCCCAAAGGGTTACCAACGGGTGTGGGAATAAACTCCTTGGTCAGAGATAGAAATATAGACACAAGGAGAGTATCCACAATCCTAACCCCCACTTGCAGGGCACAGGTTCAGCTTACTGCCACTAAACTGACACCTGGACGCCCTGCACAGTGAGGGAGGATTAAGCAAGCAGGTCTGAGAGTACAGCCGCAAACCTGCTGGGTTCACAGAATAGCAAAAGAACCCCAGCAGGTCAAACAACTGACTCCAGTCTTACTGCTAGGTCCGGATTGGCAGAATGAAGTACCGAATCCCAAGGCCTATGCGCAGTAAGCAACAAGTAAATACAAAGTCACACAGTACTAGCTAACTCTCTGGAACTGACTAACAAACAAAGATTCAGCAGCATTTGCCTAGCCTGAGAGGATGGTTTATATAGCAGGTGCTGTCCACGCCCCACTCAGACCTCACAGACTGTGAGCACAAAACCAGCGCCGGATTCCCTGCCGTGCACAGAGCCTGTAACCACTACACAGTAAAAACCCGGACCGGAGTATCAGCTGCGCTCAGGTTACTTCGCTAACACTTGCCTCCCGGTTGCCATGGCGACGTGGCAGCACAGAGCAGGAGATCCTAACAGTACCCCCCTTCTGACGAGGGGTCAAAGAACCCCTACCACCGGGTTTATCGGGGAACTGCGAGAAGAAAGAGCGTATCAGTCTGGGGGCATGAAGATCACAACTGCGCACCCACGACCGCTCCTCCGGGCCATACCCCTTCCAGTGCACCAAAAATGACAGCCGACCCCGAACCATCTTGGAGTCAAGAACCCTTTCAACCACTAACTCCCTCTGACCCCGTATCAGAAGAGGAGAAGGTCTTCCACTGGAAGAAGGATTACTAACCGCCAGTTTTAAAAGGGAACAATGAAATGTTTTATTGATACCCAATGAACGGGGCAGATCTAACTGAAATGCCACCGGATTGATAACCCTGGTGATCTTATAAGGGCCGATGAACCAGGGGCCAAACTTATGAGATGGCTGTCTCAACTTCAAATTCTTGGTAGACAACCAGACGAAGTCTCCTAATTTGAAGCTGCAGGGTCTTCTCCGCTTATCAAAAACCCTTTTGGTCACTAATGACACAGACACAAGGGCTTTCTTCACTTTCCTCCAAATACCCCTAAGGACCGAAACAACAGAGGAACCACCAGACGTGGAATCCAGGGGGTCAAAAGAATTGGCCTTAGGATGATGCCCATACACACAAAGGAAGGGAGAGATCCCTGTAGCAGAGTGAGCCGCGTTGTTATAGGCAAACTCCGCCATGGACAGATGAGCAACCCAGTCAGTATGACACTTGGAGACATAACACCTGAGGAACTGCTCCAAGGACTGGTTCACCCTCTCAGTCTGCCCATTAGACTGTGGATGGTAGCCTGACGACAAGCTCACAGAAATCTGGAGATCAGAACAAAATGCCCTCCAGAATTTGGCCACAAACTGGGATCCACGGTCAGAGACCACATCAAGTGGCAACCCGTGGAGGCGCACAACATGCTGCATAAATAACTCAGACAGGCGTCTGGCCGATGGCAACCCAACCAGTGGAACGAAATGCGCCATCTTCGAAAACCTGTCAACGACAACCCAAATGGCTTTCATCCCCGAGGATTTGGGCAAGTCCACCACAAAATCCATGGAAATGTGGGTCCATGGCTTAGACGGAATAGAGAGTGGATGTAATGGGCCGACAGGAACCCCTCTAGGAGTTTTATTTCGGGCACAAACGTCACATGCCCGAACCCACTGATCCACATCCCTAGCCACCGAGGGCCACCACACCGCCCTAGACAGCAACTCCCGAGTTCTGGCAATACCCGGATGCCCTGCCGACCTCTTGGCATGGAATTCCAGGAACACTCGCTGTCTTAACCTAGGAGGCACAAACAAGAGACCTACCGGAAGGTCTGAAGGAGCCAGCTCCTGTGCTCTAAGGACCAGGGACGTGCAGTCAGGGGAGGTAGGGGAGGCAGTGCCTCCCCTGTCATTCCTGATTAAAAGAATACAAAGAAGATAGTTATGGCACATATTGTGTGTCATAAGTATCTTTTTTATATCATGTTAATGTTTTTACAAGTAAAATTGCTTTGTAAAAGCTTTTGTGCGGCACCGAGAACAGTGCCTCCCGCTGTGCACTGTAAGTGGGCGGAAGCAGGGGGCGGGGTCATGGAAAGGGCTGTAAAAGCCCATTGAAAATAGTAATGCAAGCGGCACCTATGTAAGTGCCGCAGAACAGCAGGGGCATTGTGATTGGGCAGCACTGACAGTGACTATTTCCGGCTGTCACTGCCAGTGCTGTACGGGGGAACATCTAAACGACCTGCACAGAATGGAAGCGTCTGGAGCAGCCAGCGTCTGGTAAGTGGACGAGTCAGTGTGTGTGTGTGTGTCTGACTCGATCTGTCCCCGCGTCTCTGTCTCCTAGGCCCCGCTGTCAGTGCCCCCTGCCCGTCCGGCATTAACACCCCCGCTCTCCGTCCGCGGCGGCAGTGTAACAACTACTGCTGCGCCGCGGCCAGTTTGTGATAGCAGCGCAGCGGAAGGCTTTCATAGCCCTCCCTGCGCCGCATACTCACTGGGACCCGGCGCCTTCTCCCCCACGTGTGATGTCACTGCCACCGCCACCTGGCGCGCCCAGATCCCTGGACTCCACATCCCAGCACCTGACCAAAGTGATGGAGAAGGAACGGGCAGAGCGGGTGCCGCTGCGGGGAGGTGATGTTTGGACGCCGCACAGATATTACAGGTGAGTGCTTTACTGTTGCTTCTCCCTATGCCCTCCCTATCGCCCAACATCTCTCTATGCCCTCCCTACCACCCCTCATATCTAGGCTCTCCCTACTGCCCTACATCTTTATACCCTCTCTACCGCCCCACGTCTCTATGCCCTCCCTACCGTCCCGCGTCTCTATGCCTTCCCTACCGTCCCGCGTCTCTATGCCCTCTTTACCGCCGCGCGTCTCTATGCCCTCTTTACCACCGCGCGTCTCTATGCCTTCCCTACCACCCTGCGTCTCTATGCCCTCCCTACCGCCCTGCGTCTCTATGCCCTCCCTACCGCCCTGCGTCTCTATGCCCTCCCTACCGCCCTGCGTCTCTATGCCCTCCCTACCGCCCTGCGTCTCTATGCCTTCCCTACCGCCCTGCGTCTCTATGCCCTACCTACCGCCCTGCGTATCTATGCCCTCCCTACCGCCCTGCGTCTCTATGCCTTCCCTACCACCCTGCGTCTCTATGCCCTACCTACCGCCCTGCGTCTCTATGCCCTACCTACCGCCCTGCGTCTCTATGCCCTACCTACCGCCCTGCGTCTCTATGCCTTCCCTACCACCCTGCGTCTCTATGCCTTCCCTACCACCCTGCGTCTCTATGCCCTACCTACCGCCCTGCGTATCTATGCCCTCCCTACCGCCCTGCGTCTCTATGCCTTCCCTACCACCCTGCGTCTCTATGCCCTACCTACCGCCCTGCGTCTCTATGCCCTACCTACCGCCCTGCGTCTCTATGCCCTACCTACCGCCCTGCGTCTCTATGCCTTCCCTACCACCCTGCGTCTCTATGCCTTCCCTACCACCCTGCGTCTCTATGCCTTCCCTACCACCCTGCGTCTCTATACCCTCCCTACCGCCCTGCGTCTCTATGCCCTCCCTACCGCCCTGCGTCTCTATGCCTTCCCTACCACCCTGCGTCTTATGCCCTCCCTACCACCCTGCGTCTTATGCCCTCCCTACCACCCTGCGTCTCTATGCCCTCCCTACCACCCTGCATCTCTATGCCCTCCCTACCGCCCTGCGTCTCTATGCCTTCCCTACCGCCCTGCGTCTCTATACCTTCCCTACCACCCTGCGTCTGTATGCCCTCTTTACCGCCCCGCGTCTCTATGCCCTTTTTACCGCCCCGCGTCTCTATGCCCTCTTTGCCGCTCCGCATCTCTATGCCCTCCCTACCGCGCCGCGTCTCTCTGCCCTACCTACTGCCCCACGTCTCTCTGCCCTCCCTACGGCCCCACGTCTCTCTATGCTGTCAATGCCGCCCTGCGTCTCTCTATGCCCTCCCTGCCAGGACAGTCGGGAAGTATGTAATAGGTCTTGCAGAAATTTAACTCCAGGCCCATGAGGATCTTAATCTGGCACTGTGTAGGGATACACACTACATGTGTAAGGCAGGTGAGACCTCTCCTCTCCCGTATAGCTCCCTGCAGCCCAGCTCATTACCAGTTCATTAGTAGCCTAGAAATTATTAATAGGAACCACAGGCAGAGCCGCGGAGAACATGAAACTAGCATTTCTGCCCGAAAATGTTTTTTTTTTTTTTAAATTGTGATCACTTTCCTCTCTCGACACTTCACCTCTGTTGCACCTCTATGCCAGATGCTCCGTCGGCTCTCTGTCCTTTGCAGAATCAATCCCCCTTCTCCCCCCTTCTCCCTCCCCCCTCTCGCTCTCTCTCCCCTCCCCTGTCTCTTTCTCCCCTCCCGTCTCTCTCTCTCTCCCCTCTCACTCCCCCCCTCTCACCCCCCTCCCTCTCTCTCTCTCCCCTCCTCTGGATTAGAATAAAGTTTGTAAGTATAATTTTCATTTTTACAGGTACCCCTAATGGATTCTACATGGACAAGTGGACGTGATCGGCGTGGGATGTAGGTAAGTAATCTCTCTCTCATTTTACAGGTACCCCTATTGGATTCTACTGGACAAGTGGACGTGACCGGCGTGGGATGTAGGTAAGTATGTGTGAGTGTGTAAGTGTGTGTTAATAAATTTTTACTTTCACGGTGTGTGTGTGTTGTGTTTTTATTTGGGTATTTTTGTTGTTGTAGAACTACAGGTACCAGCGGGCCCGTTATTTCCCTGCATGCTGGTACTTGAGGTTCTCCAAGTACCAGCAAGCGGGGGAGGCTTGCTGGGCCTTGTAGTTCCACAACAAAAAAACATTCCTTTGTTTTACACACTTATGGCTATCAGCCCGGCACCCACCGCCCAGGGGTGCTGGGGACAGCCTCGGGCTTCACCTCTGGCCCTTGGGTGCCTGGAGGGGGGGGACCTCTTGATTTAAGGGGTCCCCACTCCTCCAGGGAACCCCGGCCAGGGGTGACTAGTTGGGGGGGTAATGCCATGGCCGCAAGGACCTACATGAATGTGTCCCCCGGCTGTGGCATTATGTCCCTGGCTAGTGGAGCCCGGTGCTGGTTTTAAAAATATGGGGGACCCCTACATCTTTTGTCCCCCATGTTTTTGGAACCAGGACCGGACTGAGCCCGGTGCTGGTTGTCTAAATACGGGGAACCCCTGTCCAATTTTTTCCCCTGTATTTAAACAACCAGGACCGGCTCAAAGAGCCCGAGCCTGGTTATACTTAGGAGGGGGGACCTCACGCATTTTTTTTCCCATTTTTTAAATCCTTCAGACCCTTTTCCATTAAGTTAATGGAAGCCCTGGACAGCAAAATTGCATTCATGTCCTCCTCCCACTCCCTTCCCAGTCCCAAACACTAATTTTATTTTTTTTCTATAAAAAAGTTCAATATATCACAAGTATGATGAGCAGGCAGGCAGCGGGCATTGGCGTCATCAGACTGAGATGCAAATTAGTGGCGGAGGGCTGGGTCAGTTGATGGTGGGCGAATTTGTAAGCCATTGGTGGTGGCAGCGGGCATCGGCTCAGGGGCAGTAGTGGGCATTGGCTCGGCGGCGGTAGGGGTCATCGACAGGATTTGGCGGACATTATGGCTGTAGTGCCTCACCAGCCACTGACCTCACCGCACGCCACTGCTAAGGACTAATGATAAGAGGTCCTGGGTAATGCCCACTTTAATACATGATGGGGACACAATGGGCAATGGCTCCTCAGTGGTCTCTTGAACTGGAGCAAAACTCCGCGAGAGCGCATCAGCCTTGATGTTTTTTGACCCAGGGCGATATGTTATCAAAAAATTAAAGCGAGCAAAAAACAAAGCCCATCGTGCCTGCCTGGCATTGAGCCGTTTCGCTGACTCTAAATATGCCAGATTCTTATGGTCGGTGAGAATTGAGACCACAAACTTAGCCCCCTCAAGCCAGTGTCTCCACTCCCCGAGTGCATCCTTTATAGCCAACAATTCCCGGTTACCCACATCATAATTCATCTCGGCAGACGAAAATTTACGGGAAAAGTAAGCACAGGGATGAAGGCGATTATCAGACACCCCCATCTGAGAGAGCACTGCCCCAATACCTATCTCAGAGGCATCCACTTCTACCACAAAAGGACGCTCTGGATCTGGGTGTCGCAGCACCTTGGCCGAGACAAATGCCCTTTTGAGACGGGCAAAGGCCGCTTTGGCCTCACAAGACCAGTGAGCAACATCCGCCCCTTTCTTAGTGAGTGCCACCAAGGGGGCCACTATAGACGAAAATCCAGCGATAAACCGTCTATAAAAATTCACAAAGCCCAGAAAACGCTGAAGCGCCTTCAAACTAATGGGCTGCACCCAATCCAGGACTGCCTGTACCTTAGAACCCTCCATTTGGAAACCTTCTGAGGAGATAATATACCCTAGAAATGCGATTTGCTGGACTTCAAACTCACACTTCTCCAGCTTCGCCCCAAGCTGGTGGTCTCTGAGTTTCTGGAGGACTAAGCGTACATGCTTCCCATGTTCCTCCAGGGAATGAGAGAAGATTAGGATGTCATCTAGATAAACAACTAAGAATCTATCCAAATATTCCCTGAGCACATCGTTCATGAATTCCTGGAAGACTGCCGGGGCATTAGAGAGCCCAAAAGGCATCACCAAATATTCATAATGCCCTGAGTGGGTATTAAAGGCAGTCTTCCATTCATCCCCCTCTCTTATTCGGATTAGATTGTAAGCACCGCGTAGGTCAATCTTAGAAAAAATGGTGGCAGTACGAAGCTGGTCAAACAAAACCGAAATGAGAGGCAGTGGGTACGAGTTTTTAATCGTGATACGGTTCAATTCCCTGAAGTCGATGCAAGGTCGCAACGAACCGTCCTTTTTACCCACGAAAAAGAACCCCGACCCAACTGGGGACTGTGAGGGTCTGATAAGTCCCTTAGCCAAGTTCTCCTGAATGTACTCTGCCATAGCCTGAGTCTCAGGACGTGACAGGGAGTACAACCTGCTCTTGGGAAGCTTAGCATCCGGCAACAAATCAATGGCACAGTCATAGGGGCGATGGGGAGGTAGTACCTCCGCAACTTTTTTGGAGAACACATCCGCAAAATCTGCATAACATCCTGGCAATCCTGGCAAACTTAGCTGCGAGAGCCTGACTGGAAGGCTCAAGCAACTCCTGAAACAATCACTACCCCAACTAAGAATCTCCCCAGAGACCCAGTCAAATTGAGGGTTATGGGCCCTTAACCAGGGTAACCCCAAAACCAATGGGGCAAAAGAACAGACAGTCACATAAAAAGACAATTTTTCAGAGTGTGTGGCTCCAATAAACAAAGGAATTTGGCTGGTGCAGGAGGTAATTTTACCCTGGGACAATGGTTCCCCGTTTAACCCACAGATCTCAATCTCTGATGCCAAAGGTACTGAGGGAACAGAGTGTTCCAGGGCGAATTGACGGTTCATGAAAACCCCATCGGCCCCACTGTCAACAAAGGCCTCAGTCTTGACAGTTTGACCGAGGATCTCCAAAGTCACCGGAATGATAAAAGTCTTTTTAGGAAATTCTGACTTCTGGCCTGACAGGATATTTCCCATCACCCTCAGGCCCTGAAGTTTTCCGTTTTTTCTGGGCATGATACTACAACATGACCTTTATTCCCACAGTACAAACACAAACCCTGCTGTCTCCTCCGCG
Organism: Pseudophryne corroboree; assembly: GCF_028390025.1. Taxonomy (NCBI): domain Eukaryota; kingdom Metazoa; phylum Chordata; class Amphibia; order Anura; family Myobatrachidae; genus Pseudophryne; species Pseudophryne corroboree. Next base: position 309,793,417 of record NC_086450.1, read on the forward strand.
TCTTCTCACGCGAGGAGAGGCGGGTAGCCCCAATCTGCATAGGCTCCTCGGAATATTCCTCAGAGTCTGAGGTTCCCTTGGGAAAAAAGGAAACTGCGGTCTCCCTTTCAAGCCTACGCTCTCTCAGCCGTCTATCCACCCGGATGGATAACTGCATGAGCTGATCTAAGCTATCAGGCGAGGGATATTGTACCAGCTGGTCCTTTATCTGGTCAGAAAGGCCCCTTCGGTACTGGTTATCAGGGCTGGGTCATTCCACTGGGTATCATGAGCCAACCTCCGAAACTCCGTACTATAAACCTTAGCTGGCCGTCGGCCTTGCTTAAGAACCGTAATCTGAGCCTCGGCTGAAGCCATCTTGTCAGGGTCATCATACAAAATGCCCAGTGCCGTAAAAAAAGCATCAACACTTTTAAGCGACGGACAGTCAGGCTGTAACCCATATGCCCAGACCTGTGGGTCTCCTTGTAGCAAGGAAATCACCATGCCCACCCGCTGAATCTCTGACCCAGAAGACTGGGGCCTAAGCCTGAAATATAGCTTACAGCTCTCCTTGAAACAAAAGAACTGCGAGCGATCTCCAGAAAAACGATCCGGGAGATTTACTGTCGGCTCCTTAACCCCTGAACTTGCCGCTGCTGCTGCGGGAGCTCCGCTAGCGGCCTGCGGGGTGTTCATTTTAATGGACATCTCATTAAATTGTCGAGTCAGGACCTGCACCTGATCGACCACCTGTTGCAAAGTATTTTGAGGGGTATGCTCCATATTCCCACAAAATTTCAACAGGAGTAGGGCTGCTGAATATGTTACGCACACCAGTGCTAACAGGAGTATACCGGTGTATGAACAGAGAGGGAAGCGAAGCAAACGAACTCACAGACAGTATAACATAACATACACAGGAGGTGATGGAATAACTAATAAACACAAAGTGAACGGAGAAGCCCAAAGGCTCAGGAATTGGGTGTCTCCCTAGTGTCAGGAATGCTCAGATGGAATAGAGCGGAAAATGAAGCGATGTGTAGTGATTTAACATGTGGAGCACCTGAAATGATGTTGCTAAGAGCAACAGAAAAAACCCCAAAGGGTTACCAATGGGTGTGGGAATAAACTCCTTGGTCAGAGATAGAAATATAGACACAAGGAGAGTATCCACAATCCTACCCCCACTTGCAGGGCACAGGTTCAGCTTACTGCCACTAAACTGACACCTGGACGCCCTGCACAGTGAGGGAGGATTAAGCAAGCAGGTCTGAGAGTACAGCCGCAAACCTGCTGGGTTCACAGAATAGCAAAAGAACTCCAGCAGGTCAAACAACTGACTCCAGTCTTACTGCTAGGTCCGGATTGGCAGAATGAAGTACCGAATCCCAAGGCCTATACGCAGTAAGCAACAAGTAAATACAAAGTCACACAGTACTAGCTAACTCTCTGGAACTGACTAACAAACAAAGATTCAGCAGCATTTGCCTAGCCTGAGAGGATGGTTTATATAGCAGGTGCTGTCCACGCCCCACTCAGACCTCACAGACTGTGAGCACAAAACCAACGCCGGATTCCCTGCCGTGCACAGAGCCTGTAACCACTACACAGTAAAAACCCGGACCGGAGTATCAGCTGCGCTCAGGTTACTTCGCTAACACTTGCCTCCCGGTTGCCATGGCGACGTGGCAGCACAGAGCAGGAGATCCTAACACTTGCCATATGTACCTTATGTAAAGGTATAATAAGTAGGGGTAAGGACGTTAACCACCTAGGAACATCCTCCCTTATAAGTCACCTGCAGCGCGTTCATAAAAACTCACTGTCAAGTTCAGTTACTGAGGCTAAGACCGTAAGCAGTCCAGGGACACCTAAATACCTTTGTTCTGTTGTATACAAGTGCCTGCAAACCACAACAGCAACTCCCTACTCATCAATTTCCTCCTCAATCAGGATCAGAAGTATTCCTGCAGGCCATGTCACTTGCATGACTGACTCCTCTCCTATCTGGGATTCCTCCGGAGGATGCTGCATTGCTATGCCTACTGCTGCCACTGTTGCTGTTGCTGCTGGGAGTCGTTCATCATCCCGAAGAGGAAGTTGGAACACCACTACTTCTTTCACTAAGCTATTGACTGTCCAACAGTCCTTTGCGAGGAGGATGAAGTATGACAGTAGTCATCCTGTTGCAAAGCGGATAACTGAGGCCTTGACAGCTATGTTGGTGTTAGTCGTGCATCCGGTATCCACCATTAGTGCAGTGGGATTTAGGTTTTGGTTTTGGATCTGGTTGATTTTTGAAAAAAACATAAAAACAGCTAAAATCACAGAATTTGAGGATTATTTTGATCCTATGGTATTAATAACCTCAATAACATTAATTTCCCCTCATTTCCAGTCTATTCTGAACACCTCACAATATTGTTTTTAGGCCAAAAGGCTGCACCGAGGTCACTGGATGACTAAGCTAAGCGACACAAGTGGGCGGCACGAACACGTGGCCCATCTAGGAGTGGCACTGCAGTGGCAGACAGTATGGCAATTTTAAAAAATAGGCCCCAAAGAGCACATAATGCAAAAAAAAAGAGGTGCAACAAGGTAGCTGGATGACTAAGCTAAGGGTTACAAGTGGGCTGCACAAACACCTGACCCATCTAGGAGTAGCACTGAAGTGGCAGACAGGATGGCACTTTTAAAAACTAGGCCCCAAAGAGCACATAATGCAAAGAAAAAAAGAGGTGCAAGATGCACCCACCCTTATGTTGTTTAAACAGGACATGCGCAGTTTAATAAACCCATAATTTCAGCGACAGGTGGACCCCTTGAAAAAGCTTGCCAAGTTCTCTGAATCATAGCTAGCTACAACATACCACCTCCATATTTGATGACTTTTCACATTATGAGAAGAGGCAAGAGGAAGAGGACAGTGTCAAGAAGGTGATTACAAATTAGAGAGTTACATGCAATCAGGAACAACACACAGGCTTTCACCTCCACTTCTATATTGGTGTGAAACATAAAGGACCTCAACCAAGCAAATATATACTGTAATTATTAATTACCACATTACTGGACAAACTGAAAAACTAGAGGCCAAAGCCTCCAAAATTGTACCCCTTCTCCATTTTCAGGGATTAAGATAATCTCGGAATTAATGCTGGGATGGAAATAAACTGGTGTATACCACAGGAGTAAGATTGAATATTTTGGATATCAACGGAGTCTGGAGAGTTATTTTGTAAAAATCTCGATTTCTTTTTTCCCATTTTTTATTGCATTTTTATTTACATATTTTGTGGCAGATGTCTTATTTTTGTTTTTCACAGCTCCCAGTTACATGCATGTGAGCATACCTGTGTGTCTTGTTTATTTTATTTTTAAATAAAGCAGCCCCGTAGATGTTTTAGCAGCCCCTCCTGAGCCCCCACAGCAACCCCGTGGGGCAAGTTGAGTTCGGGTGGGTTTGGTAAAGTACTAAGCACAACTGTCCGGTAAATTTTTTTGTTATTGAGCCACTGCCTTAGTGGAGCTTACCACTCTACAATCCAAACTCATTTCATACTATGGCCCTCATTCCGAGTTGATCGCTCGCAAGGCGATTTTAGCAGAGTTACACACGCTAAGCCGCCGCCTACTGGGAGTGAATCTTAGCTTCTTAAAATTGCGACCGATGTATTCGCAATATTGCGATTACAAACTACTTAGCAGTTTCAGAGTAGCTTCAGACTTACTCGGCATCTGCGATCAGTTCAGTGCTTGTCGTTCCTGGTTTGACGTCATAAACACACCCAGCGTTCGCCCAGACACTCCTCCGTTTCTCCGGCCACTCCTGCGTTTTTTCCGGAAACGGTAGCGTTTTTAACCACACGCCCCTGAAACGCCGTGTTTCCGCCCAGTAACACCCATTTCCTGTCAATCACATTACGATCGCCGGAGCGAAGAAAAAGCCGTGAGTAAAAATACTATCTTCATTGTTAAATTACTTGGCGCAGTCGCAGTGCGAATATTGCGCATGCGTACTAAGCGGAATTTCACTGCGATGCGATGAAATATACCGAGCGAACGACTCGGAATGAGGGCCTATAAGTAGGAATGTGGGAGGAAGCAATGCTAACCTCTGTGCCCACAGCATGCTTTAGCCTGGCAAACCAGGCATCTTCCTGGCTGTAAGCCACCATGAGACTCCATACTGGGCATTATTCAGTAACTGTTTGTGCCTCACACGAGCTCCTGTCCCATCTAGTGCTGCAGTGCAATGGAAAGCTGATGCAATGCAAGATCACTGAAACTCTGTTCTTCTAACACCGTAAGGTCTTGTGATAACCCTACGCATTACTTAGGAAAAGAAGATCCCTGTACAACAAATGCGCATCTTTCTAAGTAAATAATTCCAAAATGACAGTATCATCAACTGGTCCGGCGGTGCTCCTCCTAGCACTTGCAGAGGGCGTGCAAATGGTGGTAGGAGCCTCCTCTTCCCATACAGTGTTGTGAAGCCTCCTCTTCCCATACAGTGTTGTGTAGGCATCACAACTGCGGACAGTGCCAGCACCCTTGTACTTTTACAACACCCCTGTAATTTTACAGCATACAAGACAGGGCCAGTGTACATTGATTTTCAATGCACCCTAGAATTTTTACAGCATACAAGACAGGGCCAGTGTACATTGATTTTCACTGCTTCCTAGAATTATTACAGCATACGAGACAGGGCCAGTGTACATTTATTTTCAATGCAACCCTGAATTTTTACAGCATACAAGACAGAGCCAGCGTACATTGATTTTCACTGCACCCTAGAATTATTACAGCATACAAGATAGGGCCAGTGTACATTTATTTTCAATGTACCCCTGAATTTTTACAGCATATAAGACATGGCCAGTGTACATTGATTTTCAATGCACCCTAGAATGTTTACAGCATACAAGACAGGGCCAGTGTACACTGATTTTCACTGCTTCCTAGAATTATTACAGCATACGAGACAGGGCCAGTGTACATTTATTTTCAATGCAACCCTGAATTTTTACAGCATACAAGACAGAGCCAGCGTACATTGATTTTCACTGCACCCTAGAATTATTACAGCATACAAGATAGGGCCAGTGTACATTTATTTTCAATGTACCCCTGAATTTTTACAGCATATAAGACATGGCCAGTGTACATTGATTTTCAATGCACCCTAGAATGTTTACAGCATACAAGACAGGGCCAGTGTACACTGATTTTCACTGCTTCCTAGAATTATTACAGCATACAAGACAGGGCCAGTGTACATTTATTTTCACTGCACCTCTGAATTTTTACAGCATACAAGACAGAGCCAGTGTATACTGATTTTCACTGCACCCCAGAATTTTTACAACATACAGGGCCAATGTAATGTTATTTTAACAGCAGCACCCCTATATTTTATAGCATAAAGGAGCAGTGTACTTTAAATTTTTAACAACTGCACACCGGAATTTTTACAACATACAGGGCCAGAGTAATGTTATTTGAACAGCAGCACAACATACAGGGCCAGTGTAATGGTATTTGAACAGCAGCACCCCTAGATTTTACAGCATACAGGAGCAGTGTGCTTTTAATTTTTAACAACTGCACCCCTGAATTTTTACCACATACATGGCCAGCAGCACCCCTATATTTTACAGCATACGGGAGCAGTTTGCTTTTATTTTTTAATGATTGCACTCCTAAATTTTTACAACATAAAGGGTCAGCAGCACCCCTAGATTTTACAGCATACAGGAGCAGTGTGCTTTTAATTTTTAAAAACTGCTCCCCTGAATTTTTATAGCATACAGGGCCAGTGTAATGTTATTTGAACAGCAGCACAACATACAGGGCCAGTGTAATGTTATTTGAACAGCAGCACCCCTATATTTTACAGCATACAGTACCAGTTTGCTTTTAATTTTTAACAACTGCAGCCCTGAATTGTTACATCATACACGGCCATAAGCAACCCTATATTTTACAGCATACAGAAGCAGTGTGCTTTTAATTTTTAGCAACTGCACCCCTTAATTTTCACAACATATAGGTCCAGCAGCACCCCTTTATTTTACAGCATACAGGAGCAGTGTGCTTTTATATTTTAACAACTGCACCCATGAATTTTTACCACATACAGGGCCAGCAGCAACCCTATATTTGACATCATGCATGAGCAGTGTGCTTTTAATTTGTAACATTTGTAACAACTGCACCAATTAATTTTTTACAACATACAGGGCCAACAACAACCCTATATTTTAGAGCATACAGGAGCAGTGCACTTTTAATTTTTAACAACTGCACCCCTGAACTTTTACAACATACAGGGTCTGCAGCAACCCTATATTTTACAGCATACAGGAGCAATGTGCTTTTCATTTTTAACAACTGTACCACTGAATTTTTACAATATACAGGGCCAGTAGCACCACTATATTTTACAGCATGCAGCAGCAGTGTGCTTTTAATGTTTAACAACTGCACCCCTCAATTTTTTATAGCATACAGGGCCAGTGTAATGTTATTTGAACAGCAGCAACCCAATATTTTACAGCATACAGGAGCAATGTGCTTTTATTTTTTAACAGCTGCACCCCTGAATTTTTACAACATAAAGGGTCAGAAGCACCCCTAGATTTTACAGCATACAGGAGCAGTGTGATTTTAATTGTTAAAAACGGCACCCCTGAATTTTTATAGCATACAGGGCCAGTGTAATGTTATTTGAACAGCAGCACAACATACAGGGCCAGTGTAATGTTATTTGAACAGCAGCACCCCTATATTTTACAGCATACAGTACCAGTTTGCTTTTAATTTTTAACAACTGCACCCATGAACTTTTACAATATACAGGGGCAGCACCACCCCTATATTTTACAGCATGCAGGAGCAGTGTGCTTTTAATGTTTAACAACTGCACCCCTCAATTTTTATAGCATACAGGGCAGTGTAATGTTATTTGAACAGCAGCACCCCTATATTTTGCTGCATACAGGAGCAGTATGCTTTAAATTTTTAACAACTGCACCCCTACATTTTTACAACATACAACATACAGGGCCAGTAGCACCCCTATATTTTACAGCATACAGGAGCAGTGTGCTTTTAATTTTTAACACCTGCACCCTACATTTTTACAACATACAACATACAGGGCCAGTAGCACCCCTATATTTTACAGCATACAGGAGCAGTGTGCTTTTAATTTTTAACAACTGCACCCCTGAATTTTTATAGCATACAGCAGCACTATATTTTACAGCATACAGGAGAACAGTGCCCCTGCACACTGTACAACACAGTGACAGCCAAGACAGCAGCACCCATGTACTGCTGCAGCACCTGGCCCTAACAGTGCACATGAAACACCAGTGACAGCCATGACAGCGCCCCTAACACAGCACAGGTGACTGCAGCAGCACCCACAGAGAGAGACAGACGTCTGTCTCCCTCACTCTCCAAGTCTGGAGTGAAAATGGTGGTGACGCGCAGCTATTTATATGAGATCCAAAACCCATGAGAATTTGACAGCGGGATGGTGATTGTTTGCCTCGTTCTTGTTTCCGAGCCTGGCGGTAAGTCCTGAGCCAGACTCAGATCTGGGCTCGGAACGGTATGTTCGGGTGTGGGGGGGGTGAGTTTGGTTCTCAGGGAACCGAACCCGCCTATCTCCACTATTTACTCAGATCAGAATAATGGGGAGTGGCGGTTGTCTGCATCAAAAGCCATACAGTCTCCAAGTAGTTAGCTTCAGTATATGAAAACTCAAACTATCTAGGTGTATCTAGGTTGAGAATATTTCTATTCTTAGTAAAAAAATACAGCTAAAACCTTCTCAATCAGACCTTTGACATTATTCCAATATTCTTCTTACTAAATATAATATTTAAAGAAGAGAGCTGAGGTGATTACATCCAACTCAGCAGTGATGCGATGATATAAAGATGTGTCCTCATGCACCTAGCATCTATACACCATAGGATGCAAAATACCCGGTGCAACTGAAACATTCTGAGAGGTGTAGGATACCATATTTATCTTTACATGTTACGTATTCTTCACATTGCAGAAGCAGCAAAACACCACTCACAGGGGGTCATTCCGAGTTGTTCGCTCGTTGCCGATTTTCGCTATGCTGTGATTTGTTGCAAAATGCGCATGCGCAAGGCACGCAGGGCGCATGCGCTTAGTTATTTAACTAAAAACTTAGTAGATTTGCTGTTGATCCTGTAGCGCTTTTCAGTCGCACTGCTGATCGGTGAATGATTGACAGGAAAATGGCGTTTCTGGGTGGTAACTGAGCGTTTTCCGGGAGTGTGCTAAAAAACGCAGGTGTGTCAGGGAAAAACGCGGGAGTGTCTGGAGAAATGGGGGAGTGGCTGGCCAAACGCAAGGCGTGTTTGTGACGTCAGACCAGGAACTAATTGGACTGAGGTGATCGCACTGACATGCGGGGTGGTCTAGCCCTGTGCTGGGCGTCCCCCCGCATGTCTGAGTGCCTGATCATAGCTGTGCTAAATTTAGCACAGCTACGATCAACTCGAAATGACCCCCAATGTTACAGATGAAGCTGCTATATTTGTCTTGTGTAACTCTGAGCCTGCAGAACCAACTTGCTGAGTATTTAACTTATAACAGCTCCCTTTCCCGACACTATTATCATTCACTGGTACTTGGCTGCCTCCAGAGCTTTAGTGTGATATGGCCAGTTTTTATCTGATTCCGAGCTTTCTGTTTGATGGATCGGATGAAAAGTGTCACATCGCATGTCATTTTCCTCCAACTCCGATCCGAGGTGCATTCCAGTGCTCATCGGATTGGAGTCGCAATCAGCATGGCTGCCATGAATATTTATCGCAATCGGAGGAGACGGTGCATATCGGAATGAATTTGTACACAGTCGGATGCGATTCATCAGCTGTAAATAAAATCCACTCAGTTACAAATCGTAACTGCATGGGGGCATTGTATCTGACACTGTGGGGGTACTGTATCTGGCACTGCGGGAGGGCATTTTATCTGGCACTGCAGGGGGACATTGTATCTGACACTGTGGGGGTATTGTATCTGGCACTGCGGGAGGGCATTTTATCTGGCACTGCAGGGGGACATTGTATCTGGCACTGCACGGGGGGCATTGTACCTGGCACTGTTGGGGCATTGTATCTGGCACTGCAGGGGGGCATTGTATCTGGCACTGCAGGTGGGCATTGCATCTGGCACTGTTGGGGTATTGTATCTGGCACTGTTGGGGCATTGTATCTGGCACTGCGGGGGGCACTGTATCTGGTACTGTGGAGGGCATTGTATCTGGCACTGTGGGGGTACTGCATCTGGCACTGGTAGAGGCATTGTATCTGGCACTGGTAGAGGCATTGTATCTGGCACTGGTAGGGGCATTAATTGTGTATCTGGCACTGCTGGGGGGCATTATTTGTGTATCTGGCACTGCTGGGGGGTATTATTTGTGTATCTGTCACTGCTGGTGGGCATTATTTGTGTATCTGGCACTGCTGGGAGGCATTATTTGTGTATCTGGCACTGCTGGGAGGCAATATTTGTAGTTGTGAGGCCACACCCACTTTTGCAGGAACACACGCATTGGGGGTAGCTCTTTCAGAGGTTTTATTTTCCAAAAGTAGCTCATACCCCAATTAAGGTTGGAGACCACTGGACTAAAGTATAGCTTAGGGCAAAAATTCTCCTTGGCACCATTTTTAAAAAAACATCTATACCGTTTTTCTGTGTGTAAATAAAAATACACCTTAACTACAGGTATATATTGGTTTCCACTGGTGTTTCTATAATGGGTGCAGTGTGTGCAGTGCACACGGGCCCCTGAGTCCAGAGGGGCCCCCCACAGCACACGCTGCACCCATTTTCCAAATACTCACCCCTCCGGAGTCCCGCGGCAACGTCCACGGTGGTATTAAATCTCTGTGAAAATGGCCCAGTGGCCATTTTCAGGGAGTAATGCGCATGCGCAGTAGAGAAATCTCAGGGAAAATGGCTGCTGCGCCATTTTCCCGGAGATCTGCGCATGCGCAGTAGAGTCAAAGCGCTCTAGTGCTCAGACTCTCAGCACTGCCGGCAGAGAGGAGGGGGCCCGAACGGAGGAGGCTGCACCCGGGCCTCCTCCTCTCTTAAAGTGCCCCTGGTGGTTTCTCTACAATGGGGAACCTCTGAAGATATTGCTCCTCTCTCGCCAGATAGTGGGGTCTATTCATAAAGAAAATAAAAAACAAATTGTTACTTATCAATATACATTGCATCAGTTCGATGCGATGTATATCTGTTATAAGTAGCAATTCACATATACTCACCCTTCCGGGATAAGTGCTTCTCTGCGATGTCCAAAGGGGTCCTTCTGGGCATGTGCCGCCTATTGACTTCTGGGCATACCACAGTGGCTACTGGGAAGTCAGTGGGCGGGGACAGTGCCGGGTGCAGACAGAGAGCTTGACTCAAAGGAGAAGAGGAAAGCTGAGCTTTCCGCTCCTTCATGTATCGCACTCACCATACAAAAGTATGGTGATCCGATTGAGGCACAGAGCAGGGGTGCCACAGGAGAAGTCAGGGACTTCTCCACGGTAACCTGCTCCATGAATAGCAGGAAGCATAGAAAAGCCATGTTTAACGCAAAACAGAGCTTTTCTCTGCTTTATGAATAGTCCCTCTTGTCTTCGGTCAATATTTACTGTTCATTGTCTGGAAGATGACTGTTTGTGTAAGAATATAACCAATGTCATCATCATAAAACAGAGGTTTAAACAGAATCATGCCTCCTGCCACCTGTGTCTCAACTGCTCCCTGTCACTTCAGCTTCTTGTCCCCTGTGTCACTCCATCCTAAGGCCCCCTTCATCCCCTCTTGCCATGGGCCCCCTTTGTTCACTCCAGCCCATTATTACTGTATAGCCTACAGTTCCCTGTGTTTCTACTGCCTCCTGCTCTCTGTGTCACTCCAGCCTCCTGTCCCATGTGTCACTCCTGCCTCTTTTCCCTTTGTGTCACTCCAGCCACCTTTCACTTCAGCCTCCTACCCCCTGTGTATCTCCAGCCCTGTGTGTCACCTCAATTGCAAACCCCCTCCCCGGTTGTCTCCAACTTACATTTTTTTTGACAGCCTGCAAAATTCCTCTTTGTGCTCCTCTTCCTTGTGACTTGGCACGGAAACATAGCATCAACTCGCATAAGTACAGTATAGAATGCTCATGTCAGAGTTCGCACATCTGTCCAAAAGCCGCTGGGTCCTAATTAGTGATGTGCACCGGACATTTTTCGGGTTTTGTGTTTTGGTTTTGGATTTGGTTCCGCGGCCGTGTTTTGGATTCGGACGCGTTTTGGCAAAACCTCCCTGAAAATTTTTTGTTGGATTCGGGTGTGTTTTGGATTCGGGTGTTTTTTACAAAAAACCCTCAAAAACATCTTAAATCATAGAATTTGGGGGTCATTTTGATCCCATAGTATTATTAACCTCAATAACCATAATTTCCACTCATTTCCAGTCTATTCTGAACACCTCACACCTCACAATATTATTTTTAGTCCTAAAATTTGCACCGAGGTCGCTGGATGACTAAGCTAAGCGACCCAAGTTGCACAAACACCTGGCCCATCTAGGAGTGGCACTGCAGTGTCAGGCAGGATGGGACTTCAAAAAATAGTCCCCAAACAGCACATGATGCAAAGAAAAAAAAGAGGTGCACCAAGGTCGCTGGATGGCTAAGCTAAGTGACCCAAGTGGCCGACACAAACACCTGGCCCATCTAGGAGTGGCACTGCAGTGTCAGACAGGATGGCAGATTTAAAAAATAGTCCCCTAACAGCACATGATGCAAAGAAAAAAAGAGGTGCACCAAGGTCGCTGTGTGACTAAGCTAAGCGACCCAAGTGGCCGACACAAACACCTGGCCCATCTAGGAGTGGCACTGCAGTGTCAGACAGAATGGCAGATTTAAAAAATAGTCCCCAAACAGCACATGATGCAAAGAAAAAAAGAGGTGCAATGAGGTAGCTGTGTGACTAAGCTAAGCGACCCAAGTGGCCGACACAAACACCTGGCCCATCTAGGAGTGGCACTGCAGTTTTCAAGCGAGAGGATGATGCTTCCATCCTCATGTGAATCTGAACCACTAGCCATGAACATAGGCCAGGGCCTCAGCCGTTCCTTGCCACTCCGTGTCGTAAATGGCATATTGGCAAGTTTACGCTTCTCCCAAGATGCTTTTAATTTTGATTCTTGGGTCATTTTACTGAACTTTTGTAGTATACTTGACGACACAGAGGTAGAGCAGTGTACTACTGTACCGTACTGCTATATATTATATACTGGTGGTCAGCAAAATTATGCACTGTTCTCCTACTATATATACTGCGCACAACAACTAAAATGCACCACAGGTATGGATGGATAGTATACTTGACGACACAGAGGTAGGTAGAGCAGTGGACTACTGTACCATACTGCTATATATTATATACTGGTGGTCAGAAAAATTATGCACTGTCCTCCTACTATATATACTGCGCAAAACTTAAATGCACCACAGGTATGGATGAATAGTATACTTGACAACACAGAGGTAGGTAGACCAGTGGACTACTGTACCGTACTGCTATATATTATATACTGGTGGTCAGCAAAAATTATGCACTTTCCTCCGACTATATATACTGTGCACAACAACTAAAATGCACCACAGGTATGGATGGAAAGTATACTTGACGACACAGAGGTAGGTAGAGCAGTGGACTACTGTACCTTACTGATATAATACTGGTGGTCACTGGTCATCAAAATTCTGCACTGTCCTCCTACTATATACTACAATGCAGCAAAGATATGGAGCGTTTTTCAGGCAGAGAACGTATAATACTGGTGGTCACTGGTCAGCAAAACTCTGCACTGTCCTCCTACTATATAATACTGGTGGTCCCCAGTCCCCACAATAAAGCACACTGAGCACAGATATGGAGCGTTTTTCAGGCAGAGAACCAGGGCTGGTGCAAGGTTTCTTGACACCATAGGCAAAACTTTAGCCTGCTCCCCCCCCCCCTCTGCATGCTTACATAGTGGTACGTGGTGGATGCCGTACATGCAGTAGTCTGCAATTGTGGGGATGGGGGCTAGCGGGCAACATGCGGGAGTCTGCAATCGCTGAAGGGGTGGTAGTCAAAAACACGCCTGAGACTGAAACCGCAAGGTGTGTGTGTGTGTGGGGGGGGGGATGCGGAAAACATGCCAGAGTCTGCGAATGGGCGAGGTGCGGACACTATGCCCGATTCTGCAATCGCTTGGGCGGGGGCTGCAGGTAACAGGCGGGAATTTGCAATCGCGAGGGGGGGGGAACATAATGGAGTCTGCAATGGGGGGGGGGGATTTGTGTTTTGCGGGCAACATGCCCAATTCTACAATCGCAGTATGTTGGGAGGGGGGGTGCGGGCAACAAGCGGGAGTTTGCAATCGCGAGGGAAGGAAAATGAAACATCTCGAGTCTGCAATGGAAGGGAGGGTTGTGAGCAACATGCCTGATTCTGCGCAGTGTGGGGAGGGGGGGGGGGTGTTTGCGGGCAACATGTGGGAGTCTGCAATCGCGAGGGAGGGGTACCCGAGTCTGCCATCCAGGGGAGGGGGGAGACTGAAACATCCCAGAATCTGCAGTTGCGCCGGGGTGTGGGGGGCGGATTTGGTGGTGTGTGATACATGCCCCCGACTCTGCAATCGTGAGAGTGTTGCGGGCAACAAGCTGGAGTCTGCAATCAGGGGGCGGAGGATTAATGGCGATCGGACATCATGCCCGAGAACGCAATTCGCAGGGGGGGTGGGGTAGAGAATCACGCCCGGGTCCGCAATCGTGGGGGGGTGCAGGCATCATGCCCGAGTCCGCAATTCGTGCAGGGGGTGTGTGTATGTTGTGCGGGTATCATGCCCGTCTCCACAACCATGGGGGGATGCAGGCATCATGCCTGATCCTGCAATTCGTGGAGGGGTGTGGGCATCATCCCCAAGTGTCCGCAATTCGTGGGGGGGATGGGTTGTGTGTGCATCCAGGGGCAAACGCAGGATTTGTGTGGAAGGGTTTCCGTTGGATATAGATATAATATACATCATGTATATAGTAGCCGGTGTGCGGGCATCATTACAGAGTCCACAACTGCGGGGGAGAAGGGATGCGGGCATAATGCCTGAGTCCACAATTTGCAGGGCACGGGTGCGGGCATCATGCGGGGGTTGCAGGCAGGGCCGGTGCTAAGGTGATCAGCGCCCTCCTGCAAACTATACATTTTGCGCCCTCCTACAAATACAGATGTGGCCACTCTCATCCTACCAGCAAGCAGCCACATTGCGCTGATGACTAGCCACGGCAAGCTGCGTCCCATTCGCAGGAGTGTACACACCGGGGGTGATTCCGAGTTGTTCGCTCGTTAGATTTTTTCGCAACGGAGCGATTAGTCGCAAACTGCGCATGCGTTCGCAGTGCGCCTGCGCCACTAAATTAGCACAAAAGTTTGGTATTTTACTCACGGCCTAACGAAGATTTTTCATCGTTCTGGTGATCGGAGTGTGATTGACAGGAAGTGGGTGTTTCTGGGCAGAAACTGGCCGTTTTATGGGTGTGTGTGAAAAAACGCTGGCGTTTCTGGGAAAAATGCGGGAGTGTCTGAAGAAACGGGGGAGTGTCTGGGCGAACGCTGGGTGTGTTTGTGATGTCAAACCAGGAACGAAACTGACTGAACTGATCGCAGTGTAGGAGTAAGTCTCGAGCTACTCAGAAACTGCTAAGAAATTTCTATTCGCAAATCTGCTAATCTTTCGTTCGCAATTCTGCAATGCTAAGATACACTCCCAGAGGGCGGCGGCTTAGCGTGTGCAAAGCTGCTAAAAGCAGCTAGCGAGCGAACAACTCGGAATGAGGGCCACCATGCGATCCTAATGATAGCGCATTCATGGACACCTGCAGGCACGCTTATTGCAGAAAACAAGTTGCATTTGCCACAATTAGCCTTTAAGCTGAGGAGGGACACAGCTGAGGAGGGACACAGCTTGACATGTCTCTTTACTATGTTTCATAGGGGTCTATTCATGAAGCAGTGTAAACAGTGGAGAAGTTGCCTATGGCAACCAATCAGTGTTGAGGTAACATTTATAAAGTGTATTCTATACAATTATATAAGCTGATTGGTTGCCATGGGCAACTTCTTCACTGACTTACTTCTTCACACTTTTCACTGCTTCATGAATAGACCCCACAGAAATGTGAAAAGAGAGAGAGGGTGATCGGGTGAGTGTTAGAGACGGTGGGTGACAGGAAAGTCAGTAGGTGACAGGGAGAGGGTGACAGGAGAGAGAGCGGACTGGTAAAGGGTAACGGCAGGGAGAGACAGTGGGAGAAGGGCAGAGAGTGAAGCTAGGGAGAGGCAGTGACCAGTGAGTGGAGGAAGGTGACAAGCAGAGGGTGAAAACAGAGGGTGACATTGAGAGGGTGAGAGTCACTGGGTAACAAGCGAGAGAGGTGATGGGGAAATGGTGAGAATCAGTTGCCAACAGTAAGAGTGTAACAGAAGAGAGGTGATGGAGTGAGGGTAATACCAGTGTCGGACTGGAGCATGAAGGGCCCACCGGGGGTATGCAGTGGTAGGGGCCCATGATTAGAGGTGTGGCCAGACTCCAAAGGGGGTGTGGCCAGCCACCACAGAGGTTTGGCTAACCATTATAGAGAACCTGGTCTGGACTCCTTGATAATATATATAGTAATTAATGCTAGTGCATGCATGGTAATGTGCCAGATTAATGACAGCAATGCACTGTAGAGAATACATTATAATCCTGTGTAGTATAAGGTAACATATGTATAATATATAATTCAAGTGCACAGTCTAGAACCTGATCCCTAGAGGAGGAGGGCCCCCCAGGCAGTGGGGCCTACCGGTGGTTTCCCCTGTACCCCTGTGGGCCAGTCCGAGCCTGGGTAATACCCCTTTTACAGCGCCAGCATATAACATGGATTATTGCACATGAAGGTGCATAACCCATGTTGCTGGCTGGTGTAAAAGGTTCGAGTTGGAATAATCCGGGTCGAGTGACCCGGTATTCCAACTCGGGTGGTTTGCAGGGTTGAACTCGTGTTCAACTCGGCAAACTTTGCAGTGTACAGTGAATGTGCGGGCGGCGCTTGGAGATCATGTGATCTCCAAGTGCCACCCCCGCCGCGTCACTGGCAATATGCCGGGTTGGTGAGTGCAGTGGGAAAGGGAGCTGACGCAGGGCGCAGCCGGGTAGCACCCGTGTCAGGCTCCCGGCTGCGACCCGCGCTGTTGGTCTAAAAGCGGTATAAGAGTCAGTGAGTGATAGGGAGAGGGTCTCAGGAGAGAGGTGACGGGCGGGGAGAGGCAGTGGGTGATAGCATAGGCAGTGGGAAACTGCATTCATTAAAAAACAAAAATAAGATTTTACTTACCGATAAATCTATTTCTCGGAGTCCGTAGTGGATGCTGGGGTTCCTGAAAGGACCATGGGGAATAGCGGCTCCGCAGGAGACAGGGCACAAAAAGTAAAGCTTTTCCAGATCAGGTGGTGTGCACTGGCTCCTCCCCCTATGACCCTCCTCCAGACTCCAGTTAGGTACTGTGCCCGGACGAGCGTACACAATAAGGGAGGATTTTGAATCCCGGGTAAGACTCATACCAGCCACACCAATCACACCGTACAACTTGTGATCTAAACCCAGTTAACAGTATGATAACAGCGGAGCCTCTGAAAGATGGCTTCCTTCAACAATAACCCGAATTAGTTAACAATAACTATGTACAATTATTGCAGATAATCCGCACTTGGGATGGGCGCCCAGCATCCACTACGGACTCCGAGAAATAGATTTATCGGTAAGTAAAATCTTATTTTCTCTATCGTCCTAGTGGATGCTGGGGTTCCTGAAAGGACCATGGGGATTATACCAAAGCTCCCAAACGGGCGGGAGAGTGCGGATGACTCTGTAGCACCGAATGAGAGAACTCCAGGTCCTCCTTAGCCAGAGTATCACATTTGTAAAATTTTACAAACGTGTTCTCCCCTGACCACGTAGCTGCTCGGCAAAGTTGTAATGCCGAGACCCCTCGGGCAGCCGCCCAAGATGAGCCCACCTTCCTTGTGGAGTGGGCCTTTACAGATTTAGGCTGTGGCAGGCCTGCCACAGAATGTGCAAGTTGGATTGTGCTACAGATCCAACGAGCAATCGTCTGCTTAGACGCAGGAGCACCCATCTTGTTGGGTGCATACAATATAAACAACGAGTCAGATTTTCTGACTCCAGCTGTCCTTGCAATATATATTTTTAATGCTCTGACAACGTCCAGTAACTTGGAGTCCTCCAAGTCACTTGTAGCCGCAGGCACTACAATAGGCTGGTTCAGATGAAATGCTGACACCACCTTAGGGAGAAAATGCGGACGAGTCCGCAGTTCTGCCCTGTCCGAATGGAAAATCAGATATGGGCTTTTGTAAGATAAAGCTGCCAGTTCTGACACTCTCCTGGCCGAAGCCAGGGCTAGAAGCATGGTCACTTTCCATGTGAGATATTTCAAATCCACCTTCTTTAGTGGTTCAAACCAATGAGATTTTAGAAAGTCCAAAACCACATTGAGATCCCACGGTGCCACTGGAGGCACCACAGGAGGCTGTATATGTAGCACTCCCTTAACAAAGGTCTGGACTTCAGGGACTGAAGCCAATTCTTTTTGAAAGAAAATCGACAGGGCCGAAATTTGAACCTTAATAGATCCCAATTTGAGACCCATAGACAATCCTGATTGCAGGAAATGTAGGAATCGACCCAGTTGAAATTCCTCCGTCGGAGCACTCCGATCTTCGCACCACGCAACATATTTTCGCCAAATTCGGTGATAATGTTGCACGGTTACTTCCTTCCTTGCTTTAATCAAAGTAGGAATGACTTCTTCCGGCATGCCTTTTTCCTTTAGGATCCGGCGTTCAACCGCCATGCCGTCAAACGCAGCCGCGGTAAGTCTTGAAACAGACAGGGACCCTGCTGAAGCAAGTCCCTCCTTAGAGGTAGAGGCCACGGATCTTCCGTGATCATCTCTTGAAGTTCCGGGTACCAAGTCCTTCTTGGCCAATCCGGAACCACTAGTATCGTCCTTACGCCTCTTTGCCGTATAATTCTCAATACTTTTGGTATGAGAGGCAGAGGAGGAAACACATACACCGACTGGTACACCCAAGGCGTTACCAGCGCGTCCACAGCTATTGCCTGCGGATCTCTTGACCTGGCGCAATACCTGTCCAGTTTTTTGTTGAGGCGAGACGCCATCATGTCCACCATTGGTCTTTCCCAACGGGTAACCAGCAAGTGGAAGACTTCTGGATGAAGTCCCCACTCTCCCGGGTGAAGATCGTGTCTGCTGAGGAAGTCTGCTTCCCAGTTGTCCACTCCCGGGATGAACACTGCTGACAGTGCTATCACATGATTCTCTGCCCAGCGAAGAATCCTTGCAGCTTCTGCCATTGCACTCCTGCTTCTTGTGCCGCCCTGTCTGTTCACATGGGCGACTGCCGTGATGTTGTCCGACTGGATCAACACCGGTTTTCCCTGAAGCAGAGGTTCTGCCTGGCTTAGAGCATTGTATATTGCTCTTAGTTCCAGAATGTTTATGTGAAGAGACGTTTCCTGGCTCGTCCATACTCCCTGGAAGTTTCTTCCTTGTGTGACTGCTCCCCAGCCTCTCAGGCTGGCGTCCGTGGTCACCAGGATCCAATCCTGTATGCCGAATCTGCGGCCCTCCAATAGATGAGCACTCTGCAACCACCACAGAAGAGACACCCTTGTCCTTGGAGACAGGGTTATCCGCAGGTGCATCTGAAGATGCGACCCTGACCATTTGTCCAACAGATCCCTTTGGAAAATTCTTGCGTGGAATCTGCCGAATGGAATTGCTTCGTAAGAAGCCACCATTTTTCCCAGGACTCTTGTGCATTGATGTACAGACACCTTTCCTGGTTTTAGGAGGTTCCTGACAAGCTCGGATAACTCCTTGGCTTTTTCCTCCGGGAGAAAAACCTTTTTCTGAACCGTGTCCAGAATCATCCCTAGGAACAGCAGACGAGTTGCCGGCATTAACTGGGATTTTGGAATATTCAGAATCCACCCGTGCTGTTTTAGCACTTCTTGCGACAGTGCTAATCCCATCTCTAGCTGTTCTCTGGACCTTGCCCTTATTAGGAGATCGTCCAAGTATGGGATAATTAATATGCCTTTTCTTCGAAGAAGAATCATCATCTCGGCCATTACCTTTGTAAAGACCCGAGGTGCCGTGGACAATCCGAACGGCAGCGTCTGAAACTGATAGTGACAGTTTTGTACAACGAACCTGAGGTACCCCTGGTGTGAGGGGTAAATTGGAACGTGGAGATACGCATCCTTGATGTCCAAGGATACCATAAAGTCCCCCTCTTCCAGGTTCGCTATCACTGCTCTGAGTGACTCCATCTTGAACTTGAACTTCTTTATGTACAGGTTCAAGGACTTCAGATTTAGAATAGGCCTTACCGAGCCATCCGGCTTCGGTACCACAAAAAGAGTGGAATAATACCCCTTCCCTTGTTGTAGAAGAGGTACCTTGACTATCACCTGCTGAGAGTACAGCTTGTGAATGGCTTCCAAAACCGTCTCCCTTTCGGAGGGGGACGTTGGTAAAGCAGACTTCAGGAAACGGCGAGGTGGATCTGTCTCTAATTCCAACCTGTACCCCTGAGATATTATCTGCAGGATCCAGGGATCTACCTGCGAGTGAGCCTACTGCGCGCTGTAATTTTTGAGACGACCACCCACCGTCCCCGAGTCCGCTTGAGAAGCCCCAGCGTCATGCTGAGGCTTTTGTAGAAGCCGGGGAAGGCTTCTGTTCCTGGGAAGGAGCTGCCTGTTGCTGTCTCTTCCCTCGACCTCTGCCTCGTGGCAGATATGAATAGCCCTTTGCTCTCTTATTTTTAAAGGAACGAAAGGGCTGCGGTTGAAAAGTCGGTGCCTTTTTCTGTTGGGGAGTGACTTGAGGTAGAAAGGTGGATTTCCCGGCTGTAGCCGTGGCCACCAAATCTGATAGACCGACTCCAAATAACTCCTCCCCTTTATACGGCAAAACTTCCATATGTCGTTTTGAATCCGCATCGCCTGTCCACTGTCGCGTCCATAAAGCTCTTCTGGCCGAAATGGACATAGCACTTACCCGTGATGCCAGTGTGCAGATATCCCTCTGTGCATCACGCATATAAAGAAATGCATCCTTTATTTGTTCTAACGACAGTAAAATATTGTCCCTGTCCAGGGTATCAATATTTTCAATCAGGGACTCTGACCAAACTACCCCAGCACTGCACATCCAGGCAGTCGCTATAGCTGGTCGTAGTATAACACCTGCATGTGTGTATATACTTTTTGGGATATTTTCCATCCTCCTATCTGATGGATCTTTAAGTGCGGCCGTCTCAGGAGAGGGTAACGCCACTTGTTTAGATAAGCGTGTTAGCGCCTTGTCCACCCTAGGAGGTGTTTCCCAGCGCTCCCTAACCTCTGGCGGGAAAGGGTATAATGCCAATAATTTCTTTGAAATTATCAGCTTTTTATCAGGGGCAACCCACGCTTCATTACACACGTCATTTAATTCTTCTGATTCAGGAAAAACTATAGGTAGTTTTTTCACACCCCACATAATACCCTGTTTAGTGGTACCTGTAGTATCAGCTAAATGTAACGCCTCCTTCATTGCCAAAATCATATAACGTGTGGCCCTACTGGAAAATACGGTTGATTCGTCACCGTCACCACTGGAGTCAGTGCCTGTGTCTGGGTCTGTGTCGACCGACTGAGGCAAAGGGCGTTTCACAGCCCCTGACGGTGTTTGAGTCGCCTGGACAGGCACTAATTGATTGTCCGGCCGTCTCATGTCGTCAAACGACTGCTTTAGCGTGTTGACACTATCCCGTAGTTCCATAAATAAAGGCATCCATTCTGGTGTCGACTCCCTAGGGGGTGACATCCTCATATTTGGCAATTGCTCCGCCTCCACACCAATATCGTCCTCATACATGTCGACACACACGTACCGACACACAGCAGACACACAGGGAATGCTCCTAACGAAGACAGGACCCACTAGCCCTTTGGGGAGACAGAGGGAGAGTTTGCCAGCACACACCAAAAGCGCTATATATAACAGGGATAGCCTTATAATAAGTGCTCCCTTATAGCTGCTTTATATATATCAAAATATCGCCATAAATTTGCCCCCCCTCTCTGTTTTACCCTGTTTCTGTAGTGCAGTGCAGGGGAGAGACCTGGGAGCCGTCCTGACCAGCGGAGCTGTGAGAGGAAATGGCGCCGTGTGCTGAGGAGATAGGCCCCGCCCCTTTTCCGGCGGGCTAGTCTCCCGCTATTTAGTGAATCCAGGCAGGGGTTAAATATCTCCATATAGCCTCTGGGGGCTATATGTGAGGTATTTTTAGCCTTTATATAGGTTACATTTGCCTCCCAGGGCGCCCCCCCCCAGCGCCCTGCACCCTCAGTGACTGCGTGTGAAGTGTGCTGAGAGGAAAATGGCGCACAGCTGCAGTGCTGTGCGCTACCTTTAGAAGACTGCAGGAGTCTTCAGCCGCCGATTCTGGACCTCTTCTGACTTCAGCATCTGCAAGGGGGCCGGCGGCGCGGCTCCGGTGACCATCCAGGCTGTACCTGTGATCGTCCCTCTGGAGCTGATGTCCAGTAGCCAAGAAGCCAATCCATCCTGCACGCAGGTGAGTTCACTTCTTCTCCCCTCAGTCCCTCGTTGCAGTGATCCTGTTGCCAGCAGGACTCACTGTAAAATAAAAAACCTAAGCTAAACTTTTTCTAAGCAGCTCTTTAGGAGAGCCACCTAGATTGCACCCTTCTCGGCCGGGCACAAAAATCTAACTGGAGTCTGGAGGAGGGTCATAGGGGGAGGAGCCAGTGCACACCACCTGATCTGGAAAAGCTTTACTTTTTGTGCCCTGTCTCCTGCGGAGCCGCTATTCCCCATGGTCCTTTCAGGAACCCCAGCATCCACTAGGACGATAGAGAAAACACATTAATATGCCACTCCCCCATACAAATTTTTAATATACCGTCCCCCCTCCCCTGCACACATTAATATACCACCACCCCCTCCCCTGCATACATTAATATACCACCCCTCCCCTGCACACATTAATATACCACCCCCCCTCCCCTGCACACATTAATATACCCCCCTGCACACACTAATATACCCCCCTCCCCTGCACACATTAATATACCCCCCTCCGCTGCACACACTAATATACCACCCCCCCTTCCCTGCACACATTAATATACCCCCCTCCGCTGCACACATTAATATACCCCCCTCCGCTGCACACACTAATATACCCCCCTCCCCTGCACACATTAATATACTACCACCCCCCTCCCCTGCACACATTAATATACCACCCCCCCTCCCCTGCACACACTAATATACCCCCCTGCACACACTAATATACCCCCCTCCCCTGCACACATTAATATACACCCCCTCCCCTGCACACATTAATATACTCCCCCCCCTCCCCTGCACACACTAATATACCCCCCTGCACACACTAATATACACCCCCTCCCCTGCACACATTAATATACTACCACCCCCTCCCCTGCACACATTAATATACCACCCCCCCTCCCCTGCACACACTAATATACCCCCTGCACACACTAATATACCCCCCCTCCCCTGCACACATTAATATACCCCCCCTCCCCTGCACACATTAATATACCCCCCCTCCCCTGCACACACTAATATACCCCCCTGCACACACTAATATACCACCCCCCTCCCCTGAACACATTAATATACCACCCCCCCCTCACCTGCACATATTAATATAACCCCCCTCCCCTGCACACACTAATATACAACCCCCCTGCACACATTAATATACCACCCCCCCTCCCCAGCACACAGTAATATACCCCCCCTGCACACACTAATATACCAACCCCCCTCCCCTGCACACATTAATATACCACCCCCCTCCCCTGCACACACTAATATACAACCCCCCCTGCACACATTAATATACCACCCCCCCTCCTCTGCACACACTAATATACCACCCCCCTCCCCTGCACACACTAATATACAACCCCCCCTCCCCTGCACACACTAATATACAACCCCCCCTCCCCTGCACACAGTAAAATTACCACTTTCCCTCATCAGCAGCAGAATGTACCTGAGTCTGTGCTCCCCCGTATGGTATGGCTTTCTGATAGACCTGCTGGGCTGCTGCTCCTCACGTCTGAAGGCTCCTCTCTAGTCTAATGCATTGCACAGTCACATGTGCACCAAGTGACTTCCTGTTCCTGTCCATGCAGGAAGCAAACTCAGCAGAGCGTCGGGAGGTAATTGCTCGGCTTCTGTATGAGCACACTGCAGCATGTGGCTGCAAAGGGAAAATAAAAGTGCACTGGCCCCGGGGGTGGGTGGTAAGGGTGCAGGCAACATGCCTGAGTCCTCAAGTGAATATGTGAGGTGCTATCACGGAGGTGGGGGGCGACAGATTTGTAGAGACAGCATTTACTCATCAGTGTGTTCTGCCGCCCTCCAGTGGCCGGTGCTCATAGGCAGCTGCCTAAAGCTGCCTAGTGATAGCGCCGGCCCTGCAGAGAACGTAGATATTTTCAGCACACTGAGCACAGATATTTGCAAGCACACTGAGCACAGATATTTGCAGCACACTGAGCACAGATATTTGCAGCACACTGAACACAACTGAGAGAACGCTGCACACGTCCTCTCCCTATCATCTCCAATGCACGAGTGAAAATGACGGCGAAGCACGGCTCCTTATATAGAATACGAATCTCGCGAGAATCCGACAGCGGGATGATGACGTTCGGGCGCGCTCGGGTTAACCGAGCAAGGCGGGAAGATTCGAGTCCGCCTCGGAACCGTGTAAAATGGGTGAAGTTCTGGGGGTTCGGATCTCAACTAACCGAACCCGCTCATCTCTAGTCCTAATGCCCAGCAGCTTTTGGTTATCAGTTTGGCTATCAGCTTTTGGCTATAGACAGACTGCTGCACTGGCAGGGTGACTACGTGTCACATGTCACAGAACCCCAGGCAATAGCCTTGCTGGCCCTCCCCTGTAGAACAAATTAGTTAAACTGGGGAGACAGATCTGAGCTCTACTAAGCGTCACAGAGAAGGTATTCAAGTAGTTGCCAAGACAAACAGAATCAGACTGATTAAAAAGTGTAATTTTATGCAATTTTGCTGCTGCAAAATTCAAAGTGATGATTTTATTGCAAAAAAAAAAACGTTTATTTTGCCAATAAAAAAACTCACCTCTTTAAATCCCACAGCAATATGACAGAAACATTGCATTAGCAAACTTGAACCCTTTTACTCCCCCCCCCCTCTATCTCAATGTTTCTCACTCTTTCTCTTTCTTTGTCCACCCACCTCTATCTCTCTCATTATATATCCTCATCAACACACTGAAAAGAATGAACTGAATCTTAAAATGTAAAGAGTTGCAGCAACCGTAAATACATGACTATATGAGATTATATAGAACTTTATATACAGTATCTTTGCCACCAATTTTAATGAAAATGTTGGACATGAAACTAAAGTTGGTCACAGATTGCTGTTTGGCAAACTTTAAAATGGTTTCCTTTTTCTCTGTAATCTTCCTTATCATGACATAAATGCACAAGGAAGATTTATATGTTAATGTGTTCTCGAACAAGTAAAGATAATCTTTTTAATTAAAATGTCAGTTTTTCTTAAAGCTGTTAATGCTGGCAGGCATCACTGCTCATAGTGTAATGCATTAAACTTAGTGTTAGAATTAGCTAAATATCTCCTAACTTTATTCCGTGTTTAACACATAGATATTATTGGCTTTATATTCAAATACTTAAATGTCTTTTATTTCACTAAAAATGAAGTTAAACAACACTTTATCACCATCCGCATACAAGGGTGCGGAGGTGAGGTGATAACCTTCGAACCAATCCACAATGCGATTATTGATGACATCGCATGGATATATCAATAATCGCATGCAGGGACAGAGCTTGTGAGAAAGCTCTGTCCCTGTGATGCCATTCCACAGATGACATATCAGGGTATTTTTCGTGAAAAATACCCCAAGTATGTCCTGCACATGCGCTTCTGAGATTGCCGCCGCTACCACCCTGGCATGGCACCCCCCGGCCCTTCTGGTGCTGTAAAGTGAGCTGCCGCTTTGCAGCATCACTTTAATGTACTGGAGGTCCCAGTAGCAGCAAGGAGCCCCGATGACCGGGAACCCACATTGGAGCCCTGAGCACAGGTCCCTGGGTAGGTGAGTATGATTTTATTTTATTTTTTACTTTAAAAAATATATATATTTCACAGTGATGATCAGCCTGTGTGTCCATTGGACACACATGGCTAATCACACTGCCCCTCCCTGCGCAGCTTTCTCTGCATAGGGGCAGAAAAAGCTGTGCAGAAGTACAGGATCCACAGTGAGCCCTGTCATTTCACCAGCCAAAGCTAATGTAATTATCATAAGGCTCACTGCGGTAATTTTTTTTTTTTTTTTTTATTTGGTCAGATCTTGGGTACTAAAAAAAATGAGAATTAAACGGTTTGGAGCAATTTTTCACAAAAACTGCTCCAAAAGCACTTTAATACATTCAGTTGAATCTAAAATAATCTTAGTAAAAAATGTTTGTAAATATGGCCCTTAATATTTATAGTACAGCAAAAAAGGGATAATGGTTCTACTGTTGTTTGAGGCAAATATTTTTTTTTTATCTTGACATGTTGCTATCAATGAACAATTAATTGTATGTTGACCTTACCACCACCTGTGATCTGGACCCTCCCTCAACCAAGCTTCTAATAGGTTATATGGATATAACTGGTCCTGTCTTCGCAAAAATTGTACAATGCTCTTTGCAGAAAGGCATTTTTACTGGACCCCTAAAGGAAGCAATTGTTAGACCTCTTCTTAAAAAACCTAATTTAGACCCCGACTGCATGACCAATACAGACTGGTATCAAACCTTCCTTTTCTAGGAAAGGTTATTGAGAAAGTGGTTGCAAATCAACTGGAAACCCGCCTGAAAACCCATAATATTTATGATCCATTCCAATCAGGATTCAGGAGAAGACATAGCACTGAAACAGCCCTGGTGTGTGTGTGTTAAATGATCTTCTGATGGCAAGAGACAGAGGTGACTGTTCAATATTAATCCTTCTGGATCTCTCTGCAGCATTTGATAATGTGGACCATGGGCTTCTGATTGAGTGACTGCTTTTTGTGGACTGGATGGCACAGTAGTCCTAAGCTGGTTCAAATAATTTCTCACAGGCAGGTCACAGAGAGTATCGTCTGGAGTATACTCATCACCATCAGTGCCATTGCCATGTGGTGTCCCACAAGGTTCTATACTATCCCCCATGCTTTTTGCAGTATACATGCTCCCGCTGGGTGAAATAATCAGGCGCCATGGCCTGGTCTACCACTGCTATGCAGATGATACACAACTGTACTTGTCCTTTGCTCCGGGCACTGAAAACACAATAGCAACCCTAAATGGTTGTCTAGTTGAGCTCCAGGAGTGGATGAGTGCCAGTTGGCTGTGACTGAACTCAGATAAAACAGAGGTCCTTATGAGAGGACTGCAACATCAAAGGACAAGACTGCAGCATAGCCAACCAACTGGACTTACACTCGGGGATTCAGAATTACAAACCACTGATCATGTGCAGAATCTTGGCGTTGTCCTGGATGGTGGCTTGACACATAAACATCAGATATCAGCCACAATAAAATCCTCATTCTTTCACCTGAGGAACATAACCAGAATCAATCACTTTATTCCCTCAGTTGATCTGCCAAAAGTCATACATGCATTTGTATCATCTCGATTAGACTACTGTAATGCCCTCTACCTTGGTCTCCCAGCAATAGAATTGCACCGCTTATAGCTGGTGCAAAACACAGCTGCCAGGCTGTTAACCAACCAGCCCCGCTCTAGCCACATAACACCCATCCTCTACTCCCTTCACTGGCTGCCTGTAAGATGGGGAATCATCTTCAAGATTGGCTTACCGAGTTTCAAAGCACTACATGACCAGGGCCCAAGGTACCTGAAGCAGCTTCTGATCCCATACTGCCCCACTCCATTACTGCGATCTATAGATGAAGGACTTTTATCAGTACCTAGAATCTCCTGTAATTCATCTGGGGGCTGAGCTTTTAGTCATGCGGCTCCGACTCTATGGAACACACTTCCCCACACATTGCGAGAGGCCCCAACTATAGAATCCTTCAAAAGTAGACTCAAGACTTTCCTGTTTACGCAAGCATTTACATAATGTCCCTTTAGTATCTCCATGCTGCTGTATTTTATGAAAAGCTGTTCTATACTTCATTATCTTCTGTACTATATTATGCTATGTATCTGTTAAGCGGGTGTAGATCATTAGATCGACAGTGTCTAGGTCGACAATGTTTAGGCTGACCACTATAGGCCGACAGTCACTAGGTCGACAGGGTTTGAAGGTCGACAGGGTTTCTAGGTCGACAGGTCAAAAGGTCGACATGCGTTTTTCATGTTTTTTGGTGTCGTTTTCTCTGTACAGTGACCGGGAAGCCCAATTAGTGCACCGTGTCCCCTCGCATGGCTCCCTTCACTCGCCATGCTTTGGGCAAGGTGCCTTGCTCCACTACCGCTGTGCTCGGCACAGGTTACTTTTCCCAATCGTAGTCCGTGTGGATCGTTAAGTGTGAAAAAGTTCAAAAAAAGAAAAAAATGTGAAAAACTCATGTCGACCTTTTGACCTGTCGACCTAGAACGTGTCAACCTAGAAACCCTGTCGACCTTGAAAACATGTCGACCTAGTGACTGTCGACCTATAGTTGTCGACCTAAACATTGTCGACCTAGGCACTGTCGATCTTCAGCCTGGATCCCCTGTTAAGCACCTTGCGTCCTATTGGAGAAAGAGCACTATATAAATAACATTATTATTATTATTATTATTATTATTATTATTATTATCATACAGTACTTCGTTAATTGATCCATTAGTATAAAGTACAGTATGTGGATATTATGGATTGCTAACATCACCTAAAATTGTTCCCCCAACTAGAGAAGTTCTCTTTTGAGGAACTTTGTTCAAATAGATTGTAAAGGTTATTGTAATAAAAAATACCCTACTCAATATAGCTTATTTAGCTTGCTAGATACTCACTCTTTTAGTCTATCTAATATTTCCCCATTGTCAAATTGTTCTGCTTTATAAGTAACTAGTAAATACACAGCACCAGCCACTACCTCCTCATTTCTCCAACATCATGCAGTTTCCCCAGAACATATATCTCTCTGCACCAGGTATTTCAAAGCTCTGTGGAGGAATGATTCAGACTGAAAGGCAGACCTTATGGACTATTTATAGCTTTTCGAAACACAAAACAGAATAAATTGATAGTCGAGCAGATTTCAGAAACACTCTACTAAAGAGTCTTGCAAAATAAGCATCTAGATTCTAGAAAGATAGTTTATCAATAAAAAATGTACTTCTGTTCAAGTGAGAACAATAGTACAAAAATACAGAATATGGCTTTATATTTTAGCACTGAATTCTACCATTTGTTCTGTCCTGATCCATGGCTCTTGCTGTACTGATACAATATTGAATCTAATGGCTACTACCAACGTGATACTCATATGGGGTGTCATAAAATATGATTTTGTACCTAAAATGCCTAATTTCTAAAGACTTACCTATTATTAACATAAATTTTTTCAGTGTCAGTGCAGTATATCGTGCAGTGCATTATATCTTAAAATAAACGTATAAAACAGGAGTGGGTACTTTCAGATGACAGCAAGGTAAGATGGCCCTTGATAAGGGGTGTGGTATGAGGTGCCGGCACAGTGGCGCACTACGTGCACCACACTATCTATTCTCCCTGCAGGGGGGTTGTGGACCCCCAAGAGGGAGAAAAGGTGTCGGTATGCTGGTTGTCGGGATTCTGGCGCTGGTATACTGTGCGCCGGGATCCCAACAACCGGTATATTGAATACCACCCCTTGATAAGAAGTGTCAAATCTAATAGCTATTTGATACATGCAAATGGTCCATGTTTTACAACTGCTCATGCTCTTAAGTCACTAAGTAGTCACACAATGCATGCGTCCCACAGTGTGTACACATATAACCATATATGTAAGCTTGAAAAAAGCACAAGAAAGTATGCTGAAATGGTGCCGTAAAAGCTACGGTCTAAGGAGCATTAATAATTCAGGAGTGCCGCCGTTTGGGAGATTTTTATATATCTATATATATCTATATATCTATATCTATATCTATATCTATATCTATCTATCTATCTATCTATCTATCTATATATATATATATATATATATATATATAACAGATATAACCAAATAGTGAATTATAATAACCTTTTTTTGATACCGTAACCAAAGTAGTTAAAATGAGTAGCATAGATATGCCAGATGACCCCACATTACAACTAGTGATGTGCACTAGACATTTTTTGGGTTTTGTGTTTTGGTTTTGGATTCGGTTCCACGGCCGTGTTTTGGATTCGGACGTGTTTTGGCAAAACCTCCCTTAAAATATTTTGTCGGATTCGGGTGGTTTTTTTAAAAAAAACCCCTCAAAAACAGCTTAAATCATAGAATTTGGGGGTAATTTTGATCCCATAGTATTATCAACCTCAATAACCATAATTTCCACTCATTTCCAGTCTATTCTGAACACCTCACAATATTATTTTTAGTCCTAAAATTTGCACAAAGGTCGCTGGATGACTAAGCAAAGCGACCCAAGTGGCCGGCACAAACACCTGGCCCATCTAGGAGTGGCACTGTAGTGTCAGACAGGATGGCACTTAAAAAAAATTGGCCCCAAACATCACATGATGCAAAGATAAATAATAAAAAAAGAGGTGCAAGATGGAATTGTCCTTGGGCCCTCCCACCTACCCTTATGTTGTATAAACAGGATATGCACACTTTAACAAACCCATCATTTCAGCGACAGGGTCTGCAACACGATTGTGGCTGAAATGACTGGTTGGTTTGGGCCCCCAACAAAAAAAAAGCAATCAATCTCTCCTTGCACAAACTGGCTCTACAGAGGCAAGATGTCCACCTCCTCCTCATCGTCCGATTCCTCACCCCTTTCACTGTGTACATCCCCATCCTCACAGATTATTAATTCGTCCCCACTGGAATCCACCATCTCAGGTCCCTGTGTACTTTCTGGAGGCAATTGCTGGTAAATGTCTACACAGAGGAATTGATTATAATTCATTTTGCTGAACATCATCTTCTCCACATTTTCTGGAAGTGACCTCCTATGCCGATCACTGACAAGGTTACCGGCTGCACTAAACACTCTTTCGGAGTACACACTGGAGGGGGGGCAACTTAGGTAAAATAAAGCCAGTTTGTGCAAGGGCCTCCAAATTGCCTCTTTTTCCTGCCAGTATACGTACAGACTGTCTGACATGTCTACAGTGATGCTGTCACTCGTATAATCCTCCACCATTCTTTCAATGGTGACAGAATCATATGTAGTGACAGTAGACGACATGTCAGTAATCGTTGGCAGGTCCTTCAGTCCGGACCAGATGTCAGCTATCGCTCCTGACTGCCCTGCATCACCGCCAGTGGGTGGTTTTGGAAATTTTATCCTTTTCCTGGCAGCTCCAGTGGAGGGAGAAAATGAAGCAGCCACCTCTTCCCATCCAGTGTTGGGAAGGTCAGGCATTGCAACCGACACAATTGGACTCTCCTTGGGGATTTGTGATTTAGATTAATGCACAGTTCTTTGCTGTGCTTTTGCCAGCTTAACTTTTTTCATTTTTCTAGTGGGAGGATGAGTGCTTCCATCCTCATGTGAAGCTGACCCACTAGTCATGAGGAACATAGGAGAGGGCCTTAGCCGTTCCTTGCCACTCCGTGTCATAAATGGCATATTGGCAAGTTTACACTTCTCCTCAAATGCTTTTAAGTTAGATTTTTGGGTCATTTTACTGAACTTTTGTTTTTTGGATTTTACATGCTCTCTACTATGATATTGGGCATCGGCCTTGGCAGACAACATTGATGGCATTTCATCGTCTCCGCCATGACTAGTGGCAGCAGCTTCAGCACTTGGAGGAAGTGGATCTTGATTTTTCCCTATTTTACCCTCCACATTTTTGTTCTCCATTTTTTAATGTGTGGAATTATATGCCAGTAATATATCTGGAATTAGACGGCAGTAATGTCTGGAATTAGATACCACTAGATAGATACCAGATACCACTGTGACTGGAATGATGATGACCTATGCACAGTGACAGGACACTACCACAGCACCCTACAGCAGCAAGATGCAGCACAAGACACTGGACTTTTAGTCACCACAATGCAGCACTGACACTGAGCACAGATATTAAGCACTGTTCAGGATACTAGAAGTGACACTGAGCTGCCAGATACAGCAATGGACTACTGTACTGTACTACTATATACTGGTGGTCACCGCAATGCAGCACTGTACTAATATATACTGGTCACCACAATGCAGCACAGATATTAAGCACTGATCAGGATACTAGAACTGAGTCTGACACGGAGCTGCAAGATACAGCAATGGACTACTGTACTGTACTACTATATACTGGTGGTCACCACAATGCAGCACTGTACTACTATATACTGGTCACCACAATGCAGCACAGATATTGAGCACTGATCAGGATACTAGAACTGAGTCTGACACGGAGCTGCATGATACAGCAATGGACTACTGTACTGTACTACTATATACTGGTGGTCACCACAATGCAGCACTGTACTACTATATACTGGTCACCACAATGCAGCACAGATATTGAGCACTGATCAGGATACTAGAACTGAGTCTGACACGGAGCTGCAAGATACAGCAATGGCCTACTGTATTGTACTACTATATAGTACTGGTGGTCACCACAATGCAGCACACTAAGCACAGATATTGAGCTTTTCAGGCAGAGAACGTAGCCACATCCTCTATGCTCAATCGACAATGCACAAGTGAAAATGGCGGCGACGTGCGGATCTTTATATGGAATCCGAATGTCGCGAGAATCCGACAGTGGGATGATGATGTTTTCCCCTGTTCGGGTTTTGCGTGTTAGGCGGGAAGAACCGATGCTGCCTCATACCCGTATAAACCAGGTGAAGTTCGGGGGGGGGGGGGGTGTCAGATCTCGACGAACCGAACACGCTCATCTCTAATTCCAACCTAAAAAAGCCGGCCCAAAAACAAGCCATAGGATCTGGCTGAACTCAAACCAACTTAGGCAACAAGTTTTTATAGAAGTCACCACTAAAGCCATCTGGCCCAGGTGCCTTGTCTGTCTTAAGTTGTTCCTCCACCATTTGAACCTCCTCAAAAGTGATCGGAGCCACAAGGTATTGTGCCATCTCAGAGGTACAGTAATAGTAGTATAGTTTAGTGAATCCCAAAAATCAGAAGAGAGGTTGGGGTCTATTAAAATAGAAGAATGAGAACATGGAGATCCTGAGTACAAATCAGAATAAAAGGATCTCATTACTTCAGCTATTTCTGAAGTAGACGAAGTTAAAGATCCCTGAGGGGTTTTCAGGGACTGAGTTACCATCGGTGATCGTGAGCCATTGAGAAGATAAGTAAAGAGTTTTCTTGTTCTGTTTCCAAACTTGTGAAATCTATTCTTAACCAAGAAAAGGTAGTGATCACCCATACCTTGCATAAATTCATCAAAATGGGTCTCTTCACAGTGAGATAGGAGTCCCCAGAAGCCAAATTCGGATTGTATTTATATTTCTGGAAGGCAGTAGTTAAGGATGTTTGGAGAGCTAAATATTGGCCTGCTTACTTGTGTTAGTAGCAGAGACAAATTAAATAATATCTCTTCTAAGAACTAATTTAACTGTCATCCAGAACAGTAAGTGATCAGACTCAAGGGGAACACGGATGTTACTCCTAAAATCTTCCTATGCAGCTTCTAACCTATCCTGAAATTTGAGATATTTATATAGGTGAGAAGGAAATATCCATAATCGAGGATTTCCTGATT
The DNA here is from genome assembly GCF_028390025.1 of Pseudophryne corroboree. Classification (NCBI taxonomy): domain Eukaryota; kingdom Metazoa; phylum Chordata; class Amphibia; order Anura; family Myobatrachidae; genus Pseudophryne; species Pseudophryne corroboree. The sequence goes on from NC_086450.1 coordinate 309,826,596, forward strand.
CATCTGGTGTATGTATGGTTGTCTTGACCATGGCATGGTCAGATAGGGGGATGGCTTCAATCTGTGAGGCAAGGATGATAGTAATAGAACCTGTGAGGCTAAAATCTAATCAATCCTAGACAACGTGTGATGAGCTGATTATTAACTGGTATATTCCCTATCAGTAGGATGTAATGCTCTCCATGTTTCAACTGCTTGAAGATTTTGTGTTAAAAGTAGAGATGAGCGGATTCGGATCCTCGTAATCCTAACCCCCCCGAACTTCACCCATTTTACATGGGTCCGAGGCAGACTCGGATTCTCCCGCCTTGCTCGGACAATCCGAGCGCGCCCGAACGTCATCATCCCGCGGTCGGATTCTCGCGAGATTTGTATTCTATATAAGGAGCCGCACGCCGCTGCCATTTTCACTCGTGCATTGGAGATGATAGGGAGAGGACGTGTGCAGCGTTCTCTCAGTTGTGTTCAGTGTGCTGCAAATATCTGTGCTCAGTGTGCTGCAAATATCTGTGCTCAGTGTGCTGCAAATATCTGTGCTCGGTGTGCTGAAAATATCTACGTTCTCTGCCTGAAAAACGCTCCATATCTGTGCTCAGTGTGCTGCAAATATCTGTGCTCATTGTGCTTTATTGTGGGGACTGGGGACCACCAGTATTATATAGTAGGAGGACAGTGCAGAGTTTTGCTGACAAGTGACCACCAGTATTATACGTTCTCTGCCTGAAAAATGCTCCATATATGTGCTGTATTGTAGTATATAGTAGGAGGACAGTGCAGAATTTTGCTGACCAGTGACCACCAGTATTATATCAGTACGGTACAGTAGTCCACTGCTCTACCTACCTCTGTGTCGTCAAGTATACTATCCATCCATACCTGTGGTGCATTTTACTTGTTGTGTGCAGTAGTAGGAGGACAGTGCATAATTTTGCTGACCACCAGTATATAATATATAGCAGTACGGTACAGTAGTCCACTGCTCTACCTACCTCTGTGTCGTCAAGTATACTTTCCATCCATACCTGTGGTGCATTTTAGTTGTTGTGCGCAGTAGTAGGAGGACAGTGCATAATTTTTCTGACCACCAGTATATAATATATAGCAGTACGGTACAGTAGTCCACTGCTCTACCTACTTCTGTGTCATCAAGTATACTATCCATCCATAGCTGTGGTGCATTTTAGTTGTTGTGCACAGTAGTATCAGGACAGTGCATCATTTTGCTGACCACCAGTATATAATATATAGCAGTACGGTACAGTAGTCCACTGCTCTACCTACCTCTGTGTCGTCAAGTATACTCTCCATCCATACCTGTGGTGCATTTTAGTTGTTGTGTGCAGTAGTAGGAGGACAGTGCATAATTTTGCTGACCACCAGTATATAATATATAGTAGTACGGTACAGTAGTCCACTGCTCTACCTACCTCTGTGTCGTCAAGTATACTATCCATCCATACCTGTGGTGCATTTTAGTTGTTGTGCGCAGTAGTAGGAGGACAGTGCATAAGTTTGCTGACCACCAGTATATAATATATAGCAGTACGGTACAGTAGGCCACTGCTCTACCTACCTCTATGTCGTCAAGTATACTATCCATCCATACCTGTGGTGCATTTTAGTTGTTGTGCGCAGTAGTAGGAGGACAGTGCATAATTTTGCTGACCACCAGTATATAATATATAGCAGTACGGTACAGTAGGTCATTGCTATTGATATATTACTGGCATATAATTCCACACATTAAAAAATGGAGAACAAAAATGTGGAGGGTAAAATAGGGAAAGATCAAGATCCACTTCCACCTCGTGCTGAAGCTGCTGCCACTTGTCATGGCCGAGATGATGAAATGCCATCAACGTCGTCTGCCAAGGCCGATGCCCAATGTCATAGTAGAGAGCATGAAAAATCCAAAAAACAAAAGTTCAGTAAAATGACCCAAAAATCTAAATTAAAAGCGTCTGAGGAGAAGCGTAAACTTTCCAATATGCCATTTATGACATGGAGTGGCAAGGAACGGCTGAGGCCCTCTCCTATGTTCCTCATGACTAGTGGGTCAGCTTCACATGAGGATGGAAGCACTCATCCTCCCACTAGAAAAATGAAAAGACTTAAGCTGGCAAAAGCACAGCAAAGAACTGTGCGTTCTTCTAAATCACAAATCCCCAAGGAGAGTCCAATTGTGTTGGTTGCGATGCCTGACCTGCCCAACACTGGACGGGAAGAGGTGGCGCCTTCCACCATTTGCACACCCCCTGCAAGTGCTGGAAGGAGCACCCACAGTCCGGTTCCTGATAGTCAAATTGAAGATGTCACTGTTGAAGTACACCAGGATGAGGATTTGGGTGTTGCTAGCGCTGAGGAGGAAATTGACAAGGAGGATTCTGATGGTGAGGTGGTTTGTTTAAGTCAGGCACCCGGGGAGACACCTGTTGTCCGTGGGACGAATATGGCCATTGACATGCCTGGTCAAATTACAAAAAAAATCACCTCGTCGGTGTGGAATTATTTTAACACAAATGCGTACATTTGTCAAGCCGTGTGTTGCCTTTGTCAAGCTGTAATAAGTAGGGGTAAGGACGTTAACCACCTAGGAACATCCTCCCTTATACGTCACCTGGAGCGCATTCATTAGAAGTCATTGACAAGTTCAAAAACTTTGGGTCACAGCAGAAGCAGTCCACTGACAACTAAATCCCTTCCTCTTGTAACCAAGCTCCTGCAAACCACACCACCAACTCCCTCAGTGTCAATTTCCTCCTTAGACAGTAACGCCAATAGTCCTGCAGGCCATGTCACTGTCAAGTCTGACGAGTCCTCTCCTGCCTGGGATTCCTCCGATGCATCCTTGAGTGTAACGCCTACTGCTGCTGGAGCTGCTGTTGTTGCTGCTTGGAGTCAATCGTCATCCCAGAGGGGATGTCGGAAGACCACTTGTACTACTTCCAGTAAGCAATTGACTGTCCAACAGTCCTTTGCGAGGAAGATGAAATATCACAGCAGTCATCCTGCTGCAAAGCGGATAACTCAGGCCTTGGCAGCCTGGGCGGTGGTAAAAACGTGTTTCCGGTATCCACCGTTAATTCCCAGGAAACTAGAGATGTGCTTGAGGTACTGTGTCCCCTGTACCAAATACCATCTATATTCCACTTCTCTAGGCAGGTGATACCGAGAAAGTACACAGACCTCAGAAAAAGAGTCACCAGTGTCCTAAAAAATGCAGTTGTACCCAATGTCCACTTAACCACGGACATGTGGACAAGTGGAGCAGGGCAGACTCAGGACTATATGACTGTGACAGCCCACTGGGTAGATGTATTGCCTCCCGCAGCAAGAACAGCAGCGTCGGCACCAGTAGCAGCATCTCACAAACGCCAACTCTTTCCTAGGCAGGCTACGCTTTGTATCATTGCTTTCCTTAAGAGGCACACAGCTGACAACCTCTTACGGAAACTGAGGAACATCATCGCAGAATGGCTTACCCCAATTGGACTCTCCTGGGGATTTGTGACATCGGACAACGCCAGCAATATTGTGCGTGCATTACATGTGGGCAAATTTCAGCACGTCCCATGTTTTGCACATACATTTAATTTGGTGGTGCAGAATTATTTAAACAACGACAGGGGCGTGCAAGAGATGCTGTCGATGGCCCGAAGAATTGCGGGCCACTTTCGGCATTCAGCCACCGCGTGCCGAAGACTGGAGCACCAGCAAACACTCCTGAACCTGCCTCGCCATCATCTGAAGCAAGAGGTGGTAACAAGGTGGAATTCAACTCTCTATATATGCTTCAGAGGATGGAGGAGCAGCAAAAGGCCATTCAAGCCTATACAGCTATCTACGATATAGGCAAAGGAGGGGGAATGCACCTGACTCAAGCGCAGTGGAGAATGATTTCAGCGTTGTGCAAGGTTCTGCAACCCTTTGAATTTGCCACACGTGAAGTCAGTTCAGAGACTGCCAGCCTGAGTCAGGTCATTCCCCTCATCAGCCTTTTGCAGAAGAAGCTGGAGACATTGAAGGAGGAGCTAAAACAGAGCGATTCCGCTAGGCATGTGGGACTTGTGGATGGGGCCCTTAATTCGCTTAACCAGGATTCACGGGTGGTCAATCTGTTGAAATCAGAGCACTACATTTTGGCCACCGTGCTCGATCCTAGATTTAAAACCTACGTTGGATCTCTTTCCGGCAGACACAAGTCTGCAGAGGTTCAAAGACCTGCTGGTGAGAAAATGATCAAGTCAAGCGGAACGTGACCCGTCAACAGCTCCTCCTTCACATTCTCCCGCAACTGGGGCTACAAGGAAAAGGCTAAGAATTCTGAGCCCACCCGCTAGCGGTGATGCAGGGCAGTCTGGAGCGAGTGCTGACATCTGGTCCAGACTGAAAGACCTACCAATGATTACTGACATGTCGTCTACTGTCACTGCATATGATTCTGTCACCATTGAAAGAATGGTGGAGGATTATATGAGTGACCGCATCCAAGTAGGCACGTCATACAGTCCGTACGTATACTGGCAGGAAAAAGAGGCAATTTGGAGGTCCTTGCACAAACTGGCTTTATTTTACCTAAGTTGCCCCCCTGCAGTGTGTACTCCGAAAGAGTGTTTAGTGCAGCCGCTCACCTTGTCAGCAATCGGCGTACGAGGTTACTTCCAGAAAATGTGGAGAAGATGATGTTCATCAAAATGAATTATAATCAATTCCTCCGTGGAAACATTCACCAGCAATTGCCTCCAGAAAGTACACAGGGACCTGAGATGGTGGATTCCAGTGGGGACAAATTAATAATCTGTGAGGATGGGGATGTACACAGTGAAAGGGGTGAGGAATCGGACGATGAGGAGGAGGTGGACATCTTGCCTTTGTAGAGCCAGTTTGTGCAAGGAGAGATTGATTGCTTCTTTTTTGTTGGGGGCCCAAACCAACCAGTCATTTCAGTCACAGTCGTGTGGCAGACCCTGTCGCTGAAATGATGGGTTTGTTAAAGTGTGCATGTCCTGTTTATACAACATAAGGGTAGGTGGGAGGGCCCAAGGACAATTCCATCTTGCACCTCTTTTTTTCTTTAATTTATCTTTGCATCATGTGCTGTTTGGGGACTATTTTTTAAATCTGCCATCCTGTCTGACACTGCAGTGCCACTCCTAGATGGGCCAGTTGTTTGTGTCGGCCACTTGGGTCGCTTAGCTTAACCATCCAGCGACCTTGGTGCACCTCTTTTTTTCTTTGCATCATGTGCTATTTGGGGACTATTTTTTAAATCTGCCATCCTGTCTGACACTGCAGTGCCACTCCTAGATGGGCCAGTTGTTTGTGTCGGCCACTTGGGTCGCTTAGCTTAACCATCCAGCGACCTTGGTGCACCTCTTTTTTTCTTTGCATCATGTGCTATTTGGGGACTATTTTTTAAATCTGCCGTCCTGTCTGACACTGCAGTGCCACTCCTAGATGGGCCAGGTGTTTGTGTCGGCCACTTGGGTCGCTTAGCTTAGCCACACAGCTACCTCATTGCACCTCTTTTTTTCTTTGCATCATGTGCTGTTTGGGGACTATTTTTTAAATCTACCATCCTGTCTGACACTGCAGTGCCACTCCTAGATGGGCCAGTTGTTTGTGTCGGCCACTTGGGTCGCTTAGCTTAACCATCCAGCGACCTTGGTGCACCTCTTTTTTTCTTTGCATCATGTGCTATTTGGGGAGATTATTTTTTAAATCTGCCATCCTGTCTGACACTGCAGTGCCACTCCTAGATGGGGCAGGTGTTTGTGTCGGCCACTTGGGTCGCTTAGCTTAGCCACACAGCTACCTCATTGCACCTCTTTTTTTCTTTGCATCATGTGCTGTTTGGGGACTATTTTTTAAATCTGCCATCCTGTCTGACACTGCAGTGCCACTCCTAGATGGGCCCGGTGTTTGTGTCGGCCACTTGGGTCGCTTAGCTTAGTCATTCAGCGACCTCGGTGCAAATTTTAGGACTAAAAATAATATTGTGAGGTGTGAGGTGTTCAGAATAGACTGGAAATGAGTGGAAATTATGGTTATTGAGGTTAATAATACTATGGGATCATAATGACCCCCAAATTCTATGATTTAAGCTGTTTTTGAGTTTTTTTTGTAAAAAAACACCCGAATCCATAACACACCCGAATCAGACAAAAAAAATTTCAGGGAGGTTTTGCCAAAACGCGTCCGAATCCAAAACACGGCCGCGGAACTGAATCCAAAACCAAAACACAAAACCCGAAAAATGTCCGGTGCACATCACTAGTTAAATGAGGAATACCCAAATTGGGAAGAGAGGGAAGGTAGTGGGGTGCTTGGATTTATCTAGTAGTTCTGAGGACACAAAATTTAAAATTTCTCCACCCAGTATTAGGGGGTCAGATGATAAGTATATATTAGGTGCATAAACATTGCATATAATATAGGTATGACCTCTAATTTTCAGTTTAAGAATGAGATACCATCATTCTGGATCAGACTGAAGATAGAGTATTTCAAATAATATATGACGTTTGATCAATGTGATCACTCCATTTTTTTGGAATTGCATGAGCTAGAGCCAAAAACCAACCAATTTAACATGCCCAGTTTCAAGGCCCCCGCGGAGTGTAAATGTATTTCCTGAAGAAATACCAGATCAATATCAAACTTATTGAGGCAAAGAATGATTTGTCTCCTTTAAGCTGGGGAATTAAAACCAGCCACATTCCATGACCCCATTTGAATATTAGGCATAACTTAACAGACAGTGCATAAATACAAAAGACAACTCGTTGCAGTCATCAGACTGATGGCTTGGGAAGAAAGGGAGAGGAAAAATGAGGAAAGAGAGGAGAAAAGACAAGCAAGGGAAACAGTGGACAGTATGCCACAAAAAATAGAAAATATGAAAATATAATCACATTAAAGAGAATTACTGTGACATGGTGCTTCCGCAGAGAACAACAGGTGAAGTTATGAGCACAAGAGAAAAACAACCAGCAAGTATGGAGGCAGAGCATTGCCAGGACCTCCAGGACATATATCTAAATGGACTGGTGAAAGCCGCAGTGTCTTCCCGCAGGTGATACTAATATCAGTACACACTGAGGTTGGGTAATTGAAATGTTTTAAGGCTCATAATAGTATTTAAGGTAAGGAACATGTAATCAAGAGTTCCATGTAAAAGGAGGGATCTTTAATGCTATGGAGGCTCCTGAAACCAAACCATTCAATCAGCACAAAGCAGGTCACAGTAATTAGGAATCCTGGCAGTGAAAAACAAAGAGTCAATGAATATCAGTGGCGGAGGATCACTAATATCCCCTTTCGTAGCATGGGAGAGTTCACATAAAAATGCCATAGCATCGGAAGGAGAGGTAAAATTCAAATAAGATGATCCATCATAGAAACGCAGATGAGCTGGATATTATAAACCAAATTTGTGGCCCTCAGCAACTAATTGAGAACAAATTGGTGAAAAACCTTTATGGGCCCTGGTCAGTTCCACAGAGTAGTACTGAAATATGAAGAGTTTATTACCCTCCCAAGTCATATTTTTCACTTTGCGGGATGCTGACCAAAACGGCACCTTGTGTAGACAATTCAGGCATTTGAAAAGTGTGACCTGGGTCGGGGCTTATTCATGGTGGGTGCCGGGCTAACCAGATGAACTCTTTCAACCACCAGCTCTCGGCATTCCTAATCTATTCCCAGAATGGACAACAAAGTAGTATGAACAAACTGTGCCAAGGATGTCTCTTTAACTGATTTGGGTAATACCTCCAATCTAATATTGTTCATGTGTTAACAATTGTCCAAATCGTCAAACTTGTTCCGAATCTGATAATAGTAAAATCTTTAATAGACTGTTTAAGCCCATCCACATCATGTCTGGACGCGCTGAGTTGATTCTTAGCATGAGTCCCCCTCTGTGTAAGCTTATGAATTTGTTGTGTGATGTCAGCTACAGCCTGTGTTAAAAGGGGGGCCATTGTGGACTGTATGGCTTCTACTATCTTCACATCGGTGACCAGAGTGCCTGTGGGGCGGCATGTCTTGTTTCGCTATAATGGATCCTCCTCAGCTACTGCCTTTTTAGGAGCTGGGTAGACAGAATTTGGTCCTATCTCTGGTGCCATGTTGCCCACTGTGTGCCGTTTCTTCTGGCACTGTGGTTGTGTTTGGTTGTGGGGTGGAGGTGATGTACTGGACCATCCAAGGGTACTGGGCTGGCACGGTGAGTAGAGGTTGAAAAAAAGATGCAAGTAGCTGTTAAAAGAGTCATCTCAGAGTGCAGGCATGGAGCACACACAGAAGCTGCTTCACTCCATAACCTTCCCCAGAGCACTGGATCCTTCTCCCGCAGCCTAACCCAATCCTTTCCCAGGTGCCTAACCCTGACTTCCCCTGGAGCTCTGGATCCTACTCTCGCAGCTTAAACCTAACCTCTCCAAGATGCCTTACCCTGAACCCCTGTGAAGTGCTGGATCCTACTCCGGCAACCTAACCTTAACCTCTCCTCTGTGTCTAACCCTAACCTCCCCCAGTGTGCTAGATCCTACTCCCATAGCCTAACCTTAACCTCTACCCAGTGCCTAACCTTAACCTCCCCAAAGCACTGGTTCCTACTCTGCAGCCTAACCCTAACCTCTCCCCAGTGCCTAACCCTTTCCTCCCCTGGAGTGCTGGATCCTACTCCCGCAGCCTAACCTCTCCCCATTGTCTAGCCCTGACCTTCCCCTGAGATCTGGGCCCTACTCCCGCAGCCTAACCCTAACCTCTCCCCGGTGCCTAACCCTAACTTCGCCCGGATCACTGTATCCTAGTGCTGAGCCTAACCCTTACCATCACTGTCTCTGCAACCTAACCCTAAACATCCCATTCCCCACAGCCTAAATGTTCCTCTGATCCACTGAATCCACCCTCCTAATGAGGAGGAGGTGGTTCACATGGAGGTTCTTTAGTCCATTAGGATCTAGCACAGGGGTGGGCAATTATTTCAGCTGAGGGGCCACTTGACACTTTCCTGTCAGTATTCGAGGGCCGCACACAAAATAGCAGCTCCCCCACGTGCCAAAAATATAGGGACGTGGCTTCATGGGGAAGGGGTGTGGCCAAAAAATACAGATTCATATTAGGCTGTACAATAGTTTCCATTATTCAAATTATGCCACACAGTAGCGCCACTTACACACATTACTCCAGGTAGAGACCCTCTTTTACACATTACAGCAGGTAGAACCCCCTTTTACACATTACGGAAGGTAGAGCCCCCTTTTACACATTACGGCAGGTAGAGTCCCCTTTTACACATTAACATTTTATTTGGGATAATCATTGCACAGCAAGCAAATTATCCAGTGTCTTATGGCTCCTGATGAAAGGTGTGACACAGTGACAGAACACGGGGGTGGAACACGGTGATGGAACACAGGGGGTGACAAGGTGACAGAACACGGGGGGGTTGACACTGACAGAACACGGGGGTGGGCCACGGTGATGGAACACAGGGGGTGACACGGTGACAGAATATGGGCGGGTGACACGGTGATAGAACACGGGGGGGGGGGGTGACAGAACACGGGGGGGTGACACAGTGATAGAACACGGGGGGTGACACGGTAACAACACGGCGGGGTGACTTAGTGACAGAACACGGGGTGACACGGTGACAGAACACGGGGGGGTGACACAGTGACAGAACGTGGGGGGTAACACTGTGACAGAACGCAGGGGGGTGACTCAGTGGCAGAACACGGGGGTGACACACTGACAGAACGTGAGGGTGACAGAACACGGGAGGTGACACGGTAACAACACGGGGGGGTGACTTAGTGACAGAACACGGGGGGGTGACACGATTAAAGAATCCGGGGGGGGGGAGGGTTGGGGGTGGTACAGCGAGTGTTAAAAATCTCCCCCCTAAACTAAAAACAGTCTGACGCCACTGCCCGCACACACAAACATATACACACACAAACACTCTCATATATATATATATATATATATATATATACACACACACACACACACACACACACACACACACACACACACACACACACACACACACACACACAAATACACTTTCTTTCCCTCACTTTTTCTATTAACTTACTGATATGTGTTTGGCTGGCAGTGGCAGGAAGGATGGATCTGTAGCAGTGGCTTATGTCCAGTGTAGCTCCGCCCCCTTAGGTCCCACGTAGCCACGCCCCCTCATCTCCGCCCCCTTTTCGTCTGATCTCTGCCTTTGTCACTGGGGACTGTGGAGGCGGAAGGAGGAGGATGAGTGTGTCAGGCGCCGTGCAGCAGCAGGGGAGACGGGCGCCGGCAGCTTGGAGGTACTGCAGAGCAATGACAAGCAGCTCAGTCGGTCGAGCCGCTTGTCATTGCACACTGGTGGGAAGCAGTGGGCCGGGCAGGATCGGTTTGCGGGCCGCATCCGGCCCGCGGGCCGTATTTTGCCCACCCCTAATCTAGCATCTACCCTCTATATAAGGCACTAGAATAGTCACTGCTTTGTCATTTGGTGCCAGTAGGTTTTGTATTTGTTTATAGCTCTTTGACATAACAATTTTTACTACTTAAACCACACCAACATTAGATAAACTTTTCCTGTGATATTTTTGATACCCTAATATTTTCAATGCAATTTGCTGATAGAAAAGCCAGGGCCACTTGCTTGCATTTGCCCCCCAGGCTAAAAGTTGATGATGACATTTTGCCTTATTTTCGGATCCGAGTCAGGTGCAAAAAACCGAGCCTAACTCGGATCCGGGCTCAGATCCCCAAGTTCGGGGTGTTTCAATTTTCAGGGAACCGAACCCGCTCATCCCTAATACTAACTCATGTACTCATAAGCTATGTATATGTTTGGTTGGTTCTGATATTTATGCTGATATGTGTTGACAGGCTGTCACAGTAATACATTTTGAATTATATTTAATACTTGTTTTATACTATTTCTCTTATGTGTGCTAGTTTTTTAGATAGATTCACAATAAAGAGTCTACTTTCTCTTTCCATAACATACAGTTACCCTTGACTCTATGGGAGCACCACTAGAACAATAGGAGATATCCTTATGTCCATACATTAAAGGTCAGATATCTCATTTAATCAGGACATTCATTATAAACTTACCATTTATAAGATTACATTTCATTATCAAGGTAACGGATATCCCTGTGCACAGACCATCCCTTTTTCTTACTACATGACATTCACTGACTGGCTGCAAGCTGGGAGTCAGACAGAGAATGCTGCCTTTCCGCTCTGATTACGTGTAATTCACAATCAGAGGGGCCAGGCAACATTCTCTCCCCACCAGCTTTGGGGCCATGGGGCCCTGGGCAGCTGCCCAGTCTTCCTATACATTGGAATCGCTCTTGGTTGTGCCGATTTCTGCTTGAAGCTGCACAAATCTTCACATTTGCCCTATGGACACCTGGATTAGCATAACATGGTAAATCTGGCTTCTGCTGCTTCCTGCAAATACAATCACTACGCATCGGACTTCGAATCAGGCCCAATGTGACAATAAACACTGTAAGAGACCACTAGTCTCAATCTCCACTCTGAGCCACGCTCACTCCTCTTGTTTCAACTGCGCCCTTCTTCAATTAAAGCTCTTAAAGCTTTTTAGGTTATCTTGTCTACCTTATAAGTCTAATTTTTTGGTATGTTCTGCTTATCCCACTGTCAAAGCACTTTGACAACATTCAAGTATATGATAAAATAATAATAATATTTTATCAAAGCCACAAACAGTCATAGACAGCATGGCCGGGCTCAAGTAATGGGGGAGTGGTCTAATGTAAGGGGGCAGGACCACGCCTCCTTTAAAAATAATAATTAGAAATAGTTTTTAAGGCACTGTGAAGCTGCCTTCCTACACACTGCAGCCCAGTCCGAGAGCACTAAAAGCGAGCTGACAGGTCAGGGAAGGGGGGGAGCGTGAACTTCCGGACAGCGGGATCCTGTTTTATAAAAAAGTCATTATTGAAGTCCTCATTCTTTTAAAAAGACTGTTACTATTGTCATTCATTTATTTATTATATATAACTTTTACCTAGTAAGGCCCCAGTGACAGTCATGTGATTGTTCCCTGGAAGTGATGTAATGCCCACTAGTTCCTACAAATACCAGGACCAGCCATTCAATTTCTCTATGACTTAAAAAAGAGTTATTTCACTGAAAACACATTGACCCAGGAGGTGTTACACAGTTGGATTCAATACCATACTCTGGAGAAAGGTAGGACCTTGTGTTATACTTACTTTAGCCACTTTGTTTTTAAATGGAGTAAGGAGGATTGTCTCCTGGGCACCCACTCCTTAAAATTGTATCAGAAGTCCTTACCTCCCCAAGAAGGTATCTCCACTGAATAACATTCTTTACATTTTAATACTTGTTGTTTAGCCTATTGTATGGTAAATAAACACGTTTTTAACTATTTAATATCATCATTGGATCCCATTCAAATCAAAGAAACTGTTATATGAGGAACTACGCTTTTACAATTGTTGAGTATTGAAATTGCTGATTGAAAAGACAAATCTTGGAATTACATTTTTGAAATCCTTGCGCACAGCTAAGTACACCTGCCACCCCATTTGATTATCCCCTCGCTCCCACCCTTGGTAGCGCCATCTTTTCCACACTCTTCTCTATTTGTCTTTGTATATTAAAATATGTTTTAGGGTGGGATTATCCCTTAACTTCTTAATAAACTTGACTGACCATATTTGTAAACAGAAACATTTTTGTACATCATCCTTCTGCAATATAACAAATATTTGAAAACCTTTAAATTAAAATATATTTTGATTGCGCTGGTTTTAAACCTGGCAATATTTCTACAGTAATATTTTTGAAGATTATAAAAAGCATATTTTAGTAACCTTAATCTGTTTTGCATGTTATCACATTTCCAACAATCTCCGATAATTCTAGCAGCATATTATATTTTTCCTAGTTAATGTATTTTACAGAGTCTGAATTAAATCTTCCTTCCTCTTTAATAACATAATCTACTTGGCTTTTGACTGAGCATAAGTAATATATATGTTACTTTCAGGCTCACTATTATTAAATCATATGTTTTCTTTTCAAGCTCAATCGTCTTTTAACTCAATAACATGAAATAAAACTTAACTGTAGCTTCTTCCTCTATCCTAAGGTCAAACACAAATTTATTAAGACTAAGCAGATATCTATCCATTTTCATGTCTGATTATAACAGACTTTTTTTTTTTTACCTGTTCCTTTGAGTGAATTCTGGGAAAGAGTCCAGAATCTACTATTTAGAAGTGTCTTCAGGTTATTAATTTTCTTCAATTAGATTGTTAAATTTTTGGCTGTACTTAATGTTTAATTATTTTGCAGAGCAAAAATATTTAGTCCTTTTGGCATTTTTTCTGTAAGCTCTTATGATCTAGTTTTTGAAGAGAACAGTTTACACTAATAGATGGCTTTTACAGTAGTGTTTCCAATTAATGGGGGAAATTAAATTAGTCATGGGTTCTGCTCCCAGGTAAAGGGCCCAGAGCTGTCCAGTTACAGCCTTGGGACCAATCTGCGACTTGCCTCTGAAGGGTGCAAGCAGAAATTTGAGTGCTGCTTCAGGGCTAGTTGATCATGGGCCCCTAATTCCATAGCCCGCCGACATGTTACCTAAGAGCAGAGGCAGCGGTACAACCCATGTTTAATTAAATCTGTCCCAATATATTAACTGAACATTATATTCTGTTGTCTACATATGGTTACATTTATAGTTGGATGAATGTCAGTTTATTTTTCGTAAGACATACTGCATGTATACATATAATAAGAATTTACTTACCGATAATTCTATTTCTCATAGTCCGTAGTGGATGCTGGGGACTCCGAAAGGACCATGGGGAATAGCGGCTCCGCAGGAGACTGGGCACAAAAGTAAAAGCTTTAGGACTACCTGGTGTGCACTGGCTCCTCCCCCTATGACCCTCCTCCAAGCCTCAGTTAGGATACTGTGCCCGGACGAGCGTACACAATAAGGAAGGATTTTGAATCCCGGGTAAGACTCATACCAGCCACACCAATCACACCGTACAACTTGTGATTTGAACCCAGTTAACAGCATGATAACAGAGGAGCCTCTGAAAAGATGGCTCACAACAATAATAACCCGATTTTTGTAACAATAACTATGTACAAGTATTGCAGACAATCCGCACTTGGGATGGGCGCCCAGCATCCACTACGGACTATGAGAAATAGAATTATCGGTAAGTAAATTCTTATTTTCTCTGACGTCCTAGTGGATGCTGGGGACTCCGAAAGGACCATGGGGATTATACCAAAGCTCCCAAACGGGCGGGAGAGTGCGGATGACTCTGCAGCACCGAATGAGAGAACTCCAGGTCCTCCTCAGCCAGGGTATCAAATTTGTAGAATTTAGCAAACGTGTTTGCCCCTGACCAAGTAGCTGCTCGGCAAAGTTGTAAAGCCGAGACCCCTCGGGCAGCCGCCCAAGATAGCCCACTTTCCGTGTGGAATGGGCTTTTACAGATTTTGGCTGTGGCAGGCCTGCCACAGAATGTGCAAGCTGAATTGTACTACAAATCCAACGAGCAATCGTCTGCTTAGAAGCAGGAGCACCCAGCTTGTTGGGTGCATACAGAATAAACAGGGAGTCAGATTTTCTGACTCCAGCCGTCCTGGAAACATATATTTTCAGGGCCCTGACTACGTCCAGCAACTTGGAATCCTCCAAGTCCCTAGTAGCCGCAGGCACCACAATAGGCTGGTTTAAGTGAAATGCTGAAACCAACTTAGGGAGAAATTGAGGACGAGTCCTCAATTCTGCCCTATCCGTATGAAAAATTAGGTAAGGGCTTTTATAGGATAAAGCCGCCAATTCTGATACACGCCTGGCTGAAGCCAGGGCTAACAGCATTACCACTTTCCATGTGAGATATTTTAAGTCCACAGTGGTGAGTGGTTCAAACCAATGTGATTTTAGGAATCCCAAAACTACATTGAGATCCCAAGGTGCCACTGGAGGCACAAAAGGAGGCTGTATATGCAGTACCCCCTTGACAAACGTCTGAACTTCAGGAACTGAAGCTAGTTCTTTTTGGAAGAATATTGACAGGGCCGAAATTTGAACCTTAATGGACCCTAATTTTAGGCCCATAGACAGTCCTGTTTGCAGGAAATGCAGGAAACGACCCAGTTGAAATTCCTCTGTAGGGGCCTTCCTGGCCTCACACCACGCAACATATTTACGCCAAATACGGTGATAATGTTGCACAGTTACATCCTTCCTGGCTTTGATCAGGGTAGGGATGACTTCATCCGGAATGCCTTTTTCCTTCAGGATCCGGCGTTCAACCGCCATGCCGTCAAACGCAGCCGCGGTAAGTCTTGGAACAGACATGGTCCCTGCTGGAGCAGGTCCTTTCTTAGAGGTAGAGGCCACGGGTCTTCCGTGAGCATCTCTTGAAGTTACGGGTACCAAGTCCTTCTTGGCCAATCCGGAGCCACGAGTATAGTCTTTACTCCTCTCCTTCTTATGATTCTCAGTACCTTGGGTATGAGAGGCAGAGGAGGGAACACATACACTGACTGGTACACCCACGGTGTTACCAGAGCGTCCACAGCTATTGCCTGAGGATCCCTTGACCTGGCGCAATATCTGTCCAGTTTTTTGTTGAGGCGGGACGCCATCATGTCCACCTTTGGTCTTTCCCAACGGTTCACAATCATGTGGAAGACTTCTGGGTGAAGTCCCCACTCCCCCGGGTGGAGATCGTGTCTGCTGAGGAAGTCTGCTTCCCAGTTGTCCACTCCCGGAATGAACACTGCTGACAGTGTTATCACATGATTTTCCGCCCAGCGAAGAATCCTTGCAACTTCCGTCATTGCCCTCCTGCTTCTTGTGCCGCCCTGTCTGTTTACGTGGGCGACTGCCGTGATGTTGTCCGACTGGATCAACACCGGCTGACCCTGAAGCAGAGGCCTTGCCTGACTTAGGGCATTGTAAATGGCCCTTAGTTCCAGGATATTTATGTGAAGTGACGTTTCCATGCTTGACCACAAGCCCTGGAAATTTCATCCCTGTGTGACTGCTCCCCAGCCTCTCAGGCTGGCATCCGTGGTCACCAGGACCCAATCCTGAATGCCGAATCTGCGGCCCTCTAGGAGATGAGCACTCTGTAACCACCACAGGAGAGACACCCTTGTCCTTGGAGACAGGGTTATCCGCTGATGCATTTGAAGATGCGATCCGGACCATTTGTCCAGCAGATCCCACTGAAAAGTTCTTGCGTGGAATCTGCCGAATGGAATCGCTTCGTAAGAAGCCACCATCTTTCCCAGGACCCTTGTGCATTGATGCACTGACACTTGGCCTGGTCTTAGGAGGTTCCTGACTAGGTCGGATAACTCCCTGGCTTTCTCCTCCGGGAGAAACACCTTTTTCTGTACCACAAACCTGAGGTACCCTTGGTGAGAAGGGCAAATTGGGACATGGAGGTAAGCATCCTTGATGTCCAGAGACACCATATAGTCCCCTTCTTCCAGGCTCGCTATCACTGCTCTGAGTGACTCCATCTTGAACTTGAACCTTTTTATGTAAGTGTTCAAGGATTTCAGATTTAAAATAGGTCTCACCGAGCCGTCCGGCTTCGGTACCACAAACAGCGTGGAATAATACCCCTTTCCCTGTTGTAGGAGGGGTACCTTGATTATCACCTGCTGGGAATACAGCTTGTGAATGGCTTCCAATACCGCCTCCTTGTCGGGGGGAGACGTTGGTAAAGCAGACTTCAGGAACCGGCGAGGGGGAGACGTCTCGAATTCCAATTTGTACCCCTGAGATACTACCTGCAGGATCCAGGGGTCCACTTGTGAGTGAGCCCACTGCGCGCTGAAATTCTTGAGACGGGCCCCCACCGTGCCTGAGTCCGCTTGTAAGGCCCCAGCGTCATGCTGAGGACTTGACAGAAGCGGGGGAGGGCTTCTGTTCGTGGGAAGAGGCTGTCTGCTGCAGTCTTTTTCCCCTTCCTCTGCCCCGGGGCAGATATGAGTGGCCTTTTGCCCGCTTGCCCTTATGGGGATGAAAGGACTGAGCCTGAAAAGACGGTATCTTTTTCTGCTGAGAGGTGACCTGGGGTAAAAAGGTGGATTTCCCAGCCGTTGCCGTGGCCACCAGGTCCGATAGACCGACCCCAAATAACTCCTCCCCTTTATACGGCAATACTTCCATATGCCGTTTGGAATCCGCATCACCTGACCACTGTCGCGTCCATAACCCTCTTCTGGCAGAAATGGACAGCGCACTTACTCTTGATGCCAGAGTGCAAATATCCCTCTGTGCATCTCGCATATATAGAAATGCATCCTTTAAATGCTCTATAGTCAATAATATATTGTCCCTGTCCAGGGTATCAATATTTTCAGTCAGGGAATCCGACCAAGCCACCCCAGCACTGCACATCCAGGCTGAGGCGATTGCTGGTCGCAGTATAATACCAGTATGTGTGTATATACTTTTTAGGATATTTTCCAGCTTCCTATCAGCTGGTTCCTTGAGGGCGGCCGTATCAGGAGACGGTAACGCCACTTGTTTTGATAAGCGTGTGAGCGCCTTATCTACCCTAGGGGGTGTTTCCCAACGTGCCCTAACCTCTGGCGGGAAAGGGTATAATGCCAATAATTTTTTAGAAATTAGCAGTTTTTTATCGGGGGAAACCCACGCTTCATCACACACCTCATTTAATTCA
Organism: Pseudophryne corroboree; assembly: GCF_028390025.1. Classification (NCBI taxonomy): domain Eukaryota; kingdom Metazoa; phylum Chordata; class Amphibia; order Anura; family Myobatrachidae; genus Pseudophryne; species Pseudophryne corroboree. The sequence continues at coordinate 309,844,361 of NC_086450.1, forward strand.
TCTGATTCAGGAAAAACTACGGGTAGTTTTTTCACACCCCACATAATACCCTTTTTTGTGGTACTTGTAGTATCAGAAATGTTCAAAACCTCCTTCATTGCCGTGATCATGTAACGTGTGGCCCTACTGGAAAATACGTTTGTTTCCTCACCGTCGACACTGGAGTCAGTGTCCGTGTCTGTGTCTGTGTCGACCACCTGAGGTAACGGGCGCTTTAGAGCCCCTGACGGTGTTTGAGACGCCTGTACAGGTATTAACTGATTTGCCGGCTGTCTCATGTCATCAACAGTCTTTTGTAAAGTGCTGACACTATCACGTAATTCTTTCCATAAGACCATCCAGTCAGGTGTCGACTCCCTAGGGGGTGACATCACTAACACAGGCAATTGCTCCGCCTCCACACCATTTTCCTCCTCATACATGTCGACACAACGTACCGACACACAGCACACACACAGGGAATGCTCTGATAGAGGACAGGACCCCACTAGCCCTTTGGGGAGACAGAGGGAGAGTTTGCCAGCACACACCAGAGCGCTATATATATATAGGGATAACCTTATAAGTGTTTTTACCTGATATAGCTGCTGTATATATTTATCTGCCAAATTAGTGCCCCCCCTCTCTTGTTTTACCCTGTTTCTGTAGTGCAGGACTGCAGGGGAGAGTCAGGGAGCCTTCCTCCAACGGAGCTGTGAGGAAAAAATGGTGCCAGTGTGCTGAGGAGATAGGCTCCGCCCCCTTCTCGGCGGCCTTTCTCCCGCTTTTTTAAGGAAAAATTGGCAGGGGTTAAATGCATCCATATAGCCCAGGAGCTATATGTGATGTATTTTTTGCCAAATAAGGTGTTTTTTTATTGCGTCTCAGGGCGCCCCCCCTCAGCGCCCTGCACCCTCAGTGACCGGAGTGTGAAGTGTGCTGAGAGCAATGGCGCACAGCTGCGGTGCTGTGCGCTACCTTATTGAAGACAGGACGTCTTCTGCCGCCGATTTTCCGGACCTCTTCAGTCTTCTGGCTCTGTAAGGGGGCCGGCGGCGCGGCTCTGGGACCCATCCATGGCTGGGCCTGTGATCGTCCCTCTGGAGCTAATGTCCAGTAGCCTAAGAAGCCCAATCCACTCTGCACGCAGGTGAGTTCGCTTCTTCTCCCCTTAGTCCCTCGGTGCAGTGAGCCTGTTGCCAGCAGGTCTCACTGAAAATAAAAAACCTACTTTAAACTTTTACTCTAAGCAGCTCAGGAGAGCCCCTTAGTATGCACCCTACTCGTTCGGGCACAAAAATCTAACTGAGGCTTGGAGGAGGGTCATAGGGGGAGGAGCCAGTGCACACCAGGTAGTCCTAAAGCTTTTACTTTTGTGCCCAGTCTCCTGCGGAGCCGCTATTCCCCATGGTCCTTTCGGAGTCCCCAGCATCCACTAGGACGTCAGAGAAACTATATTTCCGTACTGAAGAAAAAGGAAAGACAATGGTGCGCTTGAATTTAAACCAATTGTAATTATTTATATAAATATATATATATATATCTCAGTAGGTGTCCGCTTTCACTCACCACCGAAATAAACAACAAAGAGTCTGCCTTGATTCATATATAATTATTTTACTAAAATAAATAAATAGACACACATACATAAATAACTAAAATTCAGTATGTTCCACACACTACAATGAAAGGCAGATAGAATCCACTAATACTGAAAGAGCTTGGCAGCAGTAGTATAATTGTATTGATGGCAACAATATATATAAGTGACACTAAACAGACTTATCCAAATCTGTTACATCCAATTATGTCACACTGAATATAAATACTATAACAACTGCCAATATGTATCACATGCAAGTTTCACACAACCTCCTGCGACTGGCGTCCCAGTGCAGAGGATTGATTACTGAGTTCTTACCCGACCTGCGGGAAATGTCCGGTATTTGGATGCACGCACCCGGAGGGATAGAAATTCTGTATGACTTCAAAACTGTAATGCTCACCGCCGGTGAGCAGTATGTTAATTTCAGTCCTGGCGGGCAGGTAGATCGGTGTGATACCAGTGCACTGTTTGCAGTATGAGCGCTGAGATATTGCACTCTCAGGTCCTGGCAAGCGGACAACGGGAGCTCCAGTCAGCGTCTCAGGTGTATCACCGCTTGTAAGATGACCGCTGGAGATAGCACACTCTCGGGTCCTAGCAGGTGGACAGCGGATTTTCTGATCAGCGTCTGAGATAGGGCTGCCGCTTGTGCTCAGACCGCTGAAGGTAAAACACTCTCAGGTGCTGGCAGGCTGACAATCGGGAACTCCGGTCAGCGGCTCTGTGCGTGTGGATCCTTCCGTCAGTGTGTGGTCGGACAGACAGGGAGATGACGTCAACGCGTTTCGTCCCGGGACTCGGGACTTCCTCAAGACTATAGGGCTCATTCTGTCTTGGCCCTTATTTAACTCCCATATGGACCGCCTTTAATTACAAATACTTGCACCTGTGTGCTCAGAAATGGTCCTTCAAAGTGCATGTGTAATAGCAGCAATAAACACAAATAAATAATTAAACCATAAGCAGACTCTCCGTTATTATTAAAAAACAGACTATTCACTGTTAAACGATCATTCTATTTCATACATACTATAGTAACCCTAAAAACTTTCCACGGCTACCACATTTAATTAATTATAAAAAACAGAAACCAAACAAATTTAATTCATAATATTACTAATAGCGATGGTATTCTCATTAGTTATATCACCATTATTCTACTAACATCATTTATAGGATCTAATTACAAGTTACATATTATCCGAGTAATAAAAATGCATACAAACACAGGCTAATCCAGACAGGTGTAATCAATAGCCTCGTTTAACCCCTTAGGGCTCAGGGTGTCTAATTTAAATATCCATGCGGATTCTCCAATACAAAGCTGTCGAAATCTATTCCCTCCCCTCCTAGTATTGCCAAATTGTTCCACTACTGTCAAAGACAAACCTTTGGGGTCCCCATTGTGGCACTTAATAAAATGTCTTGAAACATTATGTTTAATGGATCTATTTATAATATTGCGTCTATGTTCTCTGAAACGACTTTTTATTGTTCTTATGGTCCTGCCGACATATTGCAGTCGACAGGGGCATTGCAGGACATATACAGAATATATGGATTCACAATTAAGATATTGTTTTATCGGAAAAGACACCCCACTACTATTTGAAGTGATACTAACTGACCCATTATTCATAAACCCACATGTGAGACAAATGGGTTTATTACACCTATAACTACCACACGGTCTATTTGGAAGCCAAGATTTGACTTGATCTTCATTGGGTGATTTTGTTCTCCTCAGGTCACTTGGTGCCAATAGATCTGATAGATAGATGGTATATTCCAAAAAACAGAAATTTTCCAGAGATCTGGCAGATTATCAATCTGATACAGTTAGAACTTATAACAAACAAAGGAGTATTAGTAATTCGGAATATCAATCAAAAACCCCTCTAAAGCCAGCCATTAAGACCAATTATCCACAGAGACATAATAATTATTTTTCCCCCAAACCCAATAAATGGACTAGAAAAATAAACTATCAGGAATCAAGAGAACCTCCATATCGTGATATAGGTACTAGACCTAAGAGAAGACAATCAGGGGATAGAATAAATATGGATCAATCTAAGGATTTTTCTCAACCCAAATTCCATCACCCCAATCCATACGATGCTCTAAATCTTCCAACCCCAAAAAAACGCAGAGAAAGAGAGGGAGTAGAGGAGGAAGAAAGAGAAAGCAGACGAACAAAATTCAGATAGACACCAATGGGGTCTTTAATCTTTCCAACCATAAACTTACTAATGACCAAATCTCCTTATTACAAAAAGGGCTAAATTTTGCCCCTACCAAAGAGCCTAATCTTTTTGACCTTTTTTTGGATTTAAATAGATTCACTAGGGATTTATGTAGGAAACGTTTTTTTGCAGCAAAAAAACTCAATAGAAATCCTGAATGCCAGGAATTCATTGAAACACCCATTATTCTAGACGAATCTGATAAAGAAGGTGTATATTGTTTGGAACAATTACTGAGTGAAACTACGGAGGAGGTCAGACTATTTGATATAGATATGGCAAGTGATTTGACCTCTCTACCTAAATTTAAGAAGAAATCACAATTTTTTCCGTTAGAACATAAAAGCTCAGCCATTACCATTTTTTACAATAAAACCCTTAGTGACTTTAAATCTTTATGTCATAAACCTAAGAAAGGTCAAACCTTTTGTCACCATAACTTCTCCCATAACCTGTCTAAAAAAGAAAGGCTAGCTTTGAGAGAGTTAAAGGAGACCCTCTCCCTTGTAATTAGACCAGCGGACAAGGGAGGGGGGATCATCATACAGAATAGAGAGGATTATATATTGGAGGCAAATAGACAATTGCAAGATACTAGATATTACACTTCTTTGTCATGCAATCCCACACTTAAATTTCAAAAGGAGTATCAGATCCTGTTGGATTTGGCGAGGATTGAGAAGACCATATCAGAAGATGAATTTTACTTTTTAGTATGTGCACATCCTATCACTCCTATATTTTATCACCTTCCCAAAATTCACAAGTCACTTATCTCACCCCCTGGGCGTCCCATAATTTCAGGTGTTGGTTCCCTCACTTCTAATTTGTCACATTTTGTTGATGCACATTTACAAAATCATGTTGGTAACTTACAGTCACATATTAAGGACACCAAGCATATTTTACAAAGAGTGGTAGGGAAGAGCTGGAAGAAGGGGTGGGGTTTTCTCACCCTAGACGTCCAAGCTCTTTACACTAATATTCCGCATATAGCCGGCATCGACGCAGTCAATTATTATCTAAACAAGGATCACAGTTTGACAAAGGAGCGACAAAATTTCATTACTCAATCTATTTGGTACATTCTCACTCATAATTATTTTCTGTTTGGTGACACTTATTATTTGCAGGCACTTGGGACGGCCATGGGGACCAGGTTCGCACCTAGTTTTGCGAATCTCTATATGGGTCGCTTCGAAGAGGAGTACATATGGAGCGGCCCATATAGAGATAACCTGGTCCTCTATGGCCGTTACATTGATGATTTGTTTATAATTTGGGATGGGGGACCTTTATTAGCACAAGAGTTTGTTGCCTTTGTTAATAACAACAAGTATAATCTCACATTTACACACACTTTTGATTTTGAGGTGATCAATTTTCTGGATGTGGCCTTCTCTATCCAAGATGAGGTTATTGTATCCAATAATTATGTTAAACCTGTAGGGACTAACAATTATTTACATTATGAAAGTGCCCATTTCAAACCTTGGATCAAAAATATACCTAAGAATCAGCTAATGCGTATAAGGCGCAATTGCACAAGAGATGAGGACTTTGTTAAACAATCAGATATTATGATCAGTAATTTTAGGAGAAGGGGTTATCCACAAAAGCTTCTGGAAGAGGCATTGACCTCTACTAAAGAAGTTTTTAACATAACTAAAGGAATAGAAGAAATAGACCCTAACTATGGAATGTCTGATAATATAGACATTCAAACTGAACCTTGTAAAAGAACAGCTCAATCTACCAATGGTATACCAGAAGAAGTAAAATTCATTTCCAAATTCAATTCCAAATCAAATAAGATAAAGAAAATTATCAATACGAATTTTGATATCTTGAAACAAGACCCCATACTGAATAGTCAATTAAATGACAAGCCAAGGATCATTTATAAGAAAAATACCAACCTAAGAGATCTATTGGCACCAAGTGACCTGAGGAGAACAAAATCACCCAATGAAGATCAAGTCAAATCTTGGCTTCCAAATAGACCGTGTGGTAGTTATAGGTGTAATAAACCCATTTGTCTCACATGTGGGTTTATGAATAATGGGTCAGTTAGTATCACTTCAAATAGTAGTGGGGTGTCTTTTCCGATAAAACAATATCTTAATTGTGAATCCATATATTCTGTATATGTCCTGCAATGCCCCTGTCGACTGCAATATGTCGGCAGGACCATAAGAACAATAAAAAGTCGTTTCAGAGAACATAGACGCAATATTATAAATAGATCCATTAAACATAATGTTTCAAGACATTTTATTAAGTGCCACAATGGGGACCCCAAAGGTTTGTCTTTGACAGTAGTGGAACAATTTGGCAATACTAGGAGGGGAGGGAATAGATTTCGACAGCTTTGTATTGGAGAATCCGCATGGATATTTAAATTAGACACCCTGAGCCCTAAGGGGTTAAACGAGGCTATTGATTACACCTGTCTGGATTAGCCTGTGTTTGTATGCATTTTTATTACTCGGATAATATGTAACTTGTAATTAGATCCTATAAATGATGTTAGTAGAATAATGGTGATATAACTAATGAGAATACCATCGCTATTAGTAATATTATGAATTAAATTTGTTTGGTTTCTGTTTTTTATAATTAATTAAATGTGGTAGCCGTGGAAAGTTTTTAGGGTTACTATAGTATGTATGAAATAGAATGATCGTTTAACAGTGAATAGTCTGTTTTTTAATAATAACGGAGAGTCTGCTTATGGTTTAATTATTTATTTGTGTTTATTGCTGCTATTACACATGCACTTTGAAGGACCATTTCTGAGCACACAGGTGCAAGTATTTGTAATTAAAGGCGGTCCATATGGGAGTTAAATAAGGGCCAAGACAGAATGAGCCCTATAGTCTTGAGGAAGTCCCGAGTCCCGGGACGAAACGCGTTGACGTCATCTCCCTGTCTGTCCGACCACACACTGACGGAAGGATCCACACGCACAGAGCCGCTGACCGGAGTTCCCGATTGTCAGCCTGCCAGCACCTGAGAGTGTTTTACCTTCAGCGGTCTGAGCACAAGCGGCAGCCCTATCTCAGACGCTGATCAGAAAATCCGCTGTCCACCTGCTAGGACCCGAGAGTGTGCTATCTCCAGCGGTCATCTTACAAGCGGTGATACACCTGAGACGCTGACTGGAGCTCCCGTTGTCCGCTTGCCAGGACCTGAGAGTGCAATATCTCAGCGCTCATACTGCAAACAGTGCACTGGTATCACACCGATCTACCTGCCCGCCAGGACTGAAATTAACATACTGCTCACCGGCGGTGAGCATTACAGTTTTGAAGTCATACAGAATTTCTATCCCTCCGGGTGCGTGCATCCAAATACCGGACATTTCCCGCAGGTCGGGTAAGAACTCAGTAATCAATCCTCTGCACTGGGACGCCAGTCGCAGGAGGTTGTGTGAAACTTGCATGTGATACATATTGGCAGTTGTTATAGTATTTATATTCAGTGTGACATAATTGGATGTAACAGATTTGGATAAGTCTGTTTAGTGTCACTTATATATATTGTTGCCATCAATACAATTATACTACTGCTGCCAAGCTCTTTCAGTATTAGTGGATTCTATCTGCCTTTCATTGTAGTGTGTGGAACATACTGAATTTTAGTTATTTATGTATGTGTGTCTATTTATTTATTTTAGTAAAATAATTATATATGAATCAAGGCAGACTCTTTGTTGTTTATTTCGGTGGTGAGTGAAAGCGGACACCTACTGAGATATATATATATATATATATATATTTATATAAATAATTACAATTGGTTTAAATTCAAGCGCACCATTGTCTTTCCTTTTTCTTTAATACAATTGTTATAGGATTTAGCTAATCCTTTAATGTGTGCAGCTGAATTCAAACAATTAAATTAATTAATTGCGCCGGGAGTTGGGGTGTGCATAACACCTCTCTTGTGTTTATATTTCCGTACTGCGCATATGCACCTGAAATCTGTAGTCATACATCCGTATACAGTTGTGTAACATTGACTTTATGTCTGGTGGCGCAAACATAAGCCAAATACAGTACAACAAAGTGAGTTCACAAGTAGAAATTGATGCAAACACAGATGCACCTGCCAAGAGGAACAGGTCGTGTGGTTGCTGTATGGATGGTGCACCAATGCACAATTATAATATAATATAATGACTATCAGCAGATCATCCATGCTGCTCCTGATTGGTTGATTGATTATATGTTAACCCTTCCAGATGATAGTACTTAAATAATTAGAAGCACAACTAAGTTATATAAAGTCATAGTTGTCTATTTGTATTTAAAAGTGACATTTCCATTTGGATTACTGCGAAAAAGAAGATTCCTATTTGGCTAAGTGACAAGTGCCCTTTGAAATACTGGAAAAGGTGGGGGGAGCTTAATTATAAAGGGTACCAACTGGGAAAAGCCAAAATAGATCTACTATGTAAATCTTATAAAACCTTGAAAGGATAGAGCAGCTATGTCAGCCACCCCAGTCCCTCCAATAAACACTGTATCTTTGTTTCCCAAAGTAACAATAGGTAATACCCTTCATCTATTCAACAGCAGGAGGCTAAAGAATTTCTCATAAGAAATAAAGTTTTATTTTCAGATACACCGGATAAAACAACAGTAATTAAAAATGACAGTCACTGACCTAGGGGTTAAGGTTAACCTATACAATACCAGAAGCCCAATGGGAATAAGTATCTAATGAATTTTTTTTTAAATGTTGGCGTTTAGGGCAATTGAAGAGTACATAGTGAGTGGTCAAGGCCCAAGTGCTTGTTTCGAAGTAGGATGTGTGTATGTGCTTCTTCAATGATTTCCGTAAGTTGAATAATGTGTTGAAGTTCAATGCCTACCCAATGCATTGGTGGATGAATTTATTGACAGATTAGGAACAACAACGTACTTGACCACTCTCGACTTAACTAAAGGTTATTTGCAAGTGCTATTAACCAAAAATGAAAAAGAAAAAGACAACTTTTTCTGCACCAGAAAGGTTGTTCCACTACAAAATGTTGCCATTTGGGTTACATGGTGCACCTGCTTTCATAGGATGATGGATAGAATTCTAAGGCCCCAGAGAGAGTATTCTACTGCTTATCTGGATGATGTAATCATCTGTAGCCCTGACTGGTGGTATCACTTACCCAGAGTACAAACAGTGTTGGATTCCATCCATAAGGCAGGATTGACAGCTAACCCCAAAAAATGTCTAGAGATTGAAGAAGTAAAGTATCTTGGATATACTGTACCATTGGCAGAGGTTTAATAAAACATCCCAACTTAATAAAATTGAGGCATTATAACATTGGCCACAACCCCTAAATAAGAAGCAGGTGAGAGCTTTCTTAGAAATTTCGGTGTATTATATAAGGTTTATACCAAATTTTGCCACCATTGCAGTCCCACTGACAGACTTTACCAAGGGCAAACAGAAAGTTATGATTAAATGTAGTCCTGAAACAGAAATGGCTTTTCAAGAGTTGAAGGTAGCACGGTGTACCCGACCAGCTCTGATGACGCCTGACTTTCAAAGTGAATTTGTTGTGCAAACTGAAGCATCAGCTATAAGGATAGGTGCAGACAAATAGGGTGAAGAACATTTTCTAATTTACTTAAGCAAAAAGTACTGTACATGAGAGAAACTATGCCACTTCTGAGAAAGAAATATTAGCAATAAAGTGGGCATTAGAAACTCTCAGGGGCTACTTGCTGATGGGTGGCACCCAGATTTCAAAGATTTCAGAGAAGATTTCAATGAAGATTTGATACAATTTGATACAATGGCTGATTTGACAGGCAGATAAGTTCACGGGGGGGGGGGGGGGTGACGCGGCGTTGTGGGGTTATCGACTCGGCATTGCAGGGGAATACCATCATAAACGGAGATGGGTTCGGGGCGGCCGTGGGACGTCACACGCGGACGCTGTGATTGGAAACATGGTGGCGTGTTACCCTAAATCAGCGATACGATCACAATTGTATTGCGATTGGATCACTGGCCACCAATAGCATGCTGGGAGGCTTTGCCTCTGTGCTGGGTATCCCCAAGAATGCAAGAGATAGCAGTTGCAGTTTTGTTATTTTGGCACCTAGACCAGTATACAATTACACGCGGAGAAACATTGGGAGCGAAAAACTCTGATGCTTCTTTGATATTTATTTTTGGCTATTCAATTAGGTTACCTGAAGTACAAAAAGTAAATTTTCTCCCAAAAACACACAGGTTCAGTGAAACCTGTGTGTTTTCAATAACCCTGTTTTTGGACAAAAACTGGGCTGTTTTCAGGGATTTTGCTTTGCCTTCCTGAGGCAGATGAAACAGATCCCCAATAATCTGCACCTCGTGAGGGCTTATTGGGGTTAATTTAATAGACCCCAGTGATGAAAGTACCAGTAATCAATGATTGCAGGTACTTGAGTACCGGCCTTACCTGCATTCCCCCACCTAAGGAAAACAAAAGTTTATATATATATATATATATATATATATATATTTTCCACAAGTGCAACACTCCTGGGCCTGGCAACTAAATAAACATCTTTTAACAAAGGCATAGGTGCAGGAAAGTTGCAAAGCCCGTTATTTTGTGGCACTTTTGTCAGGTCATCTGGAAGAGCTGGATCATACTGTTTTGTCATATTGGGAGAGTTGGATCATGTATGTAGGCAGGTAAGCAATGAGGAAGGCTAGTCAGATGCTTGGCTGCATTGGGAGAGGAAGCAGCAGCAGAAAGAAATAGGTAATAATACCACTGTATAGTAGTGATGAGCGAGGTTCGGTTTTACTCGGTTTTACTCGGTTCTCAAAACGGCATCTTATTGGCTATCCAAAACACGTGACATCCGTGAGCCAATAAGATGCCGTTTTGAGAACCGAGTAAAACCGAGTAAAACCGAGTAAAACCGAGTAAAACCGAATCCGCTCATCACTACTGTATAGGTCATTGGTACGGCCTCATCTAGAATACTGTGTTTAATTCTGGAGGCCATATCTTCAAAAGGATATTAATACATTAGAGACTGTACAAAGAAGGGCAACTATAATGGTGCATGGCCTACATCACAAAACATACCCAGAAAGACAAAAAAAATCTCATTATGTACAGTTTGGAGCAGAGAAGGGAAAGGGGGGGACATGATAGCAACTTTCAAATATATCAAGGGTTCTAACAAAGTCCAGGGGGGAAACATTTTCCATATGAAGAGAAGCAATAGGACACGAGGACATGCACTGAGACTGGAGGTGGGGGAGGTTCAGGAGAAATATGGGGAAAAATTGCTTCACAGAAAGGGTAGTGGACAAGTGGAATAGCCTCCCATCAGAGGTGGTAGAGGCTAAGACAGTAGATCAATTTAAACATGCATGGTATAGACATAAGGATATCCTTACAAAGAAATAAGGATCAAATAAGTTTTGAGATAAAAATATGGTTAAAAGAAAAGGGCAGACTAGATGGGCCAAGTAATACTTATCTGCTGTCAAATTCTATGTTTCTGTATGCAGTAGTCGATGTGGAAATTTTGAGGTGGGAGTATGAAAAAGTGAAGGCTGTTATTAAGCACGCACCTTCGCTTAAGAAAAGGGGGCATTGCCACTCAAAAGGGGACGTGCCCTTAAGTGTAGTGTACCACACCATATACCCCTTATACACATTATACACCACAATAGCAGGACCCCTTATACTATCTAGTACTAGCACTATTTACACATAATGCCACATGGAATGAGCCAAAATTCACACAGAATAAGCCAATATTCACATTATGCCATATGGAGTGAGCCAAAATTCACATTATGCTACATTAAATTAGCCAAAATTCCCATGGAATGAGACAAAATTCACATTATGCCACACAGTATGGACAAAATTCACGTTTTTTCCAAAAACAAAACAGTATGAATCCAAATTCACACAGAATGAGCCAACATTTACATTATGTCACATGGAATAGCCAAAATTCACATTATGCCACACAGTATGAGCCACAATTCAGGGACAGGGAGAGTGACAGCAGGGACATAGGGACAGGCAGTGTGAGAGGGACATACGGACAGGGAGATTGACAGCAAGGACATAGGCACAGGGAGTGTGAGAGGGCCATACAGACAAGGAGAGTGACAGCGGGGACATAGGGATAGGGAGAGTGACAGCTGGGACATAGTGACAGGGAGAGTGACAGCAGGGACAAAGGGACAGGGAGAGTGACAGCAGGGACAAAGGGACAGGGAGAGTGACAGCAGGGACATAGGGACAGGGAAAGTGACAGAGAGAGGGACAGCAATGACATACAGAAGGGAGAGAGAAAGGCAGCAGTGTAAAATTACCTTATCAGCCACGGTGGTGTGGAGGAGGCTGTGATTGGCTGCGTATCATTTGTTACTTTTAACAAATTACACAATACACTGGTACTTTATGGCCTTTTTTTCTCACAGAGAGACAGGGTAAAAACAAGAGGACTAGCAGGGCTTCCAGGGCAGCGGGAGGCTAAAGTAAAAAACGGGAGCCTCCCACTAAATGCAGGAAGGTAGACAAGTCTGGTACAAACATGTTAAAAAAAAGTCGCATATGGAAAAAAAGATACTCAGAGTAAAATACACATATCTATTAATACTAAACACCAAATAAAACAAACAAAATAGTTCAGGCAAAATCCCAACTCTCATTCTGGAGCACTGTTTTACTAGACATTCAACACTGGAATTTTGCACCTGTGTATACCAATGTAAATAACCAGCAATTGAAGTATATATGTACACACAGAGTCTCCCCCCTCCGCCCCCTACCCTGCTTATAGCCGCAGTCACTCACCATGAGACCATGCACTCTTTCTCCAACGTCAGCCTACTCCTCCTAGCTCCCATCAGTCCAAACTTAATATTTCTGTGCCAGGTCACTTCCCACCTCACTCCCCCTCTCAACAGCAAGCAGCTCCCAATGTGCTGGGGGACAGGGATCTCTTGCTGCTGTCGCCATGCCCGCAATGCATTAGTATCAGCTCTGCTCAGTGCAGCAACAGGGCCCGCGGTGCGAGGACGGCAATCAAGCTCCGCCCCTCATCAAGTCCGAAGTCGGCAGGGGTGCGGGGGCTTGGTGCCAGAAGTGAGTGTGGGTGCAGCTGCAGATGTGGATGTGGTAGGGGTGCGGGTGTGCAGCTCTTTTTGGTGTCACCCCATTGAAGGGTGACGCCTGGGTGTGGGCCACCCCCCCCCCGCACCCCTCTCACGATGCCACTGAGTTAGTTTGATATATATTGGGTCGACCATGTTTGGTCGACATGCATTAGGTTGACATGATCACTCGGTCGCATGGTCATTAGGTCGACATGCATGAGGTTGACATGGAAAAGGTCATCATGACTTTGTCACAATTTTTTAATTTTTTTACCTTTTTCATACTTAACAATCCATGTTGACTACAATTGGGAACGGTAACCTGTGCCGAGCGCAGCGGTAGTGGAGTGAGGCACCGTGCCCGAAGCATGGCGAGAAAAGAGCCATGCACGGGGTTATGGTGCACCAATTGGGGTTCCCCGTCACATTTAGAAGAAAACAACACCAAAAAAGTAAAAAAACTCATGTCGACCTAGCACATGTTGACCTAATGACTATGTTGACCTAGTGATAATGTCGATCTAATGCATGTTGACAAAATGAATCAACCCAATGTATGTCGACCTAACTCATGTCGACCTAATGAACCACACCCGTGTTTTACTTAGAGATGAGCGGGTTCGGTTTCTCTGAATCCGAACCCGCCAGAACTTCATGTTTTTTTTCACGGGTCCGAGCGACTCGGATCTTCCCGCCTTGCTCGGTTAACCCGAGCGCGCCCGAACGTCATCATGACGCTGTCGGATTCTCGCGAGGCTCGGATTCTATCGCGAGACTCGGATTCTATATAAGGAGCCGCGCGTCGCCGCCATTTTCACACGTGCATTGAGATTGATAGGGAGAGGACGTGGCTGGCGTCCTCTCCATTTAGATTATAAGAGACAGAGAGAGATTTACTGGAGCTGACTAGGAGGAGTACTGTTACTGTAGAAGTGTAGAGACTGAGTGGAGAGAGTTTACTAGTGAGGACAGTGCAGTTTACTTTATAATCCGTTCTCTGCCTGAAAAAAGCGATACACAGCACACAGTGACTCAGTCACATACCATATCTGTGTGCACTGCTCAGGCTCAGGCCAGTGTGCTGCATCATCTATTATCTATATATAATATTATATATATCTGTCTGACTGCTCAGCTCACACAGCTTATAATTGTGGGGGAGACTGGGGAGCACTACTGCAGTGCCAGTTATAGGTTATAGCAGGAGCCAGGAGTACATAATATATTATATAGTGAGTGACCACCAGACACACAGTGCAGTTTATTTAATATATCCGTTCTCTGCCTGAAAAAAGCGATACACACAGTGACTCAGTCAGTCACATACCATATCTGTGTGCACTGCTCAGGCTCAGGCCAGTGTGCTGCATCATCTATATATATTATATATCTGTCTGACTGCTCAGCTCACACAGCTTATAATTGTGGGGGAGACTGGGGAGCACAACTGCAGTGCCAGTTATAGGTTATAGCAGGAGCCAGGAGTACATAATATTATATTAAAATTAAACAGTGCACACTTTTGCTGCAGGAGTGCCACTGCCAGTGTGACTAGTGACCAGTGACCTGACCACCAGTATATATAATATTAGTAGTATACTATCTCTTTATCAACCAGTCTATATTAGCAGCAGACACAGTACAGTGCGGTAGTTCACGGCTGTGGCTACCTCTGTGTCGGCACTCGGCAGCCCGTCCATAATTGTATATACCACCTAACCGTGGTTTTTTTTTCTTTCTTTATACATACATACTAGTTACGAGTATACTATCTCTTTATCAACCAGTCTATATATTAGCAGCAGACACAGTACAGTGCGGTAGTTCACGGCTGTGGCTACCTCTGTGTCGGCACTCGGCAGCCCGTCCATAATTGTATATACCACCTAACCGTGGTTTTTTTTTCTTTCTTTATACATACATACTAGTTACGAGTATACTATCTCTTTATCAACCAGTCTATATTAGCAGCAGACACAGTACAGTGCGGTAGTTCACGGCTGTGGCTACCTCTGTGTCGGCACTCGGCAGCCCGTCCATAATTGTATATACCACCTAACCGTGGTTTTTTTTTCTTTCTTTATACATACATACTAGTTACGAGTATACTATCTCTTTATCAACCAGTCTATATATTAGCAGCAGACACAGTACAGTGCGGTAGTTCACGGCTGTGGCTACCTCTGTGTCGGCACTCGGCAGCCCGTCCATAATTGTATATACCACCTAACCGTGGTTTTTTTTTCTTTCTTTATACATACATACTAGTTACGAGTATACTATCTCTTTATCAACCAGTCTATATTAGCAGCAGACACAGTACAGTGCGGTAGTTCACGGCTGTGGCTACCTCTGTGTCGGCACTCGGCAGCCCGTCCATAATTGTATATACCACCTAACCGTGGTTTTTTTTTCTTTCTTTATACATACATAATAGTTACGAGTATACTATCTCTTTATCAACCAGTCTATATATTAGCAGCAGACACAGTACAGTGCGATAGTTCACGGCTGTGGCTACCTCTGTGTCGGCACTCGGCAGCCCGTCCATAATTGTATATACCACCTAACCGTGGTTTTTTTTTCTTTCTTTATACATACATACTAGTTACGAGTATACTATCTCTTTATCAACCAGTCTATATATTAGCAGCAGACACAGTACAGTGCGGTAGTTCACGGCTGTGGCTACCTCTGTGTCGGCACTCGGCAGCCCGTCCATAATTGTATATACCACCTAACCGTGGTTTTTTTTTCTTTCTTTATACATACATACTAGTTACGAGTATACTATCTCTTTATCAACCAGTCTATATATTAGCAGCAGACAGAGTGTTTAGTGCCGCCGCTCACCTTGTCAGCAATCGGCGTACGAGGTTACATCCAGAAAATGTGGAGAAGATGATGTTCATTAAAATGAATTATAATCAATTCCTCCGCGGAGACATTGACCAGCAGCAATTGCCTCCACAAAGTACACAGGGAGCTGAGATGGTGGATTCCAGTGGGGACGAATTGATAATCTGTGAGGAGGGGGATGTACACGGTGATATATCGGAGGGTGAAGATGAGGTGGACATCTTGCCTCTGTAGAGCCAGTTTGTGCAAGGAGAGATTAATTGCTTCTTTTTTGGGGGGGGTCCAAACCAACCCGTCATATCAGTCACAGTCGTGTGGCAGACCCTGTCACTGAAATGATGGGTTGGTTAAAGTGTGCATGTCCTGTTTTGTTTATACAACATAAGGGTGGGTGGGAGGGCCCAAGGACAATTCCATCTTGCACCTCTTTTTTCTTTTCTTTTTCTTTGCATCATGTGCTGATTGGGGAGGGTTTTTTGGAAGGGACATCCTGCGTGACACTGCAGTGCCACTCCTAGATGGGCCCGGTGTTTGTGTCGGCCACTAGGGTCGCTAATCTTACTCACACAGTCAGCTACCTCATTGCGCCTCTTTTTTTCTTTGCGTCATGTGCTGTTTGGGGAGGGTTTTTTGGAAGGGACATCCTGCGTGACACTGCAGTGCCACTCCTAGATTGGCCCGGTGTTTGTGTCGGCCACTAGGGTCGCTAATCTTACTCACACAGCTACCTCATTGCGCCTCTTTTTTTCTTTGCGTCATGTGCTGTTTGGGGAGGGTTTTTTGGAAGGGACATCCTGCGTGACACTGCAGTGCCACTCCTAGATGGGCCCGGTGTTTGTGTCGGCCACTAGGGTCGCTAATCTTACTCACACAGCTACCTCATTGCGCCTCTTTTTTTCTTTGCGTCATGTGCTGTTTGGGGAGGGTTTTTTGGAAGGGACATCCTGCGTGACACTGCAGTGCCACTCCTAGATGGGCCCGGTGTTTGTGTCGGCCACTAGGGTCGCTTATCTTACTCACACAGCGACCTCGGTGCAAATTTTAGGACTAAAAATAATATTGTGAGGTGTGAGGTATTCAGAATAGACTGAAAATGAGTGTAAATTATGGTTTTTGAGGTTAATAATACTTTGGGATCAAAATGACCCCCAAATTCTATGATTTAAGCTGTTTTTTAGTGTTTTTTGAAAAAAACACCCGAATCCAAAACACACCCGAATCCGACAAAAAAAATTCGGTGAGGTTTTGCCAAAACGCGTTCGAACCCAAAACACGGCCGCGGAACCGAACCCAAAACCAAAACACAAAACCCGAAAAATTTCAGGCGCTCATCTCTAGTTTTACTCCTAGTTATAGAGGAGTCTAAGGGAGAACTGATCATGACTAAAATTAAATTACAGGAATTTGAAACAGCTCATGAGGATACATTAATGCAAGATACAACTACAAAATGGTTAGACAAATTGACCATACAGGTTGAGCAATACAAGCGGGACTTGATTCAATTTAAAAAAAGAGAAACATCGAAAGGTTGAATTGGATTGTGAACAAAAACATGTGTAATTGTGGCTTATTTCACCTACTGTAAACAGCCAAATACATGAAAGAACTATTACAGAACCCACAAATGTAGGCCTCCATTTACTGAATATGAGGCCTCAAGCACTTCAATAAGTGAAACAGATTCCCAAACACCATCTACATCTACACAGGTCCACCCTTTAGGATTGCATACAAGGACTGCAAACAAAAAGCCCACAGCAGGAGAACGTGAACGAGCAAACAGCAAGAGAGGACAAAAGAATGGCAAAAAAACACCCGCTAGAAGATAAAGTATTTACTCTATCCTCTACTCCTTTGACGATAATTGAACATAAGGTCTTGCCCAAAGGATTATGGGGGTCATTCGGAGTTGTTCGCTCGTTGACGATTTTTGCAACAGAGCGATGAAGGCGAAAATGCGCGTGCGCATGGTACGCAGTGCGCATGCGCTAAGTATTTTAGCACAAAACTTAGTAGATTTACTCACGTCCAAACGAAGAATTTCCAACGTTGAAGTGATCGGAGTGTGATTGACAGGAAGTGGGTGTTTCTGGGCGGAAACTGACCGTTTTCTGGGAGAGTGCGGAAAAACACAGGCGTGCCAGAATAAAACGCGGGAGTGTCTGGAGAAACGGGGGAGTGGCTGGCCGAACGCAGGGCGTGTTTGTGACATCAAACCAGGAACGAAACGGGCTGAGCTGATCGCAGTGTAAGAGTAAGTCTCGAGCTACTCAGAAACTGCTAAGAATTTTCTATTTGCAACTCTGCTAATCTTTCATTCGCAATTCTGCTAAGCTAAGATACACTCCCAGAGGGCGGCGGCCTAGCGTGTGCAATGCTGCTAAAATCTGCTAGCGAGCGAACAACTCGGAATGAGGGCCAATATTTTATACCCATAGCTAAACGTTACCCTTTCCAAAGAAAAGTAGAAACATTTAAATTTAGTCAACTGTTGCGACTCAAAGAACACTTTGGCAAATGTCCTCAGGTTTTAGATTCAGCCACACAGGGCGATATACCTCCACAATTGAGGAAACTACAAAATCGATCTAAATTTGATCCTAACACCCACAGTGCCTCTATTAAAACGTTCTCCAACTAAATTGAAAATGTGGGCCAACGGACTTCAGATACTAAGCATTTTCAATAACAATTAAACCAGGGATGAACAGCAAGCATTACAGAACTTACAAAAGAGAACTAATATCATTACAAGGAGCACAGACAAATGAGGAACAGTGGTGGGCCTCAGCTTGAAGGACTACAGTATATGAAAGAATGTCAAAGGCAGCTATGGGATACAGGGACTTATAAACAACTATTACAAGATCCAACTATGCAATATAAAAAATAAATTGACAATATCCTTAAAGAGGTAGAAAAGCATCAATTGATTACAGCAGAATTATGAAAAGCTTTAAATGTAGAATTTCCCATTACACCTATTTTAAAAACAGTACCCACAATACACAAAGTATTCAGAACACCCCTTGGGAGACTCAAAATCTCTCAAAGGAGGTTATTATATCAAATGATATCTACATATTTGGATACCCTGTTGAATCCCTGTATACAAAAATGTAATCTTACCTTAAAGATACCAAAGCACTTACATTACATTACAAAACCTCTAAAATTTGGAGTCTGTTCCAGCCAATACAGTGATGTGCAGTGCAGATGTTACGAGCCTGTACATCTGCATTCCACATGAAACTAGTGTACAGGCAGTATCAAATTTGCTACAGGACAACCTACACAATTATGGGCCACCTATTAAATTTTTTGTTAAGGTACTAACATTAATACTAATAAGAAATGACCATGTACAATGGTCAAATATACCTGCAGCTCCGTGGTTGTGCGATGGGGTTCAGTGTGGCCCTCTCTGCAGCAGTTGTTAATTTTACGGCCCATAATAGTGCCCAAGTTAATTTTCTGTATACCACTACCATACTGTAGTAGTACCTTAGTTAATGTTATGCCCCATAGTAGTGCTCTAGTTTATTTTATGAACCATAGTTATGCCCTAGTTCATGTTATATCACATTGTAGGGCTGCCAGTACATATTATTAACACAGTACCCCCAATTCACATTATGGTAAATGTTTGTAAGGGCCCCGATGTATCCCCCTCAGCTTTGGGCCCCATAGCAGTTGGACTCCATGCACCTATGGTAGCTATATATATATATATATATATATATATACACAACAGTACCCTTATCTTGCACCAAAATGGGAGCAGCACTACAGGAGAGATCTCTGTTGACAAATCTCAAATACATACAAATTAAAAAACAATTACCAAGTGTGCTATATTAGTCGTATTTACAGAAGATTCTTCCAAGGAAACCAAAGTGGATGTACCCTATACACTGGAGAATGTTATTTCCTGGGGACCTGAAACAGACATTCCCTCACCAGAAAATCACCCAAACAAGATGCCCAAGTCCAATTAGTAGAAAGTATTGGTTTAATATCACAAATTAGACACATAAGTGTTAAAAATAGTTTATAAACACAATTTGTACACAATCTTAAAATATAAAATACATAAGAAATATGTCAGTAAGTTATGTCCAGTGTATGTTGTTTACTTTAGGTACTCCTTCAACTTTTTCAAGGTGTGAGCTCAAAAGGGAGTATCTTCACAAAATGGGTTAATAGCTTATGACTGACAGACCAAACACATTTCGTCTATGCAACTTCAAGAGGGGTAACTTATTTGGGGGTGAAAAAGAAAAATTATGATTTCCTTAGTTGATAAGCAACACCAAGAAAAAGTTAATTTTTTTTAAATTATAGCGGATACCTACCAATATAAAAGTGAGACCAAATAATTACTGAGATCTCTATGTATAGAAAATCAAATAGTAACCTAGAATAGAGAAATAACACAATATTCAAATGCGTTCAAAGGAGGAAATTGAATACCAAAAAAAACTTCCTCTAAGTAGGAGAATATACCTTAAAGGTGAATGAATTAATCTCTTACAAGGCTCCAATCCTTAGCTCATATTATAGCTAATCTGGAAAGTGATGACAACCACATGATGGTGTCTTTCAAACCACCTGGCGAGAAGGGAGAACTATATACAGGTATGGACTAAACTAAAATATCTCAATTGAAAAAGCAGCAGGCTTTGAAAGCACGTACCTTAATATATTGAACGACTTTTATATTCTTGACTGGTCTAATTCAGGTTTTGGTAAATGAATATATATATCTATAGAGATCAAAGATGACTAATCAATTGACATGGGGTGTGTCAGACATTACAAACCATATCAAAAAACACATAAATATACATACCAAAATGCTATAGCTGATTTTACAGACACAAGGATATGAACACTGAAACTTCCCCAGTAAGGTTCACAGACAGATCTTTAAAAATAAAAACATTATCACAATTGAAATACAAATAATTCATCAATAGTTCTCCTATAAGAACTTTTATAGTTCTTAACTGAAGCCCATAAAAACAAATACACCAGGGACAGCTCATACACTCACCCAAATAGTTTTAGCAGCACCCGTATGTGTTGGAGTTTCAGAATGGTGTGTTGCTTGCCACAACAGCTATTTAAACTCCCTCCATAGATACATCACTTCCTCTAATTAACTGAGGATTCAAGTGTAACTTAAGAATTTGAAGCATAGTTTGAGGTTTGGGTTCACCATTCACTGAGTTCCCTGAAAGGAATATCTAACCTCATATAAAAAGAATAAACAGTATGTATATAGAAACCTTAATTTTAAACTAATATGGGACTGAATGGGTTGCACCTGCTCGGAAGAATGTATTTCCGGGTATGCGTTCCACCTGGAACGCATGACGCGTCTAACCTGGTGAGTGTTATATCCACCAGACATTCAATAATGCTTGACTTCATCTAACTAATTATAATCCAGCTCTGACACTGAACGCATCAGAGGCAGTCCCCTCTTTGACATGGGTCGCGTCAATAACTAGACCACGTGGTAAGACCGTGCCAGTAGAGTTCCTGACGCTGCACATGTAGGGGATAACCAACGTCTGCCAGCTGCACCCACTCCCCTCTAACGTCATTCTTGTTAGGGATAGCTGACGTCAGCTGGCCGCGCCTGGCTGGCCGTGCCCACAGGTCCACCCCAGCCCATAGCCACACCTACTGGCAGCACTACATTGCAGATAGACAACACTCGCGGGTTTGCAATCATTGGTCACCCCAATCTCATAAGGGCACATCCCAATTATGGTCATGTGACCACTATTAGACATTTAAACTAGAGTTACCTGAAGCTTCCACATAATGTCCCTGGAACGCAAATAAAAGAAGAATGCATTCCAACACTTCTCAATCAAAAATACCCTTAGTGAATTGTTTTTTAGGGATTCGGTTTTTCAAAAGGCACTGAAAACGTATTTATTTAAAGCTGTCT